>NC_140590.1:823065441-823777941 GCF_964204655.1 Triturus cristatus
ACAGACAGAGCATGGCAACACAAACATTGAAACAAAAAAAGACATGACTGCCAATTGTATCACGTGATACGCATACTGAAACAGACAAAGTGATTACTTTTCTGATGACGTTACCATCAATTTCATTTATGTATATTTATATTCTTGTGCGTTATCGCAATTGAATTCTCACAGAATCTTTAAAGCAATATTTTCTAGTAAAATATGTTTATGTTTAGATGTTCAGTCACTTGAATTAGCAATACAGTATGTTGCCCATATAATCTGCCTGACCTTGAAAAGACTGTCTCCCGAGGTAATAATTGGGGCAAGGATGTGGTGTAATGGCCAAAGCAGCCAACTTTGGATTTGAAGGAATCGGGTTCGAGTAGCAGCATCAGCTTAACATTCTGAGCAAATCATTAATTCTCCCTCTGCGCTCATGTAAAGCACTTGAATACCTTCAGGTCGACATTGCGCTATATAATGATGTGAGTTCGAGTCTCGGCGTCAGCTTAACATTCTGGGTAAACCATTTAGTTTCCCTGTGCGCTCATGTAAAGCGCTTGAATATGTTCGGGTCAATATCGCGCTATATAATGATGTGGCTGCGATGGTGACACATGAAAGTGGACGCCTTGGTAAATAACCACTGAAAAGATTGAGCACTTGTTTGCAGGGCTCGTGAACAAACGAAAAATCATTCCCTTTTACAATTGCTAAAATGGGACAAGTGGAAAAGTACAAGTACCAGGGCATTGCTCCATGGGAGTGATACATTTATGAAAAGGTGGGGCAAAGAGGAAAGATTAACCACCCAGAAGGAGAGGTTTTTAAAACACTGACATAAACAATTTAAAAGCAGTGGGCGGGCTTTAAGTCCACAAAGTATAGACAGCATGTCTCAGAGAGACAGCGCAAGTGCTGTCTAGGATTGACCTAAAAAGGGATGTTCGTTACAGACGGATCCTTGTTAAAAAATAGCATATTGGCGACTAAGCTATTTAAAAAAAGCCATTTCACTGATGTACCACAAGTTAATAAATATTATTCAAAGAGAACTGATAATCCTAAAATCCCAAATGCAGAAAGACATATAGAAACAAGCATTTGCATAGCCAATAGGTCTCGCCTTTGGGGCCTTATAAGTGTTTAGACCAGAGCTATTGACTTTGCCAATGTCTTCAAGCTGTGATGTAGAGAAGTGTGGCTGCTGTGCAGCATGCTGAAAAGTTATAATAAAAAAGTGTCAGAAGCATTTTTGTGACCTTATATATGACCAAGAAGGCATTATGTACAACTGAACGACCATATTAAAAAAAGGATTTACAATAAAAAATTTCCTCAGTTTTCTTTTGTTCTTGCAATGCTGGCAATTTGTTTCTGCCTCTTCCAATGGTTGTTTGTTTAAGCTTTTTTTGAGGGGTATAAACAATCGGAGGGTGAAGGTTGGGAACTAGTGCCTGTATTATAACACTAGCAGCGGCCAGACGCTAGGGGAGAATCAACAGATGCCAGATTCCGAGAGCAGGCTGAGGTGGTGCTGAATTGGTAGTGGTGGTGGTGGTGGTGACAGGTGCGGAGACGATGCTGAGGTGATGCTGAATGATACTCAGGTCTGATGATGATGTGGTGGTGTACTAGTGCAAAGACGATGCTGAGTGATACTGATGTGGTGCTGAGTGATGCTGTGGTGGTGCTGAGTGATATTGTTGTGGCACTGAGTGATGCTGTGGTGGCGCTGAGTGATGCTGTGGTGGCGCTGAGTGATGCTGTGGTGGCGCTGAGTGATGCTGTGGTGGCACTGAGTGATGCTGTGGTGGCGCTGAGTGATGCTGTTGTGGCGCCGAGTGATGCTGTTGTGGTGCCGAGTGATGCTGTGGTGACATTGAGTGATGCAGTGGTGGCTCTGAGTGATGCTGTGGTGGTGCTGAGTGATGCTGTGGTGGTCCTGAGTGATGCTGGGGCGATGCTGAGTGATGCTGTGGTGGTGCTGAGTGATGCTGTGGTGGTGCTGAGTGATGCTGTGATGGTGCCTAGTGATGCTGTGGTGATGCTGAGTGATGCTGTGGTGGCCCTGAGTGATGCTGTGGTGGTGCTGAGTGATGCTGTGGTGGCGGTGAGTGAGGCTGTGGTGCTGAGTGATGCTGTGGTAGTGCTGAGTGATGCTGTGGTTGCCCTGAGTGATGCTGTGGTGGTGCTGAGTGATGCTGTGGTGGCCCTGAGTGATGCTGTGGTGGCGCTGAGTGATGCTGTGGTGGTGCTGAGTGATGCTGTGGTGGCGCTGAGTGATGCTGTGGTGGCACTGAGTGCTGCTGTGGTGGCGCTGAGTGATGCTGTGGTGGCCCTGAGTGATGCTATGGTGGCCCTGAGTGATGCTGTGGTGGCGCTGAGTGATGCTTTGGTGGCGCTGAGTGATGTTGTGGTGGCCCTCAGTGATGCTGTGGTGGTGCTGAGTGATACTGATGTGGTGCTGAGTGATGCTGTGGTGGTGCTGAGTGATATTGTTGTGGCACTGAGTGATGCTGTGGAGGCCCTGAGTGATGCTGTGGTAGTGCTGAGTGATGCTGTGGTAGTGCTGAGTGATGCTTTGGTGGCCCTGAGTGATGCTGTGGTGGTGCTGAGTGATGCTGTGGTGGTGCTGAGTGATGCTGTGGTGGCGCTGAGTGATGCTGTGGTGGTGCTGAGTGATGCTGTGGTGGCGCTGAGTGATGCTGTGGTGTCACACAAACTTCCTTCACGCTGACCTTTAGTCCTCATCTAATCATCTTGCAGAAGAGAGAAATGTCTTAAGGGCCCGCCAGCAATCTTCCATCTTTCATTTCAATGTTTACAAAATATATTTACATAATTCAGTTAAGCGTAATCTCCACATTTAGGACTTCTACGCTTTATGTTTTGTGTATGAGTTTAACACATTGTCCAAAAAAATAAAAAAATCTGATTAAAGGCAGCATGAACAGAAGCAGTGATAATAGAAACATGGACCAGGAGGGAAGAGACAGGCAGGTAATATCGGAAGTGACCAGCGGGATGTGAAAAGTGACCCCAGGAGGATGATGGGACCCAGAGGGACAAAAGTTTAGTACACTGGAGTCTAATGGAGATGAGAGAAGCAGGTGAAATTCTGGTCAGACGGGTGGGTGAAACAGGTTCCATGGACTTGGTATGGATTAAGAGCGGCAGTAGGACAAATGACTGTGGTGGACTAGGAAGAGGCAGAAGGAGGTGAAACAACAGTACCTGAGGCAGTGAACAACAGCAATTACAATCAACTGGGAGAAGTGGTATCAAGAAGATTATGCTGCACGGAAGGGTTGCAGCTAGTATCTGGGACAGTGGAGAAGCAAAAGAGTAAACAATTGTGAAGCATTGGTGCGAAACGGGTGGACGGGAGGCAGTGTATAGTGTGAACGCGAGGCAATAAGGTTGAAAAAGTTGAAGAAGATCAATCTGGGACATCTGCGCCCGAGGGGAGGATATGTACGTGATTCTAGGTCATTGGGACACAACGCTTGCAGTCCTGATCTTTTTTCCAATAAATAATAGTTTTCCTTTGAGTTAGTCCAGTTGGTTTAACAGACGGGAACTAAGCTTACTACAACTCACAGAAAGCATTTATTATAACTAAAAGACCGCGGGGTGGACCCAAAATGTCCCTATGACAAAACAACTCTCGGAGGTTTCAGTTGAGGAAGTCTAACGAGTGAAAGGAAAAGTGGAGGAGTAGAAAGAGAACAAGCATTGAAGAGAGAGAGAGAGCGCGAGAGATAGAGAGAGCCCGGGAGTGCTGCGTGCGCACGCAGTCTGCTTTTTTTCGAAGCACATATTTGTTTGTGGTGCACCGCTGCGCATTCCCGCAAGCTGTATGCCGCCGCAAGCACGAGTACATGCTTCGAAAAAGAGCTGTACGACGGCTAAAGGTCCTCCTATGTAGCGCATGCGCACTGCGTAGGCGAGACCTATAAAGCAATTGGGTGGAGCCCTGAAGCACATAGAAATGTGTCAATAAGATCCAGATTTCAACTGGCACAACTAAAAATCCTACAAAGAAAATTGATTATCAGAGCACAGCTATACAGACTCAATCGCATCCACCCTTGCACCATTATTGGGCACAGGTGGTATAGCTGAAAAACAATGCAATAGAGGAACCAGTGATACTGACTGCACTCGTGATGATATTGGGAATTTGATAGGACCAATCAGCAAACTAATACTGTTTGTCATCCTGACCTTGCAGTCACAAAACAAGACATAGTAAAACATTTGGACTGTCCAGCACCACCAATACATGAAGAAGGAATCCACAGCATAAGCTGGTGTATGGTAGTGGAAACTGTGGTCTATGAAGGGAGGGGGTGCCTCAAAACGTTTGAGAAGATGGGGAGTTGACTGAAACAGTACAGATTGATATGAGTGGGGGAAGTAGGGAGACTCATGAGGAACAACATTAAAAGAGAAGGTAAGGAGGCATTTGGGACGAGAAGGGCCACAAACCACCAATGGAGTGCTCTGAAGTTACAGATGGGTACATCATTAAGTTCATAAGAAAGTCGATTGGATCAATGATGAGAATGAACCCGGCCTGGTACTAAATTTACTGATATGCACCACTAGATTTAACTGTGCATATTTTACAATGATTTGTATTTTCAGATAACCACAATTCAATTAAATAAATTGTGAAAAACAGACAGACCTCAATATCTAGTCACACTGCTTCAAAGCAACGTTGTGCACAAGAGGCGGTGGTATGTTTAAGGTTACTCTAAGATATAGGCTGTTGTGAATGAGATATCGTTTTGAGTTGGGAAGAATTTGTCAGCTATAAGGTTTTACTGCTGTATTGTAAGCATGAATATTTCAAGAGATCAGTTTACCATGTTATTTTGGCCTACAATTAATTTCAGCATATCTGAATATGATGGAATGGTATGCATGCTGCGGGATACATGTTCTTGGGAGTTCAATGATAGCCAACTATATATCATATCTGAACTGTGCTGGATTTGTGTGTCTAGGTCTGTGTAGAGTTTACTTTTGGGTGATTATGTGATATTTCTTAGTATTAAGTGCTGTAGCCTACTAAATGGTGTATATCTTCACATGGGATTTTATGTCTTACAAGCTTTGCTGTATGTTAGACAATTGTGTAGTAGAAAACCAAATAGTACAGGTACGCCTTATAACCATAGATAGATCATAGCGCAGTCATTTCAGTGAGCAAAGCGTAAAATAAGCAACATGGGGCAAGATGTAGAAAAGCACTGGTCACATACAGCATTTGCAAGTCGTACACTAACTTTCTGTGACCAGTAAATTATTTTGTGAACTGATCTCTGTACTAAAAGGTCAACTTGTAAAATAATAATTCGGAGGAGGGCCACAGAATTACCTGCCTAATAAATGCGCGTTATGCAGGTCGCAAAATGTGACTCCCTCTGATTGGCTACCTACACAAATCAGTTACCAGCCCCACTTGATAGTTGGTAACTTTTCAATAATTTGTGACTAGAATTACAGTTGCAAACCATTAATACATAGGATACCAATTCGCAATTTGGAAAGGATATCTGGAAGTACATTTCAAAAATATTTCTAGTCGTCACGGACCCTATGATTTAGCAAATCATGTTAAATGCATTAAAAACATTGGTACATCTGGCCTGTGGTATGCTACCAGCTCTATTACATGCGCAGTTTCCCTACTAGGAGGTTATATGTATTTTCGGTTGGTTTGTGATAGTCCCTGTCTAATGTGTTACACTGTTTATCTATTTCTGGGTTTTTGGGGTGACAGGTGCCATTGTGGACTTCGTAGCCTACAACATGGCACATATCGGCTGTGTAAGGTGTATGCAAGGAGATGTCTAATGTCTTGTGTTTTCTGTAGGCTGTTGTTGTTGGCCCATCATGATGGGAAGTGCTGCAACAACAGCTTGATAGCAAACTGTAATCCCTCTAATTGTCAGGAACGATTGCTTCCAATTTACCTTATCATCGTTGATTTCAGCCCCATAAATGTCAATCCTTACACCTCTGCATCATTCTGAAAGAGCTATCGCTATTTCCAAAATGTTGCCTGGAGCCTATGAGATGGCTTAGGCGCATGCAGTCATTTTTTCAGGCCTTGCGCTTGAGAAGGCAGACAGGACTCGAGGCAGGAGTGCCCTCTCAGAGTTTGGCACAGGTTGAGGTCCTGGTGAGTGCAGGCAAACTCCGGCACAACAGTGGTAGCCAGTGATGCATCAGAGAATAGCGCTGCCAGCATCCCTACGAGGGACAGAGAGAGGGTTAGCAGTGTCACCCAGTGGGCAATAAAAAAGAGAACTGGATGAGGTCATGCATGGAGGAGAGGGATAAGCAGACACTTGTTTAGCAGCAGCACCAAATGCCCTGTGTGAATACGACACTGGCATGAAATACAGAGTCAACAGATAGACACATTTGCAGCAGTGACACCTAGTGACTGGAGAGAGTATGACATTGGCTGTGGTCATGCAGGGAGAATGTAGAGCCCGAGTCAGATGCACATCTATTGGCCAATCGGAATACGACTTTGATTGAGGCTCTGAAGGCCCTAACACTGGCCCCAGCTCTCACCACCATTGCTTCCGGTACCAGGAAACTAAAACTCCCTCCACCTTCCATTTTTCTACAAAATCATGAAAAGAAGCGGCGTCTTTGCATTCAGATTCACGGAATGCTTGGGCTGTGTGGCTTCTTAACACCCCCCAGAGCTCGCCTTCAATATCGACTGCAATGAGCTGTGAACAATAATATTAGTAATTAAATGGGTTTTGTGGTGAAGAGATTAATGCATTTTCCATATGACTGATTCCATTCAGCAGCCATTGCGTGGGCAAAGCTGCCTGGAGAGGCAGGTTTCAGTGGACAATAGGAACAGAGAAACAGGGAAAGGAGGGCAGTTTCATGTGCCCTATCTTTCAAAAAGTGACTGCGGCTAATAATGTAGCTTTTGTCTCATTTATGTTTATACTGGTAAATAATGCATTTAACAGAGGAGTACACTGCTCTAGATCTCTATATTTTATAGGAGGATCCTCCTATGAAGCAGGTATACATTTTTATTTTTTTATGGATCCAAATCCAGTTATTGACTACTATGACGTAGCAGTAGTGGTGATGAGGCATTTGTGTAGTTTTTTCAAAGTATGCACTATTTTAGTGTGCAGAGCAATTAATCTATACTCGAATTCACGTCTGTGTACAGACATTAAGCTAATACCTTTCAAATGAACTTGCTACGACTTGTTAAAATGTGTTTTGCTTCCTTGTGGTAACTAGGCCTCAGCTAGGCCTCGACACCATCCTGTCTAAAATGAATGTCACAGCATCAAGTTTATTTTCTGCTTATAATTCTGCTGCACATAGTCAAGTAAGCTGTGGATTTGTTTATTTATGAATGACACTCTTCTCAAAGAATGTTCAGCTTGTTACTGTTTCTCTAGGACCTTACACATGCATGCGGTATTGCATTCATGCACAATGGTTCACTGTTGTTTACATAGTCAGTTTGTCCTGACACCTCCGGACGACATTAGGGGTCATATTTACAAGGGCTGATCGCCACCATAACATCACGCATTATGGCGTTCTGGTGGCGATAAGCCCTTCGCCTTATTTACAAGGCGTCTTTAAGCCACTTAACGTGAAAGGGGTGGGCAATGGGTGTTGCAGTGGGTGTTTCGCCGCAACACACATTGCTTTTGATGCTGCCTCTTATTGACAAGGGTTGCGTAAATATGGGGCAGCGCCAAAAATAAGACCAGGGAAAACCTGGTCTTAACCTGACGAAACGAGGAGAAAAGATTCATTTCTCCTTGTTTTTACTGTTTCTATGTGTGCTGCATTATGCAGCCTACACAGAAAGAGCAAATTGCCACTAGTGATTGTTCATGTGCAGGAAAGTTTCCTTTACTGCACATAAAGAATCATTAATTAATGATGAGTTGCAACTTTTATGTGTGCTGCAATGGTTTGTTTGCACAGAAAGGGACACATGAACAATCATTTCCTGCAACTCAGACACCCTTGCACTATCAATCAATCAATCAAGACATTTGTAAAGCGTGCTACTCACCCGTGAGGGTCTCAAGGCACTGGGGGCGCGGGGGGGGGGGTGCTGCTGCTGCTCGAACAGCCAGGTCTTGAGTAGCCTCCTGAAGGTTAGTAGGTCTTCGGTTTGCCGTAGGAGGATGGGGAGGGTGTTACTGGACTTGGCGGCGAGGTATGAGAATGATCTGTTGCCGGTGGTCGCACTATGGTGCAAGGGTGACTGTGTTGGCACTAGGCAGCTAGATTTAGCACCAGCGCTAGGGGAAACGCAGGGGTGCACTGCATTGTTGTGAATACGATGGTTCCCTGTGTTTTTAAACTGATGGAGTGTGGTGTCAGCAATTTTGGAGCTACACTGCCAGTTTATTGGAAATATGCCCCTAGTTCTCAGAGCCTGAATCAATTCATTAAGTGGGTTAGTACTAAGATGGTAGGGTTATTAGAAATGTTATAAATCTATAATTTGATTTGTTGAAAATGTAATTCTTTGCTCTCACCATAGTGACTTTGTAGTTCTAATGCCCCTCCAAGGAGAAAATGGCCATATAAACCCATGAATTTGGAGGTGAGCCAGATCTTTTTGTGACTCTATTAGGGATGCTGTCCAATTCTTACTGATTTTGTTGCACATTTGAGCCTTCATTACAATGAATTCATGCATTTAGATGAGACTAATGCTGCATTTCTTTATTGTACTCTTTTACATTTTGAAATAAACCTTCATGATTTTTTTTAATTCATCTCTGGAAATCACTTTTTGAGACATTCTTTCTTATTTCACTGTACTTTGAAATGCTGTTTTGAACCTTGTCTCTGGGATACATTGCCTCGTGATTCAGGGTTATCCTCCACCCAACTCCTGGGCGTGCTATTGAGATGCACATTATTTTCTAGGGCTCCTGTGCGCCCACAGTGCGTAACAGAACTTTTTAAGTCATGAAGGAAATTCCAGGCTGCTCTGGCTGGGCTCTGTGAGAGCCTGTCAGAGCAGTGCTGGAAAGCAGCAATCACTGCTTCTGGTGGAGAGAGAAGGGACGGCGCAGAGTGGTGGAGGTGGGTGACAGGAGAACATGTTTTTTTAATGTTTACATTTGAGACAGGGAGGAGAGGCCGCGTTATGTATGGCCCCTCTTTACTCCTCTGTTCTTGCATAGCAGGTGAAAGCATGGAGAGATGATTTTCAGGGTCATGCATAACATATAGAATTATACCTGGGTAAGAGCACAAGGGTGCTTTTCACCGAGGGATTCTGAGTGATATCATAGACAAAACAAACTTAAATGTTGTTGTCTATTTGATGTCATGCAGAACCCTTTGGTTAAAAACATTTCCGTAATACACTGTTACCCATCCATAAGTCTATATATTAGAACAATGGAAGTCTATTGAAGGCAATAGAGTAATGAAATTCTGATAAATGCTCCTATAAATCAATTTCTCCAAAATTCCAGTGATTGTCTTTGTGTTTCTCATTGGGTAGAACTGTATTATAGTCTTTCTGCCTTAGACTATATTAGTCATCAAAGGGGGCATCCAGTAAAAACTAAAAGTCCTCTGACCCCCTGGTCTTAGAACTGCTCCTCTCCCCAGCAGCTCCGCTGTTCCGCGTACCCGTTCACCTCCTCCTGGTAGGTGTTCGAGGCTGCCCAGGTCCACTTGTGCCCACCTTCGCTTCTCTCTGCCCCCGTCCTCCTGCCGTGCCTGACACCACTTCTGCTGTGTTTTGTTCTTTTGTTTAATTAATTTCTGTCCACTCCCTTGCTGGTGTTGATTGTATTGGTTTTTGTCCCGTGTTCCTCCCGCTGCTGCGGCCCCTCCCCCCTGCCGGTTGAGCACACCGCCTCCCAGCTGCACTACCCTCCCCCCTATTTATGGGGGCCGCTGCGGGGGACCACTTGCAAGTCCTCTGACCTCCTGGTCTTAGAACTGCTCCTCTCCCCAGCAGCTCTGCTGTTGCGCCCACCCCGTTCACCTCCTCCTGGTAGGTTTTCGAGGCTGCCCATGTCCGCTGGCGCCCGCCTCGCTTCGCTCTGCCCTCGTCCTCCTGCTGCACCTGACCCCACTACTGGTGTGTTTTGTTCAATTAATTTTTGTCTACTCTCTTGCTTCATACAGTTGTAATTGTAATTGTATTGTTTTTGGCCTGTGTCTCCTCTGGTGTTGACTGTATTGGTTTTTGCCCCCTCCCCTCTAGTGGTTCCCGTGCACTGCCTCCCAGCTGCACGTCCCTCCCTCCCGCCTATTTATTGTGGCCGCGCGCAGCGAGCGTGCCGCTGCCACACCAAAGGCAAGCCCATCTGCGCCCGTCCGCAACCCGAACATGACCAGCGCCAAGGACCCTGGATATCGAACCATCCACCGTGAAGCCACTACCATCCTCCCCGCACTCAACACCGGACGAAACAATGACTGCCAACAGGCCACGCCGAATACGACCCATGGCCAGTTCTCCTGCCACAATTGCCTCCAGTACAACACCACCGCCCCAGCAACCAACACCGCCGACGCCCTAAGATGCATCCTCCTTAACGTACGCTCCATGCACAGACAAGCCGTGGAGATCTGGAACCTCCTGGACTCACTCTCACCGACATCGCCTTCTTCACGGAAACCTGGACCAATGCCTCCTCGGCCCCTGACATCGCATTAGTCATCCCAGAAGGATACAAGATCCAGAGGAAGGACCGCCTCAACCCCAACTGCCCGGATGGAGGCCTCGCCATCGCACACACAAACTCACTCCGCCTCACCACCTCCAGCGAAACCTTCCCCGCCGCTGAACACCTGCACTTCCAGGTCCAGACCAGCCCCAAATCCACACTTCGCGGCACCCTCATCTACAGACCCCCGGGCCCTCTTCCCCGACACCATTACCGACCTCATCACACCCAACCTCATCACCGCCATGACTACATACTCTTCTGAGACCTGAACTTCCACCTCAACAACCCCTATGACCCCAACTCTGCCACCCTCCATGACAACCTCTCCAACATCGGACTAAAACAACTCGTCACCACACCGACCCACAAGGCAGGACACACTGTCTACCCCATCTTCGCTGGAGGTAACGACGTCCACTTCAATCACACTACGCAACCCCCTTGGACCGACCACCACTGCGTACATTTCCTCGTCAACAGACCCAAGCCATCTAAACCCTCTCTGCGCCCCCACGAAAGAACTGGAGCAGAGTCACTGAGGAACAACTCAACTCCACCCTCAACCACAACACCCCCACCGCTACAAACGATCCCAACCTCGCAGCCAGGGAATTCCACACTTGGATCTCCAACTGCGCAGACAAGCTCGCTCCGCTATGCAACCCTGACAAACAGCGCCCCAGTAAAGCCGCCTGGTTCACCACCGACCTCCAAGCAGCCAGACGCACCTGCAGATGCCTAGAGAAGAACTGGAGAAACAGTAATACACCTGAAAACTACACCACCTACAAGGACGCCCTGACAGAGTACCATCAAAGCATCACAACCACCAAAAAGAACTTCATCCACAACAAAACCCTCACCAACTCCAACAACTCCAAGGAACTCTTCAGCGTCATCCAGGACTTCACCAAGCCCCACAGCGAAGCCACGGATATCACCCCCCAGGACCTCTGTGACAAACTTGGATCCTACTTTCACCTGAAGATCAAAAACCTCTACGACAACTTCAACGACCACACTCCTGACTCTGCAGCAAGCCCACCCCCGGCAACAATAACCAGCCCACCATCTCCTCCTGGATATCGATCACGACCAAAGAGACTGCCTCGACCATGAAAGGCATCCATGCGGGGGCCCCCATAGACCCCTGTCCACCACAAATCTACCACAGAGCCGCCATCGCACCCGAACTACAACGCACCATCAACACCACCTTCAAAACCAGCTTCTTCCCTGACGACTGGAAACGCACAGAAGTCAGGCCCCTGCTCAAGAAGCCCTCAGCAGACCTGACAGACCTCAAGAACTACCGGCCCATCTTGCTCCTCCCCTTTGTGGCAAAAGTTGCTGAGAAGACCGTCAACGCAGAACTGACAAGGTTCATCAAGACAACGCCATTCTCGACCCTTCTCAATCCGGATTCCGCAGCAACTAGAGCACCGAGACCGCCTTACTCGCCGCCAAAGACGACATCCGCACCTTCTTTGACCAAGGCCGCACCACAGCCCTGATTCTACTCGACCTGTCAGCAGACGACATCCGCACCTTCCTTGACCAAGGCCGCACCACAGCCCTGATTCTACTCGACCTGTCAGCAGCATTCGACACCGTCTCCCACCTCACACTTGCAGCCAGACTACACGACGCCACCATACAAGGAACCGCCTTCGACTGGATCCGATCGTTCCTCCCTGGCAGAAGCCAAAGTTTCAGACTACCTCCCTTCCTCTTTTAACTTGCGGAAATCAACTGCGGGGTCCCACAGGGATCATTGCTCAGCCCAACCCTCTTCAACATCTACATGGCCCCTCTAGTTGCCATCATCATCCGACAGCACAGCCTCAGCATAGTATCCTACACCGACAACACCCAGCTCATCATCTCCCTCACCAAGGACCCCACCACCTCCAGACTGAACTTCCAGAAAGGACGTCACAGCCTGGATGAGCAACAACTGCCTAAAGCTCAACTCAGAGAAGACAGAAGTTCTCGTCCTCAGAACCAACCCATCAGCATGGAACAACACCTGGTGGCCCACTGCCCTCGGCAGCCCCCGACCTCCACGGACCACGCCAGAAAACTCGGCGTCGTATTCAACTCCTCCCTCTCCATGAACCGACAGGTCAACGCCGTTGCCTCCAACTGCTTTACCACCCTCCGCATCCTCCGTAAAACCTCCAAATGGATCCCCTTAAGGCAAGAAAGACAGTCACCCACGCACTCATTACCAGCTGGTTGGACTACGGAAACGCCCTCTACGCCGGCATAAACAAGTCTCTCCTCCGCAAGCTCCAGAATATACAGAACACCGCCGCCAGACTCGTCCTCAGTATCCCTCGACACGAGCACATCAGCCAAAACCTATGAAAGCTCCACTGGCTCCCCGTTGAGTAGAGACTCACTTTCAAGATAGTCACCCATGCCTACAAATGCCTACAAAAAAACGGACCCCAATACCTCTACGACAGAATCACCCTCCACGTGCCAAAAAAAAACCCTCTGATCTGTCAACCTCATCCTCGCCGAAACCCCATGCATCCACAGGGCCAGAGCAGGGGAAGATCCTTCTCCTAGCGGCCAAGACCTGGAAAGAGCTCCCGACCGACATCAGACGTGCCCCCTCCCTGAACACATGAATGGAACTGCTGACCCCACCTCCCCCAGCGCCTTGAGACCCTCGCGGGTGATTAGCGCGCTCACAATCCCTTGATTGATTGAAAATGTTTGCCCATTAGCCCTATCTTACATCATCAACAACCTCAAACAATAAAGGCTCCAGAACCCAATAATAAGGGTTCCGGAATTTCTCTTTGTTTGATGGTGTGTGGTTGCATTGTAAACATTATGGTGACATTATTCACTAGATCCCTACTTCAAAGCCCTGTCTCTCATTATAAGTCTTTGCATGAGGCTTTGCCCTATAAAACTGTGAAAGGGCTTTTAGTAACCAATATATAGCCCTTGGCAGCAGGCTGCAATGCTAAATTAACAATTTTCCATTTACCAAACATTAAATTTCTTAGCATTTTCCCCCTCAAATTTCATGAATATCCTGAACCATGTTAAATGTGAAATCTGAAAGCCTGTGTGACGGATCTGCTTGCTGTTCATTTTAGGGCAGCTATGCTAGAATGCCGAGCAAGCTGTGATGCAGTGGTCTCTCTGCCTGTCTCACAATTATGTTGGTGTGCCTTGCTCCTGATTTCAGAAGATGATCCCACAATGAGGTGCTCATCCCAGCAATGCAACTGGTTGCACTGGTGAGCACTGGTTGCAGCTTGTTCAACAATCTGGAAAGGTCTTCTTAATATTGAGACCATGTTCACATTTTCAGAGATGCTAATTTCTAAGGAAAATGCATGAAAAGGGAAGCAAGATTTTGATCACTTTTGACAATGATATGTACGCATGCACATTTATTTGTTATGTTTACTTTTCTCTTTAATGCGTGTCAGTGGTACATACAGATTTTTTGTCCAAAATGCATGTGTAGTGGTGATGGTCTATCTGCCGTTAGGGAGCAGAACTGTATGGTCTTATGCACCTAACATGTCTATGCTGAACTGTGATTGTCACATATGCATTTAAACCTTTTCATGGTGAGAAATGATCACTTCTATGTGGCAAAAGCCAACATTCAAATGTCTGGTCACTCGGTGGGTACTGATCTCCATTCACCTCTCGTTTTTAGACTTCTGTTGGTGGTGGCCCATTGCCCAATGTGTTTTTAAGGCTCCCTTGGTATGTGGTTGCCCTAAAGGTGAATGATGGGCCACGCAATGACCCATCCATGTGACTGCCCTCTAACTTGTCCTTGCAGCCGAAGAAGAGGAGGAAGCCATTCCTATAGTTCCGGTTCATCCAGCCATAGAGCAGAGGGTTGACGAATGTGGAGCACATGGCAACAACATGGAAGATGGAGTACAGGAGCTTGTACTCCTGAAAGATCAAGACCAAGTCTAAGTCAATTGCCAGCTGGAAGACGTGGAAGGGTAGCCAGCAGACAGCGAAGACGACCACCACCATCACCAGCATTTTGGTGGTTTTTCTTCTCCGCTGCTGATTGTCACTTCTAGCAGTTGGGCTGATGTGGCTCTTCAGCTTGAACCAAATGCGGGTGTAGGCATAACTAATGATGGCAAGTGGGAGGACATACTGGAGAAGGAGCATGGACAGGCTGTAGATGGTGGCATCTCTGCTGTTGCCCGAAGGCCACTTCTCAGAGCAGACCGCCATCTTCAGGTTGATGGATGGGATATCTTCATGCCTGTATTCCCTAAATATGGCTAACGGTGCAGCAAGCAGAGCTGAAGACAGCCATGTGGCAGCAATGACGAAGAAGCTGAACTTCTTTGAGATCCTGCTGTCCAAGTGGAAGACGATGCATCTGTATCGGTCCACGGCAATAACTGTTAGGGTCAAGGTGGACACGTGGACACTTAGCGCTTGGGCATAAGGGAATAGGTGGCACAAAACAGATCCAAATTTCCATTCATCCAGCAGAGTGTAGACCAGTGTGAAGGGCAGGCACAGACTGTCCACCATCAAGTCTGCCACTGCCAGGTTGGCTATGAAGTAGTTGGTGACAGTCCTCATGCTCCGATGCTTCACTATGATGTAGATCACCAGAGAGTTCCCGATGAGCCCCAGCATGATGATCAGGCAGTAGGCTGCTATCAGTGTGATCTGAACCCCCAAAGTCTTGGTGCTGTCCATCATAATAGCGCCAGACCCGTAGTGAGGAAAGCCGGGGGTATGCCAGACACGTGGGATCTTCTCATTACTCATAATCTCTTCCCCTACATGGGTTTGGTTGGCTGGCTTTAGGCTCCCCATGTTGCGCAGAAACTTCGATGTAGGGTCGCTGCAATCACCAGCGCTCAAACTGGAAAGTAAAAATAGTAACAGCTTTAGAAAGACAAAACTCCTGCAGCCTCATTCTCTAGAAGACGGCACAGTTTGCAAAAACACAAGCTCAGCGCAGATGATCTTACTTTGCACAAACAGTTGCTAATACATTATTGATTTGTGAATGGCAAAATGACTCATTTTATGGCCCTTCTTCCAAGTCACTGGTTTGCACCCTCTCCATGACATGGCCCATGGCTGGGCTGTAAAGTCTAGACTTTCCCCAGTCCATAGGCTATTTCTCACCTTCAGCTGCACCCGCCCCTCATGACTCCTCCATTGACCACCCCTGTGACACAGCCCTGTTCCTTCTATCACCTCCCACCCCATGACATGGCACTTTCCTTTAATTAGCTCCAAGACCCGAACATACAGACCCTGGCCTCCAGCTCCCCCTTGGATGCCATGTCTTGCCTTTGTTCCCCCCCTTTGCTGTCCCCCTTCCCCAGCCTTTGGACTGAATCCAGGTCCAGGAATGTGCAGTATCCCTGGCAAAATTGATATTTTATTTTTTACCCAGTCTCCAAAGAGCATTTGCAGAGGTTTATAGGCAAGACTGCCTTGATTACCATGACCCTCTTGCACTCAATGGTTGTGAGTGGAAATAGCAGTGGACAGGCTGCCCTGTGTTGGGCGGCCCATCGGACATCATCTCAGCTGGCGCTGTGGTTGCCAAATAGGTGTTTCAATTGCAATGGCAGCGCTAAAGATGACTCTGCCAGTGGGAGCACTAAATTCAATGCCCCAGCAGCAGAATACAGAGGAAGGTGGATTGGGCATCACCTTTTTGGCCAGATGTACCATTAGCTTCCTAATACGCCTGCGTTGTCTCCAGTAATTTTGAACATTTCACATTAAGCTTGTATCGCGAAATTCCCTAAATTATGCTATTACTCGACGTGGTATGAAAGGCCAAAATGCATGTTGCAGGTGTTAATGGCACTTGTGAATATACTTATTTAACTTTCATTTTTTTTTTATTTCCCGTTAGTACCTAAAAATAATCCTGACATTCTTGGTGGTTTAGAAGTACATACCCCTGCAGCACCCTTAGAATACCACACTGGACTGCTGCACTCCAGTGGGTCCTTCATACACCCTAGAACCCAACGCCTGTCCACCCCCCATGTAAAACATGCTATAATTGCTGGACAATGAAAGAGGATGTGCTGTAACGACACCAGAAGCTGAAAGAGTGCAAACTATGGAATAAGGCCCTAAAGGCATGGTCCTTAATATATATGACATGAATATGGCTGGAGACTTGGGCCATTCGTTTTTTTTTTTTAACACCTAGACTGGGCATCACTTATCTCGTGGTGAACAGGAAACTCAACTAGTCTGAGTCTTCAACACCGTCGCCAGTGAGCTAGGCCTTGAAGTGTGGCCAGACTATTGTGTGAAGTCAAGCGAGCCCAAGTATCCTTCCAGCAGTCCAGTCAGTAATCCCAACATTGATTCTGATGGTAAGTTAGTGTAACACAACAATAAAAACGGAAGATGAGTATATAACTTGCTCCGGATTGAAAATCAAAAGACAGGAAATACTTAAGATTTAGTTTACTAACAGTATCACACAGTTGAATAAATAGAAAAGCTATGCACTGATCAGTACTTAACAATTGAAAGAAACAAATCTTGCTTCATAAGCAGCAATGTTAATTCATACCTCCACACCCTTCTTTGAGATTGGCTATTCAGCTTCATCGTCAGCCATTTTTAATGTGACTACTTGTGTGACCTGAGCATCTTTTACAGTTAGGAAGTGGCAGCAGGATGGAATTACATTTTGTTGGATAAGATAGGCAACCATGCTTGAAATATTGTAAGCTGGTCAAGAAGGAGAGACTGAATTACCTGTTCAGAGCTCCTAACTCACTTACACATTCCTGAATACGAGGGGCTGAAACACGGAATTCATGGCACAGAGGGCACCAACATTTGCCAGGTCTAGTGCGATAGAAATGGCTTTTCAGTATAAATCCATTTTTGGATATTTAGAGATACATTTTAGGCTATATGCTAGTGCCATTGAGGCAACCTTAATTCGGATTAACCTTCGGAGCTGATTTGGGTAGCATCAGAAGGGAATAACTTTACAATGTAAAAGTCAGCCTTATGAGGTTAGGTGGCTATCAATCGACTGGGTAATGAATATACCCCCTTTTTTTAGGGTAGTACTAAAATTATCTCCACCCTTGCTTTATCTTCAGAGGGGTCCTGTGCGGACATGAACGCGTGAACAGAGAGAATTGGGAGATGCTTAACTGAGGGTCCTTGACTGGCAAGGTCTGTGCATAATGGAGAACGCCTTCACTTGTCATATTTCCTCCAGTGGTAGCGGCATTACCTTTTCAAGAGAGTGGATAGGCTGCAATTTCTGTGAGCTGTGGATGAGGCTGATTTGAACTCTTGTGAGGTTTCTCACCATGATTCCAGAGATGGTAAGTGGAGCTTATGTCTGTGATCGAAATGAGAGGGCAGCACAGCGGTGAGCATCAGACCCCACAAGGGAGCAGCAGGAGGCTGTAGGCTGTGTGTACTATGGCTATCTGTACAGTGTGCACATACACCCCCCAAAGAAAGAACGTAAAGCTTGTCTTGGGCACTTTGGGTTCTGAAGAGGCCGCTGGGATAGGACGGAGGCTGGGATAGGACGGAGGCACTGATTTCGGGCAGTCACAGGAGATCACCAGTCAGAAGGGCTACTTTATCGAGGTCGCCAAAGCTCCATTTATGGGTCACACTCCAGCAACAGCCATGGTCGTACAGCTGGCGAGCAGAAAGAAAGGGTGTAGATATGGTATCTGGCACGTCAACTGCAGAAGGTGAGCATCTGTCAATAGGTCAGAGGTCATCAGTCACTAGTACCTGGCAGGGCTTCTCTGCTGGACATCCCCCGCCAGCTAGCGATGGATATCATTGACGAGATGATGGCTGAAAGGGTCCTTACCTGGCCCTGCATGGGTTTTTATGCTGATTAAAGTGAGGAAAGCTTAAATCAATTGAACAAATGTCATACTCAAAAACTGCAATATTGATCCCTCTTGTCAAAGCTCCCTCCGTTTTATTGCAACAGAATCTATACATTATCCACTTTCATTTCGACGTGTAATGTGATTAACAACCTGTCGGCAGAGAATAAGCCTTTGCATCATCATTACTCACGCGACTGTGTTTTTTTTGGTAAATCTTTTTATTGGATTTTACAATTACCATACAAGGTATATTTCAGTCAATAGCTTTAATCATTACATAACATTCATTGTCCACATTAACATGGCGGATAACTTCGTGTCTACCGAGGGGTCACCAATCTTCTCGCATAGGGTATGCTTAGATGTGTGCCTGTTCAGGGATATCGGGTAACATATGGGACTGTCTAGTTTTTGGGTGTAACTGTTGTACCCTTGCTGTCCGTGTCTGATGGTGGAAAGGATCAATCCGTTGTTGAACCGAACTGGGGAGACAGAACTCAGGGAGACGGGACAGGGGATAAGGGCATTGCTCCTCGCAGTTCCGATATCATCTAGGGGTGATTCCTCATCAGAGCAAGTGTAGCATTCTGCTCGGGGCAGTAGGGGGGTGGCCTCGCTCGGAGGGTCCTTGTGGGATTCGAGGCGTGCCTTGGCCTGGCGCTGCCTGGGTGGCCTGTGGGGTTTCTGTGGGGGTGTCTTGTGCTTGTGTAAAGCTGTGGAGGAGCATTGACCACTCCATAGATATGGGATATCACCGTGTGCCACGCGCTTCCTCCTGTCTGATGTCCAGTGCATTGTAATGCTTCGCTTTGCAAGGAGTATGGCTAGTATTGCAAATCGGGTCTCCACCTTTCTCTGTTTGTGTCGTTTAAATATTCCTTGGGCACTAACCTCCCAAGTGGTAAGTCCTGTCAGGCCCGTGACCATCAACAGTGTGGCGTGTACACTCGCCACACCGCAAGTGTGGTATGTCCAAAACATATGAATGAATGTGGCGTCAGGCGCGGCAACGGGGTCAGTCACTGTGTCACAGGAATGAAGCACTTGAGCCTGTGTAAAAGGAACTGCCCGGCGGGGAGCCCACTCCCTTCCGTCAACCCCGCGTACGAGGTCAGCTGACCATCGGTGAACAGGGCTTCTATCTCAGTGAGCACGTGCTCCATCCACACTCGCAATTCTCCCGTTGCGTAGTGCCCCTTACCCTTAGGAAGACCAGCTGGCGGCAACAATGGGGAGTACATGGGTGCTGCTCTAGAGAAGCGATGGGTTCGTAGTACACAGGATCTGGTCACCTTCTCCAGCAGGGGGTGTGCCGGGTTGGGTTTGGTCCCTGGAAGGAGCATCCAAGTTATCTCCGGAATTGCCAGAGTTCCCGTCTGGTGCTTCTGTTTCCTCTAGGTGTTGGCCTGCCGTCCAACGCGAGAGCCATTGCAGCTGCACTGCAAGGAAGTAGGCCTCGAAGAACGGGCTCCCAGCCCTCCCTTGTCTCATGGCAGCTGCAGTGTCATCAAAGCCACTCTCTGGCGGCCCTTCCCCCAGATCAGCGAGATTAGTATGGAGTCTAACTCTCAAAAGAAGGGTCGAGGGGGGATCATAGGGACATTTGAAAGTAATAGAGAAGCCGGGGTACCCTTATCATTTTTGAGAGACCTTCCATTCCTATTGGGGCCAGGGGTAGCGTTCGCCAGAAGTTGATTTGGGTTTTTAACCCCTGTATGGCCATGTAATGGTTACCCTCCAGGAGATCTCTAGGTGTGTGATAGAGTCTAATTGCCAAGTATCTTGGGGAAACCCCCTTCCAGGACAGTGTGGCATCCCCTACACTGCTCTCCCAGTGTGATGTGTCCTAGTTCACGCTTAACCCCGCTGCCTTCCCGAATTCAGTGAGTTTAGTCCAAAGAGAAGTGAGGTCTGCTGTGATGTTCCTGACGTAAATGAGGTCAACTGTGTATAGGGACACACAGTGTGTACGTCCCTTGAGCGATATACCCCATAGTTCGCCCTGTTCCCTCAGTCTTATTGCCAGCGGCTCCATTGCGAGTGCAAATAATAATGGAGACATCCCTGGCGCGTTCCGCGTGTTATCTAAATGGGGGGCGATATATGCCTGCCTATTCGAACCCGCGTGGTCAACCCGGTGTACAGCAGCTGGATGAGTGCCATGAGGTGGGGCCCCAGTCCCACCCATTTCAGAACCTCAAATAAGTACTGCCATGCTAGAGTATCAAAGGCTTTTTCGAGGTTTCGCACAAGGCATGCAGCACGTGGAAATCTGCCTTGCACACTGTCCTAGATCTGAAACAGCCTGCGTATATTTTGGGAGGGGGTCCTCCCAGGTACGAAACCGCATTGGTCGGGGTGTACTAGACGGGGGAGCACCTCTGATTCTGTCTGCTAAGATTTTCCAGAGTATTTTGCAATCTGCGGTGAGCAGGGTGATAGGGCGGTACGAGGACCTGAGCAGTGGGTCCCGGTCCGGTTTAGGAAACGTCACTAGCGTGGATTCATGCATGGTCTTGGGGAGCATCTTCGCCTCCAGCGCCGCTTTAAAGACCATGACTACCTGTGGGACTAGTTACTGGGAGAACGTAGTGTAGAATTCTATGGGGAAGCCGTCGTGGCAGGGGGCCACCAGAGAGTCATGACATGGGCATTGTGGTCCGAAATCACCCTGCCTAAGTAGCAGGGCCGGACTGATAATGCCGGGCACCGGGCAATCCCCCGGTAGGCTGGATGGGGTGGGGGCCGGTTTTGAGACAGGGGGCCGGTTTTGAGACGGGCCGATTTGGACCCTGTCCCTGACCGTGACCGTCCGACCGACCTGAGAGTCAGTAGTAGTCTGACACACAGTCAGACTAGTACTCCGCCGCATCTCTGCTCCCTCCGCTCAAGGCAGCAAACATTCAAGTACAAGTATGCTGCTGGTGCTGCACGCACCGTCCGTGTCCGTGACCATTTTATTTTAATAAAAGAAATCCACCTGGATGCACCAACATGCAGCGCGCAGATTTCTCTTGCCGCCCTGCGTCTGCGCGCCGCAGTTTCACAGTTCACCCTTAGCAGGGGTGGGTCTGGTGATGATGATCATGCGCATTGGGGCTCGCGCAATTAAAATGTTTATTGCGCGAGCCCCAATGCGCATGATCATCATTACAAAAAGTGCGCGTGACTGGGTGAGGCGAGGTCGAAGAGGAGGCAGTCATCTCATGAATGATCTCAGAGGCCAGAGATACGACGCTGAGGAGAGCCCCCCATAATTTAATTATATCTAGACCCCCTGTGTGCCGCCCGCAGGTGAGTCCAGTCGTTTGCATACAAATATGCAATCCCTGATTATGGCACTGCCTCAGGGGCCGGCCGGCCGGCCGGGCCGGAATTAAAAAGAAAAGGTTAGGCCCCGGCCCGGTTCCGCAGCCAGCGCAGTGGATTTGTGACTGTGAGCAGGGCGGAGACGAGCGAGGTGGTGGCTGCCAGTCTGACCATGGCATTCGGTGGTAACGCAGTGATACGTGGATAAGAAATAGTGCTATGAAGACAGGGTATCCCTTAAGAAGAACATTAACAATGGAGACCAAATCTTCACGAACTCTCATTCTGCTCATGATATAATGTTTACAGTCCGCAATATATGCCATGTTCTTTATGTCCCGTCTTGTACCAAAGGCAGTTCTGCCAGACTCAATCTTGCTAGAATTGTCAATTTAGTGGCCATTATGACTACCATCACCAGGGCTTTAATTGGTCTGCGTCCCGTTGGTGCTCAGCCCAGTTTTAAAAAGCAGGCACTGAGACGGATCCATATCGGGCCCTCTATTTTTACGCTCGCCCTCGGCATGAAGAAAATCTGGCCTCAGTAGTCGTCCCGGGGTCTGTTGTAGACTCAAAGAGATTGCTTTGTTAGGTCTACTGCCCCGATCAGCAGCTAATTGGAAGGTATGATCACATGATGATGATCTGAAAGTGCATGGCCACAGAATCCGCAGGGGGCAAGAAGGGTGGGCATGGTGGACAGACCTCAAGTGATAAAGCTGCTGCTTGGGCTTCTGCCGCCCAGTATTAGCAGCTTCTGGATATTTTATAAGCCCAAAATAAATTTTAAAAGGACAATACTTTCCAAGGGTTTCACTTAAAGTTCCTAATGGAGCACTGTCATTCTACATAGAATTCCTGTCCATCAAGAGAAAGGACGCGCCAAATATAGGCACATTTTCAGAGGATGAGACTAAAGAAGAGGGCTTAAAATGGAGAATACATCAATCTTTTAAATTCCTTCCTTCTCCATGGTACTGGGAAACAGTGTTCACTGCAACCATGTTAAGTTGTGTAAAGTTGATTTTTGTTTTATTTCTCGTTTATGCTCTAACGTCCTGCTTAAGTGACTGTCAGCACACATGCATAAACATTCCTAGCCTGTCACACTCTGTTCTCTTTCTCTAACTGAACCCTGATCACTGGATATTTATTTATTGTCATTGCTGCTTGTCTCTCGTCGAGGTTTTTTAAGAACTTCATCCAGTATTACTGTTTTCTTACTTTTCCCTGACTGCCGAGGCTTTAAGGAAAACCTGTAGGACATCTACTGGGAATCATATTTCTGCATAGTATTGTCAAATGGAAAGGGAACATTTCTGCTTCCTTTGATGATAAATAAAAGTAACCCAAACAATCTGTTAGGCGTTTGCATGCAGTATGAAAATGGAAAGCATGTAGTAACTAACCCAGAAAATTAGTTAGCTGTTTAAAAATACCTGTATTTTTCTCCAAAATATCCTTTTCAGACTTACTGTTTCTAATGGAAGAGAACAATGTTTCTGTATCATTTTAAATATATTGGTGCTTAACGTTTTCAGCTTATGGTTTTGTGAAAAAAGTTTTTGTTTATGAACTTGTGCAGTGCAGGGTTGTATTCTACTCTATTAGGCCACACCCTTCGTTACATAGACTCTCCCCACACACACACCTTTTAAATCCACCTAAAGCTCTGACCATCACTAAGGCACAGGAGTCCTTCCTTTCACCTCCAGCTAGTCTCAGGGCGGCGCCAGGGACATCTTAAGGATTTTGGGAGCCATGGGCCAAACGTATTTCGGGACCCTATTCGGAACAGCTTTTAATCTATAATCCAATTTCAGCTCTTTCATGCCCTCTTTGGCCATGTCACTGAGTGCACCTGCACTCTTGTCCTAATTCTAAATGTGTTTACATCTAATATTGATAGTGACAATATTGTAACACATCAGCAGTTCACTAATATTACTGCAAATAAGCTCTCTGCCCTCAGCCTTTATACCCGGTTGCAGTATGAGACACTCTCTAGACTAAGACGTCTAATTGTCACCCTGGAATGACCCCAGTACTGCAATAAGAGCGGGCCCTGGTCTCAATTGATTTTAAGAAGGCTTTGACTCAATGCACTGGTTTTGTTCCAACTACCAGCCCGGATGAATTTTGGTAAACGTTTTCAGAGGCATGTGAGGGTCCTCACTAAGGACACCTGGGCGGCGGTCTGGGTTAATAGGATATTGTCTGTCTTCCCCCTGCCCCATCCAAAGGGGCACAAAGCAGTCATGCTCCCTCCTGCCCCTTCTGTTTACACAGGTTATTGAACAATCAGTCGCATGGGTCCGGGGCTATTGTGTAGATCATTTGTTTTGGTGAAGGGTTGTTGGACCTGTCAGCCCTAGGGTGGTCTCCCCTTCTATTTTTGTATCGTGCCTCATTTTTTCCACCCTCATTTTTATGTTGGACTAGGTCTCCGGGCGCCTTTTCATTGCCAGGCAGTGTTAAGGTGCAGGTGCTCCCTTCTCCCAAGATGGCTGCCACAGACCCCTGCTACTGCAGGGTGGTCGTTTTTCATAGTAGCACCCTAGCTGCCAGGAGCTGGCTGGGACCCACAACAATGTTGCGATACCAGCCCGCCTTTTTGTCCCATAGTTAGAGTGGGGAAGCTCCTGGAAGAAGCTGGAACCTTCTAGAAGGGAGGTGGGGTTTTACTTTTGCCGCCTTGGCTAGAGGTCACCTGACCTAGGGCTACTTAAGAGTGGGAGGGAAGCTTTTGTGGTGAGTTGGCCATTGGGGTGAAGCAGAGCTGGAAGAATCCACCAGGAGTGTAGGCGGTAGGGCCTAGCCAGGGACTTATGCCTCTGAGAGTGACAGGATTTAGGTACTGCCTCTTAAGTGAGTGAGGTGCCCTGTGAATCCCACTGATCTTGCCCAGTAGTAGGAGGACCCAGAGACTCTCTGCCAGCCTGACTAGGAAGGACCTAGTCGCCCTCTCCATCCCTACCCCTGTAACAGAACCCCTTAAGGGCGCCAGATACATCTGCGCCAAAAGACTTCATCTGTCAACTGAGAACTGAAACCTAACTTTAAGAACTGAGACTGCATGACAAGAGCGAGCTGTAAGCCTTGAATGCCAGAGCTGAGACTGCGTGTCCAAGCTACCCTAGTGAACAAAATACTAAGCCGATTGCCAAGTCACCGGGGATCGACCAGGTACTAGCGCTGTGACCCCCGCGCTCCCTGCCCTGGTCTGGGACCCCCGGCAGCGTGCTCCGCTGAGCACTTTACCCCCATCCTTAATTTGAGCCCCCCCCTGCGACGACGAAGCCAGCGCGCTCACCGCCGCGGCCTGGAGGCCTGGGAGAGTGCTCTGCTGTGTCGCGAGGCCCAGGCGAAGTCCGGGGCCCCGTCGCTGCCGTCGCAGCCGTGTGAGGAGAAGCGCAAGGTTGGGGCGGAGTTCCCCCAACGTCGTGAGGACGGACGCCTGCTGACGCCGAGACGGAGGTAAGCCCGGAGGCCGAGATCCCCCCTGGTGCGCCCCCTGCTGGTCTGGAAACCACACCGCACTTGGCCCGGGTTGTCCCCTCCGTGGGAATCCCCTCCCCTGCCTGCGCGACGGAGAGACCCCGCCGAGGGATCCTGTCCGTGTCCCCCCTCCTGTGTTACTGAACGCGGTGCTCTGTGAACTGCACTGGAGCATAGGGACTCGCTCCTCAAGTCCAGTAATCTTCCCCGCTGGAAGCCGTTCAAAGTACTGACTAACATTACTCTCGTGTGGCGCTTCACGCCACCGACTCTGCTTCCTCAGCCGGAGAGACCGGGACGGCGAGTAACCCCATGTGTTATATGCACTGCTCGAAAGAAATTACATGCCAAGGAATGCGAGTAGCGCACTGTGTTATATGCTCTGCTCGAAAGTAACTATATGCCAAGGAATGCAAGTAGCGCATTGTGTTATATGCTCTGCTCGAAAGTAATTACCTGCCAAGGAATGCGAGTAGCGCACTGTGTTACATGTTCTGCTCGAAAGTAACTATATGCCAAGGAATGCGAGTAGCGCATTGTGTTATATGCTCTGCTCGAAAGTAATTACATGCCAAGGAATGCGAGTAGCGCACTGTGTTATATGCTCTGCTCGAAAGTAGTTACATGCCCAGGAATGCGAGTAGCGCACTGTGTTATATGCTCTGCTCAAAGGTAATGACATGCGACTGATTACGAGTCACGCGATGTATTAAATGTTCTACACAAACGTATCCACATACAACTGATTGCGCGTAGCGCTATGTTTATATGCCTTGCTTCACAGTACTAGGGGCCCTTGATCACGAGGAGCGCTCAGTTCTACAGGCGCCATGTTAGTGAACCCAATGTGACCCCTTTCAGGTATTACGCTTAGTTAGACGGCCGGTTCAGGGAAAGACTTTGCGTAAGCGCGCACGGCGCTAGAACAAGGTTAGGCACTGCATAGATATCACCCAGAGTGTCGAATGTAATGTCACAATGGTATTATGATTCATGTATTACCTTGTTATTTCCTGAACTGCATCTGACCAGCTATACTTGGATAAACTTGAAGTATTTGCATAATTTAAACGGTGTGGCGTCCCTTATTGTGTGTGACTCTAGTCCATGAGAAGCGTGTGGTGTATGGTTGCTTAACACATAGCCCTCTGGTTGCCCGACCGGCTCGCGCCACGCTACCGCCTATAGGGCCTGGTGACCCCAGGTTCCTACATTGTTGGCCAGCGGTGGGATCCTTGGGACTTGTGACCATACAGCACCCTTCCGTGAGGCGAAGGGCGCCACAATTAAACGCCTATCCTACATTTTTTTTGTTCCACAGCTCAGAAACCATTGTTGCTGGATCATTAGTTCCACTGTCCAGGTAGAGAGTGCAAGAAGCCTGGTTAGCTATTGACTTGCCTACACCCTAGGAATTTTCTCCTTAGTGTCTAGGTCCCCATCTGCCGGAATGGAATCCCGATTAGCTGACCTCGAGGGGTACACAGCGAAGCAACTAAGGGAGTTCGCGCAGGAGTTGGGGGTGCCTGGGATGCGGAGGGCCAAAGGGCCGGAACTCCGTACCGCCATTAGGGCATGGGTAGAAGCCCACCCAGACGGGAGAGGGGATGAGGGACAGGAAGCGCCAGAGGCACCTCAGGGGGAGAGCGCCCAGGAAGTCCTAGACATCTTGAATGTAGACATGTCTGAGAATGTGCCCCCAGGAAGACGTTCTGGGGCCAGTAGTAGGACAGGGTCCAGGAGGAGCGCGTCTCCAGAAGAGTACGAGGACAGGAGGGAAGAGAGGCGATTAAAATGGGAACTGGCCAAATTAGAGCAGGAGAAAGAAAGGGAAAAGGCCAGATTGGAACAGGAAAAGGAATTAGCAAAATTGGAATGGGCAATGGAGGAGAAGAAGCTGGCGCACGAGCTTCAGTTAAAAGAATTGGAGCTACGCGCCCTCCAATTGAACGCGTCTAACAAAGACAATGGTGGCAGCATACCCAGGGAACCACAAGAACCAAAATTCTACCTACCCAAGGAAGTCATAGCCAATTATACATTAGGGGATGACATCATGAAGTGGTTGGAGGCATACGAGGTAGCCTTAACGGCCCATGGGGTACCCGAGAGTAACTGGGGAGGTGGTCTCTACCGGTATATACCTCCCACTGTTAGGGACACCCTGTTATATTTGGCCAAGGCGGATCAGGTTAAGTACGCCCCCATGAAAGAGGCCTTGTTAAAGAAGTTTGGCCTGAACCCCGAGAAGTATAGGCAGAAGTTTCGTGGCAGCCATAAGCTGTCCACCCAGACATGGGTAGATTTTTTTGATTATGCGAGGAAGGCACTAGATGGTTGGGTGCGTGGCTGCGAGGTACAGGACTACCAAGGGTTGTACGATCTTTTTTTAAGGGAGCACCTCTTGGATAAGAGCTTTCCGGAGCTGCGCCAACATCTGGTGGACTGCAAGCTGAAGGATCCTCGAGAGCTTGCGGAGGATTCAGATATTTGGGTGAGCACCCGGGTGTCTCACAAGGGCCCCGGGGGAGATGGCTCGAAAGGCGGACAGGGTTTCCCCCAGAAGAAAGAGGGGGGAGATAAAAAGGTGGAGTTCTCGAAAGGTCCCCAAAATAAGTTTGGGAAGGGAGTAGGAGCCCCACCCCCGTCCAATTCCACAAGACCCACTTACCCTGACAGGAGTCAGCAGCCAAGGATTGTGCGGTGCTACGAGTGTGGGGAGATTGGACACTACAGAGGAGATCCCAAGTGTCGCAAGCGACCACCAGCCCCATCGGGCGTGAAGAGTCCCGGGGTGAGTAGTATAGCGCTTGGGGTGGAGCTGCCCTTAGATAGGGAAGGGGAGTGGACAGGCCTGACACTGGTTTCACTCGGGGATAGAGAGGTGGTCCCCGTAGTGTCCCTGCCCCCGAACACTGCTAAATATCAGCAGAGGGTGAGAATTAATGGGGAGGAGGTGGAAGCTCTGAGGGACACAGGGGCCAGCATGACCACTGTCGTGCGGCGGCTGGTGTCCCCAGACCAAGTAGTCCCCGAGGAGTTCCATCCGGCCGTATTGGCTGACGGCAGTTTGAGTCACTATCCAGTGGCTCGTGTTCCATTCGAGTGGGGAGGAGTCAAAGGCCTACTGCGAGTTGCTGTGAGCCCTGCCTTGCCTGTGGGGTGTTTGCTAGGGAACGACCTGGAGCACACCAAATGGAAGGACGTCGAGTTTCACGCTCACACTGAGATGCTGGGATTACCAGGGTGGACTTGCATGAGCACGCGGTCCATGGCTGCCCGGCATGGAACTCACCCGGAGTTGGAGCCTGGAATCATGGCCCAACCCAAACCCAAACGTGGGAAGAAGAAGGTGGTAGAGGACATGCCCCGTGAGTCGGATGGGGAGGCCGCAGAGGTGCCCCCGGAGTCCGCGGAGGTAGATGTCGTTCCTGTGGAGGACTTGCCGACCCTTGCTGACTGGCAAGTGGAAGGAGGGCCTACCCGGGAGGAATTTTGTCAAGCACAAAGGACGTGCCCCACTCTTGAGGGTATGCGGCGGCAGGCCGAAGCTCAAGTGGCTAGTCAGGAACTGGGAGGTTATCATGTGTATTGGGAGGATGGTCTCCTATACAGTGAGCCCAGGGTGCCGGTACATGGATCTTCGAGGGCCATAGTGGTCCCCCAGTGTTACCGGGCCTTCCTGCTGGAGTTAGCGCACGAGATCCCCTTAGCTGGACACCTGGGCCAGGACAAAACCTTTGCACGGTTAGTCCCCCATTTTTATTGGCCCAGGATGAGGATTGCCTCAGACGCCTTTTGCAAGACCTGCAAGTCTTGTCCGGCGAGTGGCAAGACTAGGACAAAGTTGAAAGTCCCGTTGGAACCGCTCCCCGTGGTCGGGACCCCTTTTGAGAGGGTCGGTATCGATATTGTTGGGCCATTGGACCCTCCGACCGCAGCGGGACACCGGTTCATCTTGGTTTTGGTGGACCACGCCACAAGGTACCCAGAGGCTATTCCTCTGAGGACCATCACTGCACCGGTGGTGGCGCGGGCACTGTTGGGAATTTTTACCCGAGTGGGATTCCCGAAGGTCGTGGTGTCGGACAGGGGCACCAATTTCATGTCGGCCTACATGCAGGCCATGTGGAAGGAGTGTGGAGTGACCTACCGGTTCTCCACCCCTTACCACCCCCAGACTAACGGACTTGTAGAGCGCTTCAATAAGACATTGAAGGGGATGATCCGAAGCCTTCCCGAAGGCTTGAGGCGTAAATGGGACGTCCTCCTCCCCTGCTTGTTATTCTCCTATCGGGAGGTACCGCAGAAGGGAGTCGGGTTCAGCCCGTTTGAATTGCTCTATGGCCATCCCGTTAGGGGTCCCCTCAGTTTAGTGAAGGAGGGGTGGGAGAAGACTTCACAGAAGCTTCCCCGTGACATTGTCAGCTACATGCTGGCGTTCCGCAGCCAGATGGCCAAGCTGTGGAAGGCAGCCACAGAGAACCTGGAGGCTAGCCAGACCGTGATGAAGGAGTGGTATGACCGCAACGCTCGGACGGTCGAGTTGGACGTTGGACAGAAGGTGTGGGTTATGGAACCTGGGGAGCTGTGTGCCCTCCAGGACCGGTGGACTGGCCCGTTCGACATTGTGGAGCGGCGAGGCCAGACCACATACGTTGTGGATGTAAAAACCCCCCGTCAGCCCCTCAGGGTGCTCCACGTCAACCGCCTGAAGCCGCACCATGAGCGATCGGAGCTTGCTCTCCTTATGGTGACGGATGGGAGCGAAGAGGAAGAGAGTGAAGCTCTTCCTGACCTTCTTGCGGCACAAGAGAAGGATGGTTCGGTGGAAGGTGTAGTCCTCTCCCCATCCTTGACCCCAGAGCAGCAGAGGGACTGTCGCCATGTCCTGGGACAGTTCGCCTCGTTGTTCTCCCTCACGCCTGGAATCACTCATTGGTGTACCCATGATGTGGACACAGGGAATAGCCCCCCGGTGAAGAACAAGTCTTACTGGCTCTCTGACCGAGTGAAGGATAGTATCCAGCGTGAGGTGGCAAAGATGCTGGAGCTGGGGGTGATAGAACCTTCCAGCAGCCCGTGGGCTAGTCCAGTGGTGTTGGTGCCGAAAGCGGCCCCACCGGGTACGACGCCAGAACTTCGGTTCTGTGTGGACTACCGGGGGTTGAACTCTGTCACGAAGACAGATGCTCACCCCATCCCACGTGCAGATGAGCTGGTGGACCTGCTGGGAGCAGCCCGGTACCTCAGCACCATTGACCTGACATCCGGATATTGGCAGATTGCCATGGCCGACGGAGCACGGGAGAAGACAGCGTTCTCCACCCCAGAGGGCCACTACCAATTTCGAGTGATGCCCTTTGGGCTCAAAAATGCTCCGGCCACATTCCAGCGGTTAGTGAATCAGGTACTATCTGGCCTGGAGTCCTTCTCAGCAGCCTACTTGGATGACATAGCTGTCTTCAGTAGCAACTGGGAGGACCATCTGCTACACCTCCAGGAGGTATTGCAGGCGCTGCAACGCGCTGGCTTAACTATTAAAGCCAGCAAGTGCCAGATGGACAGGGATCTGTTGTGTACCTGGGACACCTGGTGGGCGGAGGTAAGGTGCAACCCCTCCAGGCCAAAATTGAAACCATCTTGGCTTGGGAGCCCCCCAAGACCCAAACAGAGGTCCGAGCTTTCCTCGGCCTCACTGGGTATTACCGCCGGTTCATCAAGGGATATGGTACCATCGTGACCCCCTTGACGGAGTTGACCTCAAAGAAACAACGTCGCAAGGTCATATGGACACCTGCATGCCAAGAAGCCTTTGATACGCTGAAAAATGCGATGTGTACAGCTCCAGTACTAGCAACACCCGATTTCAGCAAGGAATTTATTGTACAGACCGACGCCTCAGAGCACGGCATAGGTGCGGTGCTCTCGCAACTCAACACCGAGGGCCAAGACCAACCTGTGGCCTTCATATCTCGAAGACTCCTCCCTCGGGAACGGCGATGGAGCACCATTGAGAGAGAAGCCTTCGCGGTGGTATGGGCTCTGAAGAAGTTGAGGCCATACCTCTTTGGCACTCACTTCCTTATCCAGACCGACCACCGCCCCCTTCGCTGGCTCATGCAGATGAGAGGCGAAAACCCCAAGTTGTTGAGGTGGTCCATTTCCCTACAGGGGATGGACTTTCGGGTGGAACATCGGCCCGGAGTTGACCACGCCAATGCTGACGGTCTCTCCAGGTTTTTCCGCCTTAGTGAAGAGAACTCCCTAGAGGTTGGGTAGCTCTCCCCTCTTTCGGCTGGGGGGGACGCATGTTGGACCTGTCAGCCCTAGGGTGGTCTCCCCTTCTATTTTTGTATCGTGCCTCATTTTTTCCACCCTCATTTTTATGTTGGACTAGGTCTCCGGGCGCCTTTTCATTGCCAGGCAGTGTTAAGGTGCAGGTGCTCCCTTCTCCCAAGATGGCTGCCACAGACCCCTGCTACTGCAGGGTGGTCGTTTTTCATAGTAGCACCCTAGCTGCCAGGAGCTGGCTGGGACCCACAACAATGTTGCGATACCAGCCCGCCTTTTTGTCCCATAGTTAGAGTGGGGAAGCTCCTGGAAGTAGCTGGAACCTTCTAGAAGGGAGGTGGGGTTTTACTTTTGCCGCCTTGGCTAGAGGTCACCTGACCTAGGGCTACTTAAGAGTGGGAGGGAAGCTTTTGTGGTGAGTTGGCCATTGGGGTGAAGCAGAGCTGGAAGAATCCACCAGGAGTGTAGGCGGTAGGGCCTAGCCAGGGACTTATGCCTCTGAGAGTGACAGGATTTAGGTACTGCCTCTTAAGTGAGTGAGGTGCCCTGTGAATCCCACTGATCTTGCCCAGTAGTAGGAGGACCCAGAGACTCTCTTCCAGCCTGACTAGGAAGGACCTAGTCGCCCTCTCCATCCCTACCCCTGTAACAGAACCCCTTAAGGGCGCCAGATACATCTGCGCCAAAAGACTTCATCTGTCAACTGAGAACTGAAACCTAACTTTAAGAACTGAGACTGCATGACAAGAGCGAGCTGTAAGCCTTGAATGCCAGAGCTGAGACTGCGTGTCCAAGCTACCCTAGTGAACAAAATACTAAGCCAATTGCCAAGTCACCGGGGATCGACCAGGTACTAGCGCTGTGACCCCCGCGCTCCCTGCCCTGGTCTGGGACCCCCGGCAGCGTGCTCCGCTGAGCACTTTACCCCCATCCTTAATTTGAGCCCCCCCCTGCGACGACGAAGCCAGCGCGCTAACCGCCGCGGCCTGGAGGCCTGGGAGAGTGCTCTGCTGTGTCGCGAGGCCCAGGCGAAGTCCGGGGCCCCGTCGCTGCCGTCGCAGCCGTGTGAGGAGAAGCGCAAGGTCGGGGCCGAGTTCCCCCAACGTCGTGAGGACGGACGCCTGCTGACGCCGAGACGGAGGTAAGCCCGGAGGCCGAGATCCCCCCTGGTGCGCCCCCTGCTGGCCTGGAAACCACACCGCACTTGGCCCGGGTTGTCCCCTCCGTGGGAATCCCCTCCCCTGCCTGCGCGACGGAGAGACCCCGCCGAGGGATCCTGTCCGTGTCCCCCCTCCTGTGTTACTGAACGCGGTGCTCTGTGAACTGCACCGGAGCATAGGGACTCGCTCCTCAAGTCCAGTAATCTTCCCCGCTGGAAGCCGTTCAAAGTACTGACTAACATTACTCTCGTGTGGCGCTTCACGCCACCGACTCTGCTTCCTCAGCCGGAGAGACCGGGACGGCGAGTAACCCCATGTGTTATATGCACTGCTCGAAAGAAATTACATGCCAAGGAATGCGAGTAGCGCACTGTGTTATATGCTCTGCTCGAAAGTAACTATATGCCAAGGAATGCGATTAGCGCATTGTGTTATATGCTCTGCTCGAAAGTAATTACCTGCCAAGGAATGCGAGTAGCGCACTGTGTTACATGTTCTGCTCGAAAGTAACTATATGCCAAGGAATGCGAGTAGCGCATTGTGTTATATGCTCTGCTCGAAAGTAATTACATGCCAAGGAATGCGAGTAGCGCACTGTGTTATATGCTCTGCTCGAAAGTAGTTACATGCCCAGGAATGCGAGTAGCGCACTGTGTTATATGCTCTGCTCAAAGGTAATGACATGCGACTGATTACGAGTCACGCGATGTATTAAATGTTCTACGCAAACGTATCCACATACAACTGATTGCGCGTAGCGCTATGTTTATATGCCTTGCTTCACAGTACTAGGGGCCCTTGATCACGAGGAGCGCTCAGTTCTACAGGCGCCATGTTAGTGAACCCAATGTGTCCCCTTTCAGGTATTATGCTTAGTTAGACGGCCGGTTCAGGGAAAGACTTTGCGTAAGCGCGCACGGCGCTAGAACAAGGTTAGGCACTGCATAGATATCACCCAGAGTGTCGAATGTAATGTCACAATGGTATTATGATTCATGTATTACCTTGTTATTTCCTGAACTGCATCTGACCAGCTATACTTGGATAAACTTGAAGTATTTGCATAATTTAAACGGTGTGGCGTCCCTTATTGTGTGTGACTCTAGTCCATGAGAAGCGTGTGGTGTATGGTTGCTTAACACATAGCCCTCTGGTTGCCCGACCGGCTCGCGCCACGCTACCGCCTATAGGGCCTGGTGACAGGTTCCTACAAGGGTCATCCAAGGAAGACAGGATTTTGCCAAATTCGGATAATATTTTAATATGCATAGAAGACCCTGAACGATCTTTGCCAAGATATACAAATATGGGATATATGTGGGGACACGTCTGAATTCTTAGATAAATGGGAGAAAACAATGTATATGCTGATAGCAGGTGATCATATAGACGTAGAGGAAGTGTCTACCCTTCTAAGGCCAAATTATCATTTTAAATACCTTGGCAATGTGACAATCATCATAATTAAAATGTTTGATTTGGTGCGTGCAGGCATTGTGTCCGCCCTAACAAGAAGTGGAGATGGCTACTACGGTTTTATTCGGCTTTGTACGGGTGGGAGACGGAACAGATCTGCCGGATTGTAAACCCAGATTTTGTAATTGAATGCATTAATACAATGAGTGCATAGGCCGTGCAATTATAATATATGATGGTGCACTGTTTATATTTTGAACCAGCGAGGTCTTTATCTTAGATATACTGTAATAAACCTGTCAGGCCAAACTCTTACAATGTCCTTCGCAGACATCTTATTCCTCTCATCAAAGCTCATTCCTCCATCCTTCCAGCCATCAATCCATCCATAAATCCATACATTTAAATGTGATTACTCTCCGTAGACCCCTCCAGACTCAAAAGGCCGCGCACATGCGATGCACATGTAAAGCACATGCCTGTCATAAAGTGTCGTACAAGTTGTCACACAAGTGAATTGTCACATAAGTGCCCTTGACGACAACCTATGCTTCATGTTCATGGTTGGGCTAAATGGTTGGTGGTGGGGTCTGTAACTATTTGCTGCTGATACAATGGCAGTGTGATATGCCAATTATTAACTCCTCGAAGTAAATGGACATACGCATCTGCTAATCTGCTTCACATAACACTCAGAATAGTTTAAAAGAACTATAAAGAATATGCATCCGTAAACTCTCTCCTGAAGTAAACATTCAATGAAAAATGTGTTGAAAAATGCTTTGTTTTGGCCTTTCAGTCTCCAACATTTTCTTGGGGAGATAACCCCCAAACTCCCCCTAGTAGTGGGGGCTGGTCTCACTTTTACTTTGGAATCTCTGATTCACTACTTGTGTCTGTTTTTGGTGCTGTCTGAAAGAATGTCTAAGGGGACATATGACTGGGTGGGTAACCTGGTGTTCTTTAAGGTCATCATCTACTATTTACTGTGCTTTGAAAGTTGGTACAATTGAATATGTAATGAAAAATGTGCTGTAAAATTCACCATTTTGGTCTGTCTTTTTCCAAAATTTTCTTCTGGGGAGAACCCCCCCAAATCCCCCTAGTAGTGGTTGGCCTCGCTCGCTGCGCCCGCTTGCTACACGCTCTGGACGGGGGCTGGTCTGGCAAACTTTGCCAGGGCTGCTTTCAGTTCCCAGTCCGGCCCTGCTAAGTAGTCAGAATGTTGGAGGAGGGGGAGGATCGTCCGCGTACACATGAAGCGGTCTAACCGTACTCGTAGATTATGGGGAATAGAGTGGAAAGAGTAGAGTTTGGTTGTTGGATGTGTGTGGCGCCAAGCGTCTGTCAGTGACCAATGAGTGGCCTAGTCTTGAAATTGGGCTGTTTGTGCGCAGGACTGCGAAGCTTTGGCGGGGGGTGGGATCTATCCAGAGCAAGATCCAAGGAACAGTTGTAATCCCCTCCTAATACCCATGGGGAAGGTGTAAAGTGTGGCAAGCTACATGACAGGGTCTCCCAGAATATTGTCTGTTCTGTGTTGGGGGCGTATATGCTGCCTATTAGTATTGGCTGACAAACTAGTAACCATTCCAAGAACACATATCTCCCTTAAGGATCCACCTTCCTGCCGGTCTCTAGAAAGGGGACTCCCGGCCGAAGCCAGACTAAGGTTCCCCTTACATAGGCTGAACATGTTGTGGCGCAAAAGGTGCCTCACCATTTCTTCTGGAGCTTGTCCAGTTCCCCTTTAGCTAGATGTGTCTCTTACAGTAAAATAACCTGTGCCTGCTGGCGCTTGATATATGCGTAAATAGTGTAACACTTTCTAGCCGTGTGGATACCCCTGGCATTTAGAGTGAGAAGTTTGATATCAGTCGTCAGGGTCATGGCAGCTGATGGTTCGTGCTGCAATAGAGGGTGGTCTCGGGGGCCCCTGTGCAAATCCTCTGGTGTGAATAGTTGCTGCCTGATGAGAGGTGTAGATCTATGAGCAAATGCCTCTGGCCTTTGTGACGGGATAAGTGGGAGGTCAAGGTATGATAGGGAGTCGAACTAGAACACTGTGGGGTTGGAAACCCAATACTGGGGATCTGCTGCAACGTGCAGCACATCCAAACCTGTACTACCATGTACCTATGATCGAAATGAATGGGGGGTCCATCTGGCTCACGTATGCCCACAAGGTCCTCAAGCGGGGGCCCCCATTATGTTGTGTGTCTGGCGCGTGGGGGACGCCTTGCGCAGATGCGTGTAGAGCCTTATATCATCACGTGGCGTAATATGTGATGCTATGAAGTGTGATTGGCTACTGGAGACCTTATCGCTACCATCTCGTAGGAGCTTCAGATGATTGTGTCCGCAGTCTGCGGTGTGACCTTAGACAGGGTCCCAGAGTTCTTACCCGAGTCGCTGGAGTCGTTCGGGTCCTCTTTGGGCGTGAAGATGTGCGGTGTGCCTTCGTGGTCCAATGTGGAAAGAGTCGCCCCCAATTCCGCTGCTGCTTGAATTGCCTTCCGGCGGTCTGCTATGATCTGTTCCAGGTTTGGGGATGTCAGCGGTTTATGAAGTGACTGCGTTTCAGAGCGGCTTTGGGATTTCTGGGTACGACGCCGCGGACGCTTGAACAACTTGAGTCTAGATGTTCTTGTGTTCCCCTGTAGCGGATCGAGTGGCAGGTTCAGTTCCATCCAGTTAGTGGCTTGTTATGGATCTATGAAGAATATTGCGGTGTCTTTTTAAATGATTTTGAGTCGCGCTGGGAACAGCAGTGAATATTGAACATCCTGGCTCTGGAGCAGTCTCTTTGTCTTGAGGAAGGACGCTCGCATTTGCGGCACTGCTCTGGAGTAATCCGGGAAGAGCATAACATGTTTGTCCTCCACCGTGATGGGGTGACTCTCTCTAGCAGCTCGCAGTATGGCATCTCTGTCTCAGAAGTGGAGTCGTTTTATGAGCATGGGGCGAGGGAGCGAACCCGGAGGAAGGCGGCGCGCTGGCACCCTGTGCGCTCCTTCAATGGAGAAATAGGGAGTGAATTTGTCACGTGGCGTGAAGGACCGAAGCCAGGATTCCATGTATGCAATGGGGTCCCTGCCCTCCACGCCCTCCAGCAGATTCAATATTCACAGGTTGCTCATCCTGGAGCACCCCCCAAATCGTCTGTTCTTTCCTCCAGGGTTGTGACTCGGGCTTGCAGTTCTTTGAAAGAGTCTTGTTACACTTTGGTTTGAGGTTGTATCGTCGCCAGTGCTTTTTGTCCATCTGCCACCTTATCCGCTAATTTGAGAAAATCGTCCCGCAGCAGGCTGAGGTCCGTGGCCAGGGTCCCGAAACCTCCTACATGGTGACTCACGAGTGCTCTATTGCTGCCGGGACTCTGTCCAGTTTTTCTGTCAAGGTGGCGCTAGAGTCTGTGTCCGCCTTTGAGCCTGCTGGGACGTCGACCTAGCTTGGTGAGCTGTTTGGGGAGCCCCGGCTGCCTTAAGGCATCCCATGGCTGGTGACGGTGTATGAGGTGCCTGGTTGCCCGATTACGCGGTGCGGCGTACGCTCGTGCCAGTCTTCGGGTGTCTGTCCCCAGCCTTGTTTGCTTCCCTCTTCGCTTTTGTGTTAGGAGCCAGCCGTGAGCGCACTGCAGCCCGTTCCACCCAGGGGCACACTGTGCTGTCTCTTCCCCGGCAGGGACTCCCGGCACCGCTGATCTGCTCCTCCTCAGGTCACAGCCGTCCTCCTACATGACCAGCAGCCCAGTGCCCTCTTGCTTGCCCTAGGCCGTTGCCTCAGCGAAGGAATGGACCAGTGAGGCCTCCCCCTGCCGGTTGAGCGCTGTATTCGCCCTCTCCTTTGTTTTTCACCGCATCAATACGTCTTCCACATGGGCCCTTCCAATTAACAGGTGGGCTCCCCAGTGATGAGGTGAGCCCCTGTATCAGTTCCTCCCGTGATTGTGGTCTGCCTTGCCTGTGGGCGCTGTCCTCCAACAGCACACGCCTGTGGGATGCCCCGAGACAGAAGCGGCGTCCCCTTTGTTAGTACTGGTGTGGTTTCTGGGGGGTACAGGGGGGAGCGGGGGTCAGAACACTCGAGTTATGGACCTCACTTCTGTCTTTTCTGCCTTGCCTGTTACCTCAAGGATGCTCGCGTGAGGCCGCCCGATGCCTGTAGTCTGTATGATGGTGGAGCGTTGAAGCCTTTAGGCCGGATGGATGGTTTATCGTGAGAGGGCAGCGTAGACCCTCCGGTTAGTCAATATTGTCCCGGGCCACGGCTCCCTCGTTCTGCCCCCTTTGCATCGGCCAGGGAACTGGGTAGTCTATATGTGCCCGGGGGGGCCAGAGGGGCTCTGATTTCCTCCCTTGTGGGGGCGCCCAACGTTTCTCCCCCTTACTTGCAGTTTGTTGGTGGACTCCTGTCCGAGAGATCGCCGTGTACCGGGGGCGTCCTTCTTCACGCTCTTTTCCTCTGCCTAACTTTGGAATTAGGCCTCTCAGGTGCAGCAGCAGGACCGGGCTTCACCCCGGCGCGCTCTGCAGTGCCCCGCCATCAGCTTTACTGTCCCAAAGTTCAAGTTTGTATTTCTTCAGCTGGTGCCCGTGTGCCGGTCTCTTTCTCCCAGTTTCCCTGTCATTCCACACTCTGTCCCTCTCTATCTCACCGTGTGCATGTCTCCCTGTCCTAATGCTAATGTGTGTGTCCTCCTTTCTCAATGTCAATGCCTGCATCTCCCAGTGTTCATGGCCATGGCTCTTGGCCATTGCTCTTTCTGTCGTAATTGCCTTGTTTTACGGATTTATTGACCATTTCCCCAGTACAGTGGTGGTGAGAAAACCAGAAAGAATGAGAAGGAGGCGTTGTGCCTGCTGAAGAAAGGTTTAAGAGGTGGAATTGATTCATGCCTGATAAGAGGGTTATTTTCTAACCCCTAGGTCTTCAAACATTTTTTGATGTGAGCCCCCATAAGCAAAATATTTTTAAGTTTGGCCCCCCTCCAAAACTTTATGGCAGTACTTGGGACAGTGGAAGAGTCAGGGCTGAATGCAGGGACCAGGCTTATAATTTCGGGGGTACTCTTTCTGTAGCTCACAATCCACAGTAAATATGAGACTTATAAAATAGCAAATATATCAAGCAAAAACACTACAACTTAGATTTGGGTGTTGAAATCCTCTCACACTCCAGGGACCATATGCAACTGCACCTGCTACACTAATGGTAGCCGCTGCCCTGAGTAGCAGACTGTGTCCTGTGCCTCTTTCACCCCTTTCCCACCATGCCTGGCCAACACACCATTCTTGAATCAGATTCTCTGTCTTCTTCAGAATTAAATGATCTTCCACATGTTGCCCACCACTTTGCAGCAAAAGTGCCCTCAGCCCTAATGCTAACAGGAAAATGAGACTCAAATCCTCTTTTATCAAATAAGTCAGTCAAAATTGTTATGTGGTGGGCCTCTCAAACTCTTAACCTCTGTGCCATTGCACCTGCTTTGGTAATGAAAGCAACTGCCTGATGTTGTTGAAGACAAGCCTCCATCTTGCCCCATTGTCCGCTCTGCCATCTCTCTGAGACCTAAACTAAGATGTCTCCCCTGCTTCAATTTTCCCCTCTCTTGGGACGCTGGTCCAAGGCCCAAAGCAACACTGACACAACAGTGGTGCACTGGGTCCTAACATAATCAAGGAAGGATATTATAACCATACTAATTGGGGTTTAGAAGGTGCCTCACACCCCTGGGCTCCGGTGACACTGCATGTGCTGCACAAATGATACCTACTTCTCTCCCCATTTCATTGGCCATTGGTCCCAGGCCTGAGTCCTGGCTGTCTTCCTGCTTGCATTAAAAAAAGGGGGGGGGGGGGGGCTATGTCGCCCCCTGTTACTTTGGACCTCTTACCTGCGCAGAAAGGGTCACTTGGGCCATAATACTAACAGCAAAATAGGGTTCCCACCCATCTTTTTCCTCGTAACACAGGCATAATTTGGGTGCAGTGGTCCTTCATAGCACTTCCACAGTGTCACTACAGCTGCTGCAATGATGCCAGTGATGGCCATTTAAAAAAAAAATCTGTGTCTGTCCATTTGTAAATGATATAATTTGCCCCCCACATAGCCCCCTCTCCTCTGAGCCATCTCTTTGATACTATACATGGACAGGGAACTAAAGAAGTGACAGGCTTTCTCAACAGAGTACTTGCTATCTGAAAGAAAGGTAAATGTATGCAATTGGTTAATCACTAAGGTGCTGATTCCGATCCGTTAAAAAATATTTCCGTACGACTCGTATCCGTATTTTTTTCCGTACGAATCGTACAAGTCACGTCCGACCCGTGAAGTACGATTCGTACAGGAAAAAGTACATACGGATCGGTCTGCTCCTTACGAATCGTAGCAGGAAAAGTTGTACGAGACGTACCCGGACACTTTTCCGTACGATTCGTAAAAAGACAGTCCGAGCGTACAAGTACGATCCGGACCGGCTATCCGATTTACGAATTGTACGGAAAACGGCCCGTACACGGGGAATGACTCTACCCGCTACGAATCAAAGTTTGTACGACTTGGAGCCCGGGAAAAGTTGTTCCCGGGGTACGAGTCGTACAGGCCCCCCGGTATGTATGCACCGTACCCACACCATCCCCGTATGTACGCACCGTACCCCTAGCGCGTACGCGCTGGGGGTACGGTGCGTACATACGGGGGGTGGGGGTAAATGTGGGTGTACTTGTAAAGCGCACTGTGACTCCATGGAGTATCCTGGCGCTGAAGACCGCTGGGGAACCCGTCCTGGTTTTCCCTGTGCGATGGTCCCTTTCTGGGTATCTCCAAGGTGAAACCAGGCATCCCCGGCGTCTGTGGGGGGCCGTTGTAGAGATGAGGCAAGCTTAATGCCCAGAGTTGCCGAGTGTGTTCCTGGTTAGAGTAGGTACCGAGGCGAGAATTATCGAGTCCGTTTTGTCCCTGGTCCACGACCCTGCCGCGTCGGGAATTGAACCCTGGTCCCTGGCCGATTCTCTGCTTACAGGTCGGCCGCCTCTAACCAGTGAGCCACACCTCTCCATGTACGGTGCGTACATACGGGGGGGTACGGTGCGTACATTCGGGGGGTAGGGGTACGGGTACGGTGCGTACATACGGGGGGGTACGGTGCGTACATACGGGGGGTACGGTGCGTACATACGGGGGTACGGTGCGTACATACGGGGGGTACGGTGCGTACATACGGGGGTACGGTGCGTACATATGGGGGTGGGGGGGCCTGTACGACTCGTACTCCTGGGGAATCAGCTTTTACGGCTGTTTTTGGCTCCCGTAAAAAAAGAGCCATACGGAGTGCCATAGGGACGGATCGTACTTGCTGGGCCGTAAAACGCTGCTTACATACGTACGGACAGCGTGTACAGGCTGTTCCGGATGTGATTCATAGGATTTTTTTACCCGTACGGTCTTTTGTACGATTCGTACGGAAATAGGCTTTCTGTACGAATCGTACTTCCTAGGTTGTACGAACAGTTTACCGGGTACGAGTCGTACGGAGGAAACGCTCCGTACGACGATTCGCAGGGCCTTTTTACCGGATCAGAATCAGCACCCTTATGTAAAGGCTACATGGAACCAAGTACAGGCTTTTATTTATGGAGTCACTAGAAGCTTCATGGTGACAAAGATGTGGGGGCATATTATCAAGGGCTGGCGATATAATTATTGCCGCTTTAGCGTCCGTTTTCGGGTGAAAAGCGTCGATAATTATATCGCAATATCATCAAGGACACACTAGCGCGTGTTTTCCTTACTTAGCGCCCGTTTCCAGCACGCCTACCATCGCATCGCTAATGAGATGCAAGTTAGGCGTGGCTGTCGAAACAACACGGGTAAATTTCGCAAAGGCAGCTTCGCGATATTACCAACGAGTTGCAGCGATAATTTTAATCGTGCAAACTCTGCCTTAACGCAGGAATTTAACATCTGTTAAATTCCTGACTAAGGCATACATACCTAACATGGGGGGTGGATTGTGAGGCTAAGGCCACAGGGCCTTATTATCAAGCCTAGCGCCGTTTTCCATGGAACATCGCTGGAAAAACAGCGATGTTCCATGGAAAACCCTGACTTCTTATCGCCTTTGAGATAAGCGTTGATAATACAACGCTATCTCGGCGATTTAATCCAGCGATAGCCGGCGATAAAAAATAACAGCGCTAAGCGCGCTTTGCGATATTTATCAAAACTCCTTGGTAATATGCCCTGTATTCTTTTTGAGAGGTGATCTAGGGGTGTTAAACTTTGGAAAGCATCCTCTTAATGGGTTATAAAAATGCACTAGGTACAATATATTACCTGTTACTAAAATATATTATTTGAAAGCACTTGTTTTACCTTAAAAACAAAATCATTTTGAGCAGCCTACCTTTTACTCAGGACGGCTGGAAATGTGCAATTTTGTGGCTGCCGAATCTTCTACATAATTATGGATTTGCTGCATAATCCAACATCTGCTGTATAATCTGCAGATTTTAAACAAAAAAAAATGTGTTTCTAGCTCAAACGGATACAAAGTTACTAAACATGACAATACATGCTGCAGCGCAGGGTAAGGCCCATTGCAAAGTTTGACTGGTCACCTTTCTGTTGCCTATTGCTATATTTGGGTGATAAACCGGTACTAATGAGGAGAAACCTTTGCCCAGACAGTGGTGCATGTAGAAAACTGACTAAATAATGAAGTAATACCATTCTAAAAAGAGCCACATTAGGGCTCATATTTTGCCTTTTTTTGACGAACAATTTAGTCAGCCGTGCTGCACAGTTTTTTTTTTGTTTTTTTTAAAATTTGTTTATTGGTTTTTATTACAGCCACAAATACAAAAGTGGACAACATGTTCAGGGTACACAACATTTCAGTCGGGCAGTCAGAGATGTACAGTACAATTAAGTAGGACTTTCTTATGCGACACGTCTATTCAGCTCCAGTTCAACTGTATGCTGCACAGATTTGACCTACTGTGCTGCACAATTCCAGTGGCCATGCTGATACTGTGTGCAGTAGAAGTTTTAAATAATGACTTGCATGTCCATAGTGCTTTGTGTTCCAGGCTAGGACTTCATAGTGTTATAAATGCACAAGCCACTATTACGCAGTGCGCCAACCAGGATGCAATTATGTGGTCATACAATGAGGCATCTACAGTGATCACAATAATCACCATACACTTATGTACGTCAGCAGCTTGATTTAGATGAATACAGCCTGGAAACGCTAAATAAAGAAAGTTGCGCTTCCAGGTCAAATTCATTTACAAATAGTTATAAAGACATTTACGCCTTCCTGGAAACACATCCACGGACCCCCAGTAGGGCGCACTCCATTGTTTTAAGACCTCTGTTCTAACCGAAAGGCAGAGGGCATTGAAAGTCAATGTGTTCGGGAACAATGGGTTGCGTCTGTGCGATGTTTTTAGAGTGAATCAGCATTTAATAATCAAAGCTATTGGCAGGGCCGTGATGGGCCTTTCAATCCATCGGGCAACTCCCGGGTAGGTAGGAGGCCGCTGTCCCCAGCTCCCCAGGATTAACGGCTCAGCCACGAGAGAATTCAAGAGAGAGTGAAAGAGAGGGAGCGGGTAGAGAGGGAGAAACAAGAGAGGGGAGATGGAGAGAATGGATGGATGGAAGAACAGAGAGAGATAGAGCGAGGAGGGGAAGGGCGCGTGGCTGGTAGGAGCGGTTTGGTACCCAGTCCGGCCCTGGCTATTAGAGGGCCAGACACGTTCTCGGCCGGCTGAGGAGTGTAACAGTTGCAGTTTTGGGCAGTTGTTGAGTAAAAGTATCAGACACTGTTGCATGCTCGTGCTCTTCCCCTCTCACATCCACTGGTTGTGTAATGTGGTTTGTTGCGCTTGCGTGCTGCAGGCATGTGGAGTGCTTGCGCATCTGAGAGGGTGTATTTACTGGCTGAGCATTTACTCTGTTGAAGAATGAATGAATGAATGAAAGACATTTCTAGAGCGCATGGCTACCCGGAGGCATCCCAGCGCTAATGCAGAAGAGTGGCGGCAGGGGGACGTCTCCCGCTCCTCTACTCACCACTTCTGTTTGCACACTACAGCCCACCTCTTCCTGTTCTTGCTGTGATATATTTTGGTTATTTCCTTACTTGCTGCATATCCCCCCTTCCATCTATTTCAAGTATTTTTAAGCTTCTGCATGAATACATTAATAAAGATAGAAAAGAAACAGTAGGGATCTTCATCCAGCAGCGGCCCATCAGCACTCAGCACAGGCAATTCCAACGTCACTATTGGGGGCCCCTCTCCGCCAAGTCAAATGGGCCAGTTAGATGAATCCAAAAAGCATTGCAGGTGTTTGAACGGGTGCTACTCTCCAGTGATCCCGGGAAGGTCATTCGCCTTAGAGCAATGTTAACAAGCATTGGCATAGCCAATAGGTCTCGCCTTTGGGACCTTATAAGTGTTTAGCCATGCAACAGTTGCATAACTAAACACTTATAAGGTCCCAAAAGCGAGACCTATTGGCTATGCCAAGCGGCCGTGTGGCCGCAAAAGTGAAAGTGATCGCGATCAAATGCAAAAGTGAAAGTGATCGCGATCAAACATCAAAGCGGCTGTGCGGCCGCTAAAGTGAAAGTAATCGCGGTAAAAGTGGCGCCCGCGCACATGCACTGTAGCCCTAGGCTGGCCTGGTAGCACTTTTTGGAGCCCTCTCAATAAGTCTCGCCAGACCAGCGCATGCGCTGGGTCAGGCGAGACCTAATAAAAAAACCTTGGGAGGGTCACTGTGGCACATGATTCCAAACTTTGAGACCTCCAACAGCCTTAAGGCTTCTGTGGCTCAGATCTCTGATAATGGGTGCTGCCAAGATTTGGTAGTGGCAACTTTAAGCCCTCTTGATCCTCTGAGCCTAGCTGCTACTCCTATCTCTAGTGCTACACCACACAGCGAAGCAAACTCCAGTGGGAAAGAATTGTGAAAGAGTAAAAGAGATTAATCTGAAAAGAAAGAAGGGATTCTGGGAGCAGGTTGGAGGCCTGTTTGCCTCCCTGTTCTTTGCCAAGTGGCCATGCTCCAGCTACATCTCAAACTACACTCAGAAAGGAGGTAGGAGGGGGGCAAGTCCATAAAGAGTGGGATGGGGTCATTTGGGTGAGGTTTCTATTGGTGGGAGCCAGAAAGGAGTTTTCAGGACATTAATAGTCAGTTTACTGAGCCCGATGAGGTCCTTGAAAAAGATCCACAAGGACTCCTTCATCTGGAATTCCAACTCATAGCATTCAAGGCGCTCCAGTGCACGAGGGCGAAAGAGCGACAGAAGATCACACCATCCTCCCTTCTAAAGATCTGCTTCTCAAGGTCAAGTTTCAAGCTTGAGCGATAGCCTGTGCTCAAGAGCAACTGGACAAGATGAGGTTCCAGCTCGCTAGCCTCACGGAAATCATATGAAAAAGGCTTTTAAATCAGCCTTGGGTCAACACGTTGGTCCAGTAATAATAAGGTCACGCTCTGCTAGTCATGCTGCTGAGATGACTGTAACTCATCTCACGTGAGTGAATGGTACTTTGCCAATAAAAACGACCAACATCGTGCATTTTAGTGTTAGGACTGACAGTCATGTCGACACATAAAAAATCACTACCAAAAGAAAGTTCTTACAAAAATAGGAATGCTGTGATTAAGGGTGCCAAATCCAAAGTGCCCTTTACGGAGGCCATTGTGCCATTTCTCGGTCAAGAGCCTCCATCCACGACTCGTCAGATGAACTTAAATGATAGAAGTAGCACGTGTCCATCTCTGCATTTCCATCATCCTTCGCAGATCACACCACCTCCGGGGAGAAGATTCACCATCATGCACTATTCCAGTCAATGCAATAATTTCTAGGGAATATTTACTAAAATGTCTCGCAAAGCAGCTCAGCAACCAAAGTTAGTGTGTTGTATTGCGTGAGATGGAGAGAGCAGGACAGCGCATATCGACGGAGAAACGGTGCTGCCTTTTTCTCTCTCCAGCACAGACGCACAATCAGGCTGCAGTGCCGCAAAAACATCTTTGCACTTTAGTACAAGGGTCTATGTCAAGACTGGCGTAGGTTTTTGCATTGGAAGGACACCCTTCCAGTACATAACACTATACTTAGACTAGTGTTTAAACGTTCCCTACTTTATATGTGTGCTGTACTGTGCAGCACACATGTAAAGATGCACATTTTTGACAAATGAAAGCATTTTAAAAGCATTGTTCCTCAATAATGCCAAAACCAAAATGGTGTTATTTTTTATGCAAAACCCTGTCTACTTTTTCAGTAAATAGGGTTTTGTGTCAAAAAAGATTTGTGGTAGCATGGGAACACCCTTCTACCACCCATGGAACTCCCCCTTGATGCAAAATAATGCAAAGTATAACTAAGCGCTGCTTCACTTTACTTTCAGGCACTTTCCAGTGCAAAAATGTTTTTTTTTCTGGAAATCAAATTTTAAATAAACATAAACATAAGGCACACTCCCTTTTTGTTTTAATGTGTTTTAGCTCACTTTCCTGCACCTTTACCCTTAATTCTTCTTAAGACTACTCTCTGTTGGACATATACGAGGCACACTCACTGGTTGATGTGATCTGTTTGAGCTCACTTCCTTGTTCCTTTAACCTGAAATATTCTGAAAACTACTCTCTAGTGATGAGTATATATGAGGCACATTCACTGTTTGGTATATTATGTTTTAGTTCACTTCCTTGTTTGTGTGCAGTTCCGTTGTAAGATTGCCGCTTCAAAGAGCATTGTAAAGCACAAAACTATAATTCAGTTGCGTTATCAGAACAAAAGTGTGGGAAGAAAGGGTGTAGGGAAGGATGTTTTTGACGTAGTTCATCAAGAGAGAGAGTTGCAGGACTACATCAAGTTTATGAGACACACCCTACTCAGGGCCGGACTGATAATGCCGGGCACCGGGCAATCCCCCGGTAGGCTGGATGGGGTGGGGGCCGGTTTTGAGACAGGGGGCCGGTTTTGAGACGGGCCGATTTGGACCCTGTCCCTGACCGTGACCGTCCGACCGACCTGAGAGTCAGTAGTAGTCTGACACACAGTCAGACTAGTACTCCGCCGCATCTCTGCTCCCTCCGCTCAAGGCAGCAAACATTCAAGTACAAGTATGCTGCTGGTGCTGCACGCACCGTCCGTGTCCGTGACCATTTTATTTTAATAAAAGAAATCCACCTGGATGCACCAACATGCAGCGCGCAGATTTCTCTTGCCGCCCTGCGTCTGCGCGCCGCAGTTTCACAGTTCACCCTTAGCAGGGGTGGGTCTGGTGATGATGATCATGCGCATTGGGGCTCGCGCAATTAAAATGTTTATTGCGCGAGCCCCAATGCGCATGATCATCATTACAAAAAGTGCGCGTGACTGGGTGAGGCGAGGTCGAAGAGGAGGCAGTCATCTCATGAATGATCTCAGAGGCCAGAGATACGACGCTGAGGAGAGCCCCCCATAATTTAATTATATCTAGACCCCCTGTCTGCCGCCCGCAGGTGAGTCCAGTCGTTTGCATACAAATATGCAATCCCTGATTATGGCACTGCCTCAGGGGCCGGCCGGCCGGCCGGCCGGGCCGGAATTAAAAAGAAAAGGTTAGGCCCCGGCCCGGTTCCGCAGCCAGCGCAGTGGATTTGTGACTGTGAGCAGGGCGGAGACGAGCGAGGTGGTGGCTGCCAGTCTGACCATGGCATTCGGAGGTAACGCAGTGCTACGTGGATAAGAAATAGTGCTATGAAGACAGGGTATCCCTTAAGAAGAACATTAACAATGGAGACCAAATCTTCACGAACTCTCATTCTGCTCATGATATAATGTTTACAGTCCGCAATATATGCCATGTTCTTTATGTCCCGTCTTGTACCAAAGGCAGTTCTGCCAGACTCAATCTTGCTAGAATTGTCAATTTAGTGGCCATTATGACTACCATCACCAGGGCTTTAATTGGTCTGCGTCCCGTTGGTGCTCAGCCCAGTTTTAACAAGCATTGAAAATGCAATAGGTCTCGCCTTTGATTAAGTTAAAGGCATTTTATATACATCTGGCCGTAATCCTTTGTAGTGTGCAGGGCTGCTACTAAGCTACACACCGCTGGTGCTCTCACAACCCTCAAAAGTTGTAGTTTTTCAGGTGTACTCTTAGAAAACATTTTATACATTCAAAGTTAAGCCCATGTGCAGGCACCTCTACGTGTCTGTTTGTACATAGTGTATAACTGCACATAGGAAAAGGCCTTCTCAGGTGTGCAAGGGTACTTTTTTCTTTGGGAAAAATATTTTTCTCTGTAGAGAAACCTCTTGCTCAACACTCATCACTTTCGGCTGCATTTCGTTCATCTCTCTCCATCTTGGAAAGGGGTTTACTTCTCCATTGGCAAGATTAAATGTTGCATGGATGGGACTGAGTCAGAAAAAGGTTTGTGAACACTCAAGTTCTTGAGTTTGTGGCTCTACACAAGCTTTCTAGTGCATCTTCACTCTGGGTTCCCCATTCCCCGACCCTGAAGAAGGATTTACTCATACAGAATATAAGTAATTATATGCTTAGCAAAAGAATTACAAGTGCAGATTTCCCTTTTGTGAATACCTTGTGCAAATTTAGCCATGTGTGCATGTAATTTGGACTTCTGTGTTTTCCGGCCATGCACGTGGTGAGCGATGCTGCGAATGTCGAAATCAGTAACCACCTAGCAAGAGAGCACAAGCTATGGGCATAAGAACATTGTAATTGCTGCGAATTGTATGGTATTTTACCTGGACACTAATTATGTTGCAAAAGCCTTATCAATTCAGTATTTTACACAACATGCTGGGACTAGTAGTATTTGAACTTCAGGCTAAATTGTATAAAGCATGTGATTACTTACCTCGCTAATCTGTTCAACCTGTGATCAAGGCTCAAGTTGGGAGCTGAAACGCGTTAGGGAAATGCTGTGAACATGTACTTTTCCAGCTGGTATTTGATTGAATTAAACAGAGTCAAGCCAAGGATTTTGCCTCAGCGTTCGTTGAATTTCACTATGGGCACTCTGTTCCTACTTTCTGAGGTTGCCCTGCAAAGAGGGGGGGGGGGGTGGTGTGTGTGTGTGTGGTGGTGTGTGTGTGTATATATATATATATATCTATAATGGAGATTGAGGAGTGAGAAATAAAGAACACTGCCATTCAAGTGTCCTGGTGGTCCGTTTTCTTGCAGTTCGCCGAAAGGAAGTGCTGGGAGCAGTATTGTATGTATGTATACATGTCAGTGGTCGAAGTGGGCGGGATCGGGAGGGCACGGCGTGCCCCTACTTCTTAAGATTTAAGCAATCCGTTCCCCTACTTTTCTGTTTTTAGAAATGTGTCCCAGGACGGCAGAAATAGCAAAAGCTTATAGATAATTTTCTGCCATTCATGACTCTCTCTCTCTCTTCCATCTTCCTTCTTGTCCAGGGAAGACAAGGACAGTGTCCCCTTCCGCTCTGCTGCTGCTCCCGTCTCACTTCTTCCTCTTATTGCCTCTCTTTCTGGGTGGCTCCTTTTCTGTTGCTGAAAACCATGACTTTTACTCTCTCTTCCCTTTATTTGTTCCTCTGTGAAATGGATCCAAAAAAAGAAAGAAACCCTTTTGCTGCAAATGTCTGTAATGTATTGAAGACGCTTCTCATAAAGAATTTAGTAGTTCTTTATTTGTAGGCTGATGATAAACTACGGGTAACAAGGGCCCAGGAGCACGAAGACCCGTAGAGTTCAAACAGACACAACAGAGTTCCGAACTAGAACATGAAGGGATCCAATAGCCTTACTAATTCCAATTTACATAAAAATAGACCTAACAGAGAGGAAATAGTGACATAGCATGCCACAATGTCTTTTTCTGACATTTTTCTATTCCAAAGGGCAGCCTCAGGGCGGAGAGAAAAATGGTTCAAAATACTAAAAATAACTAAATAAAGCAGGTCAGAGTGATCACAAAGTGGCCAGATTGGTATTATTCACAACAAAACACATTAGGGCCCCTTTACAGAGTTTGCCAGTGAAGTGCCACTTATGTTTTGTCGTCTTTCTTTAAACAACGGGGCATATTTACAAACAAGCATTTGCAATGCAATAGGTCTCGCATTTACGCAAGTTTGAGCTATTCACATTACAAATAACAATGCCTTTTATTTTTGTTTTCTTTTTAAAAACTTAAATAAAAGGCAGTGTCATTTACAATGCCAATAGCTTAAACTCGCGTAAATGCGAGACCTATTGCATTGCAAATGCTTGTTCTCAGATGCCCACCGCCGGCACTGCTGATTACCGAAGGCCAAGGTTATCTAGGGACAAAGCTACAGAGGTGCAGCCAGTGCAGTGGCACCAACGCCCAGAGGGAAGGGGGACCGAGTCTGCCCTGTACCAGGAGCAGTTTACCTAAAGAGGCCGTCTGAACTGATTTTATTTTTATTCTAAGTGTCTCTTTGGAAGGTTGTGGAGCTGCACACTGTCACGGGCAAGAAAATCATCAATGATACAGTGAGAAAGGGAGATAGAATAAAAAATTAAAAAATAATGGGGAGAATGAAGCGTTAGTGTATGCCGCTAAAGAAAAGTAGGAGAGAGCATGGGGTAAGGAAATCAGGAAGATGAAGAGATGCAGGTGTTAACAGAGAAACGCATGACAGAATGCAGGCAAGGCCACTGGAATTATGAGGAAGGGGAGGACCAAATTATGTGGTAGGGTTGACTGAATTATGTGGCAAGAAAAGGCAAAATATGTAGAATATTGTGGCACATTTTGTGACAGTATTAGCTCATTATTTTGCCATTTTTACACATGGTAAGCCTATCTGGGCAAAGGTTTCACCTCATTAGTAACCATTCGACTCCTACATACAGCAATAACCAATGGAAAGGTGACCAGCCAACCTTTGCAAAAGGTTTTCCACTGCGCTGCAACCCGTATTGCCTCTTTTTTAGTAACTTGTAATCAGATTGCACTAGAAAGAAGTTTTTGTTGTTAAAATCTGTAGATTATGCAGCAGATGGTGAAATATGTGGCAAACACATCAAATCCATAAGTATGTGGAAAACACAGCAGCCTCAAAATCACATAAATACCGTGGCCCTGAATATAGGCAGAAAAGGAGAGATAAACGGAAGAGCACAGAGTGACTGAAAGGGGTACAGAGCTATGGAGAGATATTAGAAGAAAGGAGTGAATAAATTGAGAAAGAGATATAGGAGATTATAGAGAAATGCAAGGAAGAATACAGAGACAGAGAGGACAGCAGATGAAACGGTTGAAAGATACCGGTAATAAGGAAAAATCGTTTTTTGGAGGTATACAAGGGAGTATGAAAAGGGAGGTACACAGGAGGGGTGGGGATAGAGATAAAGCAGAGGTGAAGTATGGACGAATAGGAGAAAGCGACGGGGAGGCAAGAGTGTGGAGAGAAATAGCAGAATTTAAAAATAATGAAAAGAATAGTTAGGGGGACAAACGCAGAGAGAAAAAGAGCAGATGTAGAGAGGTTGAAAGATGGAAACTAGCGAGATACAGAGGTAGAGAGGGGAGGAGACAGTGGTGATATACAAGAAAAGATTTAGAGCAAAGGGGAGAACTGTAACAGGGGGACATGAGCCTTGTGATACAGGGGAGAGAGGAGGAGAGCAAAAGATATAAAATAAATGCAGCTGAATACAGAGAAATGGGAGGCACAATAAAGAGAGGACAGGATTGGGGACTTTCTGGGAATGATGCAGGGGTACAGGGGAAGGAATAGATACGATAATAGTGCAGCAGGTTCAATGGCATCTAACCCCGGAGGTGTGTAGACCCCACTTCTCCATTATTTTTAACTATCAAACACTCAGGTAGAGGGGTGCATTTTCTCAGCTTGCATCAGGGCACCTGGCACCCTTGAAGCGCCGCTGAGGCTGTCTATTCTTCATTCATCTATCGCGATGCACTCCGGCCCCATGCTTTCGCCTTTTCTCACTGTTTTTCCGTCTTTTTCTTCCAGCTTCTTTCTCTAGTTTTGGGTCAAAGTCTGAGGATGAAAAATAAGCCCCGGTCCCCTAAACTGATCGCTGGTGGGCACCGCCTGAAACCACTGGCTCAAATTAAGCAGTGGTTTCTGCAGATCCTCTATCCATGGAGAATGGGTGGCAGAAGAGGCTGGCAGGACGTTGCTAAGGAAGTAGTGTGTGTATCTGTGAGAAGGGTGGGGGCGCAGTGGGTGTGAGGGGGGCGCAGTGTGTATGAGAGGGGGAGGAGGTGCTGCTGTGCAGCTCTGTCTCAGTGAAGATATATATATAAACTCTCACAGACACACACACCGGCTCCCACTCGTCCTCAGCCGCGCGCAGAGGAGCGGAGCGCCTCTTCCGGCTCGAGGACACCTGATGGGGAGAGGATCCCGGCCGGGGATGGAGTTTGCTTCCCGCTGACTTTGTTGCTGGAGGTCTCCACGCCACGCCGACAGCATCCGATGACAGGTCTCTGGACCCGGAGAGGTGAGTGTTTAGAAGGAGGGTCTGGCCGTTGGGACAGTGGTGGGGGCTATTAAAAAACAACTGGGTGGGGGGGGGGGGGGTGGAAACTGCGACTTCAGTTTTCAACTTTTAATATGGCAGGATTTTACCCTTCAATTGCACTGCAAAACTAGTGAGGACGGGAGAAGTCACGTGATAGGGCGTCCTAAGGGAGGGGTGGATCTTCACAAGGCTCATGACCCCTGTGAGGTACTCGGGGTCGGAAGCACCACTGGCAAGCAGGCATTGGAGATGAAGTTCCTAGGTACAGCGGGGCGCTTAAGTAAGGCGAGGTGACCACAGAGACTGCGCGACAAAGGGGATAGGGCGCCCATGGGGATGAGACCCACTGTGGTTAGGGTTTCCTAGAGACTGGGAGAGGGTGCGACAGGGATACATTACTCAAGGGACTGGGAGACAACGTGGCTCTGATGGTCCAAAGATTCATTACAATAGGACTGATGTAGCCAAAGAGATGGGGAGACAGTGTGGTTTGTTAGGGCACATGCAGTGACTAGGAACACAGGGAATTACAATAGGTTGGTGGGGGTAATTTGCAAAGGCAGCAATTACTGACATACACAGTGACTAGGAAAACAAGCATTCGGCCGCGCGGCCGAAAACGAAAGTAATAGCGATCGCGATCAAAGCGAAAGCGATCGCAATCGCTTGGACGGGAGCGCTGTGTGGCAAGCACGCGAGTGGTGCGCGCGCAGCAGTGATTGGCGGCTGCGCGCGTGCACGTTCACGTGCACTGTAGCTTTAGGCCACGGCAGCACTTTGAAAAGCCCAGTTATAAAATGTCTCTTCGAGCCTTTGGCTCGCGAGACCTAAGCGGCTGCGCGCGTGCACGTTCACGTGCACTGTAGCTTTAGGCCACGGCAGCACTTTGAAAAGCCCAGTTATAAAATGTCTCTTCGAGCCTTTGGCTCGCGAGACCTAAAAAGCAGGCACTGAGACGGATCCATATCGGGCCCTCTATTTTTACGCTCGCCCTCGGCATGAAGTAAATCTGGCCTCAGTAGTCGTCCCGGGGTCTGTTGTAGACTCAAAGAGATTGCTTTGTTAGGTCTACTGCCCCGATCAGCAGCTAATTGGAAGGTATGATCACATGATGATGATCTGAAAGTGCATGGCCACAGAATCCGCAGGGGGCAAGAAGGGTGGGCATGGTGGACAGACCTCAAGTGATAAAGCTGCTGCTTGGGCTTCTGCCGCCCAGTATTAGCAGCTTCTGGATATTTTATAAGCCCAAAATAAATTTTAAAAGGACAATACTTTCCAAGGGTTTCACTTAAAGTTCCTAATGGAGCACTGTCATTCTACATAGAATTCCTGTCCATCAAGAGAAAGGACGCGCCAAATATAGGCACATTTTCAGAGGATGAGACTAAAGAAGAGGGCTTAAAATGGAGAATACATCAATCTTTTAAATTCCTTCCTTCTCCATGGTACTGGGAAACAGTGTTCACTGCAACCATGTTAAGTTGTGTAAAGTTGATTTTTGTTTTATTTCTCGTTTATGCTCTAACGTCCTGCTTAAGTGACTGTCAGCACACATGCATAAACATTCCTAGCCTGTCACACTCTGTTCTCTTTCTCTAACTGAACCCTGATCACTGGGTATTTATTTATTGTCATTGCTGCTTGTCTCTCGTCGAGTTTTTTTAAGCACTTCATCCAGTATTACTGTTTTCTTACTTTTCCCTGACTGCCGAGGCTTTAAGGAAAACCTGTAGGACATCTACTGGGAATCATATTTCTGCATAGTATTGTCAAATGGAAAGGGAACATTTCTGCTTCCTTTGATGATAAATAAAAGTAACCCAAACAATCTGTTAGGCGTTTGCATGCAGTATGAAAATGGAAAGCCTGTAGTAACTAACCCAGAAAATTAGTTAGCTGTTTAAAAATACCTGTATTTTTCTCCAAAATATCCTTTTCAGACTTACTGTTTCTAATGGAAGAGAACAATGTTTCTGTATCATTTTAAATATATTGGTGCTTAACGTTTTCAGCTTATGGTTTTGTGAAAAAAGTTTTTGTTTATGAACTTGTGCAGTGCAGGGTTGTATTCTACTCTATTAGGCCACACCCTTCGTTACATAGACTCTCCCCACACACACACCTTTTAAATCCACCTAAAGCTCTGACCATCACTAAGGCACAGGAGTCCTTCCTTTCACCTCCAGCTAGTCTCAGGGCGGCGCCAGGGACATCTTAAGGATTTTGGGAGCCATGGGCCAAACGTATTTCGTGACCCTATTCGGAACAGCTTTTAATCTATAATCCAATTTCAGCTCTTTCATGCCCTCTTTGGCCATGTCACTGAGTGCACCTGCACTCTTGTCCTAATTCTAAATGTGTTTACATCTAATATTGATAGTGACAATATTGTAACACATCAGCAGTTCACTAATATTACTGCAAATAAGCTCTCTGCCCTCAGCCTTTATACCCGGTTGCAGTATGAGACACTCTCTAGACTAAGACGTCTAATTGTCACCCTGGAATGATCCCAGTACTGCAATAAGAGCGGGCCCTGGTCTCAATTGATTTTAAGAAGGCTTTGACTCAATGCACTGGTTTTGTTCCAACTACCAGCCCGGATGAATTTTGGTAAACGTTTTCAGAGGCATGTGAGGGTCCTCACTAAGGACACCTGGGCGGCGGTCTGGGTTAATAGGATATTGTCTGTCTTCCCCCTGCCCCATCCAAAGGGGCACAAAGCAGTCATGCTCCCTCCTGCCCCTTCTGTTTACACAGGTTATTGAACAATCAGTCGCATGGGTCCGGGGCTATTGTGTAGATCATTTGTTTTGGTGAAGGGTTGTTGGACCTGTCAGCCCTAGGGTGGTCTCCCCTTCTATTTTTGTATCGTGCCTCATTTTTTCCACCCTCATTTTTATGTTGGACTAGGTCTCCGGGCGCCTTTTCATTGCCAGGCAGTGTTAAGGTGCAGGTGCTCCCTTCTCCCAAGATGGCTGCCACAGACCCCTGCTACTGCAGGGTGGTCGTTTTTCATAGTAGCACCCTAGCTGCCAGGAGCTGGCTGGGACCCACAACAATGTTGCGATACCAGCCCGCCTTTTTGTCCCATAGTTAGAGTGGGGAAGCTCCTGGAAGAAGCTGGAACCTTCTAGAAGGGAGGTGGGGTTTTACTTTTGCCGCCTTGGCTAGAGGTCACCTGACCTAGGGCTACTTAAGAGTGGGAGGGAAGCTTTTGTGGTGAGTTGGCCATTGGGGTGAAGCAGAGCTGGAAGAATCCACCAGGAGTGTAGGCGGTAGGGCCTAGCCAGGGACTTATGCCTCTGAGAGTGACAGGATTTAGGTACTGCCTCTTAAGTGAGTGAGGTGCCCTGTGAATCCCACTGATCTTGCCCAGTAGTAGGAGGACCCAGAGACTCTCTGCCAGCCTGACTAGGAAGGACCTAGTCGCCCTCTCCATCCCTACCCCTGTAACAGAACCCCTTAAGGGCGCCAGATACATCTGCGCCAAAAGACTTCATCTGTCAACTGAGAACTGAAACCTAACTTTAAGAACTGAGACTGCATGACAAGAGCGAGCTGTAAGCCTTGAATGCCAGAGCTGAGACTGCGTGTCCAAGCTACCCTAGTGAACAAAATACTAAGCCGATTGCCAAGTCACAACGGGGATCGACCAGGTACTAGCGCTGTGACCCCCGCGCTCCCTGCCCTGGTCTGGGACCCCCGGCAGCGTGCTCCGCTGAGCACTTTACCCCCATCCTTAATTTGAGCCCCCCCCTGCGACGACGAAGCCAGCGCGCTCACCGCCGCGGCCTGGAGGCCTGGGAGAGTGCTCTGCTGTGTCGCGAGGCCCAGGCGAAGTCCGGGGCCCCGTCGCTGCCGTCGCAGCCGTGTGAGGAGAAGCGCAAGGTCGGGGCCGAGTTCCCCCAACGTCGTGAGGACGGACGCCTGCTGACGCCGAGACGGAGGTAAGCCCGGAGGCCGAGATCCCCCCTGGTGCGCCCCCTGCTGGTCTGGAAACCACACCGCACTTGGCCCGGGTTGTCCCCTCCGTGGGAATCCCCTCCCCTGCCTGCGCGACGGAGAGACCCCGCCGAGGGATCCTGTCCGTGTCCCCCCTCCTGTGTTACTGAACGCGGTGCTCTGTGAACTGCACCGGAGCATAGGGACTCGCTCCTCAAGTCCAGTAATCTTCCCCGCTGGAAGCCGTTCAAAGTACTGACTAACATTACTCTCGTGTGGCGCTTCACGCCACCGACTCTGCTTCCTCAGCCGGAGAGACCGGGACGGCGAGTAACCCCATGTGTTATATGCACTGCTCGAAAGAAATTACATGCCAAGGAATGCGAGTAGCGCACTGTGTTATATGCTCTGCTCGAAAGTAACTATATGCCAAGGAATGCGAGTAGCGCATTGTGTTATATGCTCTGCTCGAAAGTAATTACCTGCCAAGGAATGCGAGTAGCGCACTGTGTTACATGTTCTGCTCGAAAGTAACTATATGCCAAGGAATGCGAGTAGCGCATTGTGTTATATGCTCTGCTCGAAAGTAATTACATGCCAAGGAATGCGAGTAGCGCACTGTGTTATATGCTCTGCTCGAAAGTAGTTACATGCCTAGGAATGCGAGTAGCGCACTGTGTTATATGCTCTGCTCAAAGGTAATGACATGCGACTGATTACGAGTCACGCGATGTATTAAATGTTCTACACAAACGTATCCACATACAACTGATTGCGCGTAGCGCTATGTTTATATGCCTTGCTTCACAGTACTAGGGGCCCTTGATCACGAGGAGCGCTCAGTTCTACAGGCGCCATGTTAGTGAACCCAATGTGACCCCTTTCAGGTATTACGCTTAGTTAGACGGCCGGTTCAGGGAAAGACTTTGCGTAAGCGCGCACGGCGCTAGAACAAGGTTAGGCACTGCATAGATATCACCCAGAGTGTCGAATGTAATGTCACAATGGTATTATGATTCATGTATTACCTTGTTATTTCCTGAACTGCATCTGACCAGCTATACTTGGATAAACTTGAAGTATTTGCATAATTTAAACGGTGTGGCGTCCCTTATTGTGTGTGACTCTAGTCCATGAGAAGCGTGTGGTGTATGGTTGCTTAACACATAGCCCTCTGGTTGCCCGACCGGCTCGCGCCACGCTACCACCTATAGGGCCTGGTGACCCCAGGTTCCTACATTGTTGGTCAGCGGTGGGATCCTTGGGACTTGTGACCATACAGCACCCTTCCGTGAGGCGAAGGGCGCCACAATTAAACGCCTATCCTACATTTTTTTTGTTCCACAGCTCAGAAACCATTGTTGCTGGATCATTAGTTCCACTGTCCAGGTAGAGAGTGCAAGAAGCCTGGTTAGCTATTGACTTGCCTACACCCTAGGAATTTTCTCCTTAGTGTCTAGGTCCCCATCTGCCGGAATGGAATCCCGGTTAGCTGACCTCGAGGGGTACACAGCGAAGCAACTAAGGGAGTTCGCGCAGGAGTTGGGGGTGCCTGGGATGCGGAGGGCCAAAGGGCCGGAACTCCGTACCGCCATTAGGGCATGGGTAGAAGCCCACCCAGACGGGAGAGGGGATGAGGGACAGGAAGCGCCAGAGGCACCTCAGGGGGAGAGCGCCCAGGAAGTCCTAGACATCTTGAATGTAGACATGTCTGAGAATGTGCCCCCAGGAAGACGTTCTGGGGCCAGTAGTAGGACAGGGTCCAGGAGGAGCGCGTCTCCAGAAGAGTACGAGTACAGAAGGGAAGAGAGGCGATTAAAATGGGAACTGGCCAAATTAGAGCAGGAGAAAGAAAGGGAAAAGGCCAGATTGGAACAGGAAAAGGAATTAGCAAAATTGGAATGGGCAATGGAGGAGAAGAAGCTGGCGCACGAGCTTCAGTTAAAAGAATTGGAGCTACGCGCCCTCCAATTGAACGCGTCTAACAAAGACAATGGTGGCAGCATACCCAGGGAACCACAAGAACCAAAATTCTACCTACCCAAGGAAGTCATAGCCAATTATACATTAGGGGATGACATCATGAAGTGGTTGGAGGCATACGAGGTAGCCTTAACGGCCCATGGGGTACCCGAGAGTAACTGGGGAGGTGGTCTCTACCGGTATATACCTCCCACTGTTAGGGACACCCTGTTATATTTGGCCAAGGCGGATCAGGTTAAGTACGCCCCCATGAAAGAGGCCTTGTTAAAGAAGTTTGGCCTGAACCCCGAGAAGTATAGGCAGAAGTTTTGTGGCAGCCATAAGCTGTCCACCCAGACATGGGTAGATTTTTTTGATTATGCGAGGAAGGCACTAGATGGTTGGGTGCGTGGCAGCGAGGTACAGGACTACCAAGGGTTGTACGATCTTTTTTTAAGGGAGCACCTCTTGGATAAGAGCTTTCCGGAGCTGCGCCAACATCTGGTGGACCGCAAGCTGAAGGATCCTCGAGAGCTTGCGGAGGAGGCAGATATTTGGGTGAGCACCCGGGTGTCTCACAAGGGCCCCGGGGGAGATGGCTCGAAAGGCGGACAGGGTTTCCCCCAGAAGAAAGAGGGGGAGATAAAAAGGTGGAGTTCTCGAAAGGTCCCCAAAATAAGTTTGGGAAGGGAGTAGGAGCCCCACCCCCGTCCAATTCCACAAGACCCACTTACCCTGACAGGAGTCAGCAGCCAAGGATTGTGCGGTGCTACGAGTGTGGGGAGATTGGACACTACAGAGGAGATCCCAAGTGTCGCAAGCGACCACCAGCCCCATCGGGCGTGAAGAGTCCCGGGGTGAGTAGTATAGCGCTTGGGGTGGAGCTGCCCTTAGATAGGGAAGGGGAGTGGACAGGCCTGACACTGGTTTCACTCGGGGATAGAGAGGTGGTCCCCGTAGTGTCCCTGCCCCCGAACACTGCTAAATATCAGCAGAGGGTGAGAATTAATGGGGAGGAGGTGGAAGCTCTGAGGGACACAGGGGCCAGCATGACCACTGTCGTGCGGCGGCTGGTGTCCCCAGACCAAGTAGTCCCCGAGGAGTTCCATCCGGCCGTATTGGCTGACGGCAGTTTGAGTCACTATCCAGTGGCTCGTGTTCCATTCGAGTGGGGAGGAGTCAAAGGCCTACTGCGAGTTGCTGTGAGCCCTGCCTTGCCTGTGGGGTGTTTGCTAGGGAACGACCTGGAGCACACCAAATGGAAGGACGTCGAGTTTCACGCTCACACTGAGATGCTGGGATTACCAGGGTGGACTTGCGTGAGCACGCGGTCCATGGCTGCCCGGCATGGAACTCACCCGGAGTTGGAGCCTGGAATCATGGCCCAACCCAAACCCAAACGTGGGAAGAAGAAGGTGGTAGAGGACATGCCCCGTGAGTCGGATGGGGAGGCCGCAGAGGTGCCCCCGGAGTCCGCGGAGGTAGATGTCGTTCCTGTGGAGGACTTGCCGACCCTTGCTGACTGGCAAGTGGAAGGAGGGCCTACCCGGGAGGAATTTTGTCAAGCACAAAGGACGTGCCCCACTCTTGAGGGTATGCGGCGGCAGGCCGAAGCTCAAGTGGCTAGTCAGGAACTGGGAGGTTATCATGTGTATTGGGAGGATGGTCTCCTATACAGTGAGCCCAGGGTGCCGGTACATGGATCTTCGAGGGCCATAGTGGTCCCTCAGTGTTACCGGGCCTTCCTGCTGGAGTTAGCGCACGAGATCCCCTTAGCTGGACACCTGGGCCAGGACAAAACCTTTGCACGGTTAGTCCCCCATTTTTATTGGCCCAGGATGAGGATTGCCTCAGACGCCTTTTGCAAGACCTGCAAGTCTTGTCAGGCGAGTGGCAAGACTAGGACAAAGTTGAAAGTCCCGTTGGAACCTCTCCCCGTGGTCGGGACCCCTTTTGAGAGGGTCGGTATCGATATTGTTGGGCCATTGGACCCTCCGACCGCAGCGGGACACCGGTTCATCTTGGTTTTGGTGGACCACGCCACAAGGTACCCAGAGGCTATTCCTCTGAGGACCATCACTGCACCGGTGGTGGCGCGGGCACTGTTGGGAATTTTTACCCGAGTGGGATTCCCGAAGGTCGTGGTGTCGGACAGGGGCACCAATTTCATGTCGGCCTACATGCAGGCCATGTGGAAGGAGTGTGGAGTGACCTACCGGTTCTCCACCCCTTACCACCCCCAGACTAACGGACTTGTAGAGCGCTTCAATAAGACATTGAAGGGGATGATCCGAAGCCTTCCCGAAGGCTTGAGGCGTAAATGGGACGTCCTCCTCCCCTGCTTGTTATTCTCCTATCGGGAGGTACCGCAGAAGGGAGTCGGGTTCAGCCCGTTTGAATTGCTCTATGGCCATCCCGTTAGGGGTCCCCTCAGTTTAGTGAAGGAGGGGTGGGAGAAGACTTCACAGAAGCTTCCCCGTGACATTGTCAGCTACATGCTGGCGTTCCGCAGCCAGATGGCCAAGCTGTGGAAGGCAGCCACAGAGAACCTGGAGGCTAGCCAGACCGTGATGAAGGAGTGGTATGACCGCAACGCTCGGACGGTCGAGTTGGACGTTGGACAGAAGGTGTGGGTTATGGAACCTGGGGAGCTGTGTGCCCTCCAGGACCGGTGGACTGGCCCGTTCGACATTGTGGAGCGGCGAGGCCAGACCACATACGTTGTGGATGTAAAAACCCCCCGTCAGCCCCTCAGGGTGCTCCACGTCAACCGCCTGAAGCCGCACCATGAGCGATCGGAGCTTGCTCTCCTTATGGTGACGGATGGGAGCGAAGAGGAAGAGAGTGAAGCTCTTCCTGACCTTCTTGCGGCACAAGAGAAGGATGGTTCGGTGGAAGGTGTAGTCCTCTCCCCATCCTTGACCCCAGAGCAGCAGAGGGACTGTCACCATGTCCTGGGACAGTTCGCCTCGTTGTTCTCCCTCACGCCTGGAATCACTCATTGGTGTACCCATGATGTGGACACAGGGAATAGCCCCCCGGTGAAGAACAAGTCTTACCGGCTCTCTGACCGAGTGAAGGATAGTATCCAGCGTGAGGTGGCAAAGATGCTGGAGCTGGGGGTGATAGAACCTTCCAGCAGCCCGTGGGCTAGTCCAGTGGTGTTGGTGCCGAAAGCGGCCCCACCGGGTACGACGCCAGAACTTCGGTTCTGTGTGGACTACCGGGGGTTGAACTCTGTCACGAAGACAGATGCTCACCCCATCCCACGTGCAGATGAGCTGGTGGACCGGCTGGGAGCAGCCCGGTACCTCAGCACCATTGACCTGACATCCGGATATTGGCAGATTGCCATGGCCGACGGAGCACGGGAGAAGACAGCGTTCTCCACCCCAGAGGGCCACTACCAATTTCGAGTGATGCCCTTTGGGCTCAAAAATGCTCCGGCCACATTCCAGCGGTTAGTGAATCAGGTACTATCTGGCCTGGAGTCCTTCTCAGCAGCCTACTTGGATGACATAGCTGTCTTCAGTAGCAACTGGGAGGACCATCTGCGACACCTCCAGGAGGTATTGCAGGCGCTGCAACGCGCTGGCTTAACTATTAAAGCCAGCAAGTGCCAGATTGGACAGGGATCTGTCGTGTACCTGGGACACCTGGTGCAACCCCTCCAGGCCAAAATTGAAACCATCTTGGCTTGGGAGCCCCCCAAGACCCAAACAGAGGTCCGAGCTTTCCTCGGCCTCACTGGGTATTACCGCCGGTTCGTCAAGGGATATGGTACCATCGTGACCCCCTTGACGGAGTTGACCTCAAAGAAACAACCTCGCAAGGTCATATGGACACCTGCATGCCAAGAAGCCTTTGATACGCTGAAAAATGCGATGTGTACAGCTCCAGTACTAGCAACACCCGATTTCAGCAAGGAATTTATTGTACAGACCGACGCCTCAGAGCACGGCATAGGTGCGGTGCTCTCGCAACTCAACACCGAGGGCCAAGACCAACCTGTGGCCTTCATATCTCGAAGACTCCTCCCTCGGGAACGGCGATGGAGCACCATTGAGAGAGAAGCCTTCGCGGTGGTATGGGCTCTGAAGAAGTTGAGGCCATACCTCTTTGGCACTCACTTCCTTATCCAGACCGACCACCGCCCCCTTCGCTGGCTCATGCAGATGAGAGGCGAAAACCCCAAGTTGTTGAGGTGGTCCATTTCCCTACAGGGGATGGACTTTCGGGTGGAACATCGGCCCGGAGTTGACCACGCCAATGCTGACGGTCTCTCCAGGTTTTTCCGCCTTAGTGAAGAGAACTCCCTAGAGGTTGGGTAGCTCTCCCCTCTTTCGGCTGGGGGGGACGCATGTTGGACCTGTCAGCCCTAGGGTGGTCTCCCCTTCTATTTTTGTATCGTGCCTCATTTTTTCCACCCTCATTTTTATGTTGGACTAGGTCTCCGGGCGCCTTTTCATTGCCAGGCAGTGTTAAGGTGCAGGTGCTCCCTTCTCCCAAGATGGCTGCCACAGACCCCTGCTACTGCAGGGTGGTCGTTTTTCATAGTAGCACCCTAGCTGCCAGGAGCTGGCTGGGACCCACAACAATGTTGCGATACCAGCCCGCCTTTTTGTCCCATAGTTAGAGTGGGGAAGCTCCTGGAAGAAGCTGGAACCTTCTAGAAGGGAGGTGGGGTTTTACTTTTGCCGCCTTGGCTAGAGGTCACCTGACCTAGGGCTACTTAAGAGTGGGAGGGAAGCTTTTGTGGTGAGTTGGCCATTGGGGTGAAGCAGAGCTGGAAGAATCCACCAGGAGTATAGGCGGTAGGGCCTAGCCAGGGACTTATGCCTCTGAGAGTGACAGGATTTAGGTACTGCCTCTTAAGTGAGTGAGGTGCCCTGTGAATCCCACTGATCTTGCCCAGTAGTAGGAGGACCCAGAGACTCTCTGCCAGCCTGACTAGGAAGGACCTAGTCGCCCTCTCCATCCCTACCCCTGTAACAGAACCCCTTAAGGGCGCCAGATACATCTGCGCCAAAATACTTCATCTGTCAACTGAGAACTGAAACCTAACTTTAAGAACTGAGACTGCATGACAAGAGCGAGCTGTAAGCCTTGAATGCCAGAGCTGAGACTGCGTGTCCAAGCTACCCTAGTGAACAAAATACTAAGCCGATTGCCAAGTCACCGGGGATCGACCAGGTACTAGCGCTGTGACCCCCGCGCTCCCTGCCCTGGTCTGGGACCCCCGGCAGCGTGCTCCGCTGAGCACTTTACCCCCATCCTTAATTTGAGCCCCCCCCTGCGACGACGAAGCCAGCGCGCTAACCGCCGCGGCCTGGAGGCCTGGGAGAGTGCTCTGCTGTGTCGCGAGGCCCAGGCGAAGTCCGGGGCCCCGTCGCTGCCGTCGCAGCCGTGTGAGGAGAAGCGCAAGGTCGGGGCCGAGTTCCCCCAACGTCGTGAGGACGGACGCCTGCTGACGCCGAGACGGAGGTAAGCCCGGAGGCCGAGATCCCCCCTGGTGCGCCCCCTGCTGGTCTGGAAACCACACCGCACTTGGCCCGGGTTGTCCCCTCCGTGGGAATCCCCTCCCCTGCCTGCGCGACGGAGAGACCCCGCCGAGGGATCCTGTCCGTGTCCCCCCTCCTGTGTTACTGAACGCGGTGCTCTGTGAACTGCACCGGAGCATAGGGACTCGCTCCTCAAGTCCAGTAATCTTCCCCGCTGGAAGCCGTTCAAAGTACTGACTAACATTACTCTCGTGTGGCGCTTCACGCCACCGACTCTGCTTCCTCAGCCGGAGAGACCGGGACGGCGAGTAACCCCATGTGTTATATGCACTGCTCGAAAGAAATTACATGCCAAGGAATGCGAGTAGCGCATTGTGTTATATGCTCTGCTCGAAAGTAATTACCTGCCAAGGAATGCGAGTAGCGCACTGTGTTACATGTTCTGCTCGAAAGTAACTATATGCCAAGGAATGCGAGTAGCGCACTGTGTTATATGCTCTGCTCGAAAGTAGTTACATGCCCAGGAATGTGAGTAGCGCACTGTGTTATATGCTCTGCTCAAAGGTAATGACATGCGACTGATTACGAGTCACGCGATGTATTAAATGTTCTACGCAAACGTATCCACATACAACTGATTGCGCGTAGCGCTATGTTTATATGCCTTGCTTCACAGTACTAGGGGCCCTTGATCACGAGGAGCGCTCAGTTCTACAGGCGCCATGTTAGTGAACCCAATGTGTCCCCTTTCAGGTATTATGCTTAGTTAGACGGCCGGTTCAGGGAAAGACTTTGCGTAAGCGCGCACGACGCTAGAACAAGGTTAGGCACTGCATAGATATCACCCAGAGTGTCGAATGTAATGTCACAATGGTATTATGATTCATGTATTACCTTGCTATTTCCTGAACTGCATCTGACCAGCTATACTTGGATAAACTTGAAGTATTTGCATAATTTAAACGGTGTGGCGTCCCTTATTGTGTGTGACTCTAGTCCATGAGAAGCGTGTGGTGTATGGTTGCTTAACACATAGCCCTCTGGTTGCCCGACCGGCTCGCGCCACGCTACCGCCTATAGGGCCTGGTGACCCCAGGTTCCTACAAGGGTCATCCAAGGAAGACAGGATTTTGCCAAATTCGGATAATATTTTAATATGCATAGAAGACCCTGAACGATCTTTGTCAAGATATACAAATATGGGATATATGTGGGGACACGTCTGAATTCTTAGATAAATGGAAGAAAACAATGTATATGCTGATAGCAGGTGATCATATAGACGTAGAGGAAGTGTCTACCCTTCTAAGGCCAAATTATCATTTTAAATACCTTGGCAATGTGACAATCATCATAATTAAAATGTTTGATTTGGTGCGTGCAGGCATTGTGTCCGCCCTAACAAGAAGTGGAGATGGCTACTACGGTTTTATTCGGCTTTGTACGGGTGGGAGACGGAACAGATCTGCCGGATTGTAAACCCAGATTTTGTAATTGAATGCATTAATACAATGAGTGCATAGGCCGTGCAATTATAATATATGATGGTGCACTGTTTATATTTTGAACCAGCGAGGTCTTTATCTTAGATATACTGTAATAAAGCTGTCAGGCCAAACTCTTACAATGTCCTTCGCAGACATCTTATTCCTCTCATCAAAGCTCATTCCTCCATCCTTCCAGCCATCAATCCATCCATAAATCCATACATTTAAATGTGATTACTCTCCGTAGACCCCTCCAGACTCAAAAGGCCGCGCACATGCGATGCACATGTAAAGCACATGCCTGTCATAAAGTGTCGTACAAGTTGTCACACAAGTGAATTGTCACATAAGTGCCCTTGACGACAACCTATGCTTCATGTTCATGGTTGGGCTAAATGGTTGGTGGTGGGGTCTGTAACTATTTGCTGCTGATACAATGGCAGTGTGATATGCCAATTATTAACTCCTCGAAGTAAATGGACATACGCATCTGCTAATCTGCTTCACATAACACTCAGAATAGTTTAAAAGAACTATAAAGAATATGCATCCGTAAACTCTCTCCTGAAGTAAACATTCAATGAAAAATGTGTTGAAAAATGCTTTGTTTTGGCCTTTCAGTCTCCAACATTTTCTTGGGGAGATAACCCCCAAACTCCCCCTAGTAGTGGGGGCTGGTCTCACTTTTACTTTGGAATCTCTGATTCACTACTTGTGTCTGTTTTTGGTGCTGTCTGAAAGAATGTCTATGGGGACATATGACTGGGTGGGTAACCTGGTGTTCTTTAAGGTCATCATCTACTATTTACTGTGCTTTGAAAGTTGGTACAATTAAATATGTAATGAAAAATGTGCTGTAAAATTCACCATTTTGGTCTGTCTTTTTCCAAAATTTTCTTGTGGGGAGAACCCCCCCAAATCCCCCTAGTAGTGGTTGGCCTCGCTCGCTGCGCCCGCTTGCTACACGCTCTGGACGGGGGCTGGTCTGGCAAACTTTGCCAGGGCTGCTTTCAGTTCCCAGTCCGGCCCTGACCCTACTGCTTTAAATTTAGGAAAAGACGCAGGATGGCGAGGGAGTTGAAACAAATTCAAGAGACAGGTCGGGCTGTGTCAGAGTCACACTTGCAGCTGAACAAGCTGCAACCTTTCAGTTCGACTTAGACGTAGGTGGGCATAGTAATTTGGCCTCATTTAGAAATGTGTGTCCCACTGACTGGGACTTGCAATATATTGTCAGTGTGCCAGTGCCAGCTCTTAGAGCAGACAGCTGCAATTGGCACCTTTCCTGTAGTTAGCCTAATGGCATCTCCTCAAATTACTGAAATATTTGCTAGCCTGGACTTAGATTAGGGTCTTTCCTAGATTAATGTATATTCAAAAGTGTAAAGAGTTAGTCAATTTGTTCACACCCATTCTACCTGGAAATATTAATGCTTCCTACATCTCAGGAATTATTCCAGAGTCCAGTGCTTAATTTGTTTAAAATAATATATGTGCCAGGGCCCTCGTCAGAAGGCCACTGCAGCTTGCCCCACCCATTGCCCCAACCAGCACCACCAATAACAGAACCAACACAATTACTAACCATCACACCCTACAAGTGTGCCAAATCAGACTATTCCTGATCCCTAACTCTATAGGTATTGCTTAATTGGCAGGTATTAGACACTTTTAATGTATTTAATTAATAAACAATTGTTATTGTGTCCATCTGTAATTTAGACAAGTAGCGCCACCATGTGGTAGCCTGTTATGAGTGCCAGTGTTGACAATTAAGTCCTGGGGCCGAGCACCCCAATCCATCGGATCACATCAAGGACTTTTCCCGACTCTCTAAGAACTGTCATTAATGACGTTTATATTAGAGACTTCCCAGTGATCCGCTGAATCTTCACCCACTTTTACAAGTTCAGCTTCCGGCAAAGCCACTGGTGGAAGTGGGTACTGTAAGGTTTGTCAATTCATTTCAGCTAGGGTCCCCCTCGCTGGACTCGTTTGAGTGATTTGGGCTCTATGTGCTGTCACTGGTTCATTACGACCTAACTCTCTATGGCGTCCCAGAAGCACATGATATTGTGTCAAGCGCCATCTTAATCCTTTCCCTTGCTGATGAGTGCATCCTGTGCTCAACAAGGGACAGGTCTCACGCTTTCTGGAGGACAGAAGTCAATGAGTTTATTTACCTTTATTTCCTTCACAGTTCTCTCCATTCCTTGTGGGGCTCCCCAGAGCGCCTCACTTTTCATGCTCCTTTTTAGGTCGAGCCTGGGCAGCCCATGCGCTGCTCTGCGAGGCATGCTGTATTGAGTAGGGACTTGAAGCTCCGCCCACTCTCCGTGCAGATGTTTCATTGGCTTGTGTCATTGTCCACTTTAAACTGTGGGTGTTCATTGGTCAAAAGTCTTAGTAGTCCATCCTTAGTATCGCTTGTCTCATTTTGTAACCTCTCATGGCCACACCCCCTGTTACATGTGTTGTTGCTCGGTAGGCTTTAATTACAGCCTCCGAGCACTATTTTCTCAAATAGCTTTGTTCTGCCTGCTATTGCAGGCTGGACACGCTCTCTCCTAATGCTTTTTTTACTTTTTATAACAAGCATTTGCAATGCAATAGGTCTCACATTTGCGAGAGTTTAAGCTATTGACATTGTAAATGACAATGCCTTTTATTTATCTGTTTTAAAAACAACACATAAATAAAAGGCATTGTCATTTACAATGCCAATAGCTCAAACTCTCATATATGCGAGACCTATTGCATTGCAAATGCTTGTTATTACTCTTCGTGGTCTACCTCTTGCATGTCTTCCTCCTCGCAGATGGTGCTCAGTTAGTGCCAGCTGGGTCAGGAACACATTTCACCTTATGCCAAACTCCATACATGGATGTTAGCCTGAGAGGCGGGAGGAGCATGACCCGGCTAAAGTTAAATGTGATACAACGGAGGCAGCGATGAATGAAGAACACCGGTGAATACCGCAAGTCTTCCCTTTGTCGAACTTCTTAGATGAATGCCCCATCCGTTCTCCTGCTGCCAAGGGCCTGGGCGGGCACATTGGCGCCTCAGATTAAATTGCTTGCTTGCAGAAATCAGCTATTGGCTTTGCTGAATGTTCTCACTGTCCTCCCATTCAATCTCCAGACCTACCTTTTCCCAGCTTCTGCCTCTTAAAGACTTGACTGTAGAAACGTCCAGTACCCGGGGATGCCCATACTAGTACCTCAGTTGTCACATACAGATCACCCAGAATACGGCTGCAGCTTCTGTCTGGGGTGGGCGCGCGAAGCCATTTGAGCAAGTTGCACTGTGTGCCTACGAGCCAGCACCTTCAGTCCAGAGCCATTTTCTCCATCCAAAAACCCTTTCAACACCTCCACCCATCTTTCTTTCTGGATCATATGACTAACTACACCTCACTCGTATAATGTTTTCTTTCAGCACAGGGGTCATTTGAGATGGTATTCTAATTTCAAAAGAAAATGTGACGGTGCTTTTTTGGCGTTGCGACATCTTTGTGGAGTTCTCTGACCCCGTCTCTCCGACCCTTTAGGATAAACCTGGCTTTAAAAGATGTTGTCCACAGAACCAAACACAATATGCCAGAGGAGGACTCACTGATGGTGTGCAGAGGGGTGCCAGTGAATCCCTGTTCTGATAGGTATATGTGTGTCAGGCAGAGGCGCAACTAGAGCCACATTTCGGGGGGGGGGCTAAGAAAAAATTTCGGGGGGGGGGGCTAAATCTTTAAGCAATAGGCAGCGTGGAGCTGATTTCGGGGGGGGGCTGAATCTTTAAGCAATAGGCAGAGTGGATCTGCAGGGGCTCTTAAAGGAGTGAAACAACAGCGAGGCCTCATTAACATGCAAATGGTCTTTTAAAGACCTGTGAAGTTCTCGGATGCGACTGTGTGTGTACCCGGGAAGCTGTCTCATCCCGGGCTGCCACACACGACGGGGGGGGGGCTGAAGCCCTTTGAGTCCAATGGGTGTTGCGCGCCTGGTGTCAGGGGGGTTGTATGACGTTACCCGCATGCATTTACCCCGCATGCTCGTACCCCACAGTTTTTACTCTGCAAAATCTTTTACAAGGCAGGGCTTTAAAACGCACACCGTTACAACACATTCCCCATTACATCACAATTACTATTCTAACACCTGGGGGGCGTTACTTTGGGGAATGCGTTGTAACAGTTTGCGGTGTAAAGCCCTGCGTTGTAAAAGTTTTTGCAGAGTAATAAAGGCGGGGTAAAGGATGTTTCCTGTTTTGGGGCACTCTAATGGTCCTTCGGCTATTTACCAGACACGCGTGCTCACCTTGAAGTCAGTGGACATGATGAATCATTGACCGTGCCCCTTTGCTGATCGATAACATTGCACCTTCCCTCCTGTCCTTTTCCTGCCTTGAAACTTCGCTGCAACCTCCTAGGTCGTTTTCCCAAGTTTCTAAATCAAGTTTCATTCGCTCTTGTCTTGCAGGATCCAGAGTTCTATTCTATGTCGCTCAGTGAGTGATGCACGTCCTCCGTATGTATCCTACAAATCCATTCAAGCACATCTGGTTGTTGGTGATTGGCAGTAAAGGTCTGACTCAAGGGGACTTCTTGACACCTGTACCCCTGGATCGCTGCATAACTCATCTGGTAGCATTAATGCATGCCGCCTGCTGCCTCCCGCTCCGCCTTGATCGGGTTCCTCACAGGGGTTGTCGCGTGTGGCGCAGAGCGATCGTTCAGCAGCTGCTGTTTACTTGAACTGATGAGTTTGTGCAAACATCCAAAGGGATTCTTAGAGTTATTGGAATGGGGTTTTAATGTCTCTCAACTCTTTGCAATGTCTCAAAGCTGATATTTTTAATAGTTCGGCACCACACTGGGGTTGAGAAATTAGTCATTTCATTGACTATGTCTGCCTGCATTTACATCACTTTCAAGACCCCGAGGGCTTTGCACAGGAGGAACCTGCTGATTGGACGGATGCAGCAGTAATGTTTATTTCTTATTTTTGTATAAATCTTTTTATTGAAGACGTGAGAGAAAACAGGACACTGTTGTTAATTGGTACAGCCAATGAAAACAATTTTCCTCTCAATCACAAACAGTCTCTGTGTTCCCTCCCCCAGCCCCAATCACATTACCAACAATGACATTTGACTCAGCGTGAGTAGCCAGCAATAGGGGAGTGCAGGGATTTCCCCTATAGTCGTTCCATTTCCCCCATATTGTTGTCCATTTCTGAGGACAGCCACGGCCCTCATACACCACTTTCTCAGCCAGCATGCACCAATCCATATCTCGTTTCCAGTACCCCAGTTGAGGTGCTTGCTCCACCCCCCTTAACCATGCAATATTTTGTTTGGCTACCACCCGTCCTAGAGTCATCCAAGTCTGCTCCATGTGGTTGAGATCTGTTGCATCCCAGACACTTAAGAGACACCATTTTGCAGAGGTGCACATATTGCTCCCACAGAGGTTATTCATAAAGGCGACCACTGACTCCCAGTTTTGTTGTATCTCAGGGCAGCTCCATATAGAGTGGAAAAATGTACCTATTTGGCCGCACTGCCTGAGACACTGCGCATCCGTTGACCTACCCATTTTTAACATGGCGGTGCGTGCATAATACGATCTATATAGAATCTTTAGCTGCACAAGTTGGAAACCTCCCTTGGTAACACTAAGGCCTCAGGCCACTCGTCATTCTTGAGACCCTGTAGTTCACTCACGCCCTGCTCCCACAGATGTTTTAGGGTATTTGGTGAGTTGTTGATTAATTTTTGGTACATGAGGGAGATGGCCTTGCGGGGCAGGTTGTCATCTAATAGTCTGTCTTCTAACGGCGAGGACTCGGAGAGCACCGCTTCTTTTGGCAGTTTCGCCTGCAGTGCATGGTGTATCTGCAAATAGCAATATGTTTTAGTGGGTGCTAGTTGGTACTGCCATTGTAGTTCAGCGAACGGAATGACTTGTCCCTGTGCCCAGAGATCTCCCACCCTGGATAGACCGATGATATTCCATTTATAAAATCCAGGCTGTGTGTCTCTTGTGTGTCTAGTTTCACTACATCCCAGAGAGGAGTGGCCTGAGTTATCCTGTCCCTCCAGCCAAGTGCATGAAGTGTTGTGTGCCAGAGACTGAGTGTTACTGCAGTTGGACCTTTAAAGGTTGTATATCATAGTGCACTATGAATAGCCTTAAGATATTCCCCTGGTTGCATGGTTTGTCTATCAACGTAAAATGCAGGTTTTTCACAAGGAGGTGAACCCAGTAGTTAATGGTGGTTAGCTGTGCCACACAATAGTGTTTTTGTATTTCAGGCAGGGCGATTCCACCGTCAAATCCTCCTCTTGTCAGTTTTTTAATGGCTATATGTGCAGGCCACCATCCCAGAGCAATGTACAAGTTTCACTCTCAATTGCTTTAAAGTAGAACATAGGGACTGGGTAGGGTGCGTCATGCAGGGTATAGAGAAAACGGGACAGGGCCATCACTTTAAAAAGTGCTGCCTTTCTGAGTAACAACAGGGGTAGGGACCTCCAGTGTTGGACATCGCGCCTCAGATGCACCAGGGGTGATAACAGATAATTGTTGTAAAATGTGTCAGGGTCAGTAATCATGTATATCCCTAGTTATTGGAGCCCATCTGTGACGTTTCTCGCCTCACAGTCATGAGGCAGTCAAAGTATTTGTCCGTGTAGGATATAGATCAGGGATTTTCTCCAGTTGATAGTATAACCAGAGTAGAGGCTACACTGGGCAAGTATTTTGCATAATTCTGTCAAGCGTTAAGACGGGGTTCGAAATATAGAGCAGAATGTCAGCCACATAGAGAGATATTGTGTCTTCCCAGTGGTTGGCCCATTTCCGACCTTGGACCATGGGTCCCACCTAATCCAGGCTGCTAGCAGTTCTATGATGATAGTGAAAATTAATGGTGTGAGCTGACAACCCTGTATGGTACCGCGTTGGAGCCAGAATATCTCCGATCTTCCTCCTTTGACTGTCACCTGTGCCAGGGGATCGGTGTAAAGGAGCTTTATCCAAGCTATGAAGCGCAGGCCAAAACCCATTCTGGCCAATACTTCAAACATGTATGGCCACTTGACCGTGTCAAACGCCATTCTGACATCAGGCAAAAGCACAAGGGCGGCTTCCTGAAGCCCATCGGCTTAACCCAAAACGCCATGGAGACACCGTAGGTAAAAAGCGGTGTTCCACCCTGACAAAAAGCCAGTTTGGGCTGGATGGATAAGAGTGATGATTAACTGGCTGAATTGGGAATCCAGTACTTTTGACAATATTTTGATTTTCCCGTTTAACAGAGAAATTGGTCTATAGGAGGAGCACTCCTCTGGTGGTTTACCATCTTTGAGTATGAACACAATATTGACCGCCCTCTGATCTCTGGGGAGGGAGCCCGAACTGTGGGTTTCCTTGCAGATTCTCAGCAGGTAGGGGGCAAGTTTAGAGAGGCCATGAGCTTGTAAAGTTATATGGGTATGCTATTAGGGCCAACCGCTTTGCAGAGTTTGTCACCTATTAACCGAACGATTGTGTGAAAGGCTTGGGAGTTCTATGTCTGTTAATAGTTCACGATAGTCATCGGCCGTAGTGGTAATAGCTGGGGAGGATAAGTGGGTGTAGTAAGTGACGAAGACATCCACCACTCCCTGTCTGTCCTTCACACACTCACCTCTGTCAATTTGTATTTCCAGCTCCCATCGGTTCACCCGCTCCCGTTTGTCGAGCCAAAACCCGGAGTTTTCCAGCCCTGTCTCCCACCTTATAGAGGTGGTGTTGAGTCGCTCGATGGCTAGCCCTGGCAGCATCTGACGTCTCGTCTCTATATTCCTTTTGCTTTAGGCCTAAGGTGTATTTGGTGTCCGTATTACAGTTTTGTTGTTATGTTGTTTGCTGCTTCTTTCTCTGAAAATGGCACCATGTGGGCAGTTAATGTAGCTTTAGCTTCACTGCAGAGACAGAGGTAAGAAAAAAAATGTCTCTGCCTTATACGGGGCAACTAAATAGTTAATAGAAGACAGATCTTGAGCACAAGGGTTTAAAACAGTGCAGCAATATAAAGTTTCATTGAAATTGTGCCTACATACATGTTAATAAAGCAAGCTTTGACAAAACCAGTAGGTTTGGTGTTGGATGCCAGCCTTTTGGCTTTGCCAATACTTTATTTGTTTTGTTTTGACATTCTTTTTTGCAAAACGTAATTGTTGGAGAAGCTTCCGAGACTCTTGTCAATTGAAAAAAACATTGGCTAAAACCAAAAACATATTTTTTTCTAAAAATACACACACTACAATAGTAGTCCTTGGCACTGGAGGAATCTACTTTGTGTATGAAGGTGCTCCTTGTGAAAGGGCAGAATGCCATCACTCACAGCAAGCTAGCCAATGGCTGAAGTGGGCTGACCGATTGTCCCATGCAGTATGCTGTAGTGGGCGGAATAAAAATGTGAACGTCACAATACCAGACCAATACATGAAGAGGGCTGGCTGAAAGCCCCTATTAAGAACTTTAGTATATATAATTTTAGTAAAATCAAAAGGTCCTGACTAACACCAGAAATAAGAAGGCCCTGACTCCTTGTCTAACAGGACGATTCCTACCTGTCTCAGGAGAAAACAGTTTGTGCATGTTTTTTTCATCTGAAAATCCATCAACTTCATTCCTTTTCTCAGTTATCGACAAAGATCTGCTGCTGTTGATACCATAGCATTGTCACCCAATGGCGGTGGCAGTAACTTATACTATGGTAGCCAACTTGAAATGAGCTGAAATGTTCAAGAGTAGTTTATAGAGAACACATCTTCCCTGCTTGTCCCAGTCCTTCCCTGGCCACCAATACCAGAGAGAATCCGACTCAACACGACAGGCATCATTCCCGAATCTCAATTAGTGCCGAAGAGGCTTTGACCGGGGATCAGATTGGGACACTATCAGCCCATTGAAAGGTGCCCAGAACCTGTAAATCTTTGATTCTTCAAAGGTTGCAAGGCATTGCATTGGCAGATCTGATTATCACTTCACCACCTCCAGTTTTCCATTTGACACTATCGTTTTTGAGGGGTACCTCTGTGGCTTGCACCGCATTGTGTTGTAGCCATTGAGGAGCAGATGATCATACCGTGAACAAGGCCCAAAGCATTCTCTGGATGGTCTTGTAAGCGGCCACTCAGCGTGTTAGGCATGGTTGGCATAGTGTTGATTTGTGGTGTGGCACATGTGCCGAATGTTGAGTGTTTGGCGGTGTGCTTCAATCTGTTGGTAAATCTTCCTGCTTTTTAGTAGGACACTCACGCACGGTCATGCACACCCAGAGGGCGCTCTCTTACGCATTAGGCAGCATTGAGGCCTATTGTCATGCGGCTGACAGCTTTGTCCTGAAAAGTATTACCGCCACGGCACCTCCGTCACCTGGCCTGCAAAGAGACCAAGAGCATACACCCTATATGTCAACTACCACAATGATCAAATACCCTTTGGCACACAGCAAAGGCCAGACACACTCCTCAAGCTCAGGTTGGCATTTCACAAGTGAAGCAGCCACAGCTGATGTCACCGTTTCTGCACATTTTGTTAAAGCGAAAACCTTTCTGATTTCCTGTGGCATTTGGTAACGTCTGATGGAGAAGGCAGCCAGTCATCTATCAGTGTCGCGGTTTAAAGTGCAATCGCTATCTTCTAATTCAATATCTCGACTTCACACAAGCTGCTAAGGTAGTTCAGTGGGTAAAGCACTAGCTGGGGATATATGATTGTGGGACAAATAATACATGCCCTGCAAGACTAACTCAGCACATCTCTTTTAAAGGTCAAAAAGACTACCGTTGGGTTGTTTAATGATAACTAAAGTTACAAGATCCACTCACTCGAGACTGTGGTGTGAGCCTTGTGAGGGATTCATATTATTTCTTAATGTTGTATTGCTTTTGTTGAACATGGACATGCTGTGTGTCACATGTGCATCCTATGCCTGGCCCCAGTCAACACGTCGTGCAGTTAGTAACTCTAAGTAATTTTTAAGGGGGTTTGGGGGAGATGCAGATAAAAGCGCTGGAGCCACTACTAAAGGTCATATACAAATATAATGTGTGTTTAAATTCAAATGTTGTAACCTGGGTGTGTGTGTGCGTGCGAGCGTACGTGCATGTGTGTGTATATATATATATATATATATATATTTTCACACCAAGACTGCTTCCGCAAAGAAGAAATCGAAGGGACACAGCGGGATTCCAGGAAGATTACGTTTATTGCCACAACGTTGGCATGACGCGTTTCGGCGATAATGCCTTACTCATATGCCCTTAGTCACCAAACAACTGCATCAGTCCGTTATTTGAACAGGTAGTCTTGCTCCCATTGGTGGGAGCCCAGCTGAGGCAATCAATCACTTGAAACGTCACCGTAGTCCTTTCCACTAGACTACGGTTCCCAGAATGCACCATCTCGGCAAAACAGGAAAACGTCTTTCATCAGCCACATTGAATATATATATATATAAATATATCTCCAAGGCTTCTTCACCACTGACAGCCCCCCACTCCAAGGGCGTGTAAGAAAAACAGCACAGCCAGGTTACTGCAGGTTCAAAGTAAGTCCTTTTATTTCGTTTCAAGCCACCAACAGTGCAGAAGGAGATATATACACACACATGTATTTATATGTATAAATATATATATACATTTTATTTTATCGGAGGAGCCGAAACGTTATGGCGGCATACTGAACAGAATAAAATAATTGCACTTATCGTGATGGTCCATGTATGCTGGGGAAGTGGCGAGGACTTTGTTGCTGCCCATCTGCGGAGTGTTTAATATATATATATGTATATATATATGTAAAACTAAATCTTTATATGTGTATATAAATGTACACGCATACATGCAACTTCAGATTTAAGCATTCTAAGCTAACAGCACTACTTTGCAGCGAAATATATATTTGGACAAATTAATATGTGCAGCAAGGTGCAGGGTCTGTTTGTTTTTCGTTGCATCTTGCTGGTACATTCAACAGCTGTGGTGGTGAGGCCCGACGAGGGAGTCTATAGGGACGGAGAACAAATAGAGCCGGTCCACGGCCACCATCTGTCCCCCTCTACAAACGCCAGTGACTGTCACAGGCCTGCTGAAAGATGTAATCTTTGTATTATTTTTTGCTCCGTCTCAAACGCCACCTCGTTTGGACAAAATAAAATGAAAGCTTTTCTTTGTTCTTTAAGGGGCTAATCTAAAGGCTGTGCTACCACTCCTCACTAGAATTGTGCTCTTTTTCTTATATATGTCTTCTCTATAGTTTGACCCACAAACAACACTTGCTCTTGATGCTTAACTAACAAGTCGGTCACGTCTTACCTTTATCTAACGGAGCCGACTACATGTTATCAACCAAGCCAGAAGGCTGTGGCATACCTGCCAGGATTCAGGCTGTTGACTAACACAGATCGCTAGAGTAGGCACATTGACCCAATAAGCTACCTGAGTGCTTGGCAGGCTCCATCAAATATTGTGGCTGCACAGCACCCTTACAGTCAAACACTGGACTGTCTCATTGTAATCGTAACTCATGGCAGATGCAACATCATTCAGATTCAGCGCAGCTTCCAGGCTTTCCTTCTACTCGCATACCACCAAGAGAAGGTAGACAAGCTTTTTATCCACCTTCACTCCTAACAGAACCCGGCCATACCTACCTAACTCAAACTTCAGAAGTACATTTCAAGCCTCATACCATGCCTCCCGGGTGGGGGCACTGTTCGGCTCATCAGTATTCTGGGTACCTCAATGATGGTGAAGGTCCTGTGTGCTACCGTATTTCTTAGGAAGTGAGAGAAGAAATATGGGCATCTCTCCCCGACCATGCTGGGCCCAGACTGCAATCTCAACCAATAGAACACAATCCGGAAGTCCTGTTGCACCAACGGCAGCCTTCGCCTTATTGTTATTCTTATTTGGCATTTGCATAATTTGCTCAAAGAATGACAATCAGTGCCCCCCCACCCCACCGCCTGGGAGAACAAATGAAATTCCATGGACGAGTGCAACATGATGACTCAAGACACTGGTGGACTTGAAGTCAAGAAGTACAAAAACAGTTGTGTGCACGCTGTCTCTACGGTGCCCCTATCATCTGGAAATACAGCCCTCTCTAAACTCAGAAAATAGCGGGCGTCACATCGCTTTTAGGAGCCAACTATTGTGAACCCAGATTCAGCACAGAAATGAGCCCTCATTCCCTGTCTCCTGTCCTTCTGCAGAATGGTACCTAAAACTGTCTTCCAAACCTCAGGTTACAGCCCTCTTTTGCTCACCAACTAGGTTCTGCACATTACAAAGTGAGGTGACTTGTACAGATGCTGTAAAGCTTACAAAACCCCAACATGTCCTCTCTGGAGTATGACATATTAACAGTACATTTCACCATACTACCCATATATGCCAAACATCCAAAATGGTGAACCCTAACTTGAAGAACCAAGGCTGGTGAAACCCTTTTTCTGATCAATGTTAAATTGAGGGTCGAGGAAAAACGTTTCCAATGGAAATCTCTCCGTTTTCATGGATTCAATTTACAAGATTTGGGATGCAATCAACTGCCTCGGTAGAGGGGGATAGTAATATCCTACAAGGGGAATAAGGGAATGAAGAAGAAACCGGGAAAAGGATTAATTGGGCGCTCTGGGGTGAGAGGGAGTAGAGGGGGAGAGCACACCGAAAAAACAAGCCATACGTGCTTCAGAAGAAAAGAAACTTGGTGGACGTGATAACATTTCTGGATTTGTGGTCCAGAATAGAATTCAAGTGGGTTGGGTTCATCAACTTGGTGAATGTCATTCATGGTGAAAAAGTCAAGAAAACGGGGGGCATATTTACAAGCCCTCACCACCACTGGAGCGTCCTTGGAGCACAGGCACCCTTGCATCATGGTGGCAGGGTGCCTGCGCTGGCGCTAAGCAGCTTTTTTTGCACAATTGCTAAGGGAAGCACAGGGATGTGCCGTATTCTTGTGAATATGATGCATCCTTGCATTTTGAAAATGTTGGAGCGCAGCGCTGCCAAATTTGGCACAGCTCCATGCTCCGACATTTTATTGTAAATATGCTCCTGGTTTTTTAAAACCACAGGTCATCTGAGCCAGTTTCTTCTGGATTTTACTTCACCAAATTCACAGACATATTACTATGACAAGGAGAACAATTCTGCCAGGTTCCTATAGAGGAATTCAGTAATTACACCTCCCTTTCAGGGCAGCATGAAAACAACTATACTTACATTTGTGAACTTCAAGCTAGTCCCTGACAAGTTTCTCTTTTGACCCTTTCTGTGCGCACGGTGGCCGGGAGCCGTTGTGCGCCACAGGGCTCGTGAGCGCAGGACGGCTCCCGGACGTCCTGGCACATGGCACTGGAAATCCCTCTGGTGCAGGCACCAGAGGTATTTATTTTTCTCCCCCAAAGCCTCGGGAGCTGGGGAAGAGCTTCCCCAACTCCCGAGGCCCCACCCCTGGTTTCTATGAAATGACGATCAGCGCGCACGTCTCGCTGACGTCATTTCATAGAAACCGAAACTGAAATGAGCCTTTTAGACACCAAGGATTTTATAAGGGCAATTGAAATTAGGGTGGGTGCTGCCCAAAATCGGCATGCCAATGCCCCCAACCTCCCCAAAAAATAACAGTCTTTCTGCCCCCCGGGGGGCAGATGTGGCAGAAGCCCCATATATGCCCCCCGGGGGGGGCAGAATGCCCAGTAGAACCCAGGGATTTTTTGGGGCAAGTACAATTAGGGGTGGGGGCTGCCCAAAACGGGCATGCCAATGCCCCCACCCCACAAAAATTACAGCCTTTCAGCCCCCCGGGGGGCACATGGGGGCAGTAGCCCCCAATCTGCCCACCCCTCCCGCAGGCGGCAGAAAGCTCACTAGAAACCAGGGATTTTTTTTTTATTCATGTAGGGGTGGGGGCTGCCCAAAATGGGCATGACAATACCCCCACGCCCCCAGAGAAATTCCAGTCTTTCTGCCCCACCCGGGGGGGGGGGGAAGATGGGGGCAGTGGCCCCTGATCTGCCCCGGGGAAGCAGAAAGCACGCTAGGCGCCAGCGATTACCCTGGCTTTTTTTTATGCATAAGGATGGGGGCTGCCCAAAATAGGCATACCTATGCTCCCACCCCCCAAAGAAATAGCCACAGTCTTTCTGCCCCCCTTGGAGGCATATCGGGACAAACCCACCCCCTATTCCATACCAGGGCGTCAGAAAGCCCACTAGGCACAAACTTCTTTTTTTAGCAATGTGCCTACCTGTGGATTTTGGGCCCTAGAGCAGCCTGCACATAGGAAAACCCAGGAAACTTGTACATTTTTTAAATCTAGACACCCAGGGGAATATAGGATGAGGTGACTTGTATGTCTCTCACCAGGTTCTGTTACCGAGAACCCCTTGCAAACCTCAAACTTTGTAAAAAAACACATTTTCCTCATATTTTTGTGGTGAAAAGTTCTGGAATCTGCGTGGATCCACAAAATTCTGCCCACCCCGCATTTCCCAAAGTCTTCCGAGAAAAATGGTACCTCACTTGTGTGGGTAGGCCTAGTGCGCGTGACAGGAAACGGCTCAAAGTGCAACGTGGACACACCACATTTTCACAGTGAAAACGTACCCTTTTTTTGCAAAGTGCCTAGCTGCAGATTTTGAACCCTAGCTCTGCCGGCACCTAGGGAAACCTAGCAAGCCTATACATTTTTCAAAATTAGACACCCAAGGGAATCCAGGATGGGGTGACTTGTCTGGCTCTCACTAGGTTCTGTTACCCAAAATCCCTTGCAAACCTCAAACTTTGTAAAAAAAAACAGGAAATTTGAACATAGGAAATTTGTGTTATCCCGGTGATCCTACAACTTTCCCACACAAAAATATGAGAAAAAATTGTTTTTTTTCAACAAAATTTGAGGTTTGCGGGGCATTCTGGGTAGGAAAACGTTAGGGGATCCATGCAAGCCATACCTCGCTGGACTCCCCCGGGTGTCTAGTTTTCAGAAATGTGTGGGTTCGGTAGTTTCCCAAGATGGCTGCCAATAACCCAGGTGAACCCCCCTTGCAAAAACCAAGTTGTTTTGCGAGAGGTAATTTTGATGTCTCCTCAATACGTTTTGGGCCCTTGCCTGTCGCGGGTACTTGACCCACCCACACGAGTGAGGTATCATTTTTATCGGGAGACCTGGGGGGAGTGCTGGGTGGTAGGACATTTGTGGATCCACGTAGATTCCAGAACTTTCCCACACAGAAATTTGAGAAAAAAGTGATTTTTTCAGCTAAATTTGAGGTTTGCAGGGCATTCTGGGTAGGAAAACGTTGGGAGACCCAAGCAAGCCATACGTCGCTGGACTCCCCTGGGTGTCTAGTTTTCAGAAATTTGTGGCTTTGGTAGGTTTACAAGATGGCCGCCGAGCCAGGGGCCAAAAACCCAGGTGACCCCTTTGCAAAACCAGGTTGTTTTGTTATAGGTAATTTTGATGTCTCCTCAATACTTTTTGGGCCCTTGCCTGTCGCGGGTACTTGACATACCCACGTGAGTGAGCTACCATTTTTATCGAATAACCTGGGGGAACGCTGGGTGGTAAGAAATTTGTGGATCCACTTAGATTCCAGCACTTTCTCACACAGAAATTTGAGAAAAAAAGTGACTTTTTCAGCCAAATTTGAGGTTTGCAGGGGATTCCGGGTAGGAAAACGTTGGGAGACTCAAGAAAACCATAAGTCGCTGGACTCCCCCGGTTGTCTAGTTTTTAGAAATGTGTGGGTTTGGTAGGTTCCCTTAGATGGCCGCCTAGCCCGAGGCCAAAACTTCATGTGACCCCCCTTGCAAAACCAGGTTGTTTTGTGATAGGTAATTTTGATGTCGCCTAAATAGGTTTTGGGCCCTTGCCTGTCACGGGCACTAAGCCTACCCACACAAGTGAGGTACCATTTTTCTCAGAAGACTTTGGGAAATGGGGGTGGGTGGAACTTTGTGGATTCACACAGATTCCAGAACTTTCCAGCACAGAAATGTGAGGAATGTTTTTATGTTTTTACAATTTTTGAGGTTGCAAGGGATTCTGGGTGAAAGAATCTAGTGAGAGCCAGACAAGTTGCCCGATCCTGGATTCCCCTGGGTGTCTAGTTTTGAAAAATGTATAGGCTTGCTAGGTTTCCCTAGGTGCCGGCAGAGCTAGGGTTCAAAATCTACAGCTAGGCACTTTGCAAAAAAAGGGTCCGTTTTCACTGAGAAAATGTGGTGTGTCCACGTTGCATTTTGGGCCATTTCCTGTCGCGCACACTAGGCCTACCCACACAAGTGAGGTACCATTTTTCTCAGAAGACTTTGGGGACAGCGGTGTGGGTAAAATTTTGTGGATCCATGCAGATTCCAGAACTTTCCACCACAGAAATGTGAGGAAAATGTGTTTTTTTGACACATTTTGAGGTTTGCAAGGGATTCTGGGTAACAGAATCTGGTGACAGCCAGAGAAGTCACCCCATCCTGGATTCCCCTAGGTGTCTAGTTTTAAAAAATGTATAGGCTTGTTAGGTTTCCCTAGGTGCCGGCAGAGCTAGGGTTCAAAATCTACAGCTAGGCACTTTGCAAAAAAAGGGTCCATTTTCACTGTGAAAATGTGGTGTTTCCACGTAGTGTTTTGGGCCGTTTCCTGTCCGGGCACTAGGCCTACCCACACAAGTGAGGAACCATTTTTCTTGGAAGACTTTGGGGAATGCGAGGTGGGTGGAATTTTGTGGATCCACGCAGATTCCAAAACCTTCCACCACAGAAATGTAAGGAAAATGTGTTTTTTTGACACACTTTGAGGTTTGCAAGGGATTCTGGGTAACAGAACCTGGTGACAGCCAGACAAGACACCCCATCCTGGATTCCCCCAGGTGTCTAGTTTTCAAAAATGTATAGGCTTGCTAGGTTTCCCTAGGTACCGGCAGAGCTAGGGTTCAAAATCTATAGTTAGGCTCATTGCAAAAAAAGGGTCAGTTTTCACTGTGAAAATGTGGTGTTTCCACGTAGTGTTTTGGGCCGTTTCCTGTCTTGGCACTAGGCCTACCCACACAAGTGAGGAACCATTTTTCTCGGAAGACTTTGGGGAATGCGAGGTGGGTGGAATTTTGTGGATCCGCACAGATTCCAGAACTTTCCACCACAGAAATGTGAGGAAAATGTGTTTTTGTGACAAAAAAGTTTGAGTTTTGCTAGGGATTCTAGATAACAGAACCTGGTGAGAGCCAGACAAGTCACCCCATCCTGTATTCCCCTGGATATCTATTTTTAAAAAATGTATAGGTGTGCTAGGTTTCCCTAAGTGCCGGTGAGCTAGGGTTCAAAATCTAAAGCTAGGCACTTTGCAAAAAAGGGCCTGTTTTCACTGTAAAGATAAAGTGTGTCCACATTGCGTTTTGAGCCGTTTCCTGTCGCGGGCACTAGGCCTACCCACACTAGTGAGGTACCATTTTTATCGGGAGACTTAGGGTAACACAGAATTTTAGAGCAACTGTTATTACCTTTTGACTTGTGATGCATTTCTGCCTTCCAAATGAAAGACAATGTGTAAAAAAGAGGTCACGCTGAAAAATGTCCTATAATTCTCATGCTAATATGGGTACTTACAATTTTGGAAATGTGCAAATATCTACTGTTTCTAAACTCTATATTTTGTTCCAATTTCAGAAATACATAGGTGTCTTTCATACCAACTTTTCCATGTATATATTTTCCCAAATACCCGGTACATAATAAAAACCATTGCAAGACGCTGCTCAGTTACTGGCTCTGGGTTTGTCGGATTCTTGGTGAACCTACAAGTCCTATATATCCCCACAACCAGAACGGTCCAGTGCATGTAACAGCATATTTCTTTCAAACAGCTGTCATAATTAGAAGAAGTTACAGGTGAAACCGTTGGCACAAATGGCTGTTTTTTTCAACAAATTTTCAACTTTTCCTATATTCAACTGTTAGTTTCTATAAAGAAACCTTGAAGGATCTACACAAATGACCCCTTGCTGAATTCATAATTTGGTGTACCTTTCTAAAGGGTATATATTGCCAGGATCCATTATTGCTTTCATACCCATTTCTACCATTAACTGGAAGAAGGTTGAAAGCACAAAAAATAGCAAAAATAGGCTATGTCCCAGTAAAATGCCAAAACTGTGTAATAAATGCTGTTGTTTTTTTTTTTACAAAAGTCGACTTGTCCCTAAAAGCTGTGAAAATGGTGATTTCAGCCCTACAAACCTTTTGTTGATGACATTTGAAGGGAAAAAAACAGACTCTTTCATTTGCAGCTCTTTTTTCCCATTTTTCAAAAAAAACACCTACATTTAGCTGTATTTTGGCTAATTTCTGGGTCTCCTCCAGGGGAATCCACAAACCCTGGGTACCTTTAGAATCCCCATGATGTTGGAAGAAAAGGACGCAAATTTGGTTTGGATACCTCCTGTGGTCAAAAAGTTACAGGGTCCTAAGCGCTAACTACCCCAAATAGCCAAAAAAAGGCTTAGCACAGGGGGGAGGAGGGGAGGCCAAGCAGCGAAGGGGTTAAATTAAAAAGCATGTGCTTTCATAAAAAATATATTTATTTTAATTCTATACGTAGGTGAAGGGAAGTGGGAGAGCCACTGTATTTTGATTTACAATGATTTATTTGTCACTTTTGGCCACTGAAATGCGCTGGCTCAATAGTGAGCTGACTACATCTACCCAGCACAAACACTCACTAGAATGTGTTGGGCACAATGTCTGGTTTTCTGCAGCTACAACTTGTAATGTGTTACACACAATAGTAAACCTCACTTTTTGGCCAAACGAATCTGTTGGGCCCAAAATCAGACCTGCATTGGACAAAATAACAAACATGCTCCCACTGACCATGAATATCTACGGGAAGTAGCGGGGACAAGCTGTCTTTATGTTTTGCCTGTCTTCATCCATTTGAATGTGTTGAATACAATGAAGAGGCTGCTGTGACTAGATATTGGAATGTGTTTGGGAAATAGACACCCCTGCTGTGTTAAAGCTCCAACCACCCAACTTATTGAGCTGGAGCAGTCCCAACATTGTGACTGACTGTCCATCGGAGTGCATTGAGTACATGTAGCCTGCCCTATCTACTGGTGATAATGCTGGGTACAATAGCAACTAAGCTATAGGTTAAATGTGTGCCTTAGTTGAGGTGTGAAGAATGGGAATTTAGTTTCATTCTCCGGGGATGAATGTTTACCCTTGATTCTCCTCTCAGTTCCAAACCAAGCCATTTGCTGACGCCTCCTCCATTTGCTCTCTACCATTCACTCCCCTACCAACCGCGGACAGAGACAAGCCTTGAAGGGGGTCTCGAAGTGAGATAGGGGGTGTGCAGGGCAGTCCCTTAGCCTCTGGTTTAGCCCTTCAGGCCTGTGTCATATTTGGTGCATGCTCCTGAACATGAGAGCTGCAGGAAGCAAGGGTGGGATGCTGCTGCATGAGAGAGCAGATCTAAGGAAAGTAACAGGGTGATGAAGCAGAAAACTGCTGGTTCCCTTAGTTGCACATTTATAACCGATTTCTGACACCTTTGAGAAGAAAATGACAAACGTGCGCAAATTATGCTAATAATATGTTGAATATATTGAGAAACCATATCGAAAAATCTAGCTCCTGCATCGTAAAAGCATGCAGAAAAGTGTAGGGTAGATGAAAATGCTTGTGCTGATGACATAGATACGTGTTATACTAAATTGCAATGGTATATTTGTTCAACATGGAATAGAAATGTGAAGGTGGTGACTCACATGTAATAAAGGTTTATGAACTTTTTCTCTATTAAACAATTATGTGTGAAAGATTTAATGAGACTAATACAATTTAGGTGACATTCCACTTATTTTAGAAGTCTTGGTTTAACACTTCATGTTTTGCATTCGTGAAAATTGTGCATCAAGTGAGCAAAGAGAAACAGGTGCTACATGTTTATACTAATTCTAAATGTCCTGACATTTTCAGTGAATAATCTTCATATATGTACAAATGAAAATTTCTAGAAAGTAAATGTATAATTCATGGTGTAAAGTAATTTTATATGTTGATACTTTGAAAATGTAATAATATGCCATAGTTATACTTGCAATTTACGATGGCATTAACCTGCTTTCTAAGAGAAATAAAGCCGAAGCAATAATTTGAATGTCATATTTGTTGATGAAAATGTATATTTCAAAAATGTTATACTTTCCTTATATTAGCCTAAATTCAGTGAAGGCCTGCCTGCTTGCACGCACATTTTCCCTGTTGCCCGACTTTGTTCTCATGGAAAAAGGCTCCAACTTTACAAAATGAATTGAAACTATGTTTTCTTCTGAGTGGTCCCACTAGTACATGAGGACTGTTTGACACAATTGTCGTTACTGTGAAAACATCTGCTTGAGAAACTGTCCTTTCAACTTCGCTCATGTGCTTTTTGCTAAAGAATCTTTGTTTAAGAGTAATTCCTATTGGATGGCCTGAAAGTTAAGTAATTTGCACCACCTAAAATTCTTCAAAATGTGTCTTCTTTATGCTGCATGACAATCACCCTATACGAACTGACCAATGGATTGAGTGGTTTGACCAGATGAGGTGACCCAGGAGGTGTCACCCCGGAACTTGTGGAGTAATATATGTGTATGACAAAGGAGAGCTGGTAAACTGGATTGAGATTCCTTTTCCCACTTCTTCAGAGATCTTGGTCATGCGGGCTAAGATACATCATTTTGCGGACTCTAAAGGCTGACGCGTATGGTGTGTGCGCTATGTTCCGGACTTCTTTCCCGCATGGGAGAGTACCTTGAGCTGATGAGATTCATGTCCCTTCCTGAAGTTTTCCTTTTGAATCTTGGTAATTGATTGCCCAAAGAAGATTAATATGTTAATCTTGTACTCCTAGATTAAAATGCCTGATATTGATGTATTCACCTTTTAAAGTTTACTGATAAACTAAATATCCTTAAATCCTGTTTCTGTCTCTCTATGTTTTGTCTTCCCTTAATGATTGTGCATTCTAACCTGAGCATTAATGAGGGGTGGGAATTTAAGTAGAGCGATCTCTGGTCAACAGATCCTAAGGCTATTATTCTGCGTAGCCCTAACTGTAGTATTGGTTTGTATGATTTTAGTCTCACTAAATTTATTCAGGAGACTTGGACTTGCTGTAATGCTTCTGTATTAGTATAGTGTAGTGTTGAAATTATATACATTAATCTAATTACTAGCCTGTAGGTCAGTTATCCAATACCAGGTCCTCAGTGGATAACTGGAGACGGTACCCTATACCCAAACTCTCTCAGCACGGTTATAAGATTCATCGGAGGACTGAGTGAATGATGCTAAAGTGTAGGATAAGGAGCTAAGAGTAACTAGAGGAAATGGGCCATGTGAAGCTGCAGCAAGGGCCATATAGATCGACAAAGTAATATTGAATCCAAATGCAGACCAGTGCAAACCACATTGTGTTCGGCACAGATTTTCTTTTCCATTCAATTAATACCTCTGTGTTAAATAATAGGTGAAAATGTTTTCCTGTTCCCCTTCCATGCATTATTACCATATTAACCACTAGAGTTTAAAGAAGCACAAATTGTATTTGTGCCCATCTGAAGGACTTTGAAGTGGGTGCACGTGTGTTGGACCTCGAAGGGTCTGGCATGCTCTAGAGATATGCAGGGGATTTGAGGACTCTTAATGGGCAATGAATGGTTTAGTCAATCAAAGATTTGATTGTAGATAATTTTAAATCATTGCAATATTTATGAAACACATCACAGCAGGCCCTATTATTACGAAAGCTAAAACACGGTTAATACTGCCATTAAATTTCAATAACTTATTAGGAAAAATAAATCACTGTATGCCCTTTTATTGCATAAGTTAAAAGAAAAGACCGCACTGCAGGTAAGAATGCAAGAGGTCGTTACATACAGTAAATCAATTAAAATGTATTAATTTAACAATTCAAGATATTGTATTTAGCATGTTTGCTGTGATCTACACACATTTTGCAACTCTACCAAATGTCTTCACATTATCACTATTCTAGCTAAACAAAATTGCATATTCACAATTATGGATAAAAGGAGGATGTACCCAATATCTCCTTTCTAAATTCAAGGTACGACAAATACATAAAATATGCAAAAGAAATCTTCAGTGAATGTGCAAAGTCTTCTGTGGGCAGTGATGCAGAAAATTATTTCCAACCATAGCTAAATCCCCAAATTGGAAAATGGACAAATGCCATTAAATAATATTGCATCTGGTAAAAACAGATAACCTTGAGCATTACCTTACAAAAATTATGAACCCACCTTGAAAATGGATGCAGTAGGTTGCAACGTCTGCTGCCTTCGATGTGGATAGTAATTGCTAACTAACCGTTTACTTGAAAATTGGAGCAGCAACCTGTTCCTCCCTCTTGGTCTCACACCCAATGTTAAACGAGCATTGGCAAAGCCAATAGGTCTTACAATGGCTTGGCTTTTTTTTTGTATTATTATATACCGATCTTAGTTGTATTAGTAAATTAAAAGCATCTGGATTCTAGAATGCCCAAAAAAGCAAACTGAAGCCAAGAGAACCATTTTTAAGAACAGAGGCACCCAATTGTTTGCTTTTCTACCCAAGTCAGGGGCAACCACCGGCAGTACTGTAGGATTCACCCCCTCCCTCCTCACCCCCACTCCCCGACTGTGGGGGCAAATAGAAGCAAACCTTCCTTACCTGTCCAGAGCAGATGCTGTACCTCTTCTACAGGCAGTTATGGCTGTGCGGGTCACGGGTGAACACGGGAGGGGGCGGGAAGAAAGACAACACAGACAATGGAGGTGGGGGACAGGAACAAAGGGAATGCAGACAATGGGAGGGTGGCAGAAAAAAATAACACAGACAATGGGAGGGGGCAGGAACAAAGGGAATAGGGACAACAGGAATGGGTGGGAAAAAGACAACACGGGAGGGGGCGGGAGCAAAGGGAACACTGATAATGGGAGGGGGGCAGGAGCAAATTGAATAAAAACAACAGGAGGGGGATGGGAGGAAAGTAAAAGACGACAGGAAATTACTAAAGAAGCCCAAGCAATAGAAAAAGTAGTGCAGGTATCAAAACATAAGGCCCGTATCGAAAGCATCCATGCAGCAGGGGCAAATGTTAGGGCGGAAACAAAACAGCCACAAGGCGGGACAAATGTACTCTATCCGCGAACCAAAACTATGGAATTTATAAAGGCGGACCAGGTAACCAATCACAAGTGGTGGTCATGTTGCGGCTGCCTGCTAACTTCCCATAGACATTACAGCATGCCTCGCAGCGCATGCGCACTACCTGTAGGCTCGACCCAAAAATGCAGTTTTTAATTGGGTAGACATTGGATTGTGCATTGCATGCAAATCCGTATAGAGGAATTGTTGGACTTGGACCTTTTTGCGGGGTCTTCCCCAAACATTTTGCCTTCACCCTCCTGTTGTCTGAACCGTTTTTGTTGGATTTTAGGATTCCATGCACTTTACCTATGCATTATCAGTGATAAAGTGTTTGGGCTCTCTCCTTCAAACATGGTGAATTTAGCTTACACCTAATTGGCGCATTTAATTTACTTGCAAGTCAATAGTAAAGTGGCACTACAGGCACCCAGGACTTGTAAATTAAATGCTACTAGTGGGCCTGCAGCACTTATTGTGCCATCCATTTAGTAGCCTTTTTAAACATGTCTCAGGCCTGCCATTGAAGCCTGCATGTGCAGTCTTAAATTGCCATTACGATTTGACAAGGTAAACCTCTTACCAAACCCAAACATCCCTTTTTAATACATGTAAGTCACCCCTAGGGTAGGGCATACACAGCCCAGATGGAAGGGTGTAGTTCATTTTAAAAGTTGAGCATGTGCTTTTATGTTTTACATGTCCTGGTGGTGAAAAACTTCTAAATTCATTTTTTACTACTATAAGTTTTTACTACTGTAAGGCCTACCTCTCCCAATGGATTACATCAGGTTCTTCTATTTTATTTAACAATTGGTACATCTCAATTGGGAGCAGATATGTATATCGAGTTTGGTGGTTTAAGGAATTGTAATTTTAAGACCTCTTAATAGTAAGTTGGATTTTAAGTTACAATTTTTAAAATGGCACTTTCAGAAAGTTGTTTTTTACCAGCCCTAACTATTTGGTGCCTGCAGCCTGTTCCTGGGTCACATGACTGGGTGTAGTTGGAAGTCAGACTTTGTTTATTCCTCCCAGACAGCCATACAATAGTGGGATTAGGTGTGCCTGGATAGGCAATTAACTGACAAGATCGGGGGAGCTGGGCACAGTCCTACTTGCAACTGAACAAGCTGTGCCCCGCCTTCACAAAAATTACATTTTGCCCCTGCACTGCTCATGCAGCCAGATTGGATCCAGGGCAGGGGATGCAGGAAACTTCAGGGACTTCCCAGGAAATTCTCCAGAAACTTTTTCTTCTTCAAAGTGGGCACCAGGTATAAATAGTGGACTTTCAGACCCAATACTTCAGTACACCACTGGACCTGTGGAAGACTCAGAAGGATTGCTGTCCTGCTCTGCAAGAAGGACTGCTACTCTGTTGCCCTGCTGCCTGAGTGAAAGGCATCTTGAACCCAGGACCACCAGAGTTACTCTAAGGGCTATTTGGATGGCCACCTGATCAGATCCTCAAGGACAGAAAAGGCTGCAACCTTGAACCCAGCACCTGTACTCTGTCTGCTGTGAGTCCTTCTCCTCAAGTGCTGCCACCATAGCCCTGGACCCGTGGAAGAGAGCCTGATGGTGCTCTGCCAGCCCAGTTGTGGTCTTGTGGGCAGAACCGATTCCACGCGACACATCTCCTCGCAGCTCTGCTTCAAAACTGCTGCAATGCTATGCATCGCTGACACCGAACCTCTCATTGTAGCTCGTAGTCTCCAAGTGACTGATGCTGTGTGATGCACCCTCGACACAGGCATTCGCATCGCAAGCTCCTCATCAACGGCATCCTTGATGATGATGCAGGAGTCTGCATTGTAGCGCACAGTCTCCTTGAAACCGCCGCTATACGATGCATCCTTGACACAGACCTTTGCATCGCAAGCCCCTCATCCACGCCATCCTCAATGATTATGCAGGACTCCGCACTGCAGCCACAGTCTCATTGGAACTGCCGCTGCACGACACATCCTCAGTGCAGGCCTTTGCATCACAAGTACCTTGTCGACTGCATCCACGATGATGGCGCAGGACTCCGAATCACAGCTCCACAGCTTTCTTGGAACCACCCTGCACAAAGCATCCACAACACGGGACCATGCAACGCTCCACAAACCAGAATTTAAGGCACTCTTCCACCTGTATGTGCAATTTTAAACTGCCTTTTTGACCTGGCCAGCTAAACCTCTGACCAGGCCCAGACCTCCCTTTTTAACACATATATGACACTCCTAGGGTGAGCCCTACACAGCCTAGATGGCAGGGTGAAGTGTATTTAACTAGTTGGAGATGTACTTTTAAGTTCTCCATCTCCTGGTAGTGAAAAACTCCTAAATGAGTTTTTCACAACTGTGAGGTCTAGCTCTCTCGTGGGATAATATTGGGCCCCCTTATTACATTTAATAAGGAGTAACTTTCAGTTTGGAGCAGATAGGTATGTTGAGTTTGGTGCCTAAGGAATTGTAATTAAAAACCCTCACTTAAATCTTTAAAGTTGCATATATCCTCTTCTATTAGTTGGATTTTTGTTGTTTTAGTCTCAAATAATGTATTACATTGTAATCTTTTTTTAATGAATTGGTGTGGGATTTTTCCTTGTGTTTCACCCTGACAGAGATTGTGGTTGCTGCATGAGTAGGGTTTTACCCCCTCAACCAATAGCCCAATTTCCTACTGAATCAATAAATATGACTTGTTATTGATTCAATAGGTGCTTCCCTGGCTTTAAGGACAGCTTAAATAAATTATGCAGCTGCACCAAATCCTGCTGCGAAAGGTTTAATTCAAGTCTATTTTGTGCGTGGCTGGTTGAAAGAAGAGCCCAAAAGTACTCCAAAGTACTTTACACAGTATTAGATCAAATGATTTGGATATTCCTCAAAGCCAAGACACACTACCTTAAGTCAAAGAGGGTAACCATTTCATATGGATAAACCGCAAAACCGGTGTAGTTGTAGGACTATGAAGTTCAAAATAAAGCCTCCTAAATGCACATAGAAGAGATTGGCCCTTTTTCTTTAACCTGTCATTAACCCAAATACCAATACGTACATTCTACCTCTTCCAGGCGAAGATAGTATATTTCCCAATTCTTTCAGCCCTTGCCAAAAAACTTTAATCGCATTTGTCAGGAATAATCTTGCACCACCAAAACCTGCCCCATTTCGTATGGGCTGACAAAACGCACTCCTGTTTTTTGTGCAAATTTTTTTTTAAGCAAGCATCAAAACAGGAAGGCGCCTCAGTGACCTTTATCATCATAACAGCTTGACAAATTCTGTACATTTGAACTCATGCATCATCATTGTTACGGCACTACTGTCCTATACCCTCCACTAACCCCATGTGGCCAAACCCTCTGTCTTCCACCCCCTGAAGTTACAACCAGTTGAGGCCTCTCTTCCCTCCATTATCTGAATTTCTCTAGGAGCTATGAATGCCCTTCTAATTGTCACTCAAACTAATGAGCTGTAGCTGTCTCAGCCATGGTGGAAAGTCTCTCAGTTGGGACAGTCACATTAGGTGTTCGGTCACTGAGCCCCAACCTGTAGGCAAGGCTATGCCCATGTGCTGCATGTTGTGTGTGCTTTTTTGAAGGGCCAGTGTCTGCTACAGGGATTTTCTCCACTCTGACACAGCAGGACCTCCTTTCATGTTCCAGTGTGTGGTGATGAGTCTCTTCGAAGTTCCCAACATGTGGTTGAGTGGAGTCTGTTGTACTTTCATTCTCCTGGACCAGCCCTGCCCTCCCAGATGTAGGGATCACAACGCACAAGAGTTCCCATAATGCTCTGAATACAGCTAAGCACTTCCTACCACTATGTTTGTATCAAGCCATATTCCAAACCAAACATGAGTCACAGAGCCACCCCTTTGTCCACACCTGCAGCACAGATCTGTAGTGTTCAGGTAGATCGATTTTAATCGTGAGGGTGATGTGCCAGTGCATCTCCAGCTTGTACTTGAATTCCCTGTGCTGTTTCAGTTTCAGAAGCACATAGAAATGTCTCTCCAACACCGTTCCAGTTTACACCAGGAACCTCTCTCTGCAGTTCCTGTTTCCATTGTAGCTGATAGACACATTCTCCCTGTAGCCATGCTCAGTTCGAGATAGAATATAGAGTCGATGGCCTCTTGTTCCCTAAGTACCTATCCTCTGTTCAAGACTGGCTGCTTCCTATTGGATGGTTGAATAAACCAAACTCTAATGTGCACATTAGAGCTTATCACGTTCTGTGACTTTTTGAAGACCCTTTGGTTTTCCATAAATGATACTTGACCTTTAGAAAACATGACTCTTAGTGTGAGGCGTTCATCCCGCCTCATCCCGCCTCCCCTTTTCATATATTTCCCTCTCCATCACTGGAGTGAAGTTCATAGGGATGTGGGTAAGTCCTTCCCTAACCGTAACTTTATCCCGTGCCCCTAGTGGTGTTCTGGCTATTTCAGAGACATTTCCGTGACGAGCCTCCTTCTGCAGCCCCGGGATGTACCATCGTGACCCCTGTCAGTGCGCTCTCCACATGGAGGCCACGTTTATCTGACTCACTCATCGGCCACTGCACAAGGATTCGTAGGTGCAAGGCACACACATACCCCAGTGCCAGGCCAGCTGCCTCTCTTGGTGCCACCTGCACTTTCTTATTCATTTTAGCAGCCTCCCTCACAGATACAACTTAGCAGTGACCTCAGCATAGTTCCGCCGCTGGGAGGGGGGGCGGCAGCACCTCGATGATCTATAACCGGCGCTAATGATGTTCATTGCAATTGCGTTCATTCTCCCAAACCATCAGATATATTGCTTCTGCCATTCTTAAAATGTGCCCCTCTCTTGACTCCCAGGGGCAGCCACGTGGCCCCTGTCCACCGCCCCCACTTACTTTGTCACGTTAATCCTCGGGTGTTTGTTCGATATTTTGGCTCACTTCATGGGCTGACTAACTCCCCTATTTCCCTCTCCTGCGGGAGTGAAACGTTCAGTTCAGGTTTGTCCCTATTTATTTCAAATCCGTGGGGTTTCTCAGATTTCTCTAGTGACTCCATCGCTGCTGGCAGTGAGGTCTGTGATGGAGAGGGGCGCGCAGTCCACAAACAGACTTATTTTATCTTCCGTAGCGCAGTCTGGTATACCGCTGACCTGCGCGTGTCAGCTTCTAAGGGTTTAATGATCAGAGCACATTGAATAGGTCACACTGGGCATCCCACTGTTGTTCCCCTCTGCAGGTGCATATTGCCTGATCATCACCTCAGGGGTGCGGTAGTTGGACAAGATCCAGGCCCAATTGTTGGACTCATTCTTGTTTTCAGAAGGGAACTTCCGGAAATTCCCAGCCTCCGTATCGAACGTTTTCTAATCATCCAAAGCTAATGGCGGCATTGGCGGGGACCCCCTTACGCTGTGTGTGCCGCTTCCCCCAGATGAGACTCTGCAGATATCACCTCGGGTCTGCCGGTCCTATATAAATCCCACCTGGTCCGCTTCAACTAATAGCAGTATGATCCTGTCTAATCTGTTTATGGGTATATTGCGAAGATCGAACTGGTTAGACTTCAGCCATTGATAGTCTTCCAGCATCTTATCTACTCTGAATTACTCCTATCTATCAGGGAAGTCACAACCATACCTCTCAGAGGCCATTAGCAGTCGGGCGCGCAGAGACATCTTATATATGCGCCTGTTACACCTTCCCGTGGTTGACTTTAACTCATGGGCCCACCCGGGCAAGGAGGAGACTTGCCGACTTTGCAACGATAAGCGCAAATCCTGGCTGCATCTGCTGTCGCCCAATGCTGGACGCCACCAGGAGGCCCCTCCTCAAACTAATTTAATAACAAAGGCGGTTTGTACCTGTCTGGAGGCCCCATGTTGGACTTGGCCCTTTTTGCAGGGTCATCCCTAAACTTTTTGCCTTCCTCCTAGCATTTTTTCTGACATGGTGTTGGTGGGTTTAGGACTCTGGGCACTTTCGCACTGCTGTCCAGTGTAAAGTGCGTGTTAAATATGGTAAGATTGGTCTACACCTGTTTGGCCTATTTAATGTACCTGTCAGTCCCTTGTAAAGTGGTAAACTCATATACCCAGGGCTGGTAAATTAAGTGCTACTGGTGGGCTTGCAGCGCTGATTGCGCCATCCACCAAAGTAGCCTTGCAAACCTATCTCAGGCCTCTGCCATTGCAGGGCCTGTGCGCGCAGTGTTACTACCGCTGTGATGTGGCACCTAAAGTGTGTGCCATGTCTGTGACCCCCCTTTTACTGCATGTCAGTCACCCCTAAGGTAGGCCCTAGCTAGCCCTATGGGCAGAGTGCATTGTAGGTAAAAGATAGGGCATGTACCTTAAGTGTGTGACATGTCCTGTAGTGACAAACAGCCATTTTGGCTTCTCACTACTGTGGGGCTGCCCTCCCATAGGAACACATTGGGGATTCCCTGATAAGTGTTTCAGTGGTAATTCCTGATATGAGAGGCTCAGCGTGGTCAAGTTTGGTATATTTGGAATAGTGATAATAAACGCTGCGCAATTGTGTGCGCAGATTTATTATAACTATTTTAGAAATGCCACTTTAGAAGTTGGCATTTCTGTGTGCTATGTGTCTGCCTGCCTGATGTGAATTGCATGTCTGGCTTTTGAGTGACAGGGGCTGGTGAGGTGTGTGTGGCTCCAGGAGGGGCAGGGTGAGTCAGCACTAGGCTGAATGGGACATCTGCATTTGGAGTCGTGGGATGAGTAGTCCCTGGTCCCTGAATAGGCCTGTGCCTAGCCTGTACAATGCTGGCTCTGCCCCCCTTTGGTGTGTCTGATGACAAGCCCCCACCTGACAAAGGGGAAGAGGAGCCTTGTAAACAAAGTGCTCCAAATTCCCCCTGAACCAGTTGCATCTGGTTCCCCCAAACCCTGTACTGCAGACAATGGACTGTGTGATATAAATATAGGGGCAGTGACCTCATAAAATTTGAGCTATGCTTGTGCATACTTGGGCTGGGGGAGACACTCTGCCAGGAGGAACCGCCGTGGGACCCAGCTGCAACTTCTTCGGGGTCCCTGCGTGCTGGCCTGCCTGGCTGCACTCTGCTGGGGTGTTCCCAGCCCCAAGGACTTGTTATTCCTGCCTGCTGGATTCTTTGAGAAGCTTAGCGCCTCGAAAGCACTATATTTTGTTACCTGGAGCCCCAGAGAAGGGGACTCCAAGACTGCCAAGGAGAGAGGAGCGTGTGGCCAGGCAGCGCAGGCTGTGATGTGCCCCGAGGGAATCCCAGCATGTGGGATTCGCCCTGCGCTGTTTCCTGGAGCAGGATCCCACCCCGCATTTGTGTGTGCCTGGTGGGAGCCAACCCGCTGTTTCCTGCCTCCAAGAGCGGGTGCCCACCCCGCTGGTGTGTTTATGTTGAAGCGGGTGCCCACCCCGCATTAAGCCAGCGAAGGAAAAGGAAGTCGCTGGAAGTCCCCACCTTGAAAACGGAAGCCAGGCGCCCGAGCCTGATTGTAGGCAGGGCCTGACAGAACGAAGAAGCAGAGCTTTCACAGGCTCCCATCAACTGGGAACCACCGAAGGCGTGGTGCAGGCATCGGAACCTCACGGGCCCTGTGAAACCACCCCCGGTGGAGAGCACCCGGCGAGTCAGAAGGAGTCCTGCCAGCAGAGCGGGGAAGCCCAGAGAAGCACCCCCGCTGCCCACGTGGTAGGACGGGCTGCCTAGGAGGGCTTGAGTCAGACGACCATCCACCACGGAGAAAACTAGGAGCGCCGGTGAATGGGGCTGGCAAAGGAGCACTAGCCTGCGGAGCCCTGGGAGGAGGGGCTCCCCCCAGGCGGCGCCCAAGGGTTGTGGGCCTGATCTCTGCACCGCGCGGAGTCCTGGTGAAAGAGACCCATAAAAGGCACTGTTGGTGCTAGTGCATGCGCTGCACGGAAGGAGCCCCGGGAAGGAGGGGCTCCTACGGTACTTTTGTGGTTGCCATTCTTTCTGATTACTACAGCTGCTCCGCCCTGACTACGGGCATCTGCAACATTTTGGGCACATTGATATTTAGGAGTCCCGGAGTGGGGCTCTCAGGGCACCGTGTGGCCATTCGTCTTGTGCCAATTCCAGCTGCCCTGTGAGAGCAGCTGCAAAGGCTGGGGGCCATTTCTTTTGAGTAAAGGGTGAGTTGCACCTACGCCCCAGCGCATTTGCGCTCTGTGGTTGAGAATCCCAGTGGGAACCCAGAGGGGCAGAGAGGGCACAGTGAGTGCCAGTGACTACATTTTTGCCCGCACAGCTGCACCGCAATTAGCGGGAGCTGCCACGTTTAGGCCTGCGCAATTGCTCACTTTTAGGATTCTGCTGCATTGGCAGCCAGCCCTAACAATTTGGGACAGAGGGTATTTGGCCCCCAGCGAAAGGCCAGTTGGCCTGGGGGTCATTTTTAGGGTGTGATTGGGGCATACTGTGTTTATGCTGGTGATGGGTATTCCCTAATGTGATTTATGTGATGTATATGCCTTATATGATGATTTATGCTTAGGAGGTTATTGCATACTGTGTTAATGCTTGTGAGGCCTAGTGCGTAATGTGTTTATGCTAATGAGGTTTGGGCCTAATGTGGATATGTCTAGCGTCATTGCTATGATATTTAAGGATGGTGTCTAATGTGACTGTAATAATGCTTAGGTCATTATTGTACCAGTAGTTACTGGTTGTGGTTTATATTTACTTACCTGTTCTGATGGTTCTGACCGTGGCCCTATTGGCCTGGCCCTGTATATAATCCCCTGTGAATATTGTCTAGTGCAAGGTGGCACATTATAATTGTGTGATTATGTTTCTGATGTGTTTATGATAATACAAAGGCTATTTTCTATATAACCTTGTGTGGAGTACCCTTTTGTAGTGTGCCTAGTGTGTTGCTGCTGTGTGTGTGTGTGTGTGTGTGATGCGTGAACGCTTTACACATTGCTTCTGGGATAAGCCTGACTGCTCGTGCCAAGCTACCAAGGGGTTGAGCAGGGGTTATCATCAGTGTGTAACTCCCTTGCCCTGACTAGAGTGGTGGTTTCTGCCTGGCTTAGGCGCAAGCCCTAGCCAACCAGAAATCCCATTTCTAACACCCCAGCTCTGTGTTTTTCTCATGCCGATGTCAGATCTCTAGCGAGGTGCAGCAAATTTGTTAAGGAGCTAGGGGCACTACTCCGACCATGACCTGCAGACTGCCAGCCTGCCACTCTCATTCAAAAAACAATCACGGACTACTTCAGGAAGTGCCCCTGAAACAGGAACTGGTGCAAGAGATCTACTGGCCATATTCTGTACCAACTGCCCACGCCCGGCACCTACACCAAAGAGCCAAGCTATGGAGATAAAGTGTAAACTGGTGTGGCACAGGGCTGTCAACCGACAAACTTTAAGTAGTTCCCCCGAAAAGTGACCGTAAACAGAAAATGGCAATTAATCCTCGATCCACATCCCGCCACTGGGAGGGCAAAGGGGGCTTATTGCAAATTATTTTATTGTTACTGTTTTCAATTCTCAGCTTTCCCATGACCCATACGAAAGTTTTCTCTTAACTTTCCTAATCCTACTCAAGCACCCTGGAAAGATGAAACCTTGCACGATGCACTTTACCTATCTAACTGTTGGGTTTTCATCCTCTCCCAAGTGTCATTTAGGACAGGGCGCTGGGCTTTAGCAAATTTACGCATGTAAAGATGATTCTTTTTTATCTTTGTAACTTTTGTATTTGGGAAGCAGCTGCTATTTATGTACTGTCTGATTGTAAATTGTTATGGTTTTTATTAACTTTGATCCTGTCTAATCTCTTTATAAGTATATTAGTGAAGATCTTGAAGTAAGTGTTCAATAAGGCTATAGGCCTGTAGGATTTACAGTTCTCAGGGTCTTTCCCTGGCTTACAATTTCAGCTTCGCACATTGTCACACGTGTCTCTAGAGAAAAATGTAAACAGATCGTGCAAAGGTCCCACGAGGAGGCAAGCTTGCTCCTTATAAAAGGTGTCAATAAGCTCATCTGGGCTCGGTTCTTTATTTGGGCTCATGGATTTAATCATCTTTCCTACGTCATCATTCTCATGATTCCACCGAGGGGATGTAGTGGCTATTAGGGCTCTCTCAAGATAGTGTGATATCTCTTTTCAATACACAGCTTTGTGGGGTATAGGTGTCTAAGGAAGGAGAGGAAACATTTATTTTCCCCATTTCGTCCATCACAGGCTTATCTCCGTAGGTTCGTGTTTTCATTATGAATCCCTGCATCTCTGGCTACACCACTGAGCATTGCCCTTCAAGAGTTCCAATTCATCTGAGTACCATTTTCTGAATATTAGTTTTGTATCCCCTGGCTGAGCTTCGCTCTAGGGGCTGGTTCTCTAAGTAGACCCACGTGTCGTCTTCTTTTCCTTGTGGCCTGCAATCTGTTTCCCATTCAGTGCTTAATTTGAGCCGGAGTTTTCCGGTGCTGAGCACCGGTACTTAATTGGTTTCCGGTGCTCGGCACCGGCACCTAATTGTCAACACCGCACTTAGGGCAGTCTGCCACAAGGTGGCGCTGCTCATGTAATTTAGAGAGGAGCAGTATAAAAGCTGTTTAGGGAAACAATATACATTAAAAAATTGCTAATACCTGCCTCGCCCAGCCATTCCTTTAGCTTTGGGGACCCGGAGTAATCTTTACTGTCGCATTTACATGCAAGAGAGAGGGTTAGTAGTTGTTTTGGCAGTGACGACAGGGGCGATGGGTGGTGCAAGCTGCAGTGGCCTCCTGGTCAGAGACCTGGCGCTCAATATTTTACAAATTAAGCACTGTTCCAATTCCAGTTTATCTCTAAGTGTTACGGCTCACACCTTGTTCTCCAACCTGTAATCTGACCAGATGCCTCTTAGATACAAAGAGGGAACGGATTAATTTGTATTACCTATGCATGGATGAATAGAAGAATTACACCTTTTCCAGGGATGCAAATATAACCATGTGTCTGTTAATTCATGATCCAAAACCAGCTCCCTCAGGTGCTTGGACGTGGCCTTCTTGTGCGGTGAAGCTTTTGCTGAGCTGTCGACACTGGTCACCTCCTAAGAAAACGTATTCCCTGCAGATCTGTCAGTTTCTAATGACAACCGCCACTAGAATTGCTCTTGTTGTGAATGTGTGTTGGGGAATATGTTAATTAGTGAGGCGCTCGCCGTGTATTTCAATGTCTGCTATCAGATACTTGTCCTCAGGGTCCCGTACCATTCTCATTTGTGTGGCCCCTAAATCATGCCTACATAGGATAGCCACTCCTGCCATTTTGATTACGCCAACCCCCATTACCCCTTCTTCTGCACCAGTTCCTAATTTGACGCGCATCAGCACTCCCCGAATAGGCCACCCAGGTCCTGAAGATGATCCTAATTTAATAGGATCGAAATGCCGTCGACCCTTGCCCACCAGCCTAAACGCTTTAGGCGCACCTTGAATTTTGGTTCTTTAACACAATGAAAATGACGAATTATGTATCTGAAGTAATCTATGTGTGAACCTTTTTAATCTTGTATATATATTGTATCTTCTCTTGCGCCGTACGCTGTGGTGTTTTTTACACGTTGTCACTTGCGCCGTCACTTCCTTGTCACGAGCACTATGTATACTTTTCTTTAGGGTTGCCTTGGCATTTATGCCTAACAGTGCTGTAACAACTGTTATGTGTATTTTCTGATCTTCTAAAAAATATATGATGCCCAAGGGCACATTGAACAAATATCTTGAAGCCTCTCGTCTTGTGTTCTTTAATTGTAATGTCTTGTACATACAAATATAAACAGTCTTAATGAATCCGGCTGAGATATTGTTGTATTTATATCACTCGGATCGTGGCAGACCATACATGCCCAATGTGCCATCTTCCTCATCTGGCAGCTGGAGCAACGTCTTCTTCTCCACTGATGATTGTGGTTTCCAAGCATTTTGATTTAAATTGAAGACTTTCAGTATCACCCTCTGGTAGCGAATCTGCTGCCTACTAAGGGGCATATTATTAACAAACGGCGTTAAAATTATCGCCGCATTGGCGGCAGAAAACTGCAGCTAAAGCAGTGATAATGGGCTTGATAATATGCACATGGGGATTCCAATAGAAGCCCATGTTCTGGTGTCAACTTGGGCTTCTATTGGGCTAAAGCGGCGAAAATTCTATAGCCATGCTTGATGATATGCCCCTTAGTTTCTCTACCACATCTCTGAACTCCCTTCATCATTGAAGAGTGGCAGCTGCTAGGTCATGAAATGGAGAGGTTGCTGTTGCAGAACAGAAGTGACTTATGCAGGTGGGCTTGCATCATGACCCTACTCGTAAGGGGGTAGCACAAAAGCATGACCAACCCATCTTTGGGGCAACGATCGTTGCCTTCCAGCTTCTTCCCCGCTTTATTCATTTATATTGAACTCAGGAGTTTCTTTTAGTATACCTCTAAAGAGACCAGTCACACAGACTATCAGTTCAGTTCATAAATCTTTTTTCAATTTAAAACAACCCATAAAAGTGCAATTGTAAAATGCATCTTTATAAAGCCATCAAATGGCGATCCAGGAACCATTATAAAGTGCATACTTAATGTGCAATATAACAACCTATTAGCAATTTAAAAAAGCGGGGTAATTAGTAATAAATAGCAACAACACAAAGGGTTGACAGATCCCACCAGCAGCAAACAATTTGGAAAAAACTTCTAAGGGTCCGCTATGAACAGAATTGGAGGGTGGCCAATGCGCCAAATTATTTCAGAGAAAAGACATAAAACCATAAAACCATAGACAAGGCCGGCTTTAGCATTGGTGGCGCCCATCATTTTTGGCACCCCTACACCCCGTGGCCGCTTCCTCGGATTCTCTCATTACAACCGGGCAATAGTGCCCCTCATCTCGCCAATCATAAGTTACTGCTAAACACAGCGCCCCGCCCTGAGGTCAGCACCCCTTCAAATGTCAGCGCCCAGTCTTCGATAGCATTTCATCCATCCATCTTTGAGTCAATGCATCCATGCGTCTAATGTTAGATGCATGGATTTCACGCAGACAACATCAGAGCAGATATACCAGTATGTAGTATGACCCACGTTCAAGATCTGAGAACGATACCCCAGGAGCACGCTCAATGAGAGATTAACTTGTGAACTCAGATTAAACAGAGGCTGTGCACAAGCCACCCATTTTTCACAAAGCATCAAAAGTGCCATGCGCACTAAATTCAAAACACATCCTTTCATGCACAATATAATGTGGGCTAGCTGGTGGAACTGAAAGGAGTCCTCATACTGGAGTGAGCCCCATATAAAGCAGCTGGAACACACTAGGAGTAATTAGAGGCAGCAATGTCATACGGCCTTGGGGCTCTATTAAATTGAGTAAGGCCCCTGCATATTTAGACATCTACAAATGGGTATTCCAAATCTGAGTATGCCAATTACCTGTGGAGTCAAAAAGAACTTCAAGGTATGGAAAGCTGTTGACCCTAGTTAGGATGCTGTAGCCAATTGGTAAGTTCAAAATATTTGTTTTACCTGGGCCACAAGTCATAATACGAGACTTGCTGAAATAAGTAACTTAGGCCCACATGTACATAATGTTTTAGAGGTCCAAACGGAGAACTGGGCCATTTGTGATCACTAAAGAGCCTTTTGCAGTGTACTAACCCTATTTTGCGAGTTGGTAATCTATTACCGACTCGAAAAATAGGGTTTGCGACTGGGTATTAGGAAGGGGCGTTTCAAGTGCGTCCTTTCCTAAAAGCAAGTCGCAGGGGCATGTATGAATGTTTTGTGACCGGAATGCGGTCGCAAAACATTCATATTTTACCAACTTCGTGAAGGAGGTGGTAACACATTCGCAAACAGGAAGGGGTCCCAAAAGAAGCCCTTCCCCTTTGCGAATGTAGGCGTCAAATTTTTTTAAGAGCTACTGCCTACTCGTAAGAAATTAAAAGGAAACTTTCATTTTTCTTTTTTAAATGCATCCTGTTTTCCTCTTTGGAATACAGGCTGCATTAAAAAAAATTGCTTTCTTTAAAAAGCAATCACAGACATGGTGGTCTGCTGACACCAGCACGCCACCATCACTGTGATTAAAGGCCTTTCCTAATAGGTCACAAATTGCGACCTGCCTCATGGATATTGATGAGGAAGGTTAATTGCGACTCCATTCGGAATATCAAACAGTGTCTGAGACACTATTGTAAATCGCATTTTGCGAGTTTCTAATTGTGAGTCACAATTAGGAACTTGCAGAATTTTTCCTTTGTACATTTGGCCCCTAATCCAGTTCACCCGTAAAAGACACAAAGGAGCCCACCAGAGTATGAAGAGCTTTGGTGTTCGGCCCATAAGTACTGCGCTGTCAGCATATAATAAAGCTAGAACGTGGATCGTCCCCACCACTGGCACTTAAACAGAGGCATTGGTTAGACAGATTATAATAATGGGAAACATCATTTACATCGCATGCAATACATCGCATGCCATTACAACGCGGTTGTTACAACGGCGGCGTTGTTACATCGCAAACCATTACAACGCAAGTCGTTACAACGACTTGCTGTAGAGGGTGTTGGATTTAAAATCCAACACCTTCCCTACTGTTGCACAGACTGGAGTTGGAACAGTAAATATACTATTCCAACATCCAGCGCCCCCTACAGCAAGTCTTTGTAACAATGTGCGTTGTAATGGTATGCGATGTATCGCATGCGTTGTAACGTGGCCTATTCAGTAAGATTATTAATATAAAGGGCAAACATTAACGGAGGTAGAATACCACGTCGTCTAACTCCCCGGGAGAGATCAAAAGAACGTGTTAGTTCCCTCTAAGTGCCTTAACGAACGCAGGCAGCCAAGTGAGAATGAAGGATTTGAAGAAAACTGACCAGTGATACTTCTACCCCCATATCCACCAAAAAGAGCCCCAACTTGGTACGGTTAACACAATGAAAGGCAGTGGATAGGTCCATAAAGGCTAGGTCAGTAGGCAGCAGCTGGCAATGTTGTACTTGGCCAGAATAGGATGCAAATTCAGACACTGCTCCACTGTGCCCAGCTTCTACCTGAACCTGTACTGGGAAGGGTTTAAAATGTTTTTTTCCTTAGACCAAAGTTTTAAACCAAAGTTTGAAACATGAAAACACAACCCTGCCTTCACAGTACAAAGAAATTGGTCTGTAGCATGTCAAAGCATTTGGATCACCCTTGTTAAAGACCGGGACAATCACAACGAGTGACCATGACCTAGGAAACCAGTTGCTCAAAAAGAAATTAAGCACATTAGTGAGCAAAGGTCCCAGATCTTGGGTTTTTACTTCATCAGATCAATGGGAATACAATGAGGCCCTAGGGATTTGCCCCCGGGCTTTGCTTAATAGGATGACTGCAGCTAACGTGAGATATAAACGTTCAGCACCCTCCACCCTGCTCAACAACAACTGGCTTCGCCTCTCATCCTCCTTAGCTTGACAAATCATCTGAAAATGGCAAACCAACTTACTACCAGTAATGCTGCATTGCAGCGTGTTATGTGAGGCAGGCCCTGATGAAATCTCTTAACTGTGTTCCAAAACATTTTACTGTTCTTGTTACCTCCTGCAGTCTCCAGCTGTTCCCAGTCTGCCCATAGCAGATCATATCTTCTTCTCTTTAGTGTACTTGTGTAATGTTTATTTGTAAGAATAGCCTGAAACTGAGTCCTGGACTTAGCAGCCAAGACCCTCCTAAGACTACGGTTCTAAACAGAGCAAACTGAATTAAACCATCTAGGCTGCTCGAGAACCACCGTCATGGGCTTCATGAGACTTTTCTTGAATAGCAGAACTAAGATTGCTAAAATAGGCCAACGTATCCTCCCCGATAACTTCTGACAAGTAGATGAGTAAAATGTCTTGGTGGTTGGCAATGAGGGAAACAGGAAAAGATTCCGGTTCCGGCAGGACCAACAGAGCCTACGACCGCCATTTGAAACAGACAGAGGAAGCAACTGCCTAGCGGGGGAACCTCTTTCTGTACGGGGAAATGCCCCACTACCAACAAGGCGTTATGAGCTGCTAGTAAACAGCCCTCAAAAAAATAGAGGACAAATTACATGTGGAATATAATCTATCGTAGATGGGCATCCTTATCCTCTAAAGGTTGGCATGGGGGAGCACCTCTGCTGAAGAGTTGGGTAATATTGACAAGGTCACCCGCTGCAATACAAGATGCTAGCTCAGAACCTCTGTGATACGGTTCTTCAACATGGTTAATTACAATTGCATCCCCCAAGCTCTCAGTACAAACCCTTAGCTTAGCATTAAAGTCACCACATATAGCACAATTTGGTTGAACCGCCCTCACAAAAATTAGGACCTTAAGTTCCTCTAAAAAAGAAAACAGTATAACAACATTTCACAAACTGCATTAGAAAAATCATTATTATAAAAATTAATCAATAAAAATAAGAGGAACTGATGGAGTCTTTAATCAACAAAGTCGGAAGGCAGAGCAATGAGTGTCAAGTTTGAATAACGAGATCTTAAGTGATAGATTAATCCAGATCAAAAGACCACCCTTAGTTCGGCCATGAGGAGAAGTGGTGGCAGCAACCAAAACAAATGCAAAGCCGTCACATGATAGCGGGCGAGTAGCCCAGGTCTCTTGGAAAACATTAATGTCAAAGCGGCTAATAACTAGGGATGGGCGGAATTTGCGAAAGCGACTTTCGCAAATTATCGCGAAAATGTTAAAAATCTCCGCAAACAAGCGGAAATATCGCGAAGATGCGGAAGTTTTTTTCCGGCATGTTCGCGAGATTTTCTGCATGGTTGCGGGTCGCCAACTTACCCATGTGGTTGCTTGCGGGCGCGGCCATCTTGTGTTCAGTTGTCTCGCGGTGCATGATCGCGAGAAAAAAGACGTGATCGCGCGACGCATGACGTCACTGCGGACGCGAACTGTCGCGAGACAGCACAAATGGCTAAAACAATACAACATCTCATGGAGAACGCGACCGGATCGGGAAAACTTGTCGGCGAACGCGGGGATTCAGGTAAGGCGATCACGCGCGCGCGAGAATGTATTATTTTACAGCGCGAGCAAGAACCAAATTATCGCAAATCTGCGGAATGCGGAAATTTTGACATTTCCGCGCTCTCCGCGGAACGCGGAAATGCCAAATTATCGCAAATTCCGCGAACGGAACGGAAATTTTGCCCAGGCCTAATAATAACCACCATCCAGGCTCGATTGCTAATCTTGGAACTAATTCCCGCAATATTCTGACTAATCCATGGGAAGAAAGTCACAAAAATCACTGGAGCACCTCTTAGGTCGAGGACAGTTTATCAATAAGGATGAATTATGAAAGCGGGCTCAGCTAAAACCTCAGAGGTGGGAATGAGGACTAGGAGTTAGTGCATTTGGGAGCAACTTGATAAAACTTTGTAGCAATTTGTTAATGGAATGTCCATGGGAAATCTCATAGTACCAGCATCATAGCCAGTGCCAGCAAGAGAATGGAACTTGAGGTTGGAATTATGACAGCTACCTTGTGATCCTAAAAGTCTCACAGACACTGGGATGAGCAGAGGATTTGCAGGGCCAGAAACAAGCTGAGGTTTATAAAAAATACTCAAATGGAACCTTTGAGATCTTGGTCTGTTTATAAAACCAGCCAAAGGGATAAGTCAACAACCTGTGAGTCAGCTGTGGATGCCTAAGGTTAATGATCACTCAATCCCCTTTGCTATTCTTGGGGTACATCCCAATCCAACCCACCCTACATGACATAACAATCCCAGAGACAGCAGGAAAAAGAAAACCCTTTTTGCTAACCAGTCAATTCAGTGCTTTGTTAATAAGTTGTTTGTCAGACTCAAAGTGGCCATGTGAGAGTTCGGGGACACCTGTAACAATTGCCACAAAGTGACAGGTAGCTGGGGGAAAGTTGATGGTGACTGACTTTCAGTAGTGTGAAGATCAAATGCCAGAGGTTGACACTCTTCTGAGCCCCGAAAGCTGAACTGCGTCTCCCTGGCCTTTACTAGCAGTGAATAGAGGTGTTGCGGGCCAAAGGGCTTCGTTACTAGGTACCTTAGTCTACAAATCCCTCCCAGCCTCCAAAATGTGAGCCTTTGAAGGGTGTATTGATCTGGGGGGGGTCACCTTCCAATGGTTCCGAATTTGGAAATAGATCATCAAAATCTGAATTGCCTCCTAAATCATAAACTAGGCCCTGGTTGGAACTGGGCTAGGGTGGCTTGGAACCATTCGCACTGTGGGAGAGCAGAAGGGCCTAAAACTTACATTCAATAGTTGTTAGCCAATCCACAATCAGAGATAACTCTGCTTGGTGGGTCGATGGAAGTTTATTACAACAGACATTCAATAGAAATGTAGGTAAAGTCTGAATAGAATTAGTGTCCAAAGTCCACCTTGACTTGGTTCCTCAATACGAGAAGCCCTTCTCCCCCTGCCCCCCACCCTTTTTCCTCTTGGCCGCTGGGGAGCCAGGGCTAGCAATAAAAGTAGCTGGCAGCAGCATGATGCTAGAATCAGATACATGGATGGAATTAGAAGGAAGGGCTGCCAAGGCAGCAGTGCTACTAACCAAGACAGTAGTGGAAACAGAACCAAGGCCAAAGACAATCTTCTTTCCATAAGGGCAATTTCATTACTGATGACTCCCACAGCCCTCTCCAACTTTCGATCTATGGACGTGCTTTTAGTTGGTTCCTAAGCTGCTGGAAGTACACCAGTGGCTTTACGTTTGACCATGTTGTGGAAATATCACCAAAGGCTAGGCCTTCCCCACCACCAGCTAATAAAAAGACCACAAATGAAACAAGCAAACAAACACGATGGGACCCTGCTGTCCTTCAGTACGTCCATAGATCGAAAGTTGGAAAGGGCTATATATATATAAAACCTACTGGTGGTAGGAAAAGCGCTTTTTGTTTTCCCGATAACTTTGGCGCCGGTTGACGAGTCTTCGCAAAATTTTCAAAACTAGTGGGGCGCTCCGGTCAGCTCCTGTCTTAAATGTTTCGGGGTGATTTGTCAAGCGGGGGCCGGAATTACACCAAATTTGGCAAAAAGGTAGCCCTTGGTTCAGAAAGAGTCCTTTTTGTTAAATGGTGTAAATCTGTTCTGTAGTTGCTGAGAAATTTGAAAATCAAAAAATATCGATATCAATGGCTTCGCGACCACGAGCTTCACTTTGATTGGCTGCCAACACTCCAAACCAGGGAGTGTTGGCAGCCATTTTGTGACTCGGTCGAACCGAGTCACAAGAAAACAGTAGAAAAAACATTAAAAAACAAGAAAAGGGGGCAGGGTAGAAACACCCTGACCCCCCAGGCCTACTCAGGGGGTCCCACAAGGACCCCCGGGGCCAAAAAAAGCATTTTTAAAACTAATTTTGGCGGAAATCGCAATGGGGTCGTGAATCCCGGCAAAATTATTTTTAAAAAACGAAGCGCTGTCTCCCGCGCTTTGTTTAAAAAAAGCCAGCGGGTGGGCCAGGTCCCGGGGGCACTGCCAATTTATTAGTGGGGGCCCGCGGGGGACCCCGCAGCCACGGGGACTGCCACCTCCCCAGGGCTGTTAAAGAAAAATGTGTGGGGGGTCCCAATCACCCCCACGCTGCCACAGGGACCACCACCTCCCCGGGGCTCCATTTAAAAAAAATAAAATAACCTGTGTGTGGGGCTCGAGCCCCCCCACATGCCCCGGGGACTGCCACCTCCCCGGGGCACTAAAAATGTAAATGCAGGTGTTCGTTACGGACACCGAGCCCCGGGGACCACAACCTCCCCGGGGCTTTGAATGGTAGGGAGGGGGGCTGCGTGGCCCCCCTCCTGGAGCTCTTGATGGCCCTGGGGACCGCCACTCCCCAGGGCCGGCTCCTGCAGTGTCCCGGGGTGCCCAACTCCAGGACACTGCTGTTTGCTATGGCAGGGCGGGAGCTGTGCGGCTCCTGCCCTGCCATAGCAAACTCTGCTTTGGATTTTGGAAGCAAGAGCTGGGGGCCAACTAGCCGACCAGGTACCTCCAGTAAGCGCCAGGGATCTGCATTGCAGAGAGGTGTAAAAAGGGGCGTCGCCTTGGACCACCTCTCTGCAAAGCAGCTCTGTGGCATTTACTGGAAGTACCTGGTGGGCTAGTTGGCCAACAGGGACTCTCAGGTTTTAAGGGGACTTAATCCCCCAACTTACAACATGCTAGGGGGCGCGTTTGCACAGTGGTGCATGGAGGGGGCGTGGCCTGATATAAGAAGTTAGCAATCCTGCTGTGTGGGACTTACTGGTGGTAATAAAAGAGGTAGTTGGCCCCCAAGGTTGACGTTGGGGGCTAACTATTCCTCTTGTTACCTCCTGTAAATCCCACACAGTGGGACTGCTAAGAAGTGTTTGAAGGCCACGCTCACCTTTCTCCACCACTCTGCAAATGTGACTGCTATGTTATAGTTAGAAATTATCATTTAAAAAACCTTAGACATTCACTGAAAAACCATAGGTTTCAGGAACGTTATAGTTAGTTGGACATTTCTCTCATAGAAACCATAGAAATTCCCCCGTTATAGTTAGTCCAGGTAACTATAACTCGCGCACCTGCAATGCACTGCTAATGACGTAACATATTACATCAATCATGACATGGTCAGTGACATCACTGATGACATCTCAAATGGCATCACTGATGACATCACTGATGACATCATCCACGTGAAAATCTGATGCACCTCCTCACACTCGAATATAACCTTTGATACACCCACTGTAAAATACAGACTACCATTTTCGAAACCATAGACACACCAATACCAGTTACTTCATACGCACTCACTGATTCCTAGGTCTACACACACATCCACTCATTCATCCATACAGTCACTCACACATGCAGTCAGTCATCAATACAACACTATCATATGCACTCATACACCTATACAGACATTCTCACACCGCCACTCATCCAGAGTTACTCACACACATAGTCAGTCATGCAAAGAATCAATCACACTCTCATTTACTCACCTATACAGTTATACACATGCCACATCACTTATTCAAACAGTCGCAAACACATACTTAATCTCTTATACAATCACTGATACAAGTACCCACTCATCCATACAGCCACTCTCACAATAACTGACTCTCACGAATAGTCATTTATATACTTCAACTCTCACATACACTGCCATTTACATATGTAGTTACTTGGACATGTAAAATTGAGACATCCATTCACTCACCAACACACCCATACACACACTCACCCACCCATTGGGCTGTTTCCACATGCACTCTTGAACCCATACACACAGTAAATCAACCACTCACACATTTATGCACAGAGTCAAACACCTCCCACCCACCCACACACACACTCAGGCACCCATACAAATACTCAGGCAACCAATCGATAACCCATATAGACACTCATGTAGCTATTGACCAACCCATGCAGCAGCTTATACAACAACAGACAGACTGATACAGACATTCACACAGTTTAGTCACTAACCCATGCATTCAGTAAGACACATGTAACCACTCACTTAAACAGTCAGTCACGCACCTACTAAATCCTCCATCCAGACACTTATACACCCACTCATTCTTCAATACACCTTGGCATATATATAATACATATTTAAAATTTAAAGAAAAACACAGTCACTGGATTATGTCATCAGTGATGTAATTTGAGATGTCATCAGTGATGTCACCGACCATGTCATGATTGAGGTAATATGTTACGTCATCGGCAGTGCATTGCGGGTGCGCAAGTTATAGTTAGCTGAACTAACTATAACTGGGGAATTTCAATGGTTTTCTACGAGAGATATGTCCAACTAACTATAAAGTCCCTGAAACCTATGGTTTTTTCAGTGAATATATATACAGAGAGCGATATTTCTCTCTCTCTCTATCTCTGTCTCTCTCTGTCTCTCTCTCTCTCTCTCTCTCTCTATCTATCTATATATACATATATGTATATATATATATATATATATGTGAACAAGAGCCGTTGGGCTCGAAACGCGTCATGATGGCTGGTGTTAGAGGAGTCTGAATAAACACCTTTTGTGCACAGATAACGTGGTCCGTGCTCCGTCACTCAGATCGGCGGCAGTCTAATGCAAGCGGAGTGTACCCATATATATATATATATATGGATTTCCATCTTTAAATGTACTGTGGGGCCCTTGATACTCCCTCTCACGGCTCATTGAGTGGTGTTCCTGCTGTTTTATTTGGGTTTGTCATTTTGTCCCACTAATTGTTTTAAATATACCCAAACAAGAGTATATGTTTTTAAATTCATTCGAAAGCTTAAATTAAGAAAACACTTTCAACTAAAGAAAGCTGCAAATGTTGCTTTACAGAGTAGCACTGTACAGGGGCTTTGTTCAAATTTGCAAGCTGCAGATGCAAATACTCTTCTTACAGTTCAAACTCTGGCAGAAATAAACAATTCACAAGAAAATGCAACACAGGGGAATCTTTTAGAGGCAGGTATCATATGCAACATGCCAGCACTCAGCCCATTTAAACCTCCATCTACCTTCATTCCAATGATGCCAAGGGACGCAATAGATGTATTTAGTGATTGCATAGTGGAAGACTTGAAAAAGTTGAATAAGGAGGTTTCACAACAAAAATTTGCGAAGAAATCATTCTGAAATTCAACATACTAAACTCGTATGCAAACTAAAAAAACACACTGAAGTCATCATTAACAAAGCCGATAAAGGCGGGAATATTGTTCTCTGGCCAAGAGTTATGTACATGGAAGAAGCGTGGTTGCATCTAAAAGATACTAACTGTTATAGGAAGGCAAACTTCCAGGAATTAAGACATAATAAAGAATATGTTTTTGGCGAACTGGCACAGTGGAGGCGTGTTGGTTTACTATCTTAGAATGAGTACAGTTTCTTAAAAAATGACCATCCTTTGACTCCTTTCTTATATTTTATCCCTAAGGTGCATAAAAATCTGACACCAGTCCCTGGAAGACCGATTATTTCGGCACAAAAAAGTCTACTTGAGGCTATGTCCAAATATGTGGATCATTTCCTACATGAATTTGTGGAAAATTTACCTTCATTTATTAGAGATACTGGACACTTTTTGACCAAATTAAGAACAGTCAAATGGGAGGAGGACTATCTACTAATTGTGATGGACATCAGTTCATTGTACACTAGTATTCATCACGAGGATGGCATTAACGCAATTCGCCACTTTTTAGATCAAAGGAGCATTCACATGTATGAACACAATAAGATGTTGATAAAGATGGTAGAAATCTGTTTAACTCATAATTACTTTCTTTTTAATAAGGAGGTTTACCAACAACTACGTGGAGTGGCTATGGGGGCATGCTTCTCTCCTAGCTACGCGTGTTTACACGTGGGCTGGTGGGAGGAGCATGTCCTAGAAGCACTCATAAAGATATTTTTGACCAACATGTTCTCCAGTGGTGGAGATTTATTGATGATGTTTGTTTGATTTGGAAAGGTTCACCAGAGACAGCTATGGATTTTATCAATGATTTGAATGGCAATGCTTTAAATTTGAAATTTACATCTGACATTAGCAAAGAAAAAGTCCAATTCCTGGATGTGGAAATCTATATAAAAGACAACAGAATCCACACCAGGTTACATAGGAAACCTACGGCAGGAAACTCTGTACTCCATGCTAGCAGCTCACATCCTCAACACCTGATACGAAGTATTCCCTTAGGTGAATTTTTGAGAATGAAACGTATTTGTAGCCATGATGGGGATCTGGAAGAATGTCAGAAAGAGGCTTTTAATAGATTTCTAAAGAGAGGATACAAAGCCACAGATTTAACAAAATCAAGAGACAAGGCTAACAGTATCGGTGTAAACTGAGATACATTTGAAGTATCTGAAAATCCAACAACTATTCAGATTGAAAATGTCACTGAAACAACTATTACTGAATCTATAGAGAATATAAGATTGATCACTAACTTTTGCAGACAGGAGAGACAGATTCGCAAGATTCTCTACAAAAACTGGCCAATTATTCGGTCTGACATAACAATGTCGCAAATCTTGCCTAAACTTCCTAGTCTAACTTTCAGAAGGGCTCCATCTAGGAGAGATGCATTAGTTAGGAACAGTCCGGAAGTGACATTCTCTAATACTTGGCTTACATTGAGATCAGGGTTTTTTAAATGCAGTTCATGTCGTGCATGCAAATTTGGCAAAAATACTTCAGAATATGTGACTGTTTTTAGTAGAGAACCTATCAAAATACAAGGACATTAGTCATGTAGAACGGATTATGCCATTTATGTTTTGGAATGCACCTGCCATTTATTATATGTAGGTAGCACAAAATTGCAAGTTTTTAACAGGATTTTACAACATCTTAGAGCAGTGGTGAATTCTGATTCTAACTATCCTGTGGCACGTCATTTTAAACTTGTACATAATAATAATCTTGATGATCTCAAATATTTTGTCATCACCTCAGTGCCCAAAAATATCCGAGGAGGCAATAGAGAGAAAAGACTGAGACAAGTAGAATCTGATTTTATTATGCTACTCGACACTAAAATGCCAAATGGTCTTAACAATAGCGATGATTTGCACAACTTTCTTTAAGAATAACTGGTTTTAACATCACTCAAATCCTATGATAGATCCCAGATTTATTATCAAATGGCTTTTATTGCTTTTTTATGGCCAAGTTTTAGTCTGGATTATTCTAGATTTTACAGGTTGTGATAGAGGATATTGCCGGTTTCGAAGCCTGGGGATTTTATCCAGTTTTATATTATTTATCATATATTTCATTAAGAAACAATGCATTTTAAAACTGTTGGCTGCTATATTTATATCTTCTTCAGATGATCCATAATGATCTGTGACATGTTTATGGATTGAATAATGATTAACATCCCTGATTTTACTTGATTTTATTTGAGGTTTCCTCAAATGTTTTAAGTTTTATGGGACTTCGAGCGGCTAGTTTGTTTACTAAATATATTTAAAAACTAACTTTAATAAGTCGAGAAACTTTGTCTAAGCTAAATATATGATCAAACACTGATAGCTTTTAAATAAACACAAAATCTATTCCTTTCCTTTCTCTTGCCATTAGATACATCTGGGTACCCAAACTGAAGATTGGGACACGACAACAAAACATGATGAAATTGACTAACGAATTTAAGATGAGGAGATTACTTAAGGGACATCTATATTTCTGCTGCTGTATTTGTATGTTTACATTATTGTTTGAAATTCTAATATTATGCACTTTTGCACTAGATCACTTTTTTGCACAGTTTTGCACATAACAAATTACCATGTAAACAGTAATTAGACTCACTCATAAAGTATTAACTTTAAACAGTATTAGGCCAGCTATTGTGACTACATACATTTTACTTGGTAATTTTAGCCAATTGAGACTCTTCAGTACGAAGTCTGTATTTATATTTAGCCTAATATTTTGAATGAATTTTAGTGGACTGTTTATTGGGTATTCCAATCAGAATAATTTATAAGCACTATGTATTTATTGTTTTGATACACAATATGTTTTACATTGATGTTTAACATGTGTGTTACCCATTGGGGAAAAATTGAAAAAACAGTTATTCGTGCTAATTTTCAGATTTCTGCAATTGGGTAAATTGTATCATGTGCTCTGGTTCAATTTCACTATTTATACGTACTGATAGGTCCAGCACGTCATGTGATCAAGACTGCCGGTGGGCAGTCGAAACGCGTCATGCTGGGCACTTGCTTGTTTAGAGATTTTTGCACTCGCATTTGCTCTTTATAAATCTGCAACAATAAAAAGAAGAAATTAAATATCCACGTTGTGGTCCGTACCTGGTTGGTGTGATCGAGACTACGATTACTACAGGATGGTGGTTTACGTATATATATATATATATATATGTGAACAAGGGCCGTTGGGCTCGAAACGCGTCATGATGGCTGGTGTTAGAGGAGTCTGAATAAACACCTTTTGTGCACAGATAACGTGGTCCGTGCTCCGTCACTCAGATCGGCGGCAGTCTAATGCAAGCGGAGTGTACCCATATATATATATATATATGGATTTCCATCTTTAAATGTACTGTGGGGCCCTTGATACTCCCTCTCACGGCTCATTGGAGTGGTGTTCCTGCTGTTTTATTCATAGAGTCCTGAAGGACAGGAGGGTCCCATCGTGTTTGTTTGCTTGTTTCCTTTGTGATTTTTTAAATATATCTATATATATATCTCTATCTATCTATCTATCTATCTATATATATATATATATATCTATATATATATATATATATATATATATATATATATATATATATATATATATATATATATATATATATATATATATATATTATATATAATATGTTTTCCAATCTGTTCTGATTAAGAATCAGGCACTCGTCGTCGTGTGGGTTCTCCCATTCATTGTCTTGGTTCCACTGGATACATAAACAACAGAGGGACGCATTTCGACAGTCTTGCTGCCTTTCTATATATATACACAGAGAGAGAGAGAGAGGGAGCTTTCAGGCAGCAATAAAAATGTCAAGATAACTCTTGTGATTATGTTCCATCTAGAGAGAAAGATCAGAGTTTTGTCTAGTGGCAGTTTTGACATGCCCTAAAGTAGTACAGAAGGTTACCGTGCCTGCTGCAAAGAACAGCTCTGTATTTTCTGTGGATAGCTGAGTGAATTAGTAAAGCCAGCCGTTAACAGTGCTTTAAAACAAATTAAATGTATGTGAGAGAGGGGCTATGGAGAGATGAGGGCCATATTTGCTGAGTGGCAGTGAGGGAACCCAAGGAGGAGGTCATGGGGGGAATGATCGTCACACTAGCTGCCACCAGGGCTAAAGGCTGTGATGATGGGCGTGTGGGAAGGTGAAGTGATACTGTCTTTTTGGAGAACCTGCTGATTTAGAAAAGAAGACAAGGTAAGGTGACTTTGTCATTATTTACTGTTGCACACATAAATCATGCACACACCCACCAACTGTTTCCGAACAACCCATCTGCCTTCTACTTAGGATAGTGTTTTGTTTTAGAAGGATGGTTTTAGACAGTAGCAGACATGGAGTCTCAGTGGATGACTGCTTCCAAGGCCCTAATTCTGGTTATGGAGTTCAGCTTTGAGGCAGGATCAGAGACTGAGACAGAAAGATACTGAGACAGAATTTGAGGGAGAGGACAATAGAGCAGATTCTAGAAGTGATTTTTTCAGTAGGCGCAGTTCCATGAGACGACTTTATCTTCCAGCGATTCTGAGGGACGAGATGATGACAGTCATGCTGTCCCTATATAAGCACAGTCTGTGCAGCGGGACAACAGTAGGAAGTTAGACCAACCCAGAGAGCAGGCATGTGTGGTGGCAATCACAAACTGAGTGCACTCTTGACAGGCTCCCAATTTAGTTTAGCCCCCAATTCCACCTTTCTCTGTCAAAGCTGGATGTAAAGTCGATACAGCCCAAAAAAATCTTTGCCAATTGACTATGTCCATCTCTTTCTGGATGTGACTTCCTTGAGCAAATTGTGCAGCAAACAAATTTGCTTTCCAAATAACTTCTAAGGGAGCATGGAGGCACTCTCAGGCCATATTCTAAGGCACAACAGTGGACTCCCACTTCGTTAGGGGAGTTGAAGACATTTTTGGGCCTTATGCTCAAAATGGAGGTAATGCATAAACCAAATTTGGTGTCCTACTGGTCTACTCGCACAGTTTGGTAAACCCCATCTTTGCACCATACATGAGCAGAGATTGTTTATGCTATTGAAGCGCATGTTGTATTGCAATGACAATTCTGCTGCTTTGCCCCGGAACCATCCAGACCATGACAGGTTGTTCAGAATGCGACCTTTCGTTGAACATTTGTCTGCCCGGTTTCCAGAGGTTTATACCCCAGGAAAGAATATAGCCATTGATGAGTCCTTGATCCTGTACAAATGGCAGCAGCTCTTCAGGCAGAAAATTGTGAGCAAAAGAGTTTGCTATGGCATTAAGCTGTACTTGCTGTGTGAGAGTTCGACTGGCTATTTGTGCAGCTTGAGAGTATATACAGGTAAGGACTCCACTCTCAACCCTGTTGGTTGCCCTCCCACGCTAGGAGTCACAGGGGAGATTGTATGGGAGCTTGTCAAGCCTCTCCTTCACAAAGTTTATAACCTTTATTTGAACAATTTCTATACAGGACTAACGCTGTTCAGAGAGCTGTACAAAGCTGGCACTGTGGCCTGTGGTACAGTTTAGTGTCACAACAAAGGGTTCCCCTCAGGACCTTGTTTGTAAAAAGCTCCAGAAATCCCAGAGCACGGTGTTCTGTTCCAACGAACAGCTCGCAGTCAAGTTCTCAGATAGGTGTGGTGTGTATGTGCTCACTACAATTCATGATGAGAGCACTTCTCCCGTCACAGCTTGGGGTCAGATGGGCGAAGTTCATAAGCCCACCTGTATACTTGATTATAACAAGTACATGGGCGGAGTGGATATGAATGACCAGGTTTGCCAGCCATACAATGTCAGTTGTAAAACTCACACTTGGTTCAAGAAACTGTTTACCCACCCGATCGAGATGGCACCATACAACGCATACTTTGTTTATCATGGTGGTAAAATGTAGTCAAACTGATTCCGTCCTGTGGCATATGAATGTGATGGGCCCTTGCATGGCGGCTGTATGTTGATGTGAGTGCACTGATTTTTTTGCATTGAGCCCCTGGCCAGTAGTATGAAAGATTTGTGTGCGGTGCGTGAATGGCATGTGAATGGACCATAAAGGGGTTGATGCCTTGAAGTAGCTTTATGGCTCACCTTTATAGGGTTTTGATACTTAGATATGTATTTGTGCTTCGAAGCCAGCATTTCCGCAGGTGCTAAAACAAACCAGTGTAAGTGGTGGATTAACTTTACCAAATTATTCCCATATTTATATCTGTGGTGGTAAGATGGCCCTTAGTAAGAACTCCTTGGTTTTTTTTTTTGTTAATATGGGGAGCTGTGGATTTTGTGCCCTAGCTCAGCTATCACCTAGGCAAACCTGCACATTTTTAAAAAGAAGACAACCAGTGGAGTACAGGAGTGCATGACTTGCGTGTCTCTCATCAGATTTTTTTACCCAGAATCCCCCACAAATCTCAAACTTCGCTTAAAAAACATATTTTACTTTCATTTCAGTGAGGAAAAGTCCTGGAATCTGCAGGCAGCCACAAATTTCAGTCTCCGGAGAAAAATGGTGCCTCACTTGTGTGGGTAGACCAAATGCCCGTTACAGGGCAGGATCCAAAACGTATTATCTATCACAAAATTACCTGTTTTTGCAAGGGGCACCTGCGTTTTTGGTCCTTGGCTTGGTGGACACCTTCGGACACCTACCAAACCCAGACATTTCTGAAAAAAGGCACCCAGGGGAGTCCAGGGAGAAGTGGCTTGTGTGGATCCCCCACAGTTTTCTTACCTAGACTCCCCTGCAAACCTGAAATCTAGCTAAAATAAATCCCATATCTATTTGGAAAAGCGTGGGATCCCTGGGTAGGCACATATTTTGGACCGCGCAGCGATCCCCCAGGTCTCTCAATAAAAATGCTACTTTACTTATGTGGGTGGGCCAAGTTACTGAAACAGGGAAGGGCCTGAAACTTATTGTGGAGACATCAAAATTATCCATCACAAAACAACCTATTTATGCAAAGGGGCACCTGCAATTTTGGTACCGGGCTCAGCAACCAACTAGGGAAACCTACCAAACCAAGATATTTCTGAAAACTGGAGACTGGGGGAGTCCAGGGAGGTGTGGCTTGCATGGATCCACCAAAGTTGTCTTACCTAGAATCCCTTGCAAACCTTACATTTAGCTAAAAAAAAATCACATTTTCCTCACATTTTTGTGTGGTAAAGTTGTGGAATCAATGGACCAGCACAAATGTCCTACTACCCAGCATTTCCCTAGGGCTTCCAAAAAAAATGGTTCCCTTACCTGTGTGGATGGACCAAGTACTTGGGACAGGGAAGGGTTCAAAACGTATTGTGGCAACATCAAAATGACCTATTTTTGCAAGGGGGCACCTGGACTTTTGGGCCCGGGCTCAGCGACCATCTAGTGAAACCTACCAAACGCAGACATTTCTGAAAACTAGACACCTGGGGAGTCCAAGAATGTGTGACTTGCGTGGATCCCCCAACGTTTTTTTATTCAGAATTCCCTGCAAACTTCAAATTTAGCTAAAAAATCAAATTTTCCTCACCTTTCTGCATGGGATCACCATGCCAGCACAAATATTTGCTTTTTCTAGCCAAATTTGAGGTTTGCAGGAGATTCTGGGTAAGAAAACGTTAGTGATCCATGCAAGCCACACCTCCCTTGACTCCCCCTGGTGTCTAGTTTTCCAAAATGCCTATGCTTGGTAGGTTTCACTAGATGACTGCCGAGCCCGGGAACAAAAATGCAGGTGACCCCTTTGCAAAACCAGGTTGGTCTGTTATAGATAATTTTGATGTCTCCACAATACGTTTTAGGCCCTTCCCTGTCGCGGGCACTTAGCCCACCCACACAAGAGAGGAACCATTTGTATCGGGAGACTTGGGGGAATGCTGGCCGAAAGGAGGTTTGTGACTCCCTGCAGATTCCAGAACTTTTCATCATAGAAAGGTGAGGAAGATGTGTTTGTAGGTCTCGCCTATGTAGCACTTGCGCTGTCTCTTCGAGATCAGCTGTATTCAGGTAGGGACGTGAAGCTCCACCCACTCACCGCCCAACTTTTTGATTGACTGCTGTCTCTGTCCTTTGTAAATGGTTGGTTTTATTTGTAAATAGGCTTAGTAGTCTCTCCTGAGTACACCCTTGTTTTCTTTTGTAACCTCCCATGAGGACTGACCCTCTCACATGTGTTGTTACTCAGTATGTGTCAATTACAGTATGTGAGCACTATTTTCTTAAATGACCTTCTCATGCCTACTGTTGCAGGAAGGACATGCTCTCCCACTGCTGCTTTTTTATTTATTCAACCAGCCACACCTTCTTTATAGGTTGCTCGCCATATTCGGGTCAACAAACAAATGCCTTTTTTTTTTTTAAAGCGCTGCAACGTTGCGCTTTTACTTTCAATATTATTCTTTTTTACCGTGTACTGCGCTGCAGATTTAACATGGCAAGCCCGCCATTCATTTGTAATAGGGCTCGCCAAAATCAACTTTTAAAAATCCTTTTTTTTTTCAACAACACCAAATTGCCACACTTTAACAATGGCGCTCGTGCATCCACTGTCAGCAGTTTGACAGCTTCTAACATTTCCACTCGCTTTCCCTACGTGACTGCGTTGGCGCTGTTGTGTTGCCTGGACGAAGCGCCAAGATCCCTACAGCCCCTGCAGACATGACGGACAGCAGCAGAAGGTTTGTTTACTTCAGATAAATGACCCTTCTCCCTTCACCCAAAGATAATCTGGGTAACTTGAAGGCCAGGTGTTAATTAATAGACAGGGGTGGCTCGGCTTGTTATTAGCACTTTGCAAATGTAGTGCGAACCCGACCAGAAGGTATTGAAGCGCTTTACGTGAGCAGCACTTCTGTTCCAGTGGAAGCTCGTCTCGCTTTGCTCCTCGGCTCACTTGCCAAAAACCATTACTTCAACAAACAGCTCTCACCCTCTTTTTCCTCGATTTGTTCCCCTGTGGAATGGATCTAAAAACAACACTTTGGTTGCAAATGTCTTCAGACATTTTTCTATTCGAACGTGCAGCCGTGGGTTTAGAAGTGAGACGGGGTGGTGGCAGCAGCTCTTTTTCTCTTCCCTTTACTTGCCCCACACATGTTTCAGGGAATGCGCTGCGGGTTGGGAGGAAAAGTGCGCCCACCGCCTGCACTTTCAGGGATTGCTCAGGGAACCCTGGGCAGGCAACGCCACCCTTCACAATAAATATATCAACCAGCGGCCACCAGTCGGCTGTTCCTCTTCTGCCAGGGTCCTAATAATAGGGGACTGATTCCCAGCTGTGGCGAGAGCATCAGCGCATGAAATCAGATTAAAACTATTTACTTTAGCACTTGTTACATCTGCTCCAAAATTAATGTCGGTAGGTACACCAGGCTACTTGCGTGTCATTGTTCCCTTTTCTTCTGAAGTCTACTTTCCTTCAACCACAGAAATAAGGATTCCTCTCTAAAGGGCGCCTTTGAACTGGCAGACGCCTAATCCAGAAAAGGGTGGTGGAAGGACAAAGGCTTTTATATGACACGTCACTTGCAGGGGAGGAGCGTGTGTGGTAAATGATTACAAATTCTTAGTGAAAAAGATCCTGATTCCGGAACCCAGGATGTTGTTTGAAGTTGTATTTGTAAATAAACAAAACACTGCTTAACTTATGCCCTAAAATGTCATTGCAGCTAATGATTTCAAGTTGTCATTTACTTTCCTTGTCTATAAACGTATGAGTATGACACCAGGTAATGCTTTCCCTAGGAGCCTTACTCAAGCAACTTGGGGCCGCTTATGCAAGTCTCAGCTTTACTAGCGCAAACCATTATTTTTCAATTCAACTGGTCCTGTTGAAGCGAAACAAAACGACAACTTTCAGAGTGCTGTGTATAGTTCAAACGAAAGCCCAGCAGTAGTACATCTAGGCCCCTGCCACATTAAGATATGGTGTGGTCCGACCAGCTTGGAATTTCCGGTCTCCAGTGACCTGAGGCTCACTACTGCTTCCTGTCCCTCCCACTTCCTTGGAATGTCAGCAGTCCAATAACTGCAATAGTACAAACAACTCAGCTGGTTGTAGGAAAAACAGCTCTGCTGAGGCATATCTTATTTGGTTTCTTTTTGGCTCTCGGTTATTCAGGACCTTATTTTTTTAAACTTTGTTTATTGGCATTTGTCAGTACAACAACACAGCAATCACAGTGCGTGGCAGGCATCACATTAGCAGTGCAGTAATACATCAGTACAGTACATAGTTTGGATATAGAACATAGCGATCCCAACATACCACAGTCAATACAGGCATATGGGGCGTGCAGAATGGCACTATAGTCCCACTAGAGTTCAGTCTCTTGGTCGTGCGACCCGTTGTTCTCGATTTGGTCGTTGGTTTCCGATGGAGCAGCTCCGTCCTCCGTGTCAGTTGCAGCTTCTCTGAGCATATATCTAGTGAGTGGTTCCCAGACATCACAAGGTTGTGAACTGAGGGGTCGCAGCTCGGCGTATGTATTGTTTTGTTCCTGACAGTAAGTAAGGTCAGTCAACCAATCCTTGAATTTGGATACCCTGCCCCTCCCCCATCTGCAGGCAATTTTGTGCTTGGCCACTAGGAGGCTAAATGCTAAAAATCTTTTACCCCGACCTTTATGGCCTGGAAGGTAACCCAGGAGACCCATTTCTGGCGTGAGATCAAGCTGCCCTCCTATCATGTCACCCAGGGCTTTCCCCACTTCTGACCAGTATTGTGTAATGGATCTGCATTCCCATGCTACGTTTAGGAAACCCGCTCCCTCTTGCTTACAGCGGTCACATCTGTCGTTGCCTCTCAATTTAAGTCTGTGTAAACTTACCGGGGTATAGTACATCCTGTGGAGGAATTTGAAGTGAATAATTCTGAACCTGCTACTAGCAGTGATGCGCTCAGTCTGTTGACAGCTGTATTTCCAGGCCTCCTCCGTAATAGGGCGTCCCAGTTCCACTTCCCATCCCGGTTTAGTTTTTTGAGTGTTGCGTGTCCCCGCCCACACTACCGCTTCATATATGCGGGATACAGCATGTGATGTCCCTGACCGCAGCATTTGGTGTAATGGGAGCAGCGTGGGAGGTTCCACTGGGAATGCAGGGGTAGCTGCCTTAACGGCTTGTCGCAAGCGTATATATGGGAATCGGTCCATGGTGGAGGGGGCAGTGTCGCCCAAGAATTCAACAGTGCTTTTAAACTGTCTCTGGTGGTACATGTCTCCCCAAGTTTTTATGCCCATTTTTTTAAGTAGCATGCGTTTACAAATCCCTTCTTGTGTAACTGGTAGGTTATGTTTGACGAATAGAGGGAGTAGTGGGGAGTATAGCATGGGGACTTGGGACCTTTTTGCGATGGTGCCCCACGCATTATTTGTACAAGCCACAGTGGATCTCTTTCCCCCTGCTGTCTTGTCGTTTACACCAAGGAATCCCCCAAAGGGTAGTGGCTCCATGAGTCCACCTCCAAGTGAGTCATAAAGGGCAGAGGTGCAAGCCAGTATGCGGCAAAATGTGCCTGAGCACTGAGATAGTAAAGTTCTGGATCAGGCGCTTCAAATCTGCCCTGAGCGAACAGCAGTGTGAGGGTGCACCATTTGATCCGGGGTTGTTTCCCAGCTCACGCTAGCCGGATTAGTTGGATTTTCAGCCTAGTGAAGACGGGGCGCCCAAGGGAGAAGGGAATGTTTGTGAACAAGTACAGTAATTTGGGCCTGATGACCATCTTCATCAAGGTTATACGGCCTGCTAAAGACAGAGGGAGAGCTATCCACTTATTGACCATGTCCTCTACCCTAGCAAGAGTCACCCCATAATTAGCTCGCAGAAGTACTTCCTTATCTCTAGTGATAGTGATTCCCAGATATCGGACCTCATCTTCACTCCACAGCAGCGGATAGTCCATGTCAAACTGGGTGGTGCATGTCATGAGCAGCATGACTTGGGATTTTCCCCTGTTGATAGTGATTTCAGAGAAGGCAGCAAATGTTATTATTTTATGTATCATGGCGTTTAATCCCTCAGCTGGATTTCGCACATATCGTGTTATGTCGTCCACATACAGCGAGACGAGTATGGGCCGTGTGGGATAGTCTAGTGCATATTGTTTCTGATGTTGGCACAACATGGCGGCCAGTGGTTCCATGGCAATCGCAAATAATAAGGGTGAAAGGAGACATCCCTGTCACGTGCCCCTGGTGATGTCGAATGCTGGGGATCTTTCACCGTTCAGCAGCAATGACGCACATGGCAATTTGATCCACATGAGGAATCCCGGAGGAAATCCCATGTGTGTCAATACAGTGAGTAAGTACCACCATTCCAAAGAGTCGAACGCTTTGGTGGCATCGAGGAAGCTTGCCACCGCCTGTTCCTCTTGGTCGATTCCATGCAGGATAGAGAAGAGAGTCCTTAAATTATGTGAGGTTGATCGGTCAGGTATGAATCCCGCTTGGTCAGGTCGAATGAGTCTATCCATTAAAAGTGTAAGCCTATTGGCCAGAACCTTCGCCAAAATCTTGACGTCGCAGTTTATCAGTGACAGTGGCCTATACGAGTCTGTGGAGTCAGGGATTTTTTCAGGCTTCAGCAGGGAGACCAGCATTGCTTCCCGCATGGTAGGCAGGAGTATTCCTGTTTGGGCTGCTTCCTCATAGACTGCTTTCAGACAGGGGGCCAATGTGTCTATGTAGCTCTTATTAAATTCTGTACCCAGCCCATCAGGTCCCGGCGCATTGCCATTATTTATTTGCATAATGGCTTCCCGGAGTTCGTCTAATTCTAAGTCAGCCGCTAAGAATTCTCTCTGCCGGTTACTGAGCCATGACAATTCTATCTGCTGCAAGTATTGCGGAGTCTCGACTTGTCATGCCGCGCAGGATGTATACAGCATTTGATAATGCTCTATAAAAAACGCCGCTATTTCCGCTGTGTCCCTATGCGCCTCCCCTTCCGGATCCAGTATGACCAGTACATGATTCGCCATTCTGAGTGGTCGGATAGTTTCAGCAAGTGCTTTGCCTGGGCGCTCTCCCTCCCCATATCTGCGCGCCGTGTGATATTTGCTTCAAAAGCGACATTCCCTTTCCGCTTCGGCCTGGTACTCACTTAAGGTCTCTCGTATCTTAAACTGCGTGGGGCCCACCATTGTCCCCCGCACGGTTGCCTCCAGCTGCTTAATCTGACATTCTAGGCGTGCTATCGTTGTTCGAATGTCTTTGAGGATTCCCCCCGCCTTGGCCATGCAAGGACCCCCTTACGGTGACCTTCAGTGCTTTCCACACCGTGACCAGGGACGGTACTGAGTCTATATTGGTTGTCAGTAATTCTTCTAGTATTTCCCCCAGTTCTGACTGGAACATCGCATCTAGGAGTGCTGTGGATTGTAAACGCCATTGTCTAGATTGGGGTGCCATACCCTGGAGGGTCAGCGCCATTAGCACAGGGGAATGGTCCGAATAAGTACGTGCTAAGTGTCGAGAGGAGAGTGTATGCAGTGCAATGTCTTGGGAGACGAGCCGCATGTCCAACCTGGACCAAGTATTGTGTACTGCTGAGTGAATTGTGCCCTCACGTTGTCCATGGGTTCTGATGGCGCCATACATCTACTAACAGATTGTCAGTGACTATTTGTTGGAGTTGGCATTGCGCTTTAGAATAATGCTGTGGCAGCGGGTGCGAACGGTCATGTGTGGGATACAGTGTTAAGTTGAAGTCTCCCCCCCATATGAGGTGGGTTGAGCCAATGCTCACTATGCGCGCCCACAAAGTAATATATTACTCCTCATCATCTACGTTAAGACCATAGCTACACACTAACGTAACAGATGCGAATGCCAGCCTTCCCCATGTAATGCAATACCTCCCCAGTGGGTCTAGCCGAGCCCTCCTCTATATACGGCACCGCTTTTTTGATTAAAATAGCCGCCCCTCTAGAAAAGGCAGAATACGAGGAAAAGTATCTGTGCGATGCCCATCTGGAGGAAATCTGGGTCTGGTTTGTGGGAAGGGTGTGTGTCTCCTGCAGCATAGCTATGCTAACATGGTGCCTGTCTAGGTAGGCTAGGATGTGTGTCTTCTTTCTGGGGTCACCCAGTCCTCGAACATTCGACGTGAGGAGGTTCACGACTGCTATAGCTGTATCCCTCTGCTTCTCACCCGCCATTACCCGATTTCTAGCTAGTATGTGGGTGCATCAACTCTGCACTGATGGCTGCATGTGAGCTAGGCCCACCTAATCTGATAGTTAGGAATGCCACAAAAATGCCCACTTTCGGTCCCCAACATACCCCCCACAACGGCGACCCCAACTTGCCGTGCATATTTCCCCCCTCTTAATCCCTCACAATACTTTTAAAAACAATTTAAACATTTGGGTCCCATTATCTCTACTATGCCAGTACTTTGCCATATAGTGATTGTGTGACATATCTTTGCCATAAAGAAACATTTGAGCCATAGGATATCATTCCGATCTATGCATAGACCTGGTGGCATGCAAACTGCTGACTCATTAGAGACCCATAATTGCATGTCCCTCACAACAAAACAACTCAACCAACCATATTACAATACAATATCCATTATTGGAGATAAGGGGTATACCCTTAGAGACGTGAGTCCTAAAGGGTATGACAGCTCCCCCTGTACTGTAAGAGAGTGCAGAAGGGGTCCCTGCAATGCAATATTAATTACCTGCCTGGTACCTTTGTTCCTATACAGAAATTGGCATTCGACCAGGGAGTATGGCCATGGGTACAGTGAATGTTACCTGTGTATTGGAGCGAGTTGCATCTTAGACAGCGATTACCCCCAGCCCCGCAAGCAAAGTCCAGCAGGTCCGCCTACACCAGTTTCAGTCTTCTTCATGCTGCTCTGGGCTGTCGCCTCTGTCCGATGAGGAACGCTTCGCTCTTTTAGCAGGTAGGACTGCCTTCTTGAAGAAGTCCGCCGCTTGTTGTGGAGTGCTGCAGATGTGTTGTAGTCCATTATGAGTGATCCGCAGACGTGCAGGGTATAACATGGCGTACTCCACTCTCTCCTGTTGAAGCTACTTTTTGATGGGAGCAAATTTCTTCAGAGCTTCTTGGACTTTGAGGGTAAAGTCAGGATATAATGAGATGGCATTATTCTCAAAAATGACGTCTCTCAGCTCCCTCGCCTTGCGTAGGGCAGTATCTTGGTCGCGATAGTTGAGGAGCCTCGCAACTATGGGTCGGGGTGGTGCTCCGGGAGGGGGCATTGGCGCCAGTGTGCGATGCGCCCCTTCAACAATGAGCATTTTGGAGAACGCCTCATGACCAAAACAAGTGGTGAGCAGACGATTGACGTAGTCCTCCAATCTCCCAATGTTGGTGGAATCGGGGATACCAGTAACGCACATATTGTTCCGCTGTGAGTGGTCTTCAATGTCCTCATTTTTGGCCGCAATTATCTTGAGTAGTTTGTCTACGTCTGTGAGTTGCCCCACCGTTTGAACGTGCTCGTCTTCCAACGTTGAGATACGGGTCTCAGCCTCCTTGAGCTGCCATCCTACTTTTCGACCATCTAGGTAATCTGATCCATTCTGGCACAAATGGAGACCATTTTCCCCTTAATCTAGGCAAAACTGGTTTTCATTGTGTGAAGGAGTGTCTTTTGGTCCACCTCATCAGTGCCCTGGTTTGACTGGCTCATACCATCTTGGTCCAGCTCCGGTGGTTGTTCCGTCGGCTTTCTGCAGGTGTCAAAGTTCAGTTTAGGCTGCTTGCCATCTGGATTTCCCATGCTCCTGATCAGGTGAGGTCAAGGTTGTCTGTCCACAGCCTGCTTCTCAGCCGCTCCACCCCAGTCTGTTGTACGCCGCAGCACAATGGGAAAAGTGCAGTTTCCCCTTGGCGATTATTGGGAGCCGATGGCGCTCAGGAGTCAAGCAGCTTGTCAATGGCGAGGGCAGGCACCGCACCTCTACTGTCTCGAAGCTCGCTGTCTTAAGCCTTTCTGTGGGAATCAGTGCCGCAGGCGCATCAATCTTTTGCGTGTGGAGGGCGCTGACCCCCACCCTCAGTCCCCACTGCTGGGGCTCAGCGCATACTAATCTGTTTGCAGTTCAGCCCATTGGGGCTCTCCATACCGCAGCGCCAGGCTCTGCTTTATCCCCACAGTGGCGGCGTGCAGCTCCGGTGTGTGTCAGCGTGGGCCCCACACCCGCAGCTGCGCCCGAATCCCAGCCTCTTTCCTTTGGGGGGATCTCAAATGCAATGCTGTGCATTGGCTTGGAAGGCCCGCAGCGGCCCCCTTGTTACACGCACGTGGCAAGATAAGCGGTGCGGTCGAGGCCCATCCACCCCAGCTCCACGTTTTGGGCTCAGGGGGAGTACTGGTTGTTGGGCAATCCGCAGGCAGGGAAGTTGCTCCTTCGAAGCATGAGGGGTTAGCTCAGTTTGCCACGAATTGTGGCACAGGGTGTCCCGACAGCAATTGACGCAGAGGGGGAGCCTTCCCAGGTATTATCTCGAAGACGGTGGGGGCAACGTTCCTAGTTTCTAGTTCAAAGCGCGCCTGTAACGGGTCGCGGCCGTTGAGCCCGCCCCGCGTGTCATTAATGGCTTTGTGTCCAAATTAGGCCTGTCGCACCTGCCCTCATTCACGGATGGCCTGGTGGTGCACAGGCGGCTTCCCGATGCCAGTTATCATTCACTCCGTTGTGCCCCCTCACTCTGCATCCACCACTGCGCCAGCTGCACTTACTGATGGCATGGATTAGCGTGGGCTTCTCCGGCGCTGCGCGTGGCCTCTGTCTCAGGCCCGCGGGTCTGTCTTTCACTACATGGCACCAGGTGGCACGCGTAGCGTAGGCTCGGGTCTACACTTTATTCTCGCCTCAGTGTCGGTGGTCTCTCCCCGCCTCAAGCTGGAACCTCCAGGAGCGTCGACAGCGGGAGTGCGGTGGCACCACCCGGTTCGACGCTTCTGGCTTCACAATGGTCACACCACAGCAGTCCGCTCTGGCCCCAGTTCACGAGGGCTCGCCATGTAGGCCGCAGTCGCAATCAGTACTCAACGGGGCCGCTTCGCCTCCGGGTTCACCGCCGTCACTTTGGGATGCACCCTGCTATCTCCCGGGTCGATACGTTATAATTTCAGGCAATCTTAGCCCCCAGGTTCAGTATAAATGGTGATTATGGGCTCCAGGGCAGCGGAGCCTTACTAAGGTGCGGCCATCTTGGCTGCACGCCCCCTAGCGTCTCCGGTTATTTCGGGACAGTTAACCTTTTCTGTGCAGCCCGCAGGTGTTCACTGCTGAACTCCAATGACTGTGAACTAATAAATCATTGAAGGAATAAATGTTCAGGGGTATGTTGAGAAAAACAGTAGTCACTTATTTTCCACCAGAACAGATCATTTGTTTAACAGGAATACAAATAACAGGTTTTTAAGATACTCAAAGCACAGATCAGTTTGTCGATCCTCACACTCCACGCCTTCTGTATTATTTTTTTTAATGACCTTTCTTTTGTTACTCTTTCCTTCCCTATTCCTTCCTGTAGTTTATTTCTTTTCTCCTTTCTCCCCATACTTTGCAATTATTACACCACATCCAGCCACAATACTACAACAAGCATTGGCATAGTCAATAGGTCTCACCTTTGGAACCTTATAAGTATTTAGTTATGCAGTACAAAATACTTGGTGCAACAACATCAACTGTTGCATGGCTAAACACTTATAAGGTCCCAAAGGCGAGACCTATAGGCAAAGCAAATGCTTGTTTTTTCTTGTATCCTTTTTGTCCTGACTCGGGCTCTTGCATGCGGGATGCAGACGCTGAACAGAATAACCCCTTCACCTTTTGTTATTTAATGATCCCTCAACAGCGCTGTGTGTGCCACCGATAATTGGTGAGAAAGTTTTCTTAAGTTAGATCATGGGTGAAAACACAGAGACCACAGGGGAAGGACCCATTTTGTTGAAACATGTAGGGACAATAAACCTGTCTCCGAGTCTAATTCAGCCAGTGGATGAGATACATCTGCGAATGGGAGGGGGGGAAGTGCCTGGGCAAGAAACAAATGCTGTGTGTGTTAGCTGGGAAGTGAAAACCCTGCTTACAACTACAGATCAGAGAAAGTCAATTAACAAAATAGTGCAATGTCAACCATTTACAATGAAAGCGAGTTCCACTGAGACTCGTTGTATAGCGAGCGCATAATACAAAATGGATTCTGAATACTTTGTGGGACGTTTCATTCATGTCTAACTCTGTGCAGTCTCCATTGGCCATTATGAACACAGTGCAAAAAGACAACTTTGAGAGGTAACTCAAGCACTGTCCTACCTTGGCTTATAAAAACTATTTTTCTGGCTCTAAATGGCGTCATAAAATATTGGGCTTTTGGTAGGTATCATGGTATGTAGCCCCTACAATGCATTCGAAGTAGTCGGTAACCCACAATTATGCCCAGATGCAAAGGGACATTTCTGAGGTTGTGGGTGTACCTCCTCTGTGGATTTGCGCTGAAACAACAAAGGTAGATTACGTGTGCCGGGGCAGTTGGCGTTCGCTGATTTTTTTTAATACCTGTGCATATATGAGGGAAACGGGAGCAGCGCAGCCTGTGTTTGGCCTTGGACAGCAACGCACGAGCAGCTAATATCGAGAAAACAGACTCCAGGATGTTCTGCAGTGTGCGCTTGCGTCTGAGGGAGTGTTTGTGAACATTGCGTTTGTTGCTCACTAGATATCCCCGCTCTTGCAGAGAGTGCAGTGGTGTATGTACATTCCATAATGCTGAGGCTTTTTCATTAAAGCGGTCCACATGTGTAAAAAGCAGATCCTGCGACATCCTCGGCTGAAGAGCTGTTTTAATTATTCACGAACCAGTTTCTCATGCGTGTCAGTGTGGCCTGCCCCCTGCGCCTTCTCCGTCCTCATCTAAAGCCCTGGGCATGGCCTGGCAGGATAAACGTGTTTATGGCTGACCCATTGTTTGTCTCGTTTTCCCAATGTATTTGCGGGACATGCTGTTCTAATGGGAGAAAAAACAAGGAGATCACAGAGCTGGCTGATGAGGTGCACCGCGCTGAAAGCGACCGTGAAGTGAAAGCAGCTGCAGTGTTCCACGTGTGGTGTGCGCTCGCCGATGCTCGTAACCGCAAGCCATAGGCTGGAAATCCAGAACGATTCCAAGAGGTCGTTTTCCTAGGGCAGCGCATGCACGCTGCACTAGGCTCTACCTAAAAAAAAAAAACACATGGGTAAAGGACAATGCCATTTACAATGCCAATAGCTCCAGCTCTCCGAAATATGAGACCTATTGCATTGAAAATGCTCGTTTTAGTGAATGTTTGAGATTTGCAAGGGATTCTGGGCAACAAAAATCTGATGAGAGCCATGCAAGTCAGCCCACCATGGATACCCCTAGGTGTCTAGTTTTCAAAAACATACAGGTTGGCTAGGTAACCCTATGTGCAGGCTGGGCTAGGGTCCAATATGTAGAGCTACCCAAATTGGACAAAAGGGTCATTTTTCAGTGGAGAAATGTGCGGCGTCCATTTTGCGTTTTGGGCCGTTTCCTGTTGCGGTCACTAGGTCTACCCACACAAGTGAGGTACCATTTTTATTTTGAGACTTGGGAGAATGTTGCGTGGAGGAAAGTTTGTGGCTCCTCACAGATTCCAGAACTTTCCCTCACAGAAATGCATGGAAAATGTGTTTTTAGTGAAAGTTTGAGGTTTGCAAGGGATTCGGGATATAAAACAGTTGGTGGAAGCCACGCAAGTCAGCCCACCTTGGATACTCTTAGGTGTCTAGTTTTCAAAAATGTACAGGCTGGAAAGGTTTCACTAGGTGCCGGCTGAGCTAGGGTCCAAAATGTAGAGCTACCCACATTGGAAAAAAGGGTCAGTTTTTGGTGGAAAAATGCACTGCATTCATGGTGCGTTTCGGGCCTTTTCCTGTCGCCGGCCCTGGGCCTACCCAGGTACCATTTTTATCAGTAGAAGTGTGGGAGCATTTAATAGTAGAACGTTTGTTGTTACCAATTGGAATTAGCTACTTTTGTGCCTTTCAAATGTAAGCCAGTGTACAAAAAAGATGACATTTTGAAAAATATCCTCCAAATCATACACTAGTATCTAATTGAGAGATGTAGAAATAACTGCTGCTCCTCAACTCTGTATCTTGTGCCCATTTCAGGAATATATTAGTTTTCTTGATACCCATTTTTCACTCTGCCTCTTTTGCTATAAGAATTGGTCTATAATAGGTACTCCATGAAAATTCATTGTAAGGTGCAGCTCAGTTGTTGGCTTTGGGCACCTTAGGTTCATGAGAACCTACAAACCCTATATATCCCCGCAACCAGAAGGGTCAAGCAAACGTAATGGTGTATTGCTTTTGTCAATTGGCCATTGTGATAAAAAGTTACAGATGAAAATGTTGTCACAAATGCCCATTTTTTCCTACTCTTTTTCAATTTTCCATGAATTCAACAGTGATTTTCCTTGGGAAAACCTTGAGGGATCTACACATATGACCCCTTGCTGAATTTGTAATGTTATCTACTTTTCAGAAATCTATTGTTCTGGTTCCCACCACAAACCAGAAGTAGGTTGAGAGAACAAAAATAGGGAAAATATGCTGCCTCTTAAAAAAATGCCAAAAGTGTGGTACAAAATATGGTTTTCTGATTCATCTCTGCATGTTCCTGGAAAGATGATGAGTTTAGTACAGTAAACCGATTGTGGATGCCATTTTTAGGAAAAAAACTGACACTTTAATCTGAAGCACTTTTTACCTTTTTTTTTTTTTTTTAAACTCAACATTTTGTTATATTTTAACCATTTTCTCAGTCCCCTCCAGGGGAATCCATGAACCATGGATACCTTTAGAATTTTCAGGATCTTTTAAAAAAGCGCACAAATTTGGCATAGACACCTTATCTGGAAAAAAAAGGTATGGGGCCCTATGCAGGAACTACCCAAGATTGCCAGAAAAGGGCTCAGCACGGAAAGAGTGGTGGTGGGCAACAGTTAATAGGTTAAAGTAATCAAATAGCAGGATAACTATCAAATAAGGTAGCATAACTAGCTTTTTCCTGCCACATAATTTATTCAACATTGCTGCATAATTGTATCTTTACGGCATTGTTCCAGTGCACTAGCAATGACTCAAACACACCTTCACAGCAGTGTGTTTAACAGAGGTGAACCCATGCATATGGTTCCCGGGCCGGAACAGTCATATACTCCTCCTTGTAGGAAGGCCCAATGGCCGGTGGTGCCTCATAAATCCAACTGAGGTTCCTGAAAGGGTTGCAGATAAATCAACAGCTTTGTCACCAGGGTGGGGCTTCAGAAAGCGTTCACCAGGCTGGCACAGAGCTAGCCACACATCAGGGTTCGCAAACGCCTTGTCATTGTTTCAGAGGTAAAAGACTTGTCAGAATAATTCCTCACTTTCCAATAAGCCAGCCCCCTCCCACTAGCCTCCACTAATACAAAGTATTGTTTTTTTAGCAGTGCTCTTTGATCTGTTCATGTGTTGTACTTGAAAACCCGGCAGCAGGCAACACCTGATACATATCTATGAAGCGCAAGTGAAATGAAATATCGGAAGAAGAAACCAGGTGCAATAGATCGATAGTTCTGGTCTAAGGTGGTGCAAGACCTCGTTGGCACAGATAATGCAACGGGATCCGGTGTCTGGGCCGTCTGGGAGGTGAAGTGGGGTCAAAGAGGCTCCATTTGGTCCAGAAGTGGGAAGGGGGCAGGGCACTCCTCGGAGCCGCGATTGAACTGCAGGAACAGTGGTACATAAAAAGCGACCACACTACTACGGTGCCGTATGCTGAGACGCCCACATCACAGAAGCCTCGGCGCCTCGAGCTGTGCGCCTCCGCTAGAGAGGGAAGCTCACCTCTTTTCTGTGGGGTAGGGAGGAAAGACGGTGAGTCCAAAGGATGGGGAAAGCGGCCCGTCAGATACAGTGCACTCAATGTCCAGAACTGTTACTTTAGGAATAAATAATACGTCAGAGACTGCTGTCTCGTCTGAGGTGCACTGTGTTTTCTTATCACATGGTTGTTCTGACATCAGACATCACGTGCTATCAGAAAATTACTCACCTGGCACTTGTGTCTTCACGGCAAGGTAGTGAACCGTTCTCTTTGTAGCAGCCCAGGCAGTACGGGCGTGAAAGGCCCCCTCTTACTGCCAGTGCTAGTCTCTGGAGATGCTGTCCGTGGTGCTGATCTCACCGGTTTCTGCAGCGGTAGTTCGCCGGTGGAGTCATGGCGCCCCCTCATATGCACCAGGGGTCCCCGGCTGCATGAGGTGAAAGAGCAGATGGCCGACTCGCGATAGGTTTTTAGGTCTCGCCTGACCCAGCGTATGCGCTGGTCTGGCGAGACTTTTTGTGAGGGCTCAAAAAAGTGCTACCACTGAAGCCTAGAGCTACAGTGCATGTGCGCGGGCGCGCGCTCCTCACTTTCGCGGCCGCATGGCCGCTTTGATGTTCTCCCGTGAGCCAGTTTTTTTCCCCCTGCTTATTACTTCTATGTAGTAATGGTGGCACCCCTGCTCCACCATTACTACAGAGCAGTAATAAACAGAAACAAGCATTGGCATAGCCAATAGGTCTCGCTTTTGGGACCTTATAAGTATTTAGCTATGCAACTGTTGCATGGCTAAACACTTATAAGGTCCCAAAAGCGAGACCTATTGGCTATGCCAATGCTTTTTTTTTGTGTGTGGGGGGGGAGTTTTATATGGCGCAAACTAGACCCGAAGGTGTCAGAGCGCTTTACATGACCACCCGTTACGATACACATTATTTTTTATTTTTTTTGTGAGGCAGGGGAAATTAAGTGATTTGCCCTGAATCACAAAATAGTGAGTCCCTGCCGAGACTCGAATTCTGTTAGCCAGCTCCGAGGTCAACAGCCCTAGCCCTTAGGCCACATTGGGGAAGCATGAGGACGAACCTGCTACCCTTGTGCTTCAATTGCTACCCCAAGACTCAAAACTCAGGAAGACAGGCGAAGGGACAGAATATAAACAGGATTCTAAGAACCATGGTTACTTTCCTGTAGTTAAATCAGAGGCGGCTCCTCCATTAGGGCGGAGGAGCGCCGCCCCACTGCTTTCTTGCAGTGCGAGAAGCAGAAAATAAAATGGTATTTGAAATACCATTTTATTTTCTGCTTCTTAAAGCAGAAGGCAGGGGTATGCCTGGTTGGGGTGGGAGGATATGCCACATAGAGAAAATGGCCTCCCAACAGGTGCCCGGCTGGGCGCTGTCCGGGACTCCGCACCATTCACAACGCTGCCATTTCAGCATTGTGATTGGCTTAGGGGTGGGAGCATGCTTGTTCCTGTTCAGGAGCAGGAACCCGGCCGAGGAAATGCAGTACATTAGCGGATCTTTTTAAGTGGTGGAGTGTGTGTGGGACGGAGGGGTGCTGACCAATTACATGAACGCTAAGAAAAGGTAGTGCCAGATAGGTGTGCACTCATATAACCAGGGCTTGCTGGCTGTTGAACTGGAGAACTTTCAACAGTCCTTCCCGCCATAAATCAAAATCAGATTCCTCAAGCAACTGCGATCTTTTTTTAATCCACGTTTTGCTCAGGTGTGTTATGCTCATATGCATCTTGGAATTGCTTGCCTGGTTCTCCCATCCACCTAAGCCATACTCGCTCGCTTGTTCAGTCGCTGTCTTCACAGCAGCAGCGAGGCAGACAGGTATAGACACACTGGGCAAGCTGTGAACTGTTAATGCTAGCTAGACAGTGCAGTGATATCTCTGCCCCAGGCCGTAAACTCACTTAACCCATCCTTGATGGGAGCATCTAATGAGAGACTACGGCTTAGAGAGATCATTATTTACAACTCCCAGAGGCAGAGCGGGACCCGGTCAGGCGATAAACCCTGAGCGACAACCCGCGAGAATTGCGTGCCGCGACTGTGTAGTTTACACTGTCGGCCTATATCCTCGCACTTCAGGAGCAAACAGTAGGATGTTGCTGGACTAAGGGTGAGAACGTGAGTCAACCCTGTGGTGACACTTGAGATCTGACATGGCATGATTTTGCTTTCACTACCACTGGCATGCTGGTTAATCAACGTCCTGGCTCCTGGGCCCCTATGCCTGCAATGGCCCAGAATTAGAGCTGATGTCGAGTCTTCTACCATACAGCGAGTCTACAGCTTACAAGTGCAGGATGTCTTCTCAGCGCTATGTCTGTGACATTGATTTCAAGAAGCTAATTACAGAGAGAATCCTCTCTCAGAAAAGTGTGTGGCTCTTCCATAAAACCAGGTAGCTCACAAGATCATTCCTACAAAGGACAATGGTTCCCTCGGAGGATGTGTAATCCTAAACTTCCTTAGCCAACGTATATTAATACCAATTGAATTGTGAATATACAGTTCACTTTATTCACTATATAAACATTTCATTATTATGCAAAGGATCTCATGTATCATATTTCATCATGTTTAAGGTGCTCGAACAAAATGGAGCAATGAAGGTGAATTGTGATAAAGGTGAAAGAATGTGCGCTGGTGCTGTACACAAAGCGTATACACAATACTAGGGGCTGATACAAATTATCATAGCACAACTAAGTGTATGAGTACAGTGTGTACATTATTGCAATTAATATTTGTGATTAATATCAGTCCACTAGTTTGACTGGAGATGTTTCAACCCTACAGAAATTACTATAGACAGGGTCATCATCAGGACAAAAACGTGGTAGCAATCGAACTCATGGAAATTAAATTGCCAAGAGCCCGCTCAACTCCAGCATCTTGAAGTGAACAGTATTGAGCAGCCGCACTGATTGAGAGTCGCCCAGCGGACACTCAATGCAGTAGATGCCTCTGCCAGGAGGCACTCAATCAGATTGAGTTGTACTGTGATCATTTGCATTTTTATCAACCCCTAGTGTTGTATATTTGCTTTGTATATAGCACCAGCACTCATTCTTTCACCTTTGTCACAATTCACCTTCATTGCACAGTTTTGTTTTATATGGTGAAATATGGCTCAATGTATCTTTTGAATAATAATAAAATGTTTATACAATGAATAAAATTAACAGTATATTCACAATTCAATTCGAGTTAATATTTTTGGCCAAGGAAGTTTAGGCTAACACTTCCCCTGAGAGAGCCATTGTCCTTTGTGGCTTTGATTAGCGCAGCTTCCCCAGAATAAAGGGTTGCCTCATTAATAGTTTATGTATGGACAAGATTCATCCAACAAGCCCCCTGTACCAAAGGAGCAATGAAAGGCTCTATTGTATGATTAGATCAGACAGCTGCCACCCACTCGTGCAAGTATCAGTGAACCACTACCAAAATGACAAACTTACATAAATATCTTCTTACACAAATTTCTACCAGCACTTAATTCCACTATCAAGCACTCCCTCCAACTATGCTAAAACTGAATTATCATAGTAAATTCACCCAATTCCAAAATATGTGAGAAGTGAGTTTAGCTTGATTTAGGAATTAAGCGAAGGTCACCATTTTTGTAGGGATATATTTATGTACGGTTCTCTATCTTAAAGTAACTATTTCAACAAACTATATTTTTGCAGTCTGCACATGGAAGCTTTCTTCCCACCCACCAAAGTAATCCCGGGTTAATGTTATCATCTAGAAGTGTGAGGCCAACTTTATCTGGAATATCAGATTGGCAGTCTTAGGGCCCTTGTTGGGCTCATTTGGATAAACAGCATCATGTCTTTTGTGTGTTTGTCACTCCACAGAATGTACGTCTGAATCAAGGAATAGACACACTCTTGTCTGCCCTAGGACCGTCTTCTTTCTTCACGTGTGTGAAGATCCATCGAACGAAATATGCCACTTAGGGGTCTCCATTTGCTGCTCAGAGTTCGAATCTTCTAGCTTTGATATGAATATGGAAAACAATCCTTCTGGATTTACTATTTGCCTAAGAGTTCCAACAGATCCTCAGAGATATGCATGCAGCTTTCAGCTAATCACCGATTCAACTTTAGGCACTATCAAACCACCAGTCCGAGGTTCATCAAGTACCCTCTAACATGGCTGATGAAGCAAAGATTCCTCTCAGGTGTGGTCCCAAAATGTTGTGATCACAGACTCCAGCATCCGGGCCTTTTTTAATCTGCCGGATCTAAGGTGGAAATCACATCATTTCTCCCTGAAGCTTGTTCACAGGTGTGGCGCTCATTTCTGTAACAGTTACAACATGCACACCTGCGGCTGGAACACTGGTCCACGCTGTCATTGTCTACGTCATAGGCTTCCATCAGATTTCTGCAATGTGTTGATGATCTTGTAGATCCAGTTGCTTCACGGCCAGCGTGCGGGCCACTGTTTCCCTGATGTCCCTCTGCTGCATGAGATCTGTTAAGTTGTCTTTCATGCCATCATTTCCATCTCCTTTATGGCGTGCTTCTCCCTCCTGTTCCACTGTCATGCTTTAGAGCATTGCTATGCAAGCAGCAGAATGCTGGCGTGCGGATTTGAAGGAATTGGCCATTCAGTAGGAAGCACGGGTTCATCATGATCCCTCACCTTGCAGACGGACTGCGCATGTGCAGTGCAAAGAAGGGGAAGCGACCAGCCTGGCAATGGAGGGTGCATTGGCAAGCTATAGTAGAATGACCGGTGCCATCTTTTATTAGTAGCCGCAGCGCTGTGTGTCATAGGGGCTAGAAATGCTGCAGACGGTGCTGCAATCGCACAGGCACACTGGCACAGAGGGCAGACGTGCATGAGGCTTTACTGCTCTCTGTACCCTCTTCTTGCCCCCTTGCCTTTGTCCCGTTGTGCGTCATGTAGTGCAACCCTTGCCGCTCACCATCTGTCTCTGCCTAGACCTGTCCTACCCCAGTGTTCCACCACAGGGGACACTCCCACCCCTCCATATCCGGTGTGCAGTCGGCTCCACCGCTCGCTCGCTTTCCTTAGCAGTTCTTGTTGCGTCTCTTCCTCCCCTTCGCTTTCCCGCTCTCTGTGATTTAGAAAACTTGGGGGCATATCAACAAGGGCTTTATCGAGACAGCGAGCGCGCAACCAAGATGGCCGCGTAGGTGCGAGGCTCCCGAGGACCTCCGCGACCTCCTATGACTATCCTGAACATATCCTGTCCCAGATGAGGGGACTGTGTTGGTGAGCCCGAGCTGAGGTGGCGCCCGTTTTCCGCTTCCAAATCGGACCTCGGACACCGACTTTAGCACTGATTGAGGTTTGCGGCCTTCTCCTAGCCGAACCCCGGATTTGCGTTGTGGGGCGATCCAGTGACGAAGTGAATAACAGCGGCGGACAGGGCTTGGTGGCTCGCGTAACCCGCACTTTCACTTTCGCTTTCGCACCCTCCTTGCTGTCTATGCGAGGTTGGGTCGCGGGGCTTCGTGTGTTGGTGTGGCCTCGCTGGGGGACCCTGCCTGCCCGCCGGCTGTGATCCGCCCCGCAGATCTGGGGTGGCACCCCCCCGGAGCCCGTGGACCGGCTTGCCCGCCCTTCACGACGTGGCTGGTGCGATCGGGAGACTGGGACCATGGCCACGAAACAAGATGGCGATCGGGCAAAGGTAAAATCGACCCGGCGTGGCGCAGCCGATCAGTCCAACAGCATGGATCGCTATACCCTCCAGAAGGGATCTCCTGAGGTGCCACGCAGGTCCCCTGAGGGCCCTACTGATGCCCCCGATCTGCCCACGGATCTGACTCTGCGGGATGTCATGGGCGCCATCGCCGAGATGAAGGCCTCTGTGGGCCAGCGTTTTGACACACTGGCGCAGAAGATCGACTCGGTCCTCGTAGATGTTGGCCTGATAAGGGCCGATCTCTCCAAGACCAACGACCGAGTCGATTCTTTGGCCCACACCGCATCGGGCCTTACGACAGATGTGGCGGCTCTGCAAACGGAGGTGCGCCGGCTTGCTCGGGCGAGTGCGCTGATGGATCGTCGCCTGGAGGACTCCGAGAGTTGGGCCCGGAGGAACAACATCCGTATCATCGGGGTGCCTGAGGGACGTGAGGAAGCGGCGGCGGACCTTTTCGTGGAAGACCTGATTGTTACCCATCTCCAGCCACGGGGGCTGAGTAAATTCTTTGCTGTGGAGAGGGCCCACAGGGTTCCCGGGGGAAGGCCTAAGGTCGGAGCCGCTCCGAGGCCTCTCATCGCCCGGATTTTTAATTTTCGGGACAGAGACGCTATCCTGCAATCCTCCAGACTACAGGGACCGATTAGACTTGACAATATGGACATTAATTTCTATCCTGATTTCACCCCTGCGGTCCAGAAGCAGAGACTGAGCTTCCTTGGTGTCAAGCGCCGTCTTCGGGACCTAAATCTCAAATACGCCATGCTTTTCCCAGCTAAGCTGCGAGTGGAGGTGGAAGGTCGCACACACTTTTTTGATCGTCCCGAAGCGGCCGGAGACTGGCTGGATACTCTGTCTGGAGATCGGGATCGGGGTGGCGGGGGGGGAGCGGCCGGGGGAGAGGGCTCGCCGGATCAAGACTGAGGGACTAATATTAGGCCTCGCTCGGGACAAAAATGATGCCACTTTTGACTATACGTCGGATTGCTTAAGTTCCCCTCCTATGGAGGTTGTGTGGGGTCTCTTGGGGGTTCTCCCTCCTCCTCTGGGGGTCTAGTTAGTTTAACTATCTATGGGGCGACAGGCACACTGCACGTTGGGGGGGCTGTCTGGGCTCATGCAGGGGTGCAGGGAGGGGGGAGTTTTGTTGGGGTGGGTGGGCAGGGATGGGGTGTTGTTCGTTATTATCACAAGGCAACCCTTTTTTTGTGTTGGTTCTACTGTGCTCTCGGGGGGACGAATGATGGTTTCTGTGTATGATGGGGGGTAGGGAATTAACTTTGTTGTCTTGGAACGTCAATGGACTGGGGGACAGGATCAAACGAGGTGTGGTCCTACAGTATCTGAAGCGACTCTCGCCTGATGTGGTCTTCCTGCAGGAGACACACCTTATTGGCAATTCCTTCTGCGCCATGAATCGGCGTGGCTACCGCCTCGTGGCCCACTCGGGCTTCACGTCAGGCTCGAGGGGTGTGGGTATCATGGTAAAGAACTCGCTCCCGTTAGAAATTGATGAGGTGCTCCACGATGACAGGGGACGTTACACTGTCTTGGTGGGGAGAATGGAGGGCAAAGTGGTTGTCTTTGTGTCAGTGTACGTCCCACCGGGGTTGCAGTCGACCACCTTTGCAGATCTGGGGCGCCTCCTCCTTGGCCTTCCGGGGGGGCTTCTGGTGGTGGGGGGGGGGATTTCAACGCGGTGGTTTCTGGGACTGTGGATCGTCACCCCCCTAGGGACCTCCCCCGGGCACAGGCGTGGCTATCCGGCCTCTTGGATACACTGGGATTGGTGGACTGCTGGAGCTTAAAACATCCCACGCAGCTGCAATACACTTTCCACTCGGGGGCCCATGGTAGTCTCTCACGGCTTGATTATGTCCTTGTCCCGGCGGCCCATGTCGGGAGGGTGGGGGAGGTGCGCCATTTGGCACGGGGTATCTCGGACCACTCCCCGCTATTGTTGCATTTTGATGTCTTTCCGAGGGCTGAGAGCAGGGTGGTCCCAATCAATTCCTGGTACCTGCGCGACCCCACCATTCGCGCTGACTTGATTAAATCCCTCCAGCGCTATTTTGAGGAGAATGTGGGGTCAGTGCCTTCAGCTATCTCCCTGTGGGAGGCCTTCAAAACAGTACTTAGAGGGGAGGCCCTATCCCTTATTTCCCACGCCCGGAGGCGCGAGCGGGAGGAGGTGACCCGGGTGGAGGCTGAAATAGCTGAGCTGGAGGGTAATCTAGAAGATGGGGTGACGGATGCTGCACTACATGTCCTCCAGCTCAAACAGGCGGCTTATAGGGCCCTCGTTACGGAGGCGGCCAGGGGCCTTAGAAGAGAGCAACAGGGGCGACTGTATGATGTGGGTGATAAGGCTGGTAAACTGATAGCGTGGTTGGATAAAAAGGAGAGAGCGAATCGTGTGGTCCCGCTGATTGAGAAAACGAATGGTGTGTGTGTAACTGAGCCAGAAGAAATTGTCTCCTGTTTCGCGGAGTATTTCCGCGAGGTGTATTCCCCGGTCTCTTCTTGCTCGGAAGAGGATTCCCGTGCCCTGCTCAGGGATATCGCGCTGCCTTCCCTGTCCGGGGAGGACAGGGTGTCGCTGGACGCCGCTCCCACCTCCGACGAAATCGCCCTCGCCATACGCTCGGTCGCTTCTGGCAAGGCCATGGGCCCGAACGGTATCCCTATCGAGCTGTATAAGCTGCGACCGGATACATTGGCGCCTCACCTCCGCGCAATGTTCCTCGCGGCCCACTCGCTGGGCTCCCTCCCGCTTGACCAGCGTCTGGCTACAATCGTGGTGATCCACAAGGAAGGGAGACCTCGGGATCGGGTTACTTCCTATCGGCCTATCTCATTACTGAATGCGGAGCCTAAAATTCTCGCTAAGGTACTCGCCAATCGGCTGGTCGGTGTGGTGGGAGATCTGGTTCATCAGGACCAGTCTGGCTTTATTCCCCATCGCAATACAGCCCTTAATCTGCGGCGTTTGCATGGGGTGCTTGCGCGCGTCCCATTTATACGGGAACCGGCCATTTTGGCGTCCTTAGACGCCACCATGGCGTTTGACACGCTTGAGTGGCCATACATCTGGGCGATGCTTGCGAAGTTCGGATTTGGCCCAGGATTCATCAGTTGGGTCAAATTGTTGTATGCGGGCCCATTGGCGCAGGTGGTCGTGAACGGAAGAGTATCGGCCCCGTTTGAGCTGGGCCGGGGCACGCGACAGGGCTGTCCCTTGTCGCCGCTCCTTTTTGCGCTTGCCTTGGAGCCCCTGGCGGAGTGGCTGCGGTGGGAGCCTTCCATCCGTGGTCTCCGTTGGACCCCCGAGTATGAGGACCGCGTATCCCTATACGCTGATGACATCCTTCTGTACCTAGCCTCCCCACGTAAATCACTTATAGTGCTAGTTGATGTTTTACACTCGTTTGGTCGTAACTCCGGTCTCGTCATCAACTGGGCTAAATCGTGTGTGTATGTTCTCTCTGGGGAGGCTCCTATAATCCCGCGGGGCTGTCCGATCCAGATCGCCCCGCAGGGATTTCGGTACCTGGGTGTCTTCATTACTCTGGACCCGGAGGCCCGGTATGAACGGAATCTGCTTCCCCCCCTCCAGCGTCTGCGGGTAGATGTCGCACGCTGGCGGCGCCTGCCGCTTTCGCCGCTCGGCCGGGCGGCATTGTTCAAGATGATGTCTCTGCCGCGTTTTCTGTACGCTTTGCAGAACACTATGGACTTGGTCCCGGCGCGCTACTTCCGTGAGGTGGAGAGTCTGCAACGCCGCCTGTTCTGGGACGGGAGGCCGCGCATTGCTCTGGCTAAGCTGACGCTCCCATGGTTTGACGGGGGGATTGCCCTCCCGGATATTAAACGGTACTATTGGGCCTCCCAGCTCGCTGCCATTAACCATGGCCTCTACGGGCCCGCCTTAAACCCGGCATTTGAAATGGACAAGATGCTCCTGCCAGGTGGCGACTACAATCGAGCGCTCTACTCTAGCGCGCCCGACGCTCGTCTGACGGGCCCCACGCGTGTCATGGTGCAAGTCTGGCACGCGGCCAATGCAGCTATGGGGTGGAAGGACCGTTTGACCCGGGCATCACCACTATACGCGTCTGAGCGGTTAGGTTCCCTGTGGACCTCTAAGGGCTTCGAGAAGTGGGACATAATAGGTATCAGTAAAGTGGGGGATCTTTGGACGAGGGGAGGATTTAAAACGTTCGATATGCTGCAGACGGAATTTCAGTTGCAGGGCAGTGAATACTTTCGGTATTTGCAGGTCCGTCATGCGCTGGGCTCCGTCTTCTCGGACGTTGCCTCCATCCCGGAATATTCCCCCCTGGAGGATAGAATGCTGGATGGGCACGTCCCGGACAGCACGATCTCACTTATATACAAAAAGCTCATAAACGACCGCTCGGGCCTGTTGACTGCCCTTCGTGCGGCTTGGGTTGCCGACGGGCTGGAGTTGGACGACGAGGACTGGACCTCCGCGGTGGCCTCCCCGAAGGAGGTGGCCATACCGGCTCGCCTTCGCTTCGTCCAGCTCAAGATACTCCACCGGGTCTACATGACGGGGCCAAAGCTTCTGCGTATGGGCTATGCTGGAGATGGGTTGTGTAAGCATGGGTGTGGTGCTTTGGGGACCTTTCTGCATATTTTGTGGGAGGTGGAAGGGTTCTGGCGTGGTGTACATGAGGTGCTGCGACTGGTTACGCATGTGGCGCTGTTGCCTGAAGCGAGAAGATGCCTGTTGAATGTGTGGGAACCGACTGATTACTCGGCGCCGCAGACGTGGTGGGTGACTCTGGGATACATGATAGCCAAGCGTGATATTGCTCAACTGTGGGGGTCCCAGAGGCCCCCGACGGTCTCGGCCTGGAAAGAACACATGGACTGGTGCATGTTTCGAGAAAAGGTGGTGTATGTGGCGAGGGGTAAGCCTGGGACGTGGGTGAAAGTATGGGGCCCCTGGAACGCCTACCGAGGGGGTATCTGTGCACCTCCGCTGCTGCCTGATGCCTCGCCAGCCCCGTCCCCTTAGCCGACTCATTACCCCGCTGCCGGGCATTGGGTTCCCCCAGTCCTCGCTCTGTTCTCTTCCCCCTCTTTATACTTCTGTGTATAGTTGGGATCCCCCCTCTAGGGGAGCACGTGCTGCTATTTTTGATTGTGGGTTGCCTTGTGGGTGTGGTTTTTATTTTTGTTGTTCTTAATTTAAAATGAAACCGCATAATGGGACCTAGATGATGTGGCTTTTGACATTGTTACCTACTGAGAAATGCTCCTCCTGTAATACCACGTGTTCCATAAATGTATGTCGTATGTTCCTACCATTGCTAGCGGCCGGCCGGAAGGTTGTGGGCCCATACTTGTATACTTTTAAGACTTGTAATAAACGGTTTCAAAAAAAAAAAAAAAAAAAAAACAAGGGCTTTATCTCTGCTTTTTTGGCTTTAAAAGCCAAAAAAGGAGAGATAAAACTAGCGCCCTATCAACAACAGGGTGCTAACATGCAAATTTGCATGTTAGCACCCTTTTACTCTACGCTTCCCCTTGCATCTCTAATGAGATGCAAAGGGAGCGTTCCAGAGTAAAATAATAGGAGAAATGTCGCTAAGCGACATTTCTCCTATTACCAAGAATGTCGCTAACCCTGTTAGAGACAAAAAAAGCAACGCTAACCGCGGTTAACGCTGCTTTTTTATGTCTGGTATTTTTCTGACTTAGCCATGATATGCTATGGAAGGAGGATATCATGGCTAAGTTTGCCTGTCCCTATCAACAAGGTAACGTGAGATTATCGCTGGGTTTCCAGCGATAATCACACGTTAGCCTGTTAGCGTGAGGATTTTTATCGCTATTGAGATAAGCGTTGCTAATAGCACGCTATCTCAGCGATAAAAATTCACGCTAGCCGGCGATAATTATCCTAGCGCTAAGTGCGCTTAGAGATAATTATCGCCGGTTGTTGTTGATATGCCCCTGAGTGTGCTGAAACTGGCATAGAGGCTGATCCATGCCCTGAGGAGGAGACTGCCTCCCGCTGCTGGAGGATGGAGCCGCTTCCGGTTGGGATCCTTGACAGCACGCACTCACAGAAATGACACGCCGCTTTGTGTTGCTAATGACTGCTACAATCGCACGCCTCGGGCGTTCAGACTCAGCAGGAGCTGAGCCACATCTGAGGGCTGCTCCTGCATTGTATGAGCTGGAAGGGTGCGGCGCTCTTGTGCACCGTTCGGGCCATTGCCCCTCAATTCTGCTTTCTTTCGCCTCCTCGTGACGTCTCAGACTCTCGCAGAAGCCCTCGTCCTTTACATTACCGCGTATATGTTTTTCCCGTCACTTTCCACCGCTCTGGTGAGGCCCACTGCAGAACAACGTGCACTCTGTTTGCGGGGAAGTCTTTCTCAGTCAACAATGGGTGTAAAGTATGAAGAACCAGGCAACTCCCCCACCAGAGGTCAAGTGGGCTATGTCAGGTGCAATACACACCTTGAGAGGCAGAAGTCAATGCCTAACGCTACTATTTTAGAATAAAATAATTTAATTATATCCCTAGCTGACATGTCTAAACAGCCTTGGGACGGGCACTGCGGCCTTGAATGTACACCTGGTCTCACGAGGGGTTGAGTTTAGAATAATATATTTGAAAGAGTGGAATGGGATTATTAGTACAAATAGGGTCTCTGAGGTGCAGTGCAGGTGCTGAGCAGTCTGCTCTCTGTAGTGTTGACTTTCAGAGACCTTTCAGGGGTGGTGACCACCGGTGAGCGATACCAAATGGAGGACTTTGTGTCAGCTTCTCCCACAAAGCCCATACTGCCATCAAAGGAAGAGGCTGTGCCAAGGTGAAAGGTCAGCATGGGTCAAAGGACAATGGCGTTGGCCATCTGGAGGTTACATAAAGGGGACTCACCTTTTTTGTGGTGCACGTAGGAAATGTTAAATATTATTCATCCAGCTTTGAAAGAGGTGCAGCGTGGGGGATAAATGTACTGTAAGGGAATAAGACACCGTTCACGAGATCTGGAACAGAGGTAGAGGTGTTTTAAGTAAGTCAGTCTCCGCAACTATGCTCAACATCCTGTGATTCTGGGCAAATCACGTAATCTCCCCGTGCCAACCAAAAATGAATGTGTTCTTATGTAACACAACTGGTGCTCATGTAAAGCGCTCTGATACCCGATGTCTCGGGTCTAGTTCGCACTATAAAAAACTCTACAAAAAAAAAAAAAAAATGTGCGGTACATTGTCAGAGTATGGCGCTTGAGTGCTGACGCACGACAAAACTACTGGTTGTGGTAGTAGTGTATTGGAAGAATTGAGTGTTGATGGAGGGCGGAAGGGGAACAGATGCCACATATACTGTATTCTCAATGCACTCTTTGGTTCTGGCAAGAGGTGCATTAGCAGAGATGTGCACAGTGGTGGCTAGGAACCTCCAAGTACTAGAAGTGCAAGAAATGTTGCGTAACAGGCAAGAAGGGAAGCTCAGTGCTTTCTTGGGGTCTGGAAATAACAACCACCCTAGCAATGCAGCAAGTAGGAGCGGGTGTTGTGGAAACAATCACATTCACCAATGTGGTTTTTATATGAAAGGCAGTAATGTATGCAAGTTTACCATTACTTCTTCCGCTCAAAGAAAAGAAGCTGCGTACTGCTTTGAAGACAGTCTTGTGACTGCTCTTCTAGAACAGGAAATGAGGAAACCTATATAGCATGATGAAACTTTAGCTCCATTCACGAGGGCCTGTGAGATCACCAGGGATTGATCCAGATACCTCATCTTGATATCAATGACATACTGACTGAGTGCTTATTTGCTGGAAGGAACTCACTCTGACTCATTTGGAAACATTAACCACTTCTTTTACAAAACAGATACAATTATATAAAGACCCAAGCTGGCAGTAAGTGGCATAGCAAGGCTGCCATGGACCCAGGTGTCATTAACGTGCCCCCGTCTGCTGTTTGGCAAGTAAAATACTGGCATAATTGGAGTTCAGTGGCCCTTAGGGCCTACTGAAGGGCCCTAAGTTAGGACCCCAAGGCCCCAGCTGCACAGCTCCCGATGCTCTCTGGATAGCTTTGTCCCTGTGGTAGTTTACAACTCCGACACCTGGTGGCATGCAGCAGCGTTTGTTTTCTTGTGCCATTCTACCGGGCTCTTTGTGTACAAGGAAATACTTGAATAGTTGATATTTAAATAATTTTATATGTTCATTTTTATTGAGAGCTGTTATAAAACCTTATCTCCATCAAATACCTGAATTGTTTCTATGCAGAGGAAGCCTCTGCTCAGTTGATACCCAAAGGTTGAAGCGTCGACTCTCCAGACCAGCAGATTGTGTGATGAAATAATCACATCTGTTTGCAAATTCTGAAGAGGTTCCATTTTTCCTTAATACATTGTTCCACATAATTAATAATATTTATGAATCAGTATGTGCGCACATTTCACTGAGCCGCCTTCATCACATTTTATATTACTGTGTGACCATCTTTAAATTCAATATTTGGAATTACCATACTTGTCCAAGTTTATGAGAATAAATTGACTTGCTGGAATAATTTGTAGGCTGCCCTTATATTCACACTGTAGAGATCATAGCCCCTGCGAGGGTCCTGCTGCCACCTCTACACTGTAATCAGTCATTCCTACTGAGCGTCATCATAGGTAACTATACATTATGCAATCTTTTGAGACTTAGAGTGACCCTGTGTCATACACATCGCAATACTGAAAATGTGGAATCCTTCGGCATTAACTCTGAAAAATCTTACTGAGTGCAGTTGTAAGCTTGCATTTCTCTGGGTATTTAAAGCAAACTTCTGCAGCCCACATGTCTCCTAACAAGCTTCAGATTTCAATACTTGTGAAGTCGAACTCAAAGTTTCAGCAAATGACAATTGATTGCAGTTGGCATACTATGGATTGTTGTGTTCAATACTTTCTGCAGAACAGGACATGATTCAATAGGCTGTGCTCAGTCTGAAGAAAGCTTATTGAACACAAGAATGGACCAATTGTAATGTGCAGCATTTAATAATTTATTACTAGCCAAACAAACCCTATTTAGCAACATTAGGATAATGAAAAACTGGGGAAAAACATAACACTACTACCGACAGCTTGCAGTTTGCATGCAGATCTTATGAACTCCAAGTAACTAAAGGATCTCTGTGAAGCAGTAACCCTCTGAGAGAGCCACATAAAATACAATTCTACGATCTGCACTGCACTCTGCGCTACTTCGATCTCTCTCCAGCAGGTACATTATTCACATGAAAAAGAAACCAACTTGCGGCTGACCAAGGTTCTGCACCTCTAATTTCTTAAATAAGCGATTAAATATATTGTCCGTGCATTCTCGTTCAGAGTACGCCGCACTTATACTCCACTGGAAAACCAGATAAAGTGATTCAAAAATTGAAGGACGGTGCACCAGAATAAAGTTGATAGAGATCCAGATGTATTCCAAAATATATATTCATTTATTGATGTCTCTTAAAATTAAGATTTCAGCATCAGCCAACGTGTTTCATTCCAAAAGGAACTTCATCAGGGCAAAATATCATATGGTATATTCATCATCCCCCCGGGTTCCAGTTACAACAATTCTTGTCGAAACCAAATCCTTTGTATTTCACCATCAAAATCTCATCACAAATTATATAAGATGGCTCAAGTATTCAGTAATATTAAAGAGTCCTCGTCAATGTCGACGTATGAGCGTGTTTCCCGTAGTGAAACTATTAGTAAAGGTTATTTTGCCCTGATGAAGTTCCTTTTGGAATGAAACGCGTTAGCTGATGCTGAAATCTTAATTTTAAGAGACATCAATAAATGAATATATATTTTGGAATACATCTGGATCTCTATCAACTTTATTCTGGTTCACCGTCCTTCAATTTTTGAATCACATTATTCACATGAGTTATCTGAAATTTTTTATTGTCGCCTGAAAATTGCTGGACACACAAGGAACTCTGCAGCAGATACATTTTAAACACATTACAAAACACAACCCCTCTAGCTCAGCGCCTGGTGCGGTAGCATCAGCCGCACTGCCTTAAATTGGGCCATGAGCCCGGCTTTGGAGTTGTCAAGCCTTTCTAGCTTCACATTTTGTTTAATTATATGTCGCTTGTTAAGTGTCATATTTACTTAAGTGTAGACCCTTGATGCCTGGACAGCAAGAAATGAGGTTGAAAAAAGAAGCAGTAAACGGGGAAGTCAAAGCCGGAAGGCCCTGGGTTTCAGGGTTCTTTGCAAATGAGCCTTGCTTACCCTTTACTAATGGCAGCAATTTGGAGGTACTTTTTCTGTATTATCAAATAAATAAAAAGTGTTTTACTTCTTTAGAAAATACAGAAATATCGATATATCAATCTATTTATTCTGTAATGATACCTGGTGACCAAGAAGGATCCAAATATTTACTTCAGGTTACTCCTGATACAGCCAGGGCTTGGAAAGGAGGAACAGCCTCCCAGGACACATGTGTGTTGCCAGATTCTTGCTGAACTAAGAGATGTGGTCTGATTCACAGGGATCTTCAAGGACCACAAAGGTCCATTATTACACCTGTAAGTTGAAGGGGTCGAGCACTCTGATATCTTGCTGCATCCACAGATGTTTGTATGTCAGAATATGTGCGGACATAAAAATCATGGCCCATTTACAATTTAAAAAACATATCGCTCCACTGGGTGTAGATTTTCTATTATTAACTTCAATGGTGTGATATTTTAAAATGCTATTTGGAACGCAGCAATTTGTTAGGCGATATTTAGACCACAGTATTCTGGTATTAATCTAGGAGAAAAGTTATGTCCAGGAGGATATGAGGCATTTGTCCCTTCCAATGGTTGTGGTGGAGGAGAAATGCTGGGGGCGCTCTTCTTTTCAGGTCATATGTTACAAGATCGAGCCCAAGAATGTTGCCCTGCAGCAATACCAACTCCACAATGTGGACGGCTGCTAGGCCATCAGGGTAGGTATATATAGGGGAGTATAGATTTGCTACGCTTAACAGGACAACTACTTACCTTGATTATGTACAGACAGTCGATATTGTTGTAGCTCGATCTTTGGACTATGGTGGTCTGACCTCCCACCTCTTCCCCTACTTGATGATAACAGTGGTGAGCTTCTTGAGATCATGGCTAGTAATTCATATGGGCAAAGAAAAACCTTGGGGCATCAGTACTTGTGGCATCTCTCATTAGGCTTTGGAAGACTCATAGGGTTGTGACAGGATCAGCTAAACGTCAGATGAATCTGACACGACTAATAATGCATTGCAGTCCTATTTCATAGCCTTTAACTGGCCCCACGCAAAGAAGGTGATCTGCAGCCAGCCATGTTTCTTCAGCCTACAGGCTGAGGACAGTGGGACTTGTAGTTTCACTTTTTCTATTTTATGTGTGGGCCTATAGGTGGCAGCATGCTTAGTGTGATTGGCAGATGAACCAGGAATGACTGAAAATGTAACCTCATGTCCTGGGGTCCTTGTGTCACCTCCAGGGCTTGCTGCAGTCACCAGTGGATGCTTATGACGCCTGCTGGCCTTCATTACCTTCTGTGTCTGGCACCTACAGCCTCGGGAGCCTGCTGACTGTGGGCCCTCCGGCATCCATACCCTACTTCCTTCTGACCGAGCCTCGTGCAGTAAGATGCAAAATATTCTTCTTTGTTTGTGGCTTCCTGTTTCTGCTAGAGCTGTCCCATAGGACCCAGGAAGGGCTTAGAACACTCCTCTGCTCGCCACCGCTCCACATATCTGGAGCCCAGAAGGGTTTTGTCATCCTCGCCCCACTCACTCCTCCCCATACGATCACAATGCATAAGAGCTGGATGGACTTGCAAGTGACAAGCATGGGGTTTAGATTCTGTTCCTGTAATGATACAAACAAGTGTGGCCACTTTACAAAATGGTATAAAACCACCACCACTATGCAAGAAGGTGAGCAGAAGGCACTGCTGGAATAGAATGGGAGCCAGTCGGAGGCCAGCTCCAGCAGCTGTTCCTAAGCTGGAAACAGGTGCCACAGCTCTACCACATAATCTTGGTTGTGTCTCATTCCTGGTAGTGACATGGGACACATGCACTCTCACTGTTCCTTGCTGTGGGGAGCTGCAGAGAGTCCTTGCACCTTGCAGTTCTTTCAAGTGCCACCGGCTGCATAATGCCTCACTTCATATGCACAGTCATCCCTTGTGTGTCTGTCTTGGTAGCTGGAAGTCAGACGGGCCACAGCTGAAGCCGCAAACGTGGCTGCCACACCGAGCAGCTCAACAGAAGAATCAAACACAGAGTGGAATCTCACTGGCTGTTCAGTAATAAACGCAGATTTTAAAATGATGCCATTGTCAAGCTATGGGTTTATGTGAGATATAGCCTTTTATACCTTATATCCTCTGTGGTAATGCTAGTTATGTCTGATTAAAAGTGTAAGTCTGGTAATATTAATCTTTTAAATAGCACACCTTGCAAACTGAACTTTTAGCACCTAATAAGTGTGCATTACTACCCCTCAGCACACCAGAGCCTGCTCCTCACTTGATGGATTCCACAAGAAGCTGAAGACCGGGCTCTTCGTATAAGCACCTCGGGAACAACACATCTACACTCCTGTCCAAGCACCTGGATAATCAGCATTAGAATAAAGAAAGATTGAGTTAAAACCTGCAATGTTTCATACTTATGTTATGCAGGTTGCATTTACCTGTTTGCAGCAGGTACATAACTCAATGAGTTATATCCAGCCCTGGCAACTGGATATCTCACCAGCCAAAGAAAGATTAATAAGATGTGCTTGCAAAAAACAAGCAGCATGCAGGTGGATATGAGGAATAAGAAACACATGTGCCCATGGACAGTGTTTTTTAATAAGTCTGTAGGGCCTGGGTTCACAAATGGTACCTAAAAAAACATCTGCAATTTGCTCTTGGAAAATTGATCCTATGTTTGGCATGTGTTTATTTGTACGGGTTTCGACAGAGAGAAACCAACTGCAAGGCCATTTCCAAATAAATAAAAAAAAAACAAGATGGTGTGCGATAACCTAATGTTGCAAGTGAACATACCTGATAATTTCGTTATCTTGCCCAACCGTATATCTGCAGTTGCAGAAATCCACTCAGCAGAAATCCACCCATATCGGAAAGGATAAAATCTTGCAACCTTGGATCAGGATAGGGATCCCACATCTGAAAATTAATTAGCACATAAATTGGTCTTAGCTGTGAAATAAAATTCAATACAATTATGATTCGGATTTCAAGACGTAGAGAAATTTAAAAACTCCCTAGATCAGTTGATTTCATGTGGTGGGAACTAGAAAATTACTCAAAATTATTAAAGTGTTTTAATAGGCTTTAAATCAAGTTTTGAATTTAAAATGCACAGTTCCGTCAGTTTTAGGAGAGAATATGGGACTTTCTTTTTGGAGCTGAGAAAGTCACTGAGGTTTCTTGGATGAGAGGCATACTTTAAACTGCCATTCAGTGAACTTCCATACACACACTTGCTCTCTCACTAGGTGTATCATTTCACTAGTTACAGACATAGTTCAAAGAAAGACCACCACTTCACAGTTGTGTCACCACCATATTCTTCTTAATCCTTCGTCATCCTTGATCACTCAGGGCTCAATTTACAAAGGTAAACGTACACTTTTTTGTAAGTTTATGGGGTTTTTTGTTCACAAACTACGAGATAATAGTACGTTTATGACTGAGGAGATTCTGCAGTCGGGGCAGGAAAGTCTACACATAAAAAGATGGGACAGGACTCTTTATCTTTTTATGTGTGGGGTTCTCTGCCCTGACTACGGAGTCTCCACATTCATAAACCTACTATTTACCCGTAGTTTGTGAATACAAATAAAATGTAAACTTACACAAAAGTGTAAGTTTATGTTTGAGAATCAGGCCCTCCATGTCTGAAAAGTTACAATCTGTCTTTCTTTTCATTTGTTCGCACACATTAATCGCCATTGTATCCTAAGGTTAAATGAGAAACTATGTTCAGAGTAGCCAGGGAGAGAGTGTCCCTCTTGCATGTCTGCTGGAAGACACACCAGATGGACACCTTTTTTTGGCTTCTCTTGTACTCCTCCAGGGCCTCACTCTTGGCCTGTATTTGACTTGCACTGTGTGGTAGAATGTGCAAATGGATACAGGATGGAATGTGGGCAGATGAAATGGAATGTTAAGATTGGAATGTGTGACATTCTAAGGTGGGCGGTTGAACGGAGCGTCCTCTGATTGCTGCTGGGCGGTGCTTCGCTGTACTGCGAATATGACATTTTTGAAGGATTACATGTATCTCACCACGCTTGATGTCCAGTCCACCTGTGTTTCTTTTCAAACATTGACAATGAGCTGGAAATATCCTGGAAGGGAATTGTGGAAGCAAGAGGCAATGCAACCACTTATTTTCCAATTTCCATGTGGGAACCATGGAGTTCTCTCTCGCAGTTTATTCTGCACTTAAAAAGATGGTAGCTGGATTCAAGAAAGATATTTCTCTTCATTAAAAAGTAACTACTTTTCCGTGGTTACATAGAATACTATTGTACAATAGTGGAATGCATATCATGTAAGCTATTTATGATTCTGTCTTCATTACGCTGTACGTCTATTTCGTCAGATGTGGAATGTATTGTGCAACAGTAGAAATACACGTTGGAGGTAATGTATTGCCAGAGGGGGTAACATTTTATGCTAGATGTGTTCCATATTATGCTATCAAGGTTGAATCCTCAAGGAAGTCACTTAAAAATTTGAAATTTGTTTGGTCTGATGAAGAGTCACCCAGTTTTCCAGCTATTAAGCATAAAATGTCTTGTTTGAAGCCATTCCTAATGGGTGCGGAGTGTGTGATTGCGGTGGATGCAGGTGGATATGAAGTGGGAGCTGTATTAATGTAGAAAGAGGGTGATCATACATGGATTGTAGCATACTCTTCACATAGCCTTACTCAAGCCAATGGAATTATTCTGTTATAAAACGTGAACTGTTGGGTGCTAATTAGGCAGCAGAGAGGTTCAGATTGTATGTGTGGGGGAAGACATTTGAAATTCAAACTCCTCACAAACCATTGGTGAATATTTTGAATCCGTAAAGGGGAAGAAATGTAACTCCTAGATTAGCAAGGTTAGTGTCTAAACTAACAAGCATTGGCATTGCCAATAGGTCTCGCTTTTGGGACCTTATAAGTATTTAGTTATGCAGCACAATATATTTGGTGCAACAACATCAACTGTTGCATGGCTAAACACTTATAAGGTACAAGGTTTAGCCATGCAACAGCTGATGTTGTTGCACCAAGGATATTGTGCTGCAAAACTAAATACTTATAAGGTCCCAAAAGCGAGACCTATTGGCTATGCCAATGCTTGTTTAGTTAGGGAAGGGGTCGTTGCGGTGTTTGAGGCCCAGGGCCAGATGAGAGTTACACCGGCTGCATCTGGGGGGCGGAGTCACGCCGTGCAGTGACAGCCCGTCTGAGTGCTCCAGCTGCTGGCGGGTCCCTCCGTGCACCCCTGCCCGGCGCATCTTCTCCCGCCGCAGTGAGCGCATCCGCTCCACTCGGAGCAAACAGCACCATTAAAAAATCACAACTTTAAGAGAGCAGCTTCCACTGTGAAGTGTTACCATGGCGATGCGCGAGCTTTCCATGCTCTGAGTGAAGATGAGGCAGAGTGCCAGCGACCTGCGGCTGCATGCCACCAGAGGCTGCCCAGGAATGTGCCCCCAGAAGGACCGGCACAAATGGGTAAGTGGGCCATTGCTTTGCCGTCTGTTTGCGGGCGTTTGCTTTTCGTTTTTAAATGAGTGTGTTGCTTTTGTGGATGATTTGTGCTATGAACCAACGATGCAGTTTTCATGGGAAGATGTGTCTTTACACTGGACAGAGCATTTGAGGTATTGCTTGATTGTTTTGTGATGTTTTTGGAGCGATGTCTTCATGAATGTTTTATTGTACATTTACAAGTGCTCTGAATCCGCAGAAAGGTCCTCATGGCGCTTTATAGCTAATAAGATAGATCTTAGAGACAAGCGGTCACTGATTAGATCAATGTTTCACCTGCAGGTCACAGGTTCAAAGAAGGGCGGGGGTGACGTAGCTTTGATTTTTCCCAAGAGTGATACCTTACCTAGCAGTGAGTTGGGTGTTTGTAACAGTTGTTATTACAGCGCTACGAATCGGCAAAACAGGGATAGCAAGCACTGCATGAATAAACAATGCATCTTTAGTGTACAAGCCTGGACGAGAAATGCATAATTAGTGTGTATGATTACAATGACATGATGTCAAATGGACCTTTGCGTCATTAATTACTTACTAGTGTTCCGGAGAATGATATTGCCGCCGCTGTTATTTTGAAATATGTTTTTGGTATGCTTATATTATCAGGTAGTGATTGACAGTAGTTTAAATGTTTTAAAAAATAATAAATAAAGAGCGTTTTCGTATTTTGGTGAAGGAAGAGATGTTTAATAACAGGAGGGGTGCAGGTATATGCGATGGTTGCACACGGCTGTCTCATGGGGCTCAGAATATTTTATATGAGGAGAGACGCTCTTGAAAAGAGCACAGCGGAGCAGAGCATCGGGGGAACAAGCACGCGAGTGGTGCGTGCGTGCGAAAACAAGCCCGGAAGTTGTGTGCGCGCGAGAGCGCTAAAAGAACATTTTAAACAAGACAAGCCCGGCGAAGCGTGGCGCGTGCGCTTGGAGGGGGCGGGGGAGCGCATTCCAGGCGGTGGAGCGGACCCTTTGAAGTAGGATGCCAAACGGATTGCATGGCGGCACGATGCGCGTGATTGTGCGCGTGCTCGCCATGCAATCCGCTTTTGGGAGCACTTTTAAAATCCCCTTACTATAGTCTCGCCTTGCAATCGCTTGCGCGATAGCAAGGCGAGACCTAAAAATGTACCAGTTTCATGTTGAAGATGTTTCTGGCAGGAAGAAACTATTGCTGATGGATTGTCCCGTCTTCCTTTAAATGTGACTGAGACGTCTGTTTATGATCATTTGGAGTGTAAGGTTGGTACACGTATGAGGATGTGTTGCAGTGGGAAGACATATCTGATAGGCGAGAGGGTGAAGAGGTGTGGTTGCAAGAGATGGAGAATGGCGTTTGTTTAAATAATGTTAAATCATAATTACTTCAAGGATGGCCTAGTGAGAAAGCAATGAAAGGAGAATGCGCAGTATTTTGGAAGGGAAAGGACAAGTTATCGCTGTATACTGGTATCATTTTAAGAGGAGACAAAATCGTCCCCCTGTGGGTGTTCGAAGTATTGTGATAAAAAAAGGGTCATGATGGACATGGAGGTATGTCTGGTACCAAAAGGAATCTTAAAGAAAAGTTTTGGTCGCCCGGTATAGATGGCCCGGTGGACCCCTAGGTTAGCAACTGTGATGTGTGTAATACGAGTGATAAGTCAGTCAAACCACGTGAACGTTGGATGTTCTGAATAGAGTTTCTCATTCAACCTTAGAACAAAATGCTGAATAGTGCATTGTATAACTTCTTTTATGGGTGCTGCAAACATCACCTATCTAAGCTCTGATTGGTCACAGGATACATTCCTAATGGAACGAAAAACATGTTGGCCATAAGGCTGCAGAATAAAAGAGTAGGGGTGTGCAAAAATTATTTAATTATGCAGAATTTGACAAAATAACTCAAAATTATGCATAATAATGCAAAATGCAAATCTGTCATTTGACACTATACTTTAGTGCGAAATGTGTCCTTGTGTCAATTTATGACGTGTAACTGCATTTTGCAGTAAAAGGTGCAAAAAACAAAAGCACCCCAAACAATATCCGCTCGTGCTAAATTGTTGCCGTGTGTTCACATTAAATTTTTATCAACAGTGGTATTTAATTACGCAAAGTAACATGATGGCATACTTTCGGGAATTTCACAGAACAAGCCTAACACAAAATTCCCAAAATGATGCAGGTATAATTTCATTTTAATCCAGGGCTTTTAAAGAGAAAAGAAATCATATTGCACAGTAGGCATATTGCTCTGATGAAAGTTCTGAACTCGTAACTTTGACCCATAACTTTTTTTAGGTTTGGTTCCCCATGCGCAGTCTCCCACGAGGTGGAGTAGACCTCTGTGCATTTATAGAGTGAGAAACTACCTGCAGGAATTATACGAATGTATACGAGTTTGTGGGTATTTACTTACTATAAGTAGACAAGTAGAAATGCTCACAAATCTGCCACACATCTAAATTTCCACATTTGCAAACGTGATTTTCGAGGTTAAAATTCCATCAATCCTGATTCTGTGAATGGTAATTGCTTCTGCGAATGCCATGTGTGTGCCAAATGCTTTGAGGAAAGTGATCATTATCATTTAGACAGAAAGAGTGGTAAAAGAGTGAGGGCGTAAACACATACTCTGGTGTGCGTTTACAGATATCATTCATATAGCGCTGCGAGGTCTCCGCAGCGCTCCCGTATACACCACATTCCGGGGCAGGCTGCCAGGCTCTGTCACATCTAGACCTGCGACATCCGGACACTTCTGCAGATGGACCTTGCAGCTTCCGGTTCCCCTGAGACTAATATCAGAGGCAGGAGGTGCGCCATTGTCTCACAGACCTTGCGCCTGCTAGACCTGTCTATCGCTCTGATCTTTAATTACGACTTGGGGATGGAATTGCCAAGGTTTTTTTGTTTAACTTCCCAGCCCTTTTCATATACGGATTCATACGTGCAAGCTATCTCACATCAGCTACGCATGATGTTTGCTAAAACAGAGTGTGGAACAGCCTAAGCAGGAGAGCAACCCAGTAACAAGCATTGGTAAATCCAATCTATCCGGCAGCAAGCCTTTGGGATTTGCCAATGCTTGTTTTGTCATTGTTTTTCTAAAACATTGTTATGGGAGTTTCATGGTCCTCACCAAATAAAAAAAATAAAAAAACAGAAAATATTTTTGGTCTTGTGTGTGCATGTGCTGTTTATGAAACAGGCAAATTCCATCTCTGACAGTGAAGTTAGCCAGTGGCTGAAGTGTGTTGACCCACTGCCCCATGCTGTGTGCTGCAGTGGGTGCAAAACATGTGAATGATGCAACCGACCAATGGATGAAGAAGGCTGGCAGAAAGTCACTAAATGTAAGCATAGCATATTTATATCATTGCACTAAAATCAAAAGGTCTTGGCTAGCACCAGACATAAAAATAGCTCAGTGGGTTGATGTAGCTGTTGCAGAGAGGCAACGATTCTCTCTCACTTCTTAGTACAATATTTTCCACGGGTGTGTGAGCATTTACAATGGTCTTAAATGCAAAAAAGATTACGCCCAAAATGATTGTTGCACATATATAACTGCATTTTGTAAATGTAGAATTGTATACTCTAGTTTATGACTGGATACTTGTCTTGTTCAATAGGGTTTCTTTCGACTCAAGGTAGCCCTATAAATCGTGTTTGTGTCCTGCAAAAAATATTGAAAAGAAGAATCCATAATTTGCTGTCCGCAATATATTTTCATTTGGCAAACATTGGAGTGCGACTATATTGGAATTAAAATCTAAATATTTGCAGGAACCATGCAGGCGGGAGATTGTTGATTTTTATACATATAAAAATGAAAGCTTAAGAATGGCCTTTGTTGGTTTTGTAGAATTAGTGGTAAAAGATTGTAAAGTGTCAGTGTTCAGAATTCTGCTCTTTCCAAAGAGCAGTCCCTGGAGTGAGTGTTCCTTCGTGCAGACTGGCACTTGAGCTGCTCTCAATCAGCATGTTTCTTGGATATCAAGATGAAAGGCCCGAATCACTTCCAGGTGCTCTTGTGGACCCTGCTGAGTAGAAATAAAGGTCCCACTCTACTAATATCTCTACTATTTCCCTTCTCTAGAGGGAAGGCACTAGAGGGACTTATCACAGGTCCTCTAGGTTCCCCCGCGGCATCCACATGCTGCCTCTCAGGAGCTCCTGGTGATTCAGCAGTGCCGGCAACGCTGTCTGCAGCAAGCTTGCGTCCCTGAGCCCTACTCGCCAGGTCTGCCACTAAGGCTTTGAAGATGGTGGCCCGTGAAGGGGTATTGGAGGGGACTGCGGGGTGGAATGCCTATGGGATAAATGGTATAGGAGATCTGTATCAGGATGGAGAATTGCGCTTATTTGAAAACTTGGAGGATTTCGATATTCCTGGCGGCCAATTCTTGCTGTACCGAGCAATGGTAGTCATGACTAGGAATCATTGGGGAAATGGAGACTTGAAAACTGCAACGCACAAAACCTGTCAACTGCTCTGTACAATGACGGGTCATGTAAAAGCAGTCACGTCACAATTCCAAGCCATACGTGCAAACATTCTAATTACCCTTGCAGATTTGAAAGTGAAATGAGAGACTGATTTAGAGCTACATATTACTGATATGGACTTGGAGAAGATCCTAGCACACATACTCACTATCTTCCGTAATGCCAGATTCAAATGTATTCATTTTTATTTTCTGCATAGTGCTTGCCTTACACCTGGTAGGATCAATAGATCTGCTGCAGTATGTCTAAGATGCTGGGAGCTTGGCCCAGAGATTTTCCATATGGTATTGTCCTGCCCCTCTTTAGCGGGGTACTGGGAGGTGATAGTGGACTGTGTCAATGATATCACACAGCGGGTGATCCCTTGTACACACCTGGCCTGTTTCCTTGGGGGTTATTCATGCCCTAAAAAGCAAAAAACTATTACTAGATGTATTGATTTGCCATTGATACTTGCAAAACAAGAATTGGCAATGCATTGGAAATCTGCTGGGGGACCACAACAGCTTAAATAGCGAGATGAGCTAGTTAAAGAGGCAGGACTTGAGAGTGCTGTATTGTTTCATGAATTGAAGAAAAGGCGGGGAACAAATGATAGAGTTAGAGCATGGGAAAATGTAATAGATAACTTACGGGCTCCGGACATTGGCTCAGATACATCTGACAGCTGAGGATTCAGAGGGTAGAAGTAACTGATTCTACTGGGGAAGCTTTGAGTGGGATTTGTACCTACAGTGGCGATCTCAACTTGACAGGGGATTATGGAACTCTATCTATGACAGCTTGGTAAGGGGTAACTACAGGTGGGGATGTTGGGTGTTGTTGTTTATTTGTTGCTAGCTGAAAAGGTGAATTGGCATGTTTTAATATGTTATGCACTCGGGGTGCACAAGTTTGAAAGATGTGCACATATTTAACCTGTTTTAATCTGTACTACTATGCATAGGTCATTGTCTGTTGCTGATGTGCTATTTCCTGGTCATGTGTTGCTTAGTACTACCACAGTGCATACATCAGTGCTTGTTTCTAACGGACTAAGGCCTGGTAGCGAATGTCTTTTGTTTTTTCTTGTATGAAAATAATAAAATTTTGTTTAAAATAAATAAAATAGAGGGTAGGCAGAATACCCTCTCCTTAAAGAAGCTCACAATGTCTTCTCCTCACTGGGTTGGGTTCCTCTGGTTCCACTCTGGTTCCACTCTGGCTCCCTAAAACAAAGGCAGCCGTTTGTAACTCACTTATTGGAATCTCATGAGGACTGACTCATCTTTTCATTCTTCTGACATCTATACAAAGAGTACCATTGAGTTTGGTGATAGCAATAATTCTTAGGTAGATTTCTGTAAAGTCTCAAGGCCATGACTGAAAGAGCGAGGGTGCACAGGATGAGCCCTACATGTTAGCTACGAAGAATGCAGGGTAAAGAATTTTCTAGAGTAACAGATCGCGAGTATTTGATTAGGAAAGATTCTGTAGAATTCATGCGTTCTAGCTGGGAGAAAGATATCAGCTTTCCCTATCTCGATTTACTACCGAACCGTTGGTTAAGAATGGAAGTACTTAGGATAAGAATTGGCATTAACCCAGCCATAATAAATTGCGCAATAAAATCAGTTTTAATGCAACCTGATGGCAAGTGTACGTGCAAGATAGGATTGAAATGCAACATTTTACACATTTTATTAGATTGTCGAAGATTTTTAAATTTACGTAAATTATTCCTCCGTCCGATATTCTTAAAATATGGTGTAAGGACGCGCTTACAAGCATGGGAGCTTCTTGCTGATATGGAAAATTTAGATATAGCAATAGCCATTGGGAAATATATGTAAGGTATATATAAGCTCCCCGCCCCATTAGAGGCGTAAGAGTAGCTAGTGCCTTCCAATTGTAAATGAAATTATCTGTTATAAAACTGTTTTTACATTTGTTAAGAATGATTTTTTTTAAGGATTTTATGACTCTTAATGTTTAAGAACATAATTTAGCAATGTGGACATTTTTAAATGGTATTGTAAATGCTGTGGTTTAAAGACTAATTGGTCTAAATAAACATTATTTTTTAACTGAACTGAACTGAACTGAACTGAGATTTGAGAATCTCTAAGGGTTTCCATGTCTACTCCAGACATTAGAGATTACAGGGCCTCTAGCTTTATTCTTTGATTTCTGAGTATCACTGAGGCCCCAGGTCTGAGCCAGATCTTGTCTGAAAGCGTTGGATGTTTGTGTCTTCGCCTCTTGCCTGGACCACGGCAAGCACCGTAGATGAGGTGGATTATTTAACTGAAGCTGCATGTATCCGTGACAGGTGTTCCTGCAGCGCATTGGTTTTTGGTTTGTGTTTCTAGGGTGGGAAAGTACCTGCAATAGTTTAATGAGCAGTCAGAAGCATACTGGTGTGTGTGTTTACCTAATTATAAATGGAGGCACAATCAGAAATATCCTCATCCCGGCGCTGAGTTCAGAAATTCAATCATGCCCACGAGCATGAGAGTTCCTCCTCCAGCATCGGATGGTTTGAGAAGATAGTGGTTTTCTCTTCCATTCCAAGAGAAGAGAGCTTTAGGGCCTTATTGAGAATTTGGTGGATGGGATACTTTAATAAACCATGAAAAAAATCCTGTTAATCTTATTGTAAATGCGATAGGCTATATTAGAACACTGTAATGTTGAGAGCTCCATCGAAGACAATGGAGTAGCTCCGGGCTTATAATAGGCAGAGAGCTGCAACATTCCAATGTTTGTCTTCATGTTTTTGCCTTTTTAATTTAGAACATTCTATTCTATCCTCAGTGGTTGAAATGTTCTAATAGCCTTATAGCCCTTCTGCCTCAGGCTATGCCAGTTGTTACAGACCCTCAGCTTGGTTATAGCCCACGCCTGCAGCTCGGGCTGATTGCTCGGGTTCAGGGCCTTTAGCACCCGGTATAGCCCTCGGCCACAGGCTATAGGCCTACAATGCAGCTGTAATACATTGTGTTTGCAATGGGATACCCCATCCATCAAACTCTAAATAAAGCCCTTAGTCTTCGAGAAGGTATATATGCAGACCCACAAAACAGCGTCTGCAATTGAAGTAGGGAGTCTTATTGCCCAGTTAAACAATCTATATAGTTCTAGATTCTAGAAATCACATCACTCAAAAGAATGATATTCCCAGCCTTCACATCTCCTAAAGGGTCACCTTCCCAAAAGAGCCTCTCTTCCTGAAGGTGCAAATAACACCACATGGGGAATCACTGGTAGGACCTGAAGGCGGAACCTACATAATGAATGCAAAGTGGTCTCTGACACAGGGTGGACGCCACTTTGACCAAAGGGGGCACATTCTCCAGTTCTTCTTCAACACTATGGGGCATATTATCAAGAAACGGCGTTAAAATTATCGCCGCTTTAGCGGCAGAAAACTGCCGCTAAAGCGGCGAAAATGGGCTTGATAATATGCCCTTGAGAATTCCCATAGAAGCCCATGTTCTGGTGTCAACATGGGCTTCTATTGGATTTCTCTACGGCATATTATCAAGCCCATTATCGCTGCTTTAGCAGCAGTTTTCTGCCGCTAACGCGGCGATAATTTTAACGCCGTGCTTGATAATATGCCCCATCATCATCTAAAGGAATCAAACGCACACGCCTTGGCGTGTAGGAGGAGTTCATATCTCCTGATTTGGTCACCTATGTAACCCTTCCCAATCTTATGGAACACCTCATGAATTGGTTGAGAAACTGGGTAATATTTATTATAGACAAAACTATTGCAGCGAAGTTTCAGTAGATCTCGGGCCAGAAATGGTGGAACAGCATGAGCCAATATTTGTGCTAGAGCCTGCTCACTGCAGGATCATCAGCAGTTCCCTCTGGGTGATGGGGGATTTCTGGACTTGAGGCCAGACTGCATATTGGTGCTTCAAAGTGTTGAAGATTGTTCACAAGCAAGTTGCCTTTTGCAGGGACCTCATTTTGCCCTCAGGAGCGGCCAGTTCAGTGAACTCCTACAATACATTTCCTAGCTGAAGGGAAATGGCGTAACTAGACCGAACACCTATAGACAAGGGCAGTGACTAAAGAACTACATGAACTTACGCCCTGCTTTTTCTCACAACCAATCCGAGGTGTTGCTGCTAATTAACACGCTATTGGCTTGCTTTGCTGCAAGAAGTCTGCAGCGAGTGCACAGAATTTAGAAAGCAGGGGAAGAACAAAACTAACAAAGGAACTAAGCTAAAAAGTGCCCCCAACGCGAGATAACTGAAATAGATGGATTCGAAGTGTAGTTTAACCTCTTGACATAATGAACGGAACAGATGCGTAGGCTGAGACTCAACAGAACACGAACATGCAAGCGCTGCCTACAGGAGCTGAGAAGTACTTCACTCCACATAAACAGAGCAGTCACCCGCACTGACACTCAGCAAGGCCTGGTGACGCTCCCTAACATAAACAGGCGAGCACATGCTTACACTAAACACCAAGTGGCAAAAGAAGGTAACAGCCCAGCAGAGGCAGGGGCAGGGTACTGGAAAAACACATGGTAGGGGAACCATTTTGTGTGATACGCGCCTTTGAAGTCTAAAGGCACAAGAGAGGCCTTAAAAGGCCAGACCTATGGTTTTCCAGGGCTGCAGTCAAAATTATTCACACCCCTTAAAAGGAAGAAAAATCATGTTTTTTAGAGCAGTGTCAGTCCTGTGTGCGAGCACATGGCGGGCTTGGCTTGTAAGCCACACGAGGAGAACAATTACCCGTGGTGTGTGCTCGCTCTCTCTCGCTCCTGTATCACTGACTTGGCCCAGGTAAAATCTCACACCGGGGCAGTGGTGTAATCAGGGATTTAAGTGGGATGAAAAAACTGGGGGAGGGGGGGTCCCTCAAAGGGGCGTGGCCAATGTAATTAAGGGCGTGGCTTAAAACACCTAAAAATCTGTGCTTAGCATAGTGTGCCGCCCGACTTGTATTTTGCTGTTTCTATCATTGCATCTAGATATATGATACAAGTAACATCATACCTATAACAAGTCAGAACTGTTGGCTTTGTCAATGGTTGCTAGTTGCATACGATAAATAGGCGGCAACTAAGGCTTGTATATTAATATTGAAAAAGCTTCCACTTAATGCCCTGGTGACAGACACTACGACAATGTTGCTGCTCCTGAGTTTCAAAAATAGAAGAGAAATCCAGAGAGAAAATGATTCTCTTTAAAGGATTTCTCTTCACCCTCAACGCTCACCTGGCATGACGTCATGCCGTAACTTCTCCACTAGTGAGAAGTGTGAGCAGCGCACATCGATGTGCCTGCAGTCTCGAAACGGGTCTCTATCGGGCTCTGTTTTGTGCCCTGGTATTTTTTTTCCAGACTGCAGTGACACCAGACTGCTGCCACTGCAGTCCAGGAAAAAACAGACCGCCTGTGCTAGGGCACAAAACAGAGCCCGATAGAGACCCTTTCGACCCCCCCCCCCCTTTAAAAAACTGCCGGCCCACTTAAAGCCCTGGGTGTAATATATAGCGCCTACGACGCAGTAAGTGCCATATGTCTGCAGTGACAGATTCAACCAGAAATGTATGTGTATTTGTTTGATGCCGGAATCTCAGGGACCCCTCACAATTCATGTGGGGGAGGGGCATCATTTTCATCAGGGATATGACGTGGGTGAGAATTAGGCGTCTTCTGCTTATCTCCCTTCATGTGTAGATTTGGAGAGAGAGAACTCAACCGACCTTGAATTAACATCTCCGGAAGGTCACCCATTGTTGTGCTTACTGAGTTTGCCTCATGCACCTCTTATCAATTTTTTGTGCAAAAGCATCTTGGAGCCCTACTAAATTTTAACAGATCAATTGTTTCGAAAAGTCCAGTTCTATTGTGACTTCAGTCCCCCCAAAACAAATTATGAGCAAAGTGAACAGTCATGTTGTTTTTAGAAAAATATATATTTCTTGTTAATTTAGCTCCTCCCCATCTGTGTCAAGTGATGTGGGAGACGTATGGAATGCTTCACAAAGGTTTCTGTGAAGCATGAAATGTGCACTCTTTTATATCCTCCAAAAACAGAGGAACTAAAATTCGGTTTAGCAAACAAAAGTGGATGGGGTGGGGAACCGGGTTCGAGTCTAAGCAGGGACACTCAACATCCTGTGATTCTGGGCAAATCAGTTAATCTACCCCTGCCTAACAAAATGAATTTGGTGCTCATGTAAAGCGCTCTGATACCTTCCGGCCGAGTTCATCCTATATAAAATTGCATAAAAAGAAAAAAGAATACCTTTGAGGAACATCGGGGCTGTGCCATGGTTTTTAATAAGACACTAGGGGGCAGATTTACAAGAACAGGCACATCGCTGCATATTAGCAGGGATGAGCCAGTTAATTTGCAACACGTAAAAAAAACGTTGCCCCACCATGGATGCGCCGCATTACAATGCGACGCACCGTGGCGCATGGATAGACAGAAGCGTGACGCATCTGTTTGGCCTAAGGGCCGCGCATTGCTGGAGTCATGTCGCAAGTACAACGCAACTCCAGCAATGGTTAGGAATGCCTATTCCTAACATACTGCGTCACTCCTTACGCCTGCTTCAAGCAGGCTCAAGGTTTTGACGCAGTGGCGTCGTAAAAGTGACAGTGAAATCGTGTAGATTTCACTGCGTCACGTTTATGAGGCTTTCCTGAGTGGCAACGCCCACCCTGCATACATTATACCTGACGCAGGTATAATGTAACTCAGGGCTTTACAATGTGACGCATGTCCCTAGATGCGATACGTTGTAAAAATGTCGCAACGTGTCGCATTGTTTACAACGCCACTGCATCACAGAAGTGACGCAACAGTGCGTAAAGTTGTCGCAAGGGGCTTGTAAATCTGCCTCTAGGTGCATAGCCACTCCAGCCTAGGTTCAGGCTCATCGCTATAAAAACCTTACCCAGGTTCCCATGGAGTCATTTAGCACCAGGGCAGATGCCTTCCTAATGTTACTGTCAATCCACAAGTCACCAGCTCATATTGAAGTGAGAAAATGTGAAACCCACAGGAGAGCATTCAATAGGAATGGACCACAGACAGCAGACTACAGTCTGTATACTGATCTACTGGCTTCTATGTGAATTTGTTGAAAAAAACACAAGCAGAAGAAATCGATTCTAGCAATTTTTTTGACAAACTTGTTTTGTATAATTTTTCACGTAGCCTTTCCTTTCACAATGCTTTTGAAAATAACCTGGCAAATGTACCTCCTAGCAAAAATTAATTCTTTCTGGTTGGTTTTTCCCTAACTACACTTTTTTTCTTAGGTCTCGCCTATGCAGCGCGCAAGCGCTGTATTGGAGTGACCTCTTGGAATCACTCCGGGCTTTTGTTGAAACTAGTGCATGTTCTGCACTGTTTCCTATTAGGACTCGTGCATGTATGGCATTTACCTTGCGGAGCGAGCAGCAGCGCCATCTGTTAGCAATTATCGAGCCTGCCGCTGCTCGCAGCCGCAAGGTAAACGCTGTACAGGCCCTCCAAATTCCTAACTGCTCTTCACACTGCCCGGCTAGAGATAGACCTCAGAATCCCGTCCAGCAGCCCAATCACGTGGTCATTAGTTTGTGTAACAAAGTTTTTGTTTACTGATAATTATCACGTTGTGTGAATACCCTGAACTGGCCTCATTTACAAGCCCCCCCATATTATCAGGCAGGAGTTTTGCAGTGCGACCACAAGCACGTTAATTCAATTATGAACAACTCCGATGAGCAGGAGGGCGGCCTAAAATTCCTCTCGGGGGGAAGGGCGGCTCCCTCGGCCAGCCTGCCTGTCTCCTTCATGCAGAGAAACTGGCAGCGTCGCTTTATGTTAAGATGCGTGGGCAGATTCCCCATGGGGGCGGAGAGGTGACATGACTTGAGTGATGAGCCGTTTAAGAAACAAAAACTGGCCCACAGTTCCTGAGTTAATTATACAGTACTGGCCACTGCCCTGTGTTATCAGTCACTTTCGGGCCATTCCGTAGGTGACAATTCTTTTTTTTAACCCTACAAGCATTTATATGCCGGGACTTGCAGACCCACAAATAAACTTGGTGGCCACCTTACCCATGGGATTTTATTATCTAATGCATTTTGGGGACTGTAGTCTTGGGTTGTTACCAATCTTAGTAGAGTCCTTCGTCCGCTTATTACAAAAATGTAATAATGATTTGCACCAAATAAAATTTCATTTTTTTAATTGACCTATCCATCTCAGATCAAAAAATGAAGGAAAATTGGGGGTGCATCATTTCACAGGCATTTGCATGTAAGAAGAAGTATGCGTCATCGCACATGCACACGCCTTCAAAATGACTGCCCACAGACGCCATTGCACCCTTTTTTTTATTTAAAATTGTCCAAAGCTGCACATCATACACAACAAGCATTTGCAATGCAATAGGTCTCACATTTATGCAAGTTTGAGCTATTGACATTGCAAATGACAATGCCTTTTATTTTTGTTTTCGTTTTTAAAACATAAATAAAATGCATTGTCATTTACAACGCCAATAGCTTGAACTCGCCTAAATGCGAGACCTATTGCATTGCAAATGCTTGTTTAAAAAGGGGAGGCCAACCCCTTAAAGCTCCCCCTTTTTAGTTCTCGCCTACCAGACAGCTTTTTGCTCCCTCTTGCAGCAGCTGCTGCTGTCAACAAAGAGTGATTGGGCAGCCCGGGGTTGGAGAAATCTAAGGGAGCATGTCGGTTTGGCTGTTTTAAGACAGCTGGCCAAACCGACATGCGCGCTTACAGTGCTCAACACTCCTTCTCCCTTCTGCTTTCTCGTGAGGATGGCCCCACCCTTACCTCGGCAGACTCGGCTCACAGTGAACAATAAAATGATAATAACATTGTTTTCTTATCATTTTATTTTTCATATACTGGCCCTAACCAGTGGGGCGACGCTCCTCCTCTATTACGGAGGAGCCGCGACTGGCCTCTTGTGGACCTTACTAAATACTTACAGTAGGCATTGAGCCCACCCATTACTTACTATTGATTGGAATTGTTGTCACTCTCCTTTGCTTGTTTATTTTCAATGGTTTGCCTTCCTCTTCTTGTGTTTATCCTTCCCCTGTGACAGGAGCTTTAGGAGCTACAGGGGGGATGGCATTGTTTATGGGCGCCTTCTGGCAGAAATTTGGCAGACAAAACTTCTCATTAACGCTGGAATACAGCGTCAATAGAAGAGCAACCAGGAACAAAAAAAAGCAACAAGGAAAAGTGAAAGGTGGGTAAATAGAACAGGAATAGAAAGAAGGAATATTGGAAGGATGGGTGAAAAGAGAAAGTGCTGATTAATGTGTGGGTGGATGAATGAGGATGTGAATAAATAAGTGGGTGAAAGGATGAGTGAATTATAGATGGATGGACGGGTAAAAAATGGCTAAGTAAAGGGATGGGTGGATGGACGAGTGAGTGAGTGAATTAATAGGTGAATGGACAGGTGAAAGGATGGCAGAGCAAATGGATGGATAAATAAGTGAATAGACAGGTGGATGAACAGGTGAAAGGATGGCAGATTAAAAGGACGGATGGCTTGACAGGTAGAACAATGGCAGAGTAAAGGTATGGATGGATGGATGAATAGTGGAAGGACAGGTAAAAGATGGCAGAGTAAAGGTATGGATGGATGGATGAATAGTGGATGGACAGGTAAAAGATGGCAGAGTAAAGCGACGGATGCGTAGGTGGATAGACAGGTAAAAGGATGGCAGAGTACAGGGATGGATGAGTGGGTGAAAAGATGATTGAATTGATGACAGAGTGGATTGATAGAAGTGTTGCATGGATTCTGCTTAGAAGAAGAACTGTACCTTCGGAGAACAGGGCGTCAGAATGTAGGGACTGAGTCTCTCTACCACGTCTGTACCTGGAGGCCCAAACCCAACTAGCTCACAGTGCCTCACCTGAATTCCTAGCCTTTCCAGAGAAGCAGGTGAATCTCAGCAAACCTTGAACATGAACCTCTAGTCCCCAAGGGAATTGTGGAAACAGATCACCTTTGCATGTCTATAGTACACAAAAGAAAGACACGAGGGAATTTTACAATATAGTTATTGAAACTATCATAGTCTATTTTGAAGCAAGTGAAATCACCACAGAAGGCAGAGTGGATGAAACAAATGAGTGAATTGATGGCAGAGTGGAGTGATGGATGTCAGAGTGGATGGATGGATGGCAGAATGGATGGATGGCAGAAAGGATGGATGAATGGCAAAGTGGATAGATAGATGGCAGAGTGAGTGGATGGATGCGAAGTGGATGTTAGGATGGCAGAGTGGAAAGATAGATGGATAGATGGATGATGGGTGGATAGTAGTGCAGATTGATGGACGAATCGAAGAGGGGATGATGGATGGCAATGTGGATAGATAGATGGATGGATGAATGGCATAATAGATGGATAATCGATGGCTTAGTGTAGGGATGCATAGATGGCAGAGTGTCTAGATGGATGTATCACAGAGTGGATGGATGGATGGACCGCAAGATGGATGGCAGAGTGGATGCTTGGATGGCAAAGTGGGTTGGATGGCAGAGTGGATGGATTGATGGATGACAGAGTGGAGGGATGGATAGATGGGTGGATGGCAGATTAGATGGATGGCAGAGTAGATGGATGGATGGATGAATGGATGGAATGGGAAAAGATTGAATGATGGATGAAGGAATGTTGGATGACAGAATGTAAAGGTGAAATAATGGATATCAGCAGGTGCATGGAAGAGGAAAGAATTAATGGATAGATGCACAGATGGAAGGGACAAAGAAGCCGTTCTAGGGAGAGTTTGACATGCGTGCTTTGCTTGGTTGGTGGCATCAGATCTTTAGTTAAAAGGGGAGGCTATTTTAATGTTCTGGCTACACCCTTGCCCTGCAACAAACCCTCTTTACCATCCTTTTAATTGACTGACTTGTACTCTTCCACTGCTCATAGTTAGTGATCTACTTTTTTCATTTTCATTCCGCACTCCATGAGAGTGCATGTGTTTTTTTTGCTTTTCCTTATGTGACGATTCCTCCCTTAAACATTCCCCTCCCCCTCTCTGTGTTGCTCCTCCCCAGTTTGTTTTTGAAAGCGCACCAACAGGTACATTTTTTCCAGGGCATGACCAAAGCGCAGACCTTAAGGGTTGTTATTATTGTTTATCTCCTTCATTGCATGTATTGCACAAAAATGCAGGTATTGGCACAAGTGGCGATGGGGAGGAGCCTGCTCCTGCATTCACCTAGCTTGTGTTTGAGGAAGAAGGTGTAATTGGAATGACTGAAAAGGAGATCTTCCCCTGTAGGGCCATAAATCTGCTCCATGGGTTACTGCGGAGGTACCACACGGCTGAACTATGTTTCAGTTCTCAGTCCTATAGAAAGTAAATTAGGCCTTTGCAGCATTTTTCCTTAAATCCCTTATTCTTTTGAAAAATGTCTGAGTAAAAAGTATTTGAAAAATAAGCCTTTATGTGTATGGTATTGAAATAAATTAATATATATGTTTGCTTTCCCTCCAGTATTTTGAAATGTTGTTTTTCTTTTACTTAAAAATAATAATAATAATGCTTTATAAAAAAGCATTGGCAAAATCAATAGCTTCACACTCTCATTATAGAGGTGAGACCAATTTGCTTTGAATATGCGTGCCTTCTCTGTTCCTCCTTCATCTCCTGTTTTGATGCCCCCCTTTAGCACCCCTCCGGTTCTTCCCCTTGCCTGACGTCCCTTCCACCACTCCTTCCTTTCTCATCCTCAATTTTCCTCTACTATTATTTTTTGTTCCTCTTGCGTAAACGTCACCACCACCCTCAGCCCTTTTTCCTTTTTTTTTTTTTTAATATATTTTTATTTTATTTTCCACATTGCACATTTATGTTCATCAATACATGTTTTCGCCAATCAAAATATCGTATTTAACATTGGGAGTTATTCATAAAATAAAACACATCATATCATAATTAGACTTAATGATTCAAGAATTCAAGAAACCCCCTGAGCCCTCCACTCTCTACCCTATCCCTTCCCTCCAGTGTGCTAATGGGTTCCAAATTCTTACACCTAGAGCTCTCCCTGCTCTTCCCTTCCTGGCATATATAGGTTTTTCCAAATTAAATGTGGAAATTAAGTTCGCCAGCCATGTTTACATGGGCGGGGGGGTTTTATCAAGCCAGGCCCTAGCTAAAGTTAATCTATAAACAGCCATAATCATGAATAGAAATTCTTTATCAACATTCCTAGTATTCTCAATCCGACCTATTCCCAACAATATCAACATGGGGTTTAGTAATATCTGTAAGCCTAATGCCTGAGCCAAAAAATTCTCAATATCCCTGATTAGCGTATATAATTGAGGACAGGTAGCAAACATGTGTATTATATCTGCATTAGCTGAGCTGCAACGAGGGCAGGTAGTCCCGTTCGTACCACCCCATTTAGCTATTCTATCTGGTGTATAGTACAGTGAAAACAATGTTTTATACTGTTGCGATTGCAGGGGAGCCGAACACAGTATAGTACATCCCAAATCCAACGACTCCTGAAAATCATTAGATTCACCTTGAAGTTTCTCCATCCACTTATGTTTATGTTTATCCAGATCATCCACTTTAGTTTGGACTAATAAAGTATACGCTGATCTAATCGTATGTTGTCCACCAGTAGTTAGAATCTCCAGAAAGTCGTTGGTTTGGAACCCTGCTACACCCCCCTGTTTGTTACCCAGGAAGCTCCTTATCTGCAAATATTTAAAGAAATCCCTGTTACTTAAATCAAATGTCCTTGCCAGTACGCTAAACTGTACTATTCCCCCTGAATCTTTTAAATCCCCAATTTGCTTAATACCTTTTTGATCCCAGCCGGACATAACTGAATCTAAAAAAATTTCAGCGGGAAAGGATCTATTATTGTATAGTCTAATGTACCTATGAAATCTACTCAGCCCCATTTTTTTCAAGAAAGCATTCCATACTTTAATAGCCGCCGCTAAGGTTTTGAACTGTTTTCTTTTAAGACTCCCAAAATCAATATGTTGTAATAAACGATTTTCTGTCTCTTGGCCCAGCAGAATTGCATAAACATCCGTCGATGAGGAAGTGACTTTCTGTGAGATCCCCCCTCCTCCGATTAAACCCTGCATGTATTGAAGGGCAGTTGCCATATAGTACAGTCTAAAATCCGGTGCTCCCCATCCTCCTCTTTCTCTAGGTAGAGACATATATCTATATGCTCTGCGTGTTTTCCCGTGCGCCCATATAAACCTATTGAGAATACCCTCCAGCATGTTAAACCATTTACATTAAAAAAATAGTGGTATTGCTCTAAATAAATAGAGAAATTTAGGCAGAATCGTCATTTTCACCATATTAGTGACCCCAACTAAGGAGAGATGCAGGTTCGATAGGGTCGCCTGGGAATATCTTTGGGCAGTTCTAAGATGGAGTGGTATCGGGGAAGGTTATATAACAGCTATTCAAGCTCGATATAAAAGACCTACCGCCAGAATTAGAGTGAATAGAGGGTATACGGATGTAGTTAAAATTTTTAGGGGGACAAGACAGGGCTGTCCCTCGTCCCCCCTCCTTTTTGCATTATTTCTTGAGCCTTTGTTAAGACACCTGGAGAAAAATGATGGGATTCGCCCAATGGTTGTGAATGGCAGAACAGTAAAAATTCTTGCATATGCTGACGATGTGGCTATATTAACCCCTGACCCTGAGATGGCTATAATGGAGGTAGAACGTGAAGCCACTAAGTTTGGACAACTGTCAGGTTATAGTTTGAATAAATCAAAGACATTGATAGTTAAGAATAACTACACCTTATGTGCCGATTCCAGGGTGGTTCCATCAGCTATGTATCTTGGTATAGTAATTACAGCTAACATCGACGTTATTGTTGAGGTAAATATGACCCCTGTCCTGGCTAAAGTAAAAGTGGACTTAGATAGAGTAAATAACCTGCAACCCTCAGCCCTTTTTCCAACTTATCTTCATTTCAATCTCCACTGCTGCAGCCTGTTGTTTACTTGTTTCCCCTTGTTCTTTTCTGTAACAGTTTTTGCTCTTTATTCTTAGAGTTCCTTACTTTCTAGGAATTATGAGACGTGTTCTTTTTCTTGCACACATAAATTTATATCTCGGATTTGACATTCCAACCTGGGTCCGGTATGTTTTTTCCGCAAAAATCATTGGATCTTCATGGACTAAGGAATTTTGTCATCCTGACAGCTCCTGAAAATAAACTTCTGTTGTGTCGGTTTCGTCAGGCTACTTTCCTTCATTTAAAGAATTGTTGTCAATTAAGTATATTCAACTATATAACCACAGCAAGAGGCCATGGAAATGGCAAGCGATGCACTAAGCAAAGACCGTACGTATATCATAATAATGCATCATGGCCTGCAGAGAATAAACCATCAATTTCACAGCATGTGCACATAATAAGGGTGGCTCTCTAGCACATTCTGATTCTGCATGTGCTGATTCGACAGAAAGGAGACATGGGGACAGCCCTATATTGGGAAATGCTGTACAAAGATCTCAGGAAAAAGGACTAGAACAACAAGAGAAATAGGATGAGAAGAGGGCAGACCCTTACAAGGAGACAGTTTGCAAGTACTTCAGATGACATCGACTTTATGAGAACCTGTCTCTGAGGCATAAAACACAGATGGGAATCAGAAGACTGACTTATGTCACATCACAAAGCGTCCAGGCGTACACATGCATAGGTTATCAAAAAAAGTGCATAAGTCCCTGTGTGCATGGAGGGATCCGTTCATTGAGACTTCACGTTTGAAGCAGGTTAGGTGGAAGGCCCCAAACTGCTCCACTTGCTCCCCACGATAAAACTGCCATTCATACGGAAACCACTCACCCTGTAAACCACTCTACCCACAGTGAAAGGGACCAGGACAGTATCCATCGGCATCCTCTCCCACCCCTCAGAGGCCATCTATGGATACTCATAACCCCAGGCCCAGGGTATAAGGCGCTACATACATGGCGATTGCATTAGTTGCAGATAGCAGTCTGCACAAAAATCTCAAGAATTAGCCGTGCAGCTGGTGAAAGCTGAGCTATATAAAGGTATATAGCATAACCTAAAAAGTTCTCTAGTTGCACTGAAAGCCGCTCAACGTTAGAATCTCAGGAGAGAAGCAATTTTAGACATAATGTGAGGCAACTTCCAGACTCCTATTTTCTTCACTGGGCATTATAGATCTTTGAGAGGTGGCCACATTAAACTGGCATATGTTAAAGGCCTCAGAGTCAGTGTGAACCCTCCCTGAGAGGGACATTGTTGCCTTGGGCAGCACAAGGAACCTTGAATCCAGACTCCTGCTGCATTTCATGATGGTGACATCCTGTCTGGGGCTTCATAAGCAGGCTGTGCCTCAGGCCGCTTGTATATATGAAGACGCGGGCATTTTAAACACGGCGCAGTCGTAGCTCTTGAGCAAGTCAGCTCTGTGACGAGATGCACTCCCTGCATCTGGACTGAACCTGCTCCAGCTAAATGAATGATGTCCGATGTAAAGTAACTAGCTATATATGTGCTCTCCAGGGTCGAATTCCAAGTGCCAATCCGTGCAACAGTCGTAAATTCAAGATCTAGAACTACCCACTTTTTCCATTAATAAGATACGACCTGGGGTTGAAAGTGAGGCCTTTTTTTAGTTCGGAACCGTTTATTTCATATAAAGGACTTCCACAAAGAAGCACACTTCAGCATCAAGCCATTCATTAATAATAAAACGAGCACTTGCTTTAAATGAGAGCGAAGAAAGAAATACCAAATTCTGCAGCACACAAGGCCTAGAATAGGAAGTGTATTATGTTAATAAATAATGTTTTAACTCAGCCGAATACAATGGCTTGTCAGGCTGGCTGCATTTAAAGCCTGGCCTCGATGTAGGCATCGGTATGCCTTTGTTAGACATGAAGACTGCACTGAGGAGGCCACACCCTCCCCACCCTAACCAGGTAACCTGTTTGGAGATCACACGAGGGGCGCGTGGGTAAGAAGTCCGCCATCTTGTGTCTGGGTGGTTGGCCAGGCACACCGAGTCCTATTGGCATGCTCGCTCCTAAAAGAAAGGGATAGTTCTACACATTCCCTACAGATAAGGAGAGCCAACGTCCAAGCCAAAATGTTGCTTTTTATATAGTGAAAAGCAAGTTTCAGGTATAATCGTGGCTTCAGCAGTGCCACCTTCCTTTGCACACAGGTCAGGTATAGTTCACGCATCCATCACTTATTGACTACATACACACAGAGTGGGAATAGAACATGCACGGCATTGGGAAGCACTCATAACATAAGTGTTCAGTCGAACTAAGGGCCAAGGCTCCCATAAACAGCAACAAACAAGGATTCATGCCTTGTGTGATGGGTTAAGTGGTCCCACATACCATCTGAAGACCCCTTGATCCTTCCCTTAACAATTATCGCCCATGAATATGAGCACAACCTTTCTACTGAGCGTTGACAGAAGCTGGGTAGCTATCAAAGACAAAACCAAACCCAACACTTGGCACAGTGTAACCCAAACATAACCATAACTATCCTTACAAACATCTCCAACAGCAAGGCCCAAATACACCAAATTAAAACATGAGCAAACATTAACAGCAGCGGCCCTAACTTCCTTAAAGAGATACACAGGAGACGTTCAGGGCCTGCATCGGATGGGCAAGGCTCCTTCACTGTGTGTGTGGAGAGAAGCTGGAAAGTGGAAAAGGAGAAACAAATAGACTAATAGCTCGCGAGACCGTGGGAGAAAGGATGAAAATAGCAGTGATCTAAAAATGGATGAAGTCACACTTCTGGGGCCGTGTTTATGTGATGGAAACTGGGGTTGAAGGCTTCCCTTGATTGATTCAAAGCTGGAGACAGAGCAGTAGAACCTTTGTCTCTGCACCAGGATCAACTGAAGGCTGGGAGCAGAAGATACATAGAGGGTCCTTTCTCCCATGTCCTGGCCGTTGCTAAGCCAGTGCCAGTGAATTGTGTTCTTAACAGCTTTTAACAGTATAATAATTTTAGAAACATTTAATTAAATCGTACCTACCACTAGAAGCGCTTGCACCTCTCTGGGCGGGTAACAGGGGTGGCTTACTCTGCAGCACTTCCGGTAGACCAGGAAGCACTTAGGGGAGGGTCTCCGGTCTAGATGCTGAGCCACTGGCGCACCCAAGGCAAGCCCGTCTGCACCTGTCCGCGCCTGGCCAGTGCCCAGTGCCAGGCACGCTGCCAGTTTCAGCCCCCACTCTGCATCAAAGATTATTTGTACCGGGGACCAGCTGCGAGATCTTAACAACAGAAGTAAGTGCTGTCGGAAACCTAGTCTTATCACTTACTCGTCTGCGGTACCGTTTTCAGTGCCCAGATTGCAGCTTTTTTATCTGCCCTAATAAACCACAATTGGTTTCACCCAGTTCAAATTGTGCCCCAAAGGGCAAAGTGGGACGAGGACAGTTCTATGTACTTTAATCAATGCACGCTCCCTGTGTAAACATGCCGCAAAGTTTGCTATGTTTGTTGAGGCACATGCTGTTGATCTAGCCTTCATTACTGAAACTTGGGCGGAGGCCTCTTTAGACCCAGACTTAGCAATGGCTGTCCCCGCTGGGTATACAAATGTTTAAACAAAACCATGTGGGAAAAAGGAGCGTGGGCTTGCCGTAATATTTCGAAGTATGTGGAAAGGGACTTTCATCTCCCAAAATAATGTGCCAACCCTGGAAATCCTACTGTTCAAGATCACAATAGACAATCATTACACTTTCAACTGCCTTTTATTTTATCGACCTCCGGGTCCCCGGGCAGATTTTTTAAACACCATAGGTCAATTCTTGGATGTGATATCCCAGTCGTCAGACTTTACACTTCTCGGTGACTTCAACCTTCACCTTGAAGACCCATCAGACAGAGACACAGTACATTTTATTGATATTATAAACAGCCTAGGACTCACCCAGCAGGTGACTGGCAGTAGGCACTCTGGGGGACACCTGCTTGATGGAGTATTTTCAAGTAATACGTTTTTACAATGTCTTCCGTCTCTACCGCTCATTTGGTCGGATCATAAAGCTGTTATGTTCTCTCTTTCCTTCCACAACCCTCAGGTAGAAAAACTGAGAAGCAATCAGCCCGAAGGGTCTGAACTTGGAACAAGATTGCAATTGAAACTCTTGAAAGTTCCCTGGCCCAAAATCCACCCAAGTTTATAAAAATCCGAATGTGGCAGCCATTGCCTTTGAGAAGTGGCTCAGCAGTTCAATTGATCATGTGTTACCTGTTAAACGTATTACTACCCATAGATCAAGAAACAATGAACCCTGGTATTCCATACCTCTCAGACTTAAAAAACAAAATGTTACCGCCTTGAAAGGAAGCGGAGATCTTGCTATGATATTAATGACAGAACTGCCTACAAACAAGCCTTGCTTGATTTTACAATATCTGTGTATGAGGAGAAAACTCGATATTTTACTTCAGCTATGACAACTGCAAAAAACTCCTCAAAATAACTTTTTTACGCAGCAAAAAAGCTAGCTAAATGACCCAAAATGACAGACACACCAACAAGCCAGATGTTCTGTAACTCATTAGCCACTTTCTTTCAAGATAAAGTTAATGCAGTTTATAGTGGCTCCTCCTGTTGTTTCCCCCAAGGGGCTTTTCCCTCTTCGGGTACACCAGTTACTTCCAGTGTGGAAATTGAAATCCCCTCAGATACCCCAGATATCAGTGACCCTCCCCCGAATTATCCTTCTTTCCTTCACTCACCTCCGACCAGGTCATTAATCTCCTTTTGTCTACTAAATCTGGCTCCACATTGGATCCCTGTCCCCCCAAAATCTTCCATCTTCTACCAGAAGTATTTGCCTCTCATCTATCTCCTATCTTCAACCAAGTGTTTTTCTCACGCACATTCCCCACTAACTGGAAAATGGCTTCTGTTCTCCCCCTCCTAAAGAAAGCAAATCTAGACGGGGCAGATCCCAATAATTACCACACAATCTCAAGACTCCCTCTGCCTGCAAAAATAGTCGAAAAAGCCATGAATGTGGTAATATCGGATTATATTGAGAAACATGCCTTTCTGGATGCCACTCAGTTTGGCTTTAGAAAGCACCAGAGCACTGAACTGGCATTGATTTCAGTGTCCGAAAAGATTAGGCAGACAGTCGATGCAGGGGGCAGCGCAGCACTTGTGCTGCTAGACCTCTCTGCCGCATTCAACACTGTTAATCATCTTAAACTATTGGAAGTTCTGGAGAGGATTGGCATTAAAGGAAATGCTCTTGCTTTACTTAGTTCATTCCTGACAGATCGGGAACAGTTTGTGACTCTTTTGGAATTCAAGTTGCCTAATTTCACCCTGCCATGAGGAGTACCACAGGGATCTTCATTGAACCCCACCCTCTTAATATCTGCGTTGCCCCTCTGGCAAGGCTAATCAGATCTCTGGGTTTCTCTGCAATTTCTTATGCCAATGATTGTGGTTTCAGTGACAGGCTCGCCTTCAGACACAGCAGCACAGTTCTATACCTGTCTCCACCAGGTTGGGGACTGGATGGCACCTAATTGTCTGAAATTAAATTCCAGTAAGACCGAGATCCTACTCTTTGGCAGCCACACTAATTTCTGGTCCCCTGCTTTGTGGCCTTCGGAGCTGGGCTCGCTACCTATTACTATGAATAAGGTAAAGAATTTGGGAGTCACTTTTGACTCCATGCTTTCCTTTGAAGGCCACATAAACCAGGTCACATCCGTATCTTTCTACACACTAAAATTACTTAGAAAGATCCTATTATTTATTCCTGTGAATTTGCGGAAGTTAGTGGTCTCTCCTCTCATCCTATCCAGAGCCGATTATTGCAACGGTCTTTTCATCAACCTCCGAAAGAAATGTCTGACTAAGTTGCAGATTGTGCAAAATGCTGCAGCGCGCTTATTGCTGAACATCCCTAAACACAAATCTGCTTCCACGGCACTCAAAGAGTTACACTCGTTACCAGTGACGAGACGGAACAAGTTTAAGGCTCTCTGTATAGCATTCAAAGCAACTCACGACATGGGACTTGTCTTTTTTAAACAAAATTTGCAGCTATACACTCCTGCTCACCATCTACACTCAGCTCACACTCACAATCTGGTAATCCCCAGGTTCAGAAAAAAGTTCCTGGGGTGGAAGAAGCTTTCTGCTTTCTGGTCGGTACGACCATACTCTGGAACTCACTTCCAGAGAAGTTAAAAGATGAAGCTCACTTGTTGACCTTCCAGAGAAGTTAAAAGATGAAGCTCACTTGTTGGCCTTCAGGAAGGCGTTAAAGACGTGGCTTTTAAATCTCTGATGTGGTATTAAGACCGTCCGGCATTTCTCGTCTGATGAGCTAGCGTCTTGACACCTTCAGGTAAATGTATTGCGCTTTATAAATTTCTTTTTCATTTCATTTCATATGATGAGACACATTGGGCCATAGTCTGCGGGTTCAAGAAAGACCAAAGGTTCTGTGAGAGCACTTGAAGGTCAAACATACAGTGTTAAATGCTACCTTACGTGCAGTTGACATCGCATAGTCCTGCATGTTGTTAATGATATCCTTAATAGTACTAGTTTGCTTGCCATACTGGAACAATCAGTACATCAGTGTCATGCAAGAAGAGTGCCAGGCAAACCTTGGTGAGTTTTTGGTTCCATTTGAAAAGCCATTGACATCTAACTAAAAATTCATAAATAAATACCATTCTTTGAATTTTTTTTTTTTTAAAGCGGACATGGTGCTGCATGTGTTAGTGAATGTAGTGGATTATTGTGACATGGTTGTATCTATGGTGCCTAGAATGTAGGTGGTGTGGAGTCTAAAGGATGCAGGGTGTAGAATGTGATGTAGCTGGTGTAGGGCCTAGTGTAGAGAGGGGACTTGGTGCTAAAGATCTAAAATAAACGTTGCTACGTGCAGGATATAGGTAGTGTACTTTATAGGGTGTAGGAGTTGTCAGGTGTAAATAGAGATGTAAAAATTATGATATAGTAGAGTAGGGTCCAGTGTGGTTTTGGTCTACATGGCCGTGGTTGTATAAGGGATAAGTGGTGCCAGGTGCAGGTGATGTAGGGCTTAGAGCACATAGGGTGCAGGTGGTGGTGTGGGATATAGATTTGCCAGTAGATGTTGATTATGTGGTGTGTGGATGTGGTAGGGTCATGGGATGCTGGTGGTAGTGTATGGTGTAGGTGAAAAAAGGTGGGAAAGGATGTAGTTGCCGTAACAGTAGGTATTGGTGTAAAGTAAAAGTTATGTAGATGGTGGTGCAGATTGCAGGATTTATGTCATATAAAGCTATGTTATGGTATGTTATGTTACGTTATTGCCTTTAAAGCCTATGTTATGTTATATTTAATTTATAAGGCGCAACAGCTACCCAAAAAGGGGTTCCCGGCGCCAGCCAGAACAGAGAACAAATCAAGTTGAAGGTTATTGGTTAAAAAGCCATGTTTGTTATGATGTGGGAAATTGGGTGTACACTGTTTCATTGCGAATTGATATGGGAAGAGAGTTCCATAAGGAGGGACCAAGACAGGCAAAGGATCGAACGCCCATCCTAGACAGTCTAGTGAGACAAGAAGGCACATAAGGAGAAACCAAGGACTGCAGATACTGAGGGGCCACTCCAGTTTTGATTTTGAACATATAGCTCAGGGCTTTGAACTTAATATGGTTCACCACCCTGAGCCAATGAAGATCACACAGGTGGCCAGAAACAGAAACAGTTCTAGGAACCTGGCATATTAATCTGGCGGCAAAGTTCTGAACCATCTGCAGCTTACGAGTCACCTCCATGTTGGTTCCCAGATAAAGAATGTTGCCGTAGTCCAGTCTAGACAAGAGCCTGGACTACCGTTCTCTGGGTATGATCCGGCAGCATCCAAATAATCTTTTTAAGCCATTTTGAGATGATGAAATCTGCCATGTGTTTAGGGTGGTAGTTAATCACTCAAAGTGTTGGAAGCTTTGCAGTAAAGAAATGGTTTCTGACCTTACTGAACTACAAGTTGTCAATTTGTCAGTAATGTTTCTCATTTTTATTGGAAGAGAGTTCCAAGCATTTATGCCAAAGCCAAGAAATCTCTGATGCTGACACTGTTTTTGGCACTAAGGTATTACAGTCTGATGTTTAGCAGATCATAGGTGCTCAGCCGTTGGTACCATTTCCTTTTTTTGGGAGAATCGAGGGACCCTGGTTGTGTAGAGCTTGATGGGCATTGCACAATGTATTGAAAATATTTCTCTTTAGATCAAGCCTCCTTGACAGCACATGAGCTGTGTGTTGCGAGGCATATTTTGGCCTTCCAAGAACATAGAAGGATTTGGAGTCCTCCACCCATTGGTTACCATTGGTTGGCAAGTACGTATTTTATTTTCAGATTAGTTAAAATCATTGCAGTTTTTTAAGCCATACAAAAAATGTAGAATGAAAATATCTTGTTAAGAAAGCATTATGGGTTCAAAGAAATTCATGGTTAAAATTTCATTTCATTTCCAAAAGCGATAGTCTAAAAACAATGGCCCATCAAGTGCTCTGTGCGTGGGTGCACCTGTGGGATTTGACAACGAGGATTTTTATTTAGCAATAATGAAGAATAAACGCATAGTTCAACTGGCGATTGGCAAAATCTTTCCCTCAAGGTTCCCTGCCCCGTAACTGCCATTGTTTTTCTGGGATGGCCGAGTTGATGTTAATAGGTTATTCACTTGTAGAAGGAACTTAGCGGCCCTGCAAGAGAGCTGAATTGATTTGATGTTCAGTAATGTCAGCACTGCAGTACGGCATGATCTTATATTGAGTGCCCGAAAGGCGGGGCAAAGTAATTTCTGCCCTGAAAAGTTTACAGCCGGGCAGATGCACAAAAAGTGTAGTAAACTTTCATCGAATTGACCGCAAAGTCGGCAAAGAGAGTTCGACCATCTTTGTTCCCAGGGCAGCACCTGATCTTTTGAAGGAAAGGCTTTCATTCATATTTTTAAATAAAAATGCTGGATGGTTTGAGAGATGTGACACGTAAGGTAGGGTGGGGCCCACAGTTGCTATAAGATTGTAAGACTGACCAGCTGTGTTTTTTGCCTGCTAATTCTGCTTTATCCATCAACTACGATTTTAATTTGGCAGCTTTGTTGGCAATTGTTTTGAATGCTGCATGGCTAATATTTAGCTCCCAAGCCTCATGTAAGTTGAGGGATGGCAAAGCTTGGCGGGGCACAGTTGTTCAGCTTTTTTTGATCGTGTGCTGGCTTTCCATTTCAGACCAATACAAAATGCCCAAAGACTCAGGTTGCGCGGCTCTCAACTTCCAGCACAGTTTGAGTAGGGCAACCATTTTCACCGGGAGCTGGTGCCGGAGCCCCAATTCCAGGCGCACTTGAGCTTGGCAGGTGTGTTGTGGTATGCAGTAGATGCTGTTGAACAGGACGGACTGTAGAGTGTTAAGAGTCATTACGTCTTTGCCCCTAAGGAGTTCTGAGCCATAGGTCAATGTTGGTAAAAATTTGGCACTGTTGATTTGCAGTAAATATGACTGAGACAAACCCCCCATTTTTTTGTTTATTAAGTTGAGGGCGAAGAATAGTTTATTTGCTAAGGCCCTTTGTTGGACAAGATGCTTTTTGAAGTTTAATCTAGAGTCCAGTTCCACCCCTAGGTATTTATAGGTGCTCACCTGGTCGATCTTATTACCGGCAACTTTCCATTTGAATTTGAAATTTTGCTGTCTGTGTTTTGACAAGAAGCAGATGACTTTGGTTTTGCTGTAGTTTAGCCTCAGGCCTAAAGATTACGTTATGCTGTATAGGGTGGTTGTTTGGCGCTGAAGGCCAATGGGAGTCTGGCTGCTTAACAATCTCATCTGCGTAATGTAAGCTACGCACTGGTCTTTGTGCGAGTTTTGGTGGATTGCTCGAGACTTCAGATAGCAGGGTATCCAGGTCTGCTGTATACATATTAAAAAGGCATGGGGCGAGAACACATCCCTGTCTGAGGCCAATGGATGTGAAGATATTTCTGGACATTCTATCACCCTTGCCTATTTTAATTTGTACCCAGGTATCGGAGTATATATTGATGATGGCTTTGAGAAGGTTTGGGGGCACACCCCATCTGGACATTTTTGCCCATAAGAGGCCTCTCGGACCGTGTTGAATGCTGATTTTAAGTCAACAAAGCAGGTGTATAATTTGGAGGCCTTATGGGTGGCTTTTTCGATCATGAGAGTAAGAGCCACAAGGTTAGTGGTTGTACTCATGCCTGTCCTGAATACTGGCTTTTTTCACTCTTATTTGCCTCTTCCTAGTTGTGTCCTAGATTGACAGTCTTGTGTTTGTCCCTCTCCTGTAGCATTTATAACCTCTTTGATTGCCTGGCATTGCTGCTTCCACTGCTTGCTTTTGCAGCAGTACTTCTTCCTTTTGTGCGAAGAACTCCATTAGAGTATGTGCATTTTTGATTCATCTACCCTGCGTATATCTCTCCCCCTACACTCCGTGTTCCTCTCTGTTGCTGACTGCTTCTCCCTGCCCTCCTCCCTCTAGCACTCGTCTGTGTGCTTCTCCCCATTGCTTCCAGCTCAGGTACAGAGAAGACCTGGCTTGCCAGTTTGGGCTGGAGTGTTCATATGGAAGCAGGGTTAAGGATGATTTGGATATGGCTAGGCCTAATCTGAGGTGTCATTTAGGGGCATAAAAGGGATGGACTAGATTGCAACCCAGAAAAATTATCAGCGGCCGAGATTAATCCAAACATTGCACCCATAACTTTGTAGGTCTCGTCTAGGTAGCGCTTGCTCTGTCCCTTCGAGACAGACTGTTTTTAGGTATGGACTTGACGCCCTGCCCATTTTCCGCCCATCTTTTCAATTGGCTCCCAGTTACTGTCCTTTCTAAATTGTTGCTTTTGATTCGTGAATACGCTTATTAGTCCCTCCTTAGTACCATCTTATCTCCTTTTGTAGCCTCCAATGAGGACAGGCCCTCTTACATGTATTGTTACGCTGTATGTTTTATTTACAGTCTGTTAGCACTGTTTTATTCATGCCTTTCTCCTAGCTGTTGTTGCAGGCACGATAAGCTCTCACGCTTTGTAAGCAGCGAGGCACGCCTTCATCTTTTTAACAATGGAGGCAGAGATTTTCTTTTTTTGGGGGCGCAGCGCGCTTAACTCTACTTTCAATATTATATGCTTTTACAAAGCAGCGCAGCACAGCAGCATGCTGTGCCGCTTACGAACAACTTACAATATTGAAAAAATAGAGTTTGGCAAGCCGTGCCTTTCTTTTCTTAGGTGTGGCTCCTAAACTCTATTTTTTCAATATTAAATGCGTTAAGTAAACAGTGTGGCACAGGTGGCGTGCTGCGCTGAATACAAAAAACTTAGAAGATTGAAAAAATTGAGTTTGGCGAGCCACACCTTTCTTTTCTTGGGCACCGCTTGCCAAACTCTATTTTTTTTCATTCAACTTTAACAATGGCGGCCACGCCTTTCATTTCTTCGGGGCAGCCGCCCAACTTCCTTCTCTCCCTTTCTCACCCTATGCACATTTGCACTGCGATAGATTTCGCATTACTAAAAGCTTGAGCAATTGGCGTCGCAAATTATAATGCAACGCCAATAGCTCAAACTTTTAGTAGTGCGAGACCTATATCATTGGAAATGCTTGTTTTTATTTACTTCAGTGTGACACCCTAAGTGCAACATGCATGCCCAGAAGTGGATCCTATGTTCACTTTGTAACTGGAACAAAACTGCACCTAACTGTAGAGCCCCAGCTAGGTTCAAACTAGTCTTGGGTTGCTTGTGTTGCCGGTCAGAAAGGACCTGGCTTGGCCGTTAGGTTTGAAGTGTTCATATTTGAGCAGGATCAAGGCTGATTTGCATATAGCTGGATCTAATCTAAGGTAGCATTGGGTGCGAAAAAACAATGGACTAGGTTGCAGCCCAGAAAAATTACCAGTGGCTCAGATTAATCCAAGTATTTCACACATCACTTTTTTTATTTACTTCAGTGTGACGCTCTAAGTGCAAAGGGTTGCCCACATGTGCACCCAGTGCTCACTTTGAAACTAGAACGAAGCTGCACCAAACTGAAGAGCCCCAGCTAGTGTGAAACCAGTCTTGGGTTGACTGTGTAACCGGTCAAACAGGACCTGGCTGGCAGTTCGTGCTGGACTGTTCCTATTGGAGCAGGATCAAGGCTGAGTTGCATACGGCTGAGTCTAATCCAGACTTCTCCAACGAGTAGCTCGTGAGTTACTGGTAGCTCTCCAGCTACCTGGAAGTAACTCTCCTGTATGCAGCCCAACCTACTGAATTTGAATCTTTTGCTTAGTTGAATATATGGAAACCAAAATTAAAAAGTGTTTATTTGAGACAAAAATGTGTGTATTTTCTGAACTCATAAGCCAATATTTGTAGAAAATGGTTTGGTTTTCAAAATATATTTAAAGCTGATATTTGAGTGATAAATCATGTGGCTATCAGGGGACTTATTACTAACAGTGTTACCTTGATGCGCTGGCACCGTAGTTATGGCTGTTACGAATTAGCCATGTGAAGGCATTCCAAATAGACAAAGCTTTTTTTTTTTACACTACTGCTGGCAACCATTCTGATGCATGGAGGTGATCAATGCTGGTAATCTTGCATAGGGTGACCACTATGGTAATCCTGTCTGATGTGGACACTGTTACAAAACGAATAATAGTAGCTCACAATGATTTTCATTGAACAAAAGTAGATCTTACTACAGAAAAGGTTGGAGACCCCTGGTCTAATCAGAGGCTTCTTTTTCGGCAAAACAACAACTGACCAGGATGCAACCCTGAGTAATTCTCACTGGCTGAGATTAATTCAAGCATCCCAACAATACATTTTTTTGTTTACTTCAGGATGTCATATTGTAGGCATGCACATGTGTTTAGTTCACCTACAAAATGATGTGGGCAATTGCTTAACAGTTTTTGGGTATTACTTTAGCCATGCTGCACAAAGTTAAGGGTGCTGTGCAGTGTGGCTAAAAACCATTGGCAAAGCCAATAGGTCACAAAGGCTAGACCAATTGGCGTTGCCAATGATTGTTTTTCAATCTGAGTGGTTAGGTCAGGTCTGGAGACTGCGGGAGCTGTTTTACCATCCTCATGTTTTTCAAACAATTCAAAATAATAATACATACATGTTCATCATATACATACAGAGGCTTTTATTCAATCTCTTTATCTATTGGTGTGTTCCAGAGTAATTCACATTTTCCTTCTGCTCTCCACCTCATACAGTATGGGGCAATGGGCCAGCCCATTTCAGCTATTGGATCACATCACGGTGTCAGCAATTTGCTTGTGCGTTGTGAATACGGGTACAGTACTCCGTTTAAAAAGTAGTGCATATCAGCTCCAGACCCGAGGGCTATTTCCTGCTTTCAATTTCCTGCTTTTTTTTACATTCAATTTTTGAAAAGAGTCATTTTGTACTTATTTGCTTGCAACCATATGCATGCCACTCTTAGAAAACAGTATTGTTACTTTTTATTTCGTAAACGAACAATGCCTATTGCATATGCTTGTTGAAATAAATACGATTAATAAATATATTGCATTGCCAATGTCTGACCTCTAAGCTTTGACAATGCTTGTTTTTATCCAATGCGTTTCAAAGCCTCGTCATTGCAATACAGTAACTCTTTTGTGGGTTTGTTCCCTTCTCTCCCTCTCAGTCCCGCCTTTCTTCTCTTGCATCTGTTTTAGTCTCTAGTGTTCCCTCACACATTCTTTTGCTCTGCATCTCTACCTCTCCAGTTCATCTCCTCCCTTCCTTTTCTCCCTCTTCCTTCTAGCAGTTTTGTCTACGTTGGAATCTGCTCTCTTCTTCCGTCCTCCAAACCCTCTCAGCAGCCCTTCCTCATCACCGCCTCACTGCTAAGTTCTCTCCAGCTCTGAAGCAATCACCCAGCCCCAGGCAGCCTGTCTCCGCCTGCAGAGAAGAGGCAGAGCTGTCTGCCCCCCTGCAGTGAGCGCACAGGCACATCAGGCATCTGACAGCTGTAATCAGTGTCAGAGACTAGTAGAATCCGACGGAAGCCGAGCCGGGCAGGCTGCGAAATAGACAACACAGTTTGGTCCTTTTCTTAGGTCAGCCTACATACGAATGTCCACACAAACATGCAACACCATCACAAAACACCACATAAACATGCAGCACCATCACCAATGAAGCAGTCTAGGCCTGTGCCCCCTGAAGGACAGGGTAGATAAAATACTATACAGCCTCCTACCACAAATCTCCCACCAAAACTAACACGCCAAGCATTACATGTTGTACCACACACCAAGGACGGAGTGATTGATTGTACAGCTTCCACCGAATGCTCACACACATACTCCATCGCCACTGCCAGGACACACTACCTACTCTGCCTCTCAACCAAGATCAAAGTCATCCGAAATTAAGCACCACGCCCCCCCAAAACACATAGACCAGCATTAATATTGTGCCACCTCCAGGAGCCAATAAATGCTGCATAGCCATGCGCATACGCGCACACACTTGCTCATGCAGTACACCACAGTACAACCCACCACACTCACCCATTTAAATAGATAAATACCATCACTCTGGCTGCTATAGTTTTTTTTTCTGGGTTCATTGCCTATAATGTGATGGCACGCCGCCCACTCTTCTCCCGCTGCTGCTCCCCCTCTGATGCTCTGACTCCACTCATCTGCGCCCTCATTCTCTCTCATTCCCCACCAATTCTATCCCCGAAATTTCCTATCAGACAAGACACAAACGTTTAGTAATAAACACTGGATAAAACAGGAATAGACTGCCCAAGTCCTGTCAATTTCTTTTTAGCTTAGCTGACTGGTTGCAAAAGACCAATTGTCAGGTTACCCAAAACGCAGAGTGGGCTTAAAGTTTACCCATTGCTTACCATTGATTGACTTCACTGTCACTCTCATTTGCTTGCTTCTTATTCTATGGCTTGCTTTGTCCATCTTGTATTTGTACCTGTCCTGGAGCATTGTCTCTTTACTTATGTTCTTCCACTTTTTACTTTTTTTTTGGTTAAGTACTTGCATGTGTTTTACAGCTGTCTCCAGCGTGTGCTTATCTTGCCTCTCCCCTGTCTCTGTGTTAATCTCTCTCTCATCCATGTCCTTCTTTCCCCCATGCTATCTGTTGCTCACTCTAGGCTGTGTGCTTCACTGCCACACTCTGTTTTGCTCTCTCCCATGTGCCTCTCCATTTGTCCCTTTATTATTCCATCCCTCGTCTCAGTCTCCCCCCTCCCTCCTTGTTGCTCCGTCCCTTGTGTGCCTCTTTTTCTTTCTTTACTATCCACACTCGCTGCCCGACAACTCCTTTGTTGCCCACTCCTCCTCATCCTCTTTATTTTTACTTTTTAGAGGGCCAGGCAGCTTATCTGCTTTTTCATTTTAATATTAGTTTATTTATCAATCCATCTCGGATCAGTAAATAAAAACAAAATGGCAACTCGAGTAGCATGCATACGTCATGACTTATGTGCGTGCATACAAAATGATGCGGTCTGAACAACCTTGTACTTATTCCTTTTTTTGCTTTTGTTCATGATATACAGCATCTGCAATGCCAATGTTGTACAACATGAACAAAAAGCTTTGGCATAGCCAATTGTTCTTAAAGGCGAGATCTACTGGCTATGCGAATGCTTGTTTTTATTCCAAGCAATGGATACCTACAAATTTCGAGACAAGTAAGGCCAGTGGTCGAAGAGGGGGAAAAATGTTGGGAAACTGTGGACGGAGAATCAGAGGGCGGGAATAACCCGAGGATTTGGTCAGTGTGCGGAGTCAGAGGTGTGGCCAGAAAGAGCAAATTATTCAAAGTTTTAGTAATTGTTTGGCATTTCACTGACCCGTTACAGCTTATTACGTTATTTAATGCAACCAATGGATACACGTTAGCTAAGGTTTAATATAAGTTATTGACATTAAAATACATTTACAAAGTGGGATTCGTTTCCAATCACAGAATGTCCCAAACACGCTTAAAAGTGGAAGCACAAGCCATTTGTCTCCAAGCCATGGAGTTTCTGTCATCTGCTCTTCTTCTCCCTTTCTCCGTTAATTTTTGTTAAAAGTGCTTGTGCATGAAGCAGAGAGACTGCGAAGCTGTAAACTTAGTTTGGTGTGCGTGCAAATCCTGCATTGTTGACCACAAGTTGCAGCTACTACTGCTGAAAAAAGGCCAATATAGGTAACAATGGGTGAGGCAGACTGGCCTCAAGGGCTTTAGTGCTGGTGGAGCCCTGTGCGACAATGTTTGTTGGTACACCTCAACGACTCCCTCCGCCATGGATTCCCTCACTACCGCCCTTTATCAGTGCCCCCCTCAAGTCTCTATAACCACACTCTCGCTCAGATGCATTTAATTTGATTTGCAGCGCCACTAAAACCAGTGCAGGGTGTCAGAGTAATTTACATCACATACATTACACAGAGACAATCAATCATACGTGTGTAAATCACTGTATAGGAAATGTTTCATAAGACAAAGGACTACAAGGTGTAGGAGCCACATGACAACCATATTAGTAGGCAGCATAGTTTAATAGTGATTGGTTTGGAGAAACACAAACTCTGAATTTAGAACGTAATAACATGGTTGGGGGTTCTCTTCAATATCCAGAATGGATTTCTATCCAAATTAACCCTTTTTGCAACATTAGGATAATCAAAGACTGGGGAAAAAACCATAGCGCTCTGATTTGTACCTTGCAGTTTGCATGCAGCTCTTAGATGGCAGTTAATAGCTCACTGCTCTATGTTATTTTGACTTATAAACTGAAAGTAACAAAAGGATCTCACTGACAAAAGTAGTAACCCACTGACCTATTTACATTATGTGCACTTTGTGATCTGCATCGTACATGTTCTTTGCTGAAGGCACATTAACCATATGCGCTACCTTTCCAAGAGTCAAAACTTCAACGTGACAAAACTCCATCTCTTTCTAGGAAGAACATTCATCACCTGAGTTATCATGTCATTTTTTATTGGTGCCGAAAATTGCTGGAGGCCACAAAGGAGGCATCAAGTGCTTTTAGAAACAAAATATTCTTGCAAATATGATGCCCCCTCCCTAAGACAGAGCAAGGTACGATCCCACCGATCGCACCACCCTAGAGCCGCCCTGCTCAAGGGTCCTGTGGCCTCAGTGACAGAGTCACTGTCGCTCTAGGGTGTGCTTCTTCATAGACCTGCCTGCAAGACTGGAGGTGAACTTCAGCATAGATTGTGGTGAACAGGCCTTCAAGGTTAACCCACACTTGCCACTGCTAGGGTCCACCTGCTGGTGCTAAGACACCAGGTCTTCTAAGGTCTTGCAGGGGCATTCTAAAGTCTAGCACATAAATGTGCTCCCTCAGGAGAGTGCAAAAGCCACACAATTGATGGACGGAATGCAGAACAAACCAAACTCACTTTGCCACTGGATTCAAGCTAGCCTGGCTGATGAGGGCTGTTAGCCCGAAACGAGTCCCAGGATGCTTGTTTCCGGGCCAGGGAAGACATGGCTGGGCAGTTCGGGCTGGAATGTTCCCATGAGGCACTGGGTCAAGACTGATTTGCATATAGCTGTGTCTGAACTGAGGTGGCGAAGTGAACTAAAGAATGATGATGGATTCAACCCAGATCTGTGACTGGGGGGTGAGTGTCTGAAAAGTTTCAGCGCTCCGTCCATCATCTCCTTGTGTTTGCTTCCCTCAGGAGAATGGACTGGTGGGCCGGTCATGAAGGCTGAACGTGGTTCCCCAGTTCCATATTCGGTTGCTCTGACCATAGTGCCACATCCTCTCCCCCACTAACACCATACGCCTCACTGAGAGAAACTCGCGCTGCCTTAAACTACAATCAAATTGTGCCCCGCTATAAGCACCTGGAAGTGACTCAATTCAAATTACACACTAGACAAGAGTTAGATGCTGCCTAAAAAAAAAAGTAAAAACATACTGGAATAAGCAAACACTCAAAGGAATGCAAGATTAAGTACAGTATGTGAAATGTAAGCAGGAACAATGTGGTTACCTTAACGCTTTCACACTCATTATTCAGAAATCAATGAGTGTTTTTGCCTGAAAAAGTTAAGGACATTACTACAGGGCCCAGAAGGGACCCGTTTCAATGTCCATGGCTTATATCTTTGCAAAACGTAAGCAGTGTGGTTTAATAAGACCACTTCCCTGGACACAGAGCCGCTGTGCACAATTTGTTTTCAAATCCACCATTCAAGCATGTATTGCACAGTACCTCCAGGAATGGTGCACTTCCCCACCCAGGGAAAACACTGTTGTTCAAAGAAAGACGATAAAACAGAAGTAGCCATTCACTAGCAAACTCTGTAAAGTGGCACTAATGTATTTGGGTGTGAATAAAATCAATATGGCCACATTATGACTACTCTATCTTGCTTTATTTCGTTATTTTTCTCATTTTGAACCTTTTTATTTTTCGCCGTCCCAAGGCTGCACGTTAGAATGGAAAATGTCAGAAAAAGACGACATTCCCAGGAAAAGTGTTTTTCTGGTTTGGAACCATTTCACGGAGGAACAAATAAACAAAAGGCGAGGAAATAGGGAGTAATAACTGTTTCTTTAAGTCACGGTTTTCAGTAAGTGAGGAGGAGCAAGACAGAAAGAGAGGGAGGAAGAGTAAGAAAGAGGGGGTGGGGCAGCTACCAGCGTCAGAGCAAAAGTGGAGACCGTCCTTGTCTTCTCAGGGCAAGAAGGAAAGTCCATTTCCTTCTCTACCTGCCCCGCCAGTCCTGAATGGCCACAAACTCCGAGCCTTATCTATAGGCTTGGCTATTTCTTCCGTCCTGGGATGTGTGATTCAAATTTTAAAAAGTAGGGGAACGGAGTCTCTTAAAATTAAAGAAGTAGGAGCACGCAGTGCCCTGCCTTGCCTGCCCACTTCGACCACTGAGTAAGACACACCTCTTTAAAGATTACTGCATCGTAATGCATTACCAGGCAACAAACAAGCTACCTCTACTTTCACCCTTTGACTGTTTGCTAGTTTTTGACCTTGAAACTCACTCTGCTGCCGTTTATCTAAAATTGTGCTATGCAAATACTGCATACATACATCACGTACAAATGGTAACAAACACCCGGTGTACTGATGGCCAGAATTTCTATTCCACTCTATTAGGATGGCTCCTACTAAAGTGGCCTTTCGCTTTCTAGTTCCAAGGACAGTGGTTAAAGCAGTCTGCTGCATCTATGATGCAGAGGCCGAACAGAACCCCACTGCCCAGTGACAGCTCCTCTGCGAAGGCGGAGGAGCATCGCTCCACTGTCTTCATGCAGCAAAGAAAGCAAAAAATAAAATGATAATAATGTACTGTTATTATCATTTCATTTTGTCCTCCTGCTGCGGTAGCTCGCGTGAGGGGGCGGGGCAGGGCTAAAGAGCAGGGGAGGAGGGTACAACCCTCCTTAGTGCGCAATGACTGGGGCCACCCAAACCAGTCATGCACACTTTCCCCCCTTCCCCATGCAGTTTGAATTACAGCCTGCATGGAGAACATGCCCACCCCTGCAGCCCCGGCTGAGTGCCGTGTCACAGCGCCCAGGACAATCACAACGCTTCATTGCAGCATTGTGATTGGCTGCGGGGAGCGTGGGAACCCTGGTGCCTCGTGGTTCCTGCTTTTCCAAAGAAGGAAGGAGATGCAGGAGAGGCGGCGGCCACCTGGCCCGGAGGTAAGTGATTTAAAAAACAAATGTTTTTACCCAATCTACCCCCTCCTGCCCCACTGCGGGTGGGAGGTAGCAGCTGCGACTGCCACTGTCATTAAAACTCAGGACCACTGACACTATGGTAAAATTACAACACCACTGCCTTCAAAAATTAAAACTTCTGTGCTGGCAGAGACCCATTAAAATGGAATCCACTCAGGCTGCTACCGCCATTTAAGACAATGCTTCTAACAATTAAAATAAGCTAAAAGCCTGCTGTAAAACCATGGGCAACAAGCACTTCGAAAAAGCTAGAACCGCAAATCACTATCATTAAAACTGAGGCACCATCCGTGACAGCAGCTGAGGACCCCACTGGCATACAAATGAGAGCCTCAGTGGGCTGGACGATTTACTCTCGTTGCATGGTTGAACACGTGGGAGATGGGGTGGAAGCTATGAGCAGTGAATGAGTGCATCAGAGCAGATGATCGCGTGCTGGGATTATTTTCAGTGAGCTGACTGGAGAACAGCTCTTTTCTAAACAGTCTGCAACTAATCCTACATATGTGTAACAGATGTATTGATGTAAAGTCGATGTGCCAAAGTGGATACTATTTTAACAAACATTGGCAAGGCAAAAAGGCCTGGCTTCAAAGGAATGTTGTATGGGAATGTGAAACATTACAAGTAAATAGGACGGGGTGGATATGTATTTGTGTGGAAGAAAAGAACTGTAGAATAATATTGGTGTAGATTAAAAAGGCAGTTGACAGTTGCACTGTCAAGTGAGACATAAACATCCAGGTCGGTTAATGCCTGCCCTCTTGCCAGCTGGCTGCTGTCAGAGATATACACCATCAATTATTTAGTAATCTAAGACAATTTAATAGCCTTACAATGTCATGTGTGTGCCCCTGAAAGGTCAAGCTTACACAGTTGAATAAATAAACAACATGATCACATCTGTGTGGAGAGCAAGCACTTTTTTGTGGAAGCATACAACTTCTACCCAATCAAAACATGTACTCCTGGATCCCAACATATTGGCAGAGCCAAAACTCCTCTCTGGGTGATGAGCACATATTTGTCTAGAGACATCGCGATGTCAAGCTTCTAGTGTTACCTGTGCTGTCAAACCAGACCATAACAATGGAAACACATGTGAAGGCCTAACCCATGCAGTGGGTCTTAGAGACCCTGAAAGGATGCTAGGGTTGCCAGCAGTCAAGATATACCCGTGGCTTTCAAAAGGGCCCATGCAGGCCCCCTTGTCATGCAAATTAAGGGGCCCCTGCCAGTCGAACCAGCTTGCAACTTATTTGCTTGCAACCATATGCATGCCAACCTTAGAAAGCCGCATTTTTACTTTTTATTTCATAAATAATGTCCATTAGGAGGCTTGACCCACCCACCAGTACCTTAAAAGGATGAATCAAATGATGCTCAGAGAAAGTATGACGAATGTTCAGATTCGTGGTAGTAATCCCCCTGTCATATGGACAGCCAGGGGCCATTCTTGCATCCCTGTGTGCCTTAGAATGCTGAAGAACAGCTGTAGGCTGCGTAAGATGGACAACGAAACCATTTACCAGATAAGCCTAGGATTCACATGGCCGTTCATGACTGATTTCCTTAAAAAAGCCATTATGAATGTATTAGATAGTATGACATATGTGTTATTTTAAAAACAGATGATTAAATGTTCTGTCAATAAGAAAATGCAGACGAAATCATATGCAGAATGTTATCAATACTTTGACATTCATTGAGAATGTCTTAATGGGAAAAAGCAGACAATTCAGGGTGTATGGCCTACTTTGCATCTAAGGACTAATCATGATGCAATAGCTTGGACTGGATGTATGACATTACAACGCGTGTTTTTACCACGCGTGCAGTTACATCGCATGCGTTACAACGCATGCGATGTTACAACGCTATGCCATTAGAACGCAAGTCTTTACATCGACTTGCGCTAGATGGCGTGCTGACATTAAAAAAGTGTAATTTACTATTCCAACTCCAGTCCACTTAACAGTAGGGAAGGTGTTGGGATAGTAAACTACACTATTTGTAATGTTAGCACGCCATCTAGCGCAAGTCGATGTACAGACTTGCGTTGTAATGGCATAGCGTTGTAACATCGCATGCGTTGTAACGCATGCGATGTAACTGCACAGCGTGGTAATAACCGCGTTGTAATGGCTGTTCCCCGCTTGGACTTATTATCACAAAATACCCCAGTTTTTGCTGTGCTTTCTGGGGCACCCTCTGATGCTGTGAACCACTTCTCCATGGTATGAGCCATGATCCATCCGTTTTAATCATTCACTCACTGGAGAGTCCCTGATTGATCATCAATATTAACAAATATCTAATTTACCTAAGACAAAGTCCAACCCATCAAAGCTCAAGGGACTCGGTTACCCCCAGTGTCTTCCATGATTTCAGGAATTACCAACCTTTGCTCAAGATCAATCCACCATCCTGCCTCTGCTGTCAAAATGCACTGAACCTTTAATTAGTATTTGTGGATTATCAGTGGCAGACCTCATTCAGGAGCCACATGGCAGACAGTGGCTACTGGGCCCCAACCAAGGAGGTTGAGATCATTTGCCACTGGTGTCCTGAGGTCCGTCCTACTCTGACTCTCAAACGGGGCCAATTTCAGCCCTTTCCACACTTGACTCTTGGGCCGTGAAAACGAGTCATCACAGGCTTTTCAGGGAGGTAGTGTGGAACGTCCAGCCCGGGGCTTATCCTTATGAAAAAAGCACTCTTTAATATCACAGTATGCAGGATTGAATTGTGTATTATTGACTACTACTGTGAAATTTAAGAGTACCTTTTTCATAAGGATAACCACTGGGCTGGACATTGAAGTTATTGTGTCCATTGACGAAGGGACTTACATGTAGTAAAGTTACAAGTGTAGAGTCTCCGAACTCATGGCAGAATCTCTGTGTGGCGCACTCTGCAGTGTGCTGTCCAGAGATTCTTCCCCGAGTAAGGAGATTCCGCCACAAGTGTGGAGCTTACACACTCGTAACCTTACTACACATAAGTTCCTTTATGAATCAGGCCCTGAGAAGAGAACCTAGTCATGTCTCTATTGTGGTGCTACTGCCGTTATCTCCCACCCATGTGACCCTATATGAACTTGTTGTTGTGATCTTATTCTATTCATTTCAGTTATCTGTTGGACTGCTTAGGCTGTGGTTAATAATACACAGATCTTCAAGTATATCTGGTTCATGTATCAATCTGTATGGTACATCACCACACTTGTCCCGCAGCAATTTATGGCAGGAGCATGAATTAGGCTGAGGTGCAGTCTTTAGTACCCTGCAAATCAAATGTGCAATCACTCACATTCTCAACCCCTGGTGGTGTAGCAGGTAGGAATTCAGTCTCTTAGTCCTTTGCGCTCGACTAGCATGATCGACTAGCACAAACTTGGTGGCTTTATCCCACTGCATGCGGAGGTCCACGGTGAACGGGTGCAATCACTTGGAGGCCACAGAGGAAACCAAGTGCAGTGCAAGTGTGTGTGTAGGGGTTTGCACAGATTAGTCTAGTGTTGATCGGCTTAACTGGCACCACTATACAGGTAGCCGGGTCTGGTGGATTAGTGGACTAATGTGTCCACTGTAGGGGCCAATGTTCAACCTCATGGTCACAGGTTCAAATCCCGGTGGGTACCATTGAGCTGGGTAACAATAAACATCTGTTATTCAGCGCCATGATCTCTGTGGGTGAAAGTGCACTTTACAAATATACATGTAATGTTATGTTATACGGGTGCCTATTTAACATCTGCAGTCCTATCCCGTCTGGTGCAGTCACCAAGACAGGTTCAGCCCCGGACCAGGCTGATGCAAACACTATGACAGTTGCAGCCCAACCAGGCCATTGAAAACACCACAGTGGTAGCAGCCTACAGTAAGCCGAGGTGAGCCATCTGCAGATCTGATTAGTCTGATGTGAACACCTAGGCAATTGCAGGCCCACTGGTTAGATAAGAATACCAACTCATAGATTTGCTCTCAGGAGTCTGCTTTCTCTGGGTGATCCCCTGACCAGCAACATGCTGGGATTCTCCTCCAATACACTCTGTTCTCCTGCAGGGCCAGACACTCCTTCACTCTCTCACCAGGGAGGCAGGCTTCCAGGCACTAGGCAGACCTTCAGCTCCTCGAGCAGAAAGTGCAGACTTCAGGTGATGTCCCCTCAACCCTTGGAGACTTGCTGTCAGACAGACAACAGCTTAGTCACACAGCCTTCCTTCAAGTGCTCCGCAGAACACATCAAGTGATGACGGACTTCGAACTAGAACAAAGTCAAGGGCTCTGCGGAAGTCTTGAAGTCATGAAGGTCTTAGAACTAGAATAAAGTGGGGTGACTTGGGTCCCAGACAGGGCATGTGGATCAACACAATGATTTACACTTTAGAATTGGTTTGGGGTGGTTCTCTTTTCTTTCAAGTGTCCTTCTCAGGCTATTCTCTGGAAGTGGTGCTTCTAAAAGCAGGTAGCATTGGGGCACAATTAAGAGTGTAGTTTCTGCACCTGGGTGTCAACAGCTTTTTGTAGCAGTAATCGGATAAAAAAAGGCATGCCTTACCCAGAAACCTCCTCAAATTGAATAACAGAAAACGCTGTCTCATTCTCCCTACTATCATCCACATCAAAGATAGCCCTGTGTCCATTCTTCTCACTTCAGTGTATGGTTTCCAGCCACTAGCCACATGAAAGCAGGCAATGCAGATTCCCTGTCTGAGGCAGCTGTTCTCATCCTCTAGCTTTTGCCAGGTGAAACCAATGAAATTCAAAAGAAATCCCACTGGCTTCATTGCTCCACACTTGGTTCCGCAGCACCCTTCTACATGTACTTGCACCAGTAATGAAGGGGCCTCCTGGCCAGCATTAGCATATCTCACTGCCCAAGAGCTAAAACAACTGTATAACAGTTTAGTTAGAATATATAGACGTTTAACTCAAAATGTTTCGTGCTCAGTGTTGGCTGTGCCAGCAAGACTTAGCCTGCCAGGGCAAGCCCAGTTGCCTGCAGTGCCAACAATAAGTCCGGTAATTGTTCTGGGCAAAATTCCCACTAATCGTGAGGAAATTCTTTTTTGATCGCCCGACAAAATTGACCAAATTGAAGCTGTATTTCCCCTTATGGAACCAGAAGACAAGCACTGGATATTGACTATGTGCTTACCCCACAGAATGTTTCCTGCAAAAGGTGACTGTAACACTTGGGGCAAGGTCTTTGCCATTGAATATACCATCAGTCATGGCACTCAGTCCATGTCAGTCTTGCCAAATGTGTTAAAACAAACACATAACAAACGAACACGGGGCAGCTGCTGCCTTAGATTTGGGGATACAACTAATGGGACATTTTGCTGTGGTGTCTGCAGTAATTCTGTCTAACATTAAAGGTGAAGCTACATCTCTGGCTATACTTCAGAGGCTTGCAGCTGTCGCACAAGCCGACTGTGAACGTGAGCTACCTATAATTATTGATTATGTGTAAGCATCCTTAAGACGCAATATTCTGGCAACCAGACGTACTAAACCATCTCTTGGCAAACCAAATACAGACAAGGAAGCAAAGCAGAAAAACCATGGGATAAATCTAAACAAAGACAGAAAGGTAAACCTCATGAAGCTTCTCCAACCCCAGAGCCCTCTGAGAGGCGCTACAATTTTTGTGATCCACAAGAATCAAGGCTCAAGAAAGGTATCAGATTTCTGACACACGTTCTCCTGGTTCCTTGCAGGACTCATCTGAACAGCCGTATGCGAGACGAAGGCGATCTGAGCACAGACAAGAGGAGCACATTAATCCGAAAAGAGACTCAGAACACTCGTCTGACATAAAGATAAAGAAAGTGGAAAAGTCTTTTCCAGTTTAACCCAAATTTTAGAAAAAGAAAGTTGCGTCTATAACCACAAAATATGCCACAAACACTGTGAACCCTCTTTGTGAACAGTAGTTGGGCAGTGACTCTCCTTGACAGTGTGGCAGAAGTCACTATAGTATGCCGGAATCTCCAGGAGTTTCTGGCAGTGGGAGCAACTGAAAACCTAATTACACTTGAAACCTCAGATAGGCATGTAGCCCCTCCAGATAGGTTATATGACTTAGATATTTAAATTGAGGGTGGCATACAGTGCACCATTAAAGTAATCTTCAGAGAGAATTTAACTTTGTCTTATGACATCCTTTTAGTGGTCGATTGGCTCCCACTCTTTGTCCTAAGATCCCCACAGGGTGAGAATATTAAATTTCCTTCATTTTCTGCTCTTGTCACTGATTAAGTCAAACAAGCTTATTTAGCAGAATGAGTCTTGCACAAGTCCTGGCTTTATACTGCAATCATGTCGGCTGGAATAAGGACTCTCCTTATCATGTCATATCCATTAGGTCCAGCCCGCAAGTGCAACCACAATACCCCATTAAACGGGATGTTAAAGCACCTGTCGGAGAAATACTTTCCCAATTGGAGTATCAGGGAGTAATTGAACCCTGTGTCTGATGAATAATCCTCTTTTTCCTGTTTTGAAATCAATCATTCATATCGCATAGTCTTAGACTACAGACATTTAAACAGCATGCACTTTTGCTAAACAACATACACACAGTACGGCACTAATTAACGAGATAGTCATAAAAATACAAAACAACCTTGTATATTTCCAATGTTTTTTTCAGCCACAATCTAGCACCTGAAAACAGAGATTGGACAGCCTTCTTGGCCCTTGGCTTTCATCGTCACTTTGCATAACTAGCAATAGGATATTAGAACAGTACAGGACTGTCAGCTGCCCGCATAGTGTCAATTCTACATGATATCTACCTGACGGATGATGAGTTAAACCCACACTTAGCCAGAATTGACCACATCATTTTTGGATTCACAGCATATGGCTATAGGTTCAACTTTAAGAAATCTCCTCTCGCATGTCTAAGTGCATTTCTAAGTGTCCTTTTCTTAGGATATGAACTTTCACATGAGGGTAACAGTCTTGTCCCTCACTTTTTGGAGAAATGTGCACAATTGCAACCTTCAAATACTTTAAAGTAACTACAGTCCTTATTAGGATTCCTACATTTTGGCAGGACTAATATTCCTGATTATGCACAATGCATCAAGCCTTTGTATGAATTAATTCACCCTGATTTTTCCAGTTCACATTGGACATCAGAACACACAGACACACTCAGATCTTTACAATCTGAATTGCTTGCAACACGTCACTTATATACATGTGTAAATAACACAAACCTAGTCATCCAGGTCTTACCATGTGCAATTGAATGTAACTATATCACTTTTAACGAAGGTGAGACAGTGCCTATTGCATATTATAAATCACATTTATATTCCAGTGCGGAAATACATTCCGCTTCCACTGAAGAAATACTGTACAGATGGCTATTTTTAAAGAGTGGCCACTTGCACAAGGGAAATGCCTCATTGTCATTACTCCCATGCCAGCCTTAGAGACAGTCACAAAGGCTGGTTCCTAATGCTAGAGACCTCAATCCTAGAGGGATACAATGGGCTACATCTTTGACGGCTGTTGATGTCGAATGTGTCTTTGACCCACCTTTACAGACACAAGAATTTCTAAAGTATGAGGCTACCCCATGCCCAGATCGGTCTTGCCTCTTGAACAGTATAAATATATTGTTTACACTGATGTTCAGTCCAGCCTGATATAGGTTTTAAACAGCAATATTTGTCTGCGTGCACCACCATTGTTGGTGTAATGTTGGACTGTAGGTTAAAACCACAAAAAAACTGCACTGCACAATTGGCTGCACTGAAAGCTTTGCTACTTGCACTCAAACATACAGATTCTGAATTTGCAATACTTATTGTATGTGATTCGTATTACTGTGTACAGACCTTTAATGATAATTTACATTATTGGCATCAGAATGGATTGAAAGTTTCTAAAGGCAGCACTATCAAGCATACAACGCTTTGGGTTAAAGTGGCACACCTCAAAGATAGGTTGATCAGTGTGTGGGAACACACGTAGGGAATTCTCTGGCTGATGAAGCGGCCAAATCGGCAGATGCGACTGCTACGGTTGCTGCCGTTACTTGTTGTAAAACAAGAATAGATACTGATGTTTTGGCTGCCGTTAATGATAACAGAGATGGTACTCCTTTCCGTAAGGGCTTTCCTTCTAAATATGCATACCACTTAAGTGAACAAAACATTCTGTTTGTAACTATTCCAGGAGTTGGTGTTCGTTTGATTCCCAACCAAGACCGCAGACTAGCTTTAGTGGTAGCCGTGCATGAAGATGTTGCTTCTGCACATGCCAGTGTGACAGACACAATTTCGTTGCCACAGCAACATTATTGGTGACACAGCTTATATTATTAGGCCAAGAAATATGTCCTATTTTGTGACATTTGTCAACAAATTAAAGCTTCCATCATGGTTCCTCCTCTGTAGACACACCTGTTAATTTCTAACAAACCTTTTGGCTGCATTTATTTGGACCACAGTGGTCTTCTTATTCCGGATACTGCATTTAAATTTATCCTGGTTGCAGTTGAGTTTTGCTCTAGGTTCCTCTGGGTTTGGCCACAGCATTTAACTGACGCTCACATTGGCGACGTTCGATAGTTTTAATCACCTAGCCCTACTTGAATCTCTGAAGTTCGCTTCAGTATTAATGGCACCATCCTAAAATGGTTCACATCCTACCTACAACAACCCTCGCAACAAATCAAAATCAGCTCATGTCTTTCAAAACCCACTCAGGTCAATCTTGGTGTGCTCAGGACTCAATTCTATCCCCCTACCTTTTCAGTCTCTTCATGGAACCACTAACGATCATCTTGAAACAGAGAGGGATCAAATATCACCTGTATGCTGATGACACTCAACTTTACTGCAAAATCAAATCACCCAGTGACATTCAACATCTCAAGGACACACTGATCAAGTTACAATCCTGGTTTTACTCTAATCACTTAAGGCTAAACCCCATCAAAACAGAAGTAATTCTATTCTCCCCCAAAAGCAACCGCCTACCAATACACGAATGGCTCAGCAACCTAAATGCTTTAAATTGCTCTCTTACGCTATCCAACTCAGCAAGATCCATTGGCTTCTTCCTGGAAAAGATCATGTCAATGAAAGAGCACATCAAGAATTCAGCAAAAGGAGCGCTGTACACACCAAAAAACATCAAGAAAATTAAACCATTTATTCCCGCCGACGATTTCAAGATTGTGGTGCAATCTTTGGTCCTCTCCAAACTAGACTATGGTAATGCTATTCTCACTGGGACGCCGAAAACTCACTTCGCCCCCCTTACATCAGTTCTTAGCATGGCAGCCCGGCACATTTCAGATGTTAAATGGTTTGAACACATCACTCCTGCCCTCACGACCCTCAACTGGCTTCCCATCGAAGGAAGATGTACTTACAAGACTGCCTGTATCATCCACAAAGCCCTTCACTCACATACACCCAACTGTGGGTCACTCTTCACGCTTTTAAGTCAGAAGCCAAACCTTTATGGTGTGGGGTACCACGGGGATCGGCACTGAGCCCTTTACTCTAATGTATATATGGCTCCCCTCTTCTCGTTTATTGCCAAATGGTAAATAAAAGCTATTTCCTATGTGGTCGACACCCAGCTGGTATTCTCCTTCAGGGACCACTCAGCTAACTCCTTCGTCAAATTTAGGGGATGCCTGAAGGACATCTCCAGCTAGATGAACAACAATAAATTAAAGCTTAACGCAGAAAAAATTGAGGTCCTGTTTTTTTGCAAGGCACCCCCCCCCTATCAGCAGAACTGTGGTGGCCGGAGGAAATGGGACTTCCCCTCTGCCCCACAACCACGGCAAAAAACGTGGGCGTAAAATGGGAATCCAACCTGACGTTCTCAACCTAAATACGTCACATTGTTTCCTCTTGCTTTGGTATACTGAAAAGCCTGAGAAAATTTCTATACTTATTACCGGTGAGCTGCCGCAGATCCGTTGTTCACGTATCAGTGACATCAAGGTTGGACTATGCAAATAGTCTTTACCTGGGGCTGCCTGCATATCTGATCAAGAGATTGCAGATGGTTCAAAATGCGGCTGCGAGATTTATCAGAAGAGTACCTTTTAGACATCATATCTCTCTGCACATTAAACAGCTTCACTGGTTACCTGTAGCCAAATGGATAGAATTCAAGGCGCTGACGGTAGCTTTCAGGGCTCTGAGAGGCAACTGTCCTAGCTACATTAGGAAACAAATCCCCTAGCTCCTATCATCAAAAACGATCTCTAAGATCAAACTTCCAGAATTTGCTTTGCGTACCTCAATAAGCGAAGACACGCATTGGGGTGGATCCTTCACGGTGGTTATTTCCAGACTATGGAACTCTCTTCTGGTTAAATGTCGCCTAATCTAATCGGAATTGGAGTTCAGGAAAGCGCTGAAGACCTGGCTATTCAATCAGAGCTAGTCTCCTGACATTCTATCTCTCCTGCTTGCCTGCAATAGCGCTGGGACACCTCTGTCAGAGGTAGCTGTTGAGCTTTATAAAATGTATTATTATTATTAATATTATTATTATTACTTAGAAAACAAGCTGTTGAAAGCAGGGACTACTTGAGCATTGAAAAGCTCCAACGCAGTTTTGCTCCTACCTCCCAATATAAAAAAGTCAGCAACCAAGTCGCACTCTTTTTCTGTAAATGCTTTGAGCATATGGAACTCCCTACCGTGTGACCTTCGATGCAACCCTTCCTTCCCTTGCTTCAAAATAAACCTGAAACAACTCCTCCTCAACAAATACTTTAACTCCTAGATTACTGAGTTTAGTTAATTGTAGCTTAGTGAGATCTAGACCCTCTTTCATAGGTGGATGTTTATTTGCTTATGCTGTCTATTACATCCTCTCAAATTGCATCTCTTGTTGTTGGGTTTTCTATTATCATCTTTGATGTGTACTTTTGTCTATTGAATTCTCACCTGATATGTTATTGCACGCCTGTTTTACTGTATTCTATCACGATCATGTGAAGGCCTCTGACAACTTCGGGTCTAATTAGCGATATATAAAAACGTATTAATAAATAAAATAAAAAATAACAAAAAATTATAAAAGACATGCAAGTATTTCTTGGGACACATGCATGGAGTACATTCCACTCGGACCAGGGCCCGCTTTTGCTTCTAAAGCGTACCCGGAAACTTTGGCTTCCTTGGGTGGGTCCATTTCTCTTCTCCATATTGGCCAGAGGGCAATTCTGTTGTGAATGAACCATGACTTAAAGCAGTCCTCTTTGGAAGCAAAATGTACGTTCCAGACCTTGACGGTCCAGACATTGTGGCAGAAACCATTACTTTTGCAGTAAATGATTGTTGTGCTGTCTTACGGGATATCCAAAACTTCTGTGACATCCAATCCAATGAGCAGTTGAAGACCTCTGCCGCTGCAAGAATGAAAGAGAAACCAGAACTTTCTGGCTGGATTCCACAAATTGGTTATCTTGTGCGAGCGAAGGTGGCGGTAAAGAAGGAGTATGGCCCGTGCCAGTCCTTGGCATTTAAGGTTCAAGACTGTAATTTTGCCACTTCTTCTTGGTTCTAAAGACAATCATTTTGTTTCAATTGATCACAGCAAGTGACATCATGTGGCCGATTCCTAACAGTAGGCAAGGAGGAGTCCTTGGTAGTTCCCAAACTCCTCTGGCTACCATACAGGAAATTCCTCTACAGCTAGTGAGCACCACCAAAGCTGTTTCTCCCCAGCTGGGGAGGTTAGAGAATGCGCCGAAATTAGTATTTTCATCCGCTACAACTGCCAGCAACACGACTGAAGTGAGTATTGTTCTTACTGCGTGTCTTCTGCAGCTGCCGCTGTTTATACATCTCCACTGCTTTTGGATTTCACTGATCAGTCACTGTACCTGAAGCACCAGTTTTTCAACAAACTGATTCTGGGTATTATGTGGACTGAGATGATTTATCTTCGGATTCTTTTGATGATTCTTCCATTTTAGACACTCCTACTGCACGGATCTGGGTTTTTTTTTCCACGGCTAAAACAAACTAATCTGTTCCCACCTTGGATATATGTTTGGATAACACTTTCCTTGGTTTTTCTATTCCTGTGGATTGGATTTGTGACTGTTTTGTTCTTGCTGATTAATGGCCATTACTTACCAGAACACTCTGCTACAGAACTATTCGATGAGGCGTTGATGCCTCACTTATCTTCACATAGGCGAAAAATAGACCTGTCCCTCGTGAACATTTCAGCTGTTCCAGTAACTGATGGAATTGTTTGGGATAAAGTTCCTTACGATGTATTTGGTATTATGGAAATTCTGCAGACACCTCATGTATTTAGGGTTTCTATAGGTGATTTAATTGTACCTGGGTTACATTCTGATGATTGGGATGTTGAAACTGTAAACTCCATCTTCTCAGAGCTGGAATACTAATGTTTTTGAATCAAAGGATCTGTACTTAAATTCTGCTAATTATGGTGAAATGCTCTGTTACCATCTTTATGGACATCACTATTTACACCGAGCTAATGTTTAATGCACACTTTTAAATTACACACAATAGGGACATTATCCCACTCCCCCACATGGGAGTTCAAAACATCCAAGGATAAATTCACACATTTTTCTGGATAGAACACATCTGACCTGAAGTATTATTATTTCAAACGTATCCCTACATCACCCAAAAAATATATGCTTACACAAACTAAGCTAATCTATACATACTCATTTGTTGGCCATTTAGTTGTAAAGGTATATGATTATTGAAAGGATACCATTGACATGAAATCAATTTGGAGTACCAAATCTTGACAACTTCAGGGCACAAACACCTTGTTCTGAGCCTGCTTGATTCCAACATAAATGATTTATCTGAAGAAAAAAAACGTTCAGCAGAATTCATGCCTTGGACTGGCTAAAATTAAAAACATGAATACACCAAACATTCACTCCATTGCCCGATTTGACAATTGGCAACATTTAACTTTTTTATTTAGTTCTGAGGAACAACTCAATATTATGTTGCAGAATGGTACATTTAATTCCACACTTTCAGGTCCTCACAGGTGGCTATTGTGGCCAGTGGGCACAAATGGGTGTTATTCTCATTTTTTTAAGTCCACACCGGGCTTAAGGCAAGCAGACCTGACCCCCGTTATTCCCACTCCTAGAATTCAGGTATTGTCACCACTTATTTGGTGGGGAAATTGTGTCAACAATGGTTGGGACATTCCACACTGTCTGAATTAAAACAACATCTTTCTCCTCTTTCCAATGACATGGACCTCTCTGACTTCCTTCTAGTATCTACTTCGCATCCACCCCCATGTTAGATCCTGTCCAGGCATCTGAACTCAATGATAACTCACCCCTAAGACAAACTAACACTGTTACACCGTTCAGCTTAGAGGACGTCAACAATGCAATAAAGGCCAGCAAAGGGGGCAAGGCACCTGGTCCTGACGCTATCCCTGTGGACTTGTATAAAGCCAACATCGCTTTGTGGGGACCTATTTTAACCGCTGTTTTATGGGCCTGTATTTTTTCGGGTTTTCTCACTACATGGGCGCAATCTAGAATTGTTCTGATTTATAAAAAAGGGGACCGACATAACTCTGCCTGTTATAGGCCGATTTCATTGCTTGACTCCTTAGTGAAGAAAGCGGGTCGAACAATTTAAAACAGGCTTCAAGAGTGGGCTGACTCTAAGGGAATCCTGTCTGACCTCCAATATGGGATTCGCACCTGGTTGGAGACTATAGAACAGGACCTTAACTTGAGTATGTTATTGGGAAAATATACTAAGATTAAGGGAGGAAACTTATACCTTAGATTTGTAGACCTGTCTTTCGCATTTTTGATTGTGTGAATCACTCCAAGTTATGGGCAATTGTGATTGATATGGGAGTGGATCCTTCGATTATCATCTTTTTGAGGGACTTGTACTCTGGTCCAAAAGCAAGGGTTAGATATGGGACCAGAGGTGAATGCACACAGCCTTTCAGCCTAGAGAGATGGGTGAGACTGGGTTGCGTTTTAGCACCTTTTCTCTATTCGATTTATATGAACAACGTAGGCACTGCTATGACCACACATGCTAACGATCTTGCTCAGGTGGGTCATCGTCCCGTGCCCGCTCTCCTCTACGCTGATGGTGCTGTTTTATTGGCCCGTTACCCCTTTGTGATGCAGTCTGTACTCAATGATTTTGTTGGCTACATGTCGAACCTTAATTTGCAAGTGAACCAATCCAAAACATTCATAGTGAAGTGTGACATGAAAACCGGTAACTGTCGTGCCATTAAAATCACGGATACCACTATAGAAGTTACTAACAACTTCTCGTATCTGGGAATTCTATTTGATAAAGAAGGCACATGGAACCGTGCCACCATGAACAGGGCAATACTATTTAGAAGTGCTTGTATGGCCTTATGAAAATTTGCCACCAGGTTGGGTTCAAATCCCCCTAGAGAGATGCTCACTATCTAGAAGGCTACATGTATTAGCAATGCACAATACAGGCTGGGTATATGGGGACATGCACACTGCACGGTGCTTCAACTCTTGGAAAATTAATTTTTGAGATATTTGCTTGCTACCCCCAAAAGTGCCCCTGCATTTGTATGCCACACTGAGCTAGGAGTACTTCTCTTTACTAACTCACTTAAGATCCAACCTATCCTATTGTGGCACAAAGTCTGGACATCTGAACACACTGCCTTTAATTATTCTATAATAGGGGACTGTTTAAAATCAATTCTTTACACTCTTATGCCTTAGCTCACTTTTGCAAAACGTTTCTGCCGGGACTATTTTAACAAACCTGAAATCCTAGCAGAAATTAGTAGGAAAGATCTAAAAATAGAATGCTTAATGCATTTAGAGAATATAAGGTTGTTAGCAGAATTACCAAAGCCCATTGTTTTAAGGAATCAGCTTATTTTAACTAGTTATGATATGCAGTTTTACCTGACACCCGTACCGATTCATAGGCATAGACTCATTTTGACTCGTTTTAGAATGGATACTTTTCACCGGATGGTCAGCTTTCCGGAACCTAATGACTGGTCTTCAACCTTATGTAATTGTCCCTGTGATAACATCTCATTACAAAGTACAATTCATGTTGTACTCTTTTGTACATTTTACAACATATGGAGGAAACGCTACATTTTAAGCCTTCTGAAGCTGCTATCGTGTACTCAATGTCGCCCGGCGTACTTTTTTTACAGACTTATGAGATATGTGTGAAAATGTTGAGTTTTTTATGGAGTGCTTTTTATACCAGGAAGAACCTTTTGATTACTTCATGTATAATTTTGTATGGCAACAGTCAATTTTCTAAATGATATATGTCTCCTAGTTAACTCACTTTTTATATGAGAAACATTTTAATTATGGATCTTGTTAACAATTTTTATAGCATGAATCAATATAAGTGAATAGAATAGGAATGTATGGCAGACCCAGACTTGTGGTTTTTACACTACTGCATATTCTCTGATTGCATGTTTAAATTATGAAGGGGGCGAATTAAATGTCTTAATAGCCGAGTATTAATTAAATTAATGTTTTAATTGAAACTGAATTTTTACTGTATTTTTGTATTTATCGATGTGCTTTTATGGTCTATTTATTAGATTGAATAAAGTTGAAAAACGACTTTGTGTTAGTTCTCAAGTCCCCATGTTCTAAATGATTTATTTATGCCGCATATAATGAAATTTGGAAATTGTCACAAATGGAAGCTGCTGCATGTTTAAGACAAATTGATCAAGATAATTTTGTTAAAGTGCTTGCTATTGTTGCTAATAGTATTACTACACTGTCTTCTCGCATTTACAATTTGAATAACATCGTATCATCTGTTATTGATATCATGCAAAGTGACATGTCTACATTGTACCATGGGCTAAGTCAGCTTAGATCTATCATGCAGTTTAGCTGGGCACTTCAAACCCTTAAATATGGTTGAGCTCCTTGGCATTATCTCAATTCAAACCAGCTATTCCTGCTTCCAATCTGACAAGTAAACAATGACTGATGGCTAAGAAAGATGCCACATACACTATGATACATCTCTAGAAGTTAGAGCAGCTCCCTTTCACAATAGCAGAAATACCGTCTGTTGTCTGGTTGATACATGGCATGATATCTTTGCCAATTTCAACATTTCGGTTCATAGCGTGCATGAAACATTTCCCTGTAGGTAGATATGAACCCCTAGGCTGCAGCTTCATTCACGTATTATGTTTACTCCCATTTTCTTATCATTGTGAATATGCCAACAAGGAGGTCTTCCTTACTGGAAAGGAATGAGACTTTTCTGTCAGACATTCACTTGTTTGTAAACACGTTACCATTCGTGGTGAATGTAATGCGTAGGTAGCTAATTTGGCCTGTTTTCTAAAAGGAATTCCAGCCCCTTCAATTGTCCCACTTATTCAATTTCTTTCAAACTGAAGCTCTTTAATGTTAAGTGATCAGGATTGTTGTGGAATGAAAGCTGGGATCCCATATATTTTATTGTTTTCCCAAATAGTGACTGACTTGCTGCCGTAACGTGCTCTTCCCTCCCACTAAAAGCAATTTTGATAGCTTGTTGTGGTCTTCCATTCCAACTTTGAAGGCAGACTTTAAAAAGCTAAGCAGACTCAAAGCACTACTGTTTCAAAAGATGTAGCATTAACATCTGCTTGAGAAACGTTTGAATTACAAGTCGCAAGGACATCCAGTGAAATACCGTTCTTGTTAAACACGAATCTCCCACTACATTTTGGATGAGTTAGTCCATTGCATTTTAATGCATCTAATACTGCTGGCCTTGCTCACTTTTTTAAAGGTAATGGTTCTCGCTAAGTTAGTTCCTTCTAATAAACTTTGGAGTAATACTGACTTTAATTCATTCCTTTTTCCCCATGTGTTCTGGGCATACCTTTCGTGTTATTTCTCATTTGGGGCATTTTAATTCTATTTTTGCTCCTTCGCAATGGATGTTACATCTCAAAGCCCACTGGAACTACCATCAGTCAAGCTGTGGCATGAGGGCATACTAAGGTTCTTCTGAATCTTATTGCTCCAAGAACTGGACCTTGACAGGTCATTGACATTCCAACCTTTCTGGTTTACATGCATCCAACCCACATTCCATTGCCTGTTGTCCTCCTTCGAATGGTTATTTTCCTGGCTCTTCAAACGCCGGTTCCTGTGGACTTGAACCTGTTGATGAGTCCTCTAACAACCCATTTTCAGAGTCTTCCCATGGGCTTGTGGCTGCCGCATGATGCAAGATATGAGTCTCTCCCTTCAGAGGAGATGAGTGTTTTGGCACATGACACATTGAACTATGGCCCTAATAACACGGATGCGGGCCCGGATACGTCCTCAGCATTGGCTGATAACGAGGATCAGGTCTGTCCCCTGCATGATTTAAACTGGGCAATTGTGGAGTCATTGTCTGCAGAGATGGAATCCATCCTGGATTCACTTTCCATTGAACTCATGGAAGATATCATGGATACCTCCAACTCACCTCAATTTGGCCAAGTTTTTTTAAATTGACATGTCATTATTTTTTTCTTATTATCATTATTATTTTTTGTATAACATGCTTACTAGCAAAGCATTGAATTTGCTTAGCTTGTGCTTTAAGTTTGTAGGTCTTGCCTGCGTTGTAGTGCATGCGCTGTTCGCTGGCGAGAAATTTTGTGAGAGAGGGATTTCAGAAAAGGGCTTTAAGCCCCGCCCCTCCTTTCCATTGGCTGGCATCACCGCTTATGCTAAACGGTGGCCTGCCATTGGAAATGAGGGTTTTTTGTGGACCCTCTTTTGCCTCCGATCCGACGGGGTCACCTGCTTTGCTGCTGTCGCAAAGCACTTTCTTATCTTTATGGGGCCATGTGTTTCTAATTAGAAACACATGGCCCCATAAGACAAGAGATCGATGCTTGTTCTTCTTACGTTCTAAAACGGGTGTGAAATCTTTTCGTATCCCCAGTTGTCACAGCCTACTTAGATTACATGTTCGTAGTCCTTCCAGGGGTATACACCTTACCTGCTCTACAAAATTAAACTGCCTTTGTCACTACGCTTTACACTTAAGTGTTTTCTAAAAATCACAGCCGCAGAAGCGGTGTAATCTGGCCGCTACGCTGGTGTGTGTCTTGCAGAAGTGAGATGCAAAATGTACCGGCCTTGTATTCTCGGCATTCCCTGCCAGTGGAGGTCAGCAGCCCGGCCCCAGACCTTCAGCTTGTACCAAGATTTGTGCATGTTTTTCGGTCCCAGTTTTCCAAAATCGTCAGCCGTGACCATATCCGGGAAGAAGCAGAACGTTTAACGCAGTCTGCATATGACTTAAGTAGTGCTTTTAGTTATACTGTGCTTAATAGCATAGTAGTGACGAAGACATTCCATTTAAGGTTGTAACATGAAAGCTCTTAATGCTAAAGGATTTAGTTGCATTGGTAAATTAGTGATAAGTCTAGTGGAAACGCGAGTACGGCTTGGATATGGGTATGATCTTGAAAGAAATTACCTTTTTAGCCTTTTCAAACGAGGAACTGGGGCAGAGGATGTGGCTTAACGGCTAGGGCGGCCGATTTTGAAGGTGTGGAACCGGGTTCGAGTCTCGGCAGGGACGCTCAAACATCCTGTGACTCTGGTCAAATCAATGAATCTCCCTGTGCCTAAAAATTAATGCGTCCATCTGTAACGTAACTGGTGCTTATGTAAAACGCTCTGATACCTTCGGGTCGAGCTCGCGCTAGCTAAAACAGCAAAATAAATTGTATCTTTAACGTAGTATTACCAGATATACTTAATGTTGTTGTGGACAACTTGTTTTGGCCATAGATATATGCTTTTTTTTTACCAGCCCAGTGCATTTTAGGAGCTGAAGTTCTTTTTCATTTCAATTAAAGCATTTGGGAAAACACTGCATTGCTGTATTTTATTGAATTGCAACATTTATGTATCACCCTTTAAACAATGAGCGATGCTGAACATGCTCCTAATGTACAGGTCACTCCGGTTCCAGGGATTTCCTCCATCCCCAGGTCAGGGCTCTTAGCGAGGGTGAGGCGTGCACACGTGGGCGCCCAGTGAACGAGCACGCATATCAACACTGCAGGTGACGTATGGGGGGGGGCACTGCATTACAAACAGAGCTGTGGACTCTGTCACAACTGTAGGCTCGTCTTGGCATGGCCTTCCAGGCACTGGGTGACTACATTCTATGGACGGCAGGGGCGCTGTATAGCGCTCCGGTGCCCACATCTAGCTTCTGAGTGTATGAGACAGAAATATAAAAGCAGAGTTGTGTCTTCAGCCTCACTGTGTTCTTTGTTTTGGATTTTCATCGTTTACTCGTGTTTTGTGGTCAATGTTGTTATTTTCTGGTGGTGTTTCTCTTTAGTTCTCGCATCTAGAAACTTTTCAATTACATTGTTTGTCCTCGATAAGCAACAAACCAAGCAATATTCACAATAGTCATAATTCCCGTTATTAACAATTCATTCACTAATTGGACGATAGGAGCTGTCTGGAATGCACCAGTAAGTTTTCTCAGACAATCTATTTTTAATTCTTTCCTCCCCCCTCACTGTGCAGCTCTTCGCTCTCACCCTTGTATTTGCCGTTCCATCAAGTCTCTCCCTCACTCTTCTCTCCTCCTCTTTGTTTTCCAAGCTGTTTCTCCTCAGATGCCTTCAGAGTTACAATATCGAACTTAATGATGAGACCCCAGACTTTGCAAATCTTCCTTCATTCTAGTATACAAATTCTTGTTCTTGACAACTTTTCTCTCGGGGGCTTATGGAATGCAACTACTTTCATCATTTTAACTGTTGTATCTTAGTATGAATAAAAATACATTAATAAACAATAAAAACATAATCCCAGACATCGCCTAAATGGATTCTGATCCCTTTATGTTAAATTGCATCTGTTTCCAAAACACTTCCCATGAGTTAGTCCCGACCACCCCCCATGAATTAGGCCTCACCACCGCCCATCAGGTTGTGTGCCATAGCTTATAAGGTCCCAGAGGCAAGACCTATTGGCTATGCCAATGCTTGCTAATATTTAGTTAGTCACTAAGTTACTTTCCTGACCAAGGTCAGTTGCATATGTTTTCTAATTGCACCGTTGCTTCATAATGGAGCACAATAGGTTCTATACATATAAACTTTCCTTGTATGTTTCTTTTGTTTATTATGGACACGCATGAGTGAGAAAACGAAAGGTGATGATCTGTTTTCACGGTTCCCCTGGGGACTAGAGAGTTCTGTTCTGGAGTGCCTATTTACTTGTTACTCTGGAAAGGCGAGGAGAGCAGGTATGGCACTATGAGCTAGTTGGATTTGGACCCATAGGTACTGATGTCGTATGGTGACTCAGTCCCTACAGTCTGACGTCCTGTGGTCCCACGAATAGCTCTGTTTCCAAACAGAATCTCAGCAACAGAACTACTCTGGATACTGCACGATTCTCTCTTGGCTTGCTGCCCACTTGAGGCTTGAAATAATTTTTGACTATTTTTCTTTTTAACTTTATTTTTTTTGCATTTATTATCATGGACAAACAAAGGGCCAAGTGTAAGCAATTGACAATATGAGCATTGCTAGGTTAGATCTTCATGCATGGCCTCAAATCTACATAGCTAATGATTAGAAAGAAAAGCAAAAGAGAAAATGAAGACCAATGAAAACACAAGTGGCATCAAACAATGGCAAATAGTCCTTGGAAGGTATCCATAAGGTGATCGTACTCTACTTTCTCGAGGGGTCCCCAACGAGATGAGACCGATCCAAACCTGGTGATAGTTCCCTATATGGGCATATGAGTGATGTTGACACCCACTCTTCCTCGCGCTGATAATTTGAACTTGTCTGCTGTGACTGACCGGGCCAGACTGGGCACACACACCGAGTAGTTAACATGCAAGAGGGGCTTAATCTAGAATATCTTGGCTGTCCTGGCTGGAAGAGTTGGCATGTGGGGGGGATTCACTGGGGCCTTCCTTAGCCTTTAAGTAATCACATAAGGGTTCCCAGATATCTTTAGTGCGAGATTTGGGTGGCATCATGTCCCAGTAGTGAGATAGTTGATGGCTGCAGTACGCGGCATCAAGGAGCCAGTCATGTTCCCTTGGGGCATGGCGACCACCCCATACCATAATCACTCTTCGTTTTGCTAGGATCAAGAGTAGGGCCACCAGTTTATGTCTTGTGGGAGGCACCTCTTTCACATATCCAAGGAGACCCAGCAACGGCTTGCCCGTAATGTGGAAATCCGTCATGGTTTGGATGGCCCGGTCACTGCAGACTAGTATCTCGATACTCCAGGGCACACCCATGCTAAGTGAAGGAAATCTGCTCCTAGGGTTCAACATCTATGGCAACTCTCTATTTTTGACTTTGTACTCCTCCGTAAGGCTGTATATGCACAGAGCCTTCATGGCATTGACTCTGCACTACTTATTTTTGAATTTTTATGGTCATACTCTTTGACTATTCCACTGATCTAGACCTCATTTATTGACTTTTGGCTCTTTTACTTAGTTGACTTTTTTCTGCTATTTTTGATGTGCTGGGAAATGCCTTATATCAGGGACACATTGCCTCACGAAATTTAGGTTTAACATTGTCTCCGATTTATTGAATTGTGGGCATTCTGTTGAGGTCAATTTTTGGGGTGTCAAACATTTTCACGTCCCCTGCACCCACACAATCTTGTCCTGACATATCACACAAACAGGATTTATGCCCCTGCCAATCCTCCACATCTTCTCTGGTGTGTTATAGGTTCTATGGCAATATTTGAACTGTATGAGATGCAGGTGTAATTACATTGTCAATACTCTGGCGCCTTCTTTGTCTCTCTCCATTCCTCATTATCTAGGGATTGTATATTCTGATCCCAAAAAGAGCGAAGCCCTGAGCGAGAGTCCAGGGCACTTCTTGCAAGGAAGCAGTAGTAATATTTAGCAGTACTAGCAAGGAAGCAGTATGTCAGGGAGATGCCTTGCCAAATCAACAGCTCCAACTTCAGCTTAGCCTCTAATGAGATATATTCCAGGATGGCAAGCAATTCAGTTTTATACACCGCCAGAGTGTGTCTTAACTCTACATATTGATAGAACGGGGAATTATGAAGGGAGAACTCCTTATTGAAACCATTGACTGACTTTATGTGGTCCCCCCCCACATGTCAGAGTTTATAGATTCTGTTTTGATCTCATGTTATAGATCCGGCTAGCCGCACTGGTACGTAACCACACCTGGAATGCAAGCCATGCCGCTTGCCAAAGCAGGGTTTCTTCTGTGAATTTACCATTTCAGCCCATTAATTGCAGCATTTTGTGCCAACAATATAATGTAGTCCTAGTGACGCGGGAGAGTGCGGCAGGATATCAGAGCCACAGAGGAATCCTAATAAAGTAGAGTTTTCAAAAAGATCAAGCTCCAGTTAATGGGTAGGCTCCTCTCTGTTGCCAAAGACTCAGCCAATAATAGTGACAAACTGGGCTGTCCAACAGTACAGCTACATATTGGCTACACCGAGGCCATGATTGTACACCCGCCTACCACTGGAGACAGCCTGGGCTGCTTACCAGTCTATAGGAAGGTATGAGTAAGGGAGCATATTATCTCAAGGAAGCACATTGGGTTTACGCTTGGACAATTTGGAAGGTTGTAGAGCATCTTTGGGAGCATAAAGTATGGATAACCTACCAATGATTGACAGTGGGAGTGTGTCTTGACCCCGCCTACCTTTTCTTATCTTCTGCATAAGGGGAATCATAGTGAGCTCTCTGCAGCGCTGGCCGTCTGTTGTGATATATATCCATATATATAAAATTGTCAGTTCGAAACTCACTTTTGATTGTCAACGAGTAGCCAAGGTCCCACTTTGTTCCAGTTTTCTGATCACTGAACTCCAGTTGACTGTGAGCCCTGAGACCTCACCATATAGTGTTAGCATTTCTGTTAGACTTGACCCTTCTTTCTGTGTTACCCGAGTAAGAGGCGCATGCTCTTGACATATCACATATGTGGTTTGCTTGAACTGCCTGCAAGCTGTTTGTTTGCCTTATTTATTGTCTGAATCAACCGTGGCCATTAAACTCCATTAGATGACTTGGTCAAAGGCCATCGATTTTGGGGTCCAGTTTATTAGGGCAAGTGCTGTGGTTAGGAGCTATTGAGAGCACAGCGCTGGAATTGGTGGGGAGAAGGTGCCTGCTGGTTGAATAGCCAGCTCTTTGTACTACAGCAGATGAGACTACACGTTACAGCGCAAGCATGAACTTGCGCTGTAAAGCCTGCTTGGACATTGCTTGGACACTACACGTACGCGCATCAGCTCCGGCCAGAGGAGCAGTGCAGAGCTGGGAACCTGTCTAGAGACCCAGGCACCCATTGGACTCAAAGGGCTTCAGCCACCCCACCCCCCCCCACCCCCGCGACCCCCCCCCGCACCGCCCCCGTCGTGTGTGGCAGCCCGGGATGAGACAGGTTCCGGGCACACACAGAGCCGCACCCGAGCACTTCACAGGTCCTTAAAAGACCATTTGCATGTTAATGAGGCATTGCTGTTGTTTCACCCCTTCTAAGAGCCCCTGCAGCTCCACTTGCCTATTTCTTAAAGATTCAGCCCCCACCGAAATTTTTTCTTAGCCCCCCCCCCCGAAATTTGGCTCTAGTTGCGCCTCTGTAGAGACCTGTGCTGTCAAAAGACATGCTGGTTACATAGACAACCCCATACGTGAAGCACATGGCCGTCCGTACACATCATTCTTTTTTAGGACAACCAGTGGCGGTGGTGGAGAGCTGGGGTCACAAGGTCACATTTCCTCTGTCTCAACAATAGTCTAGCTGCAGCGTTTGGACTCACGGTCTGATCATGATATCGGCCGGGAGCCCCAGAGTGACGTCATTTCCGCGGTGCATTGTTGGAGACAGATGCATTGGCCTCAGACACCTTAGGCTGCACAACGATCAGAAAGGGTGCAATAATCAGCGATAATAGCAACGAGGCCACGGGTAAAACGTCGATAGGTCAAGGCTTCTGACGGAGGGTGCTTGCTCTTTGTTCTGCTTTTTGAAAAAAGGTTGAGGTGCACTGGAGCTAAAAATCAATAGAGCGCATTCCAGGCGAGGGAAGACAATCATGTTTTATCGGTCTAAACATGTGAGCATTACCATTACTTCCCTCCCTCGTGAGGCATACTTTGCGTAATGAAGCAAAGTATACCTCACACTCTGTGTCAAGGTTGTGTGGCCCGGAAGTGCCAGGCCAGGCGCTCCAGTTTGCCTCGGGGCTATGACGTGCTGCCAGGGATCCCGACACTGTCTGGGCCTGTGAGTTTCTTGCCCTCTCAGACGTTGCTAGGTGTCACCTCTGATTCGTCGAGCGTGCTATACCGTCAGACGCTGCCAGGTTGATTTGCAGCCCCCTGCAGTGCTGTGGGGTGTTTACAGTCACACGCTGGCAGGTATTCTGCAGCTTGACCTCAAGTGTTTCTGCTTCATGTCTGGCTCATTGGGTGTTCTGTCACTCAATGCCAGACATTCGGCAGCTTCGTGTTTGGGGCCCTTGCTGGATTTCAAGGGCTTTAAGTGAGATGGAAATGTGGAGGGTCTCTGGAAGGGACTTGGCCAAAGAAGTGTAATTGAAAATTCTTCGCAAGCGGAGTGGCCTATATAATTAAGCCTATGGGCTAAAACATGTGAACTATAATGATTTGCTTCACCCAACATGCCACCCGACTAGCATTTGGGTTCCTCTCTGTCAATTTTCTGTAATCCCAACCACACTTATCACACAACAAAAATATAGGACAGAATTATTAGCTGTGCCAATGCTTGTTAGCTGTCAGATACATGAATAACAAGCATTTGCAATGCAAGAGGTCTCGCATTTGCGAGAGTTTGAGCTACTGGCATTGCGAATGACAAAGGCTTTCAGTTATGTGTTAAGAAAATATGCGGGTTTAGGCACAGCTTGCAGGGTTTCAAAACAAATAAATAACTCCAACTCTCGCAATTGCGAAATCTATTGAATTTCAAATGCGTGTTTTTGGGGGGTTTTCATGTAGCGAGAACTTGACCCAATGATATTAGAGCATTACACATGGACACAGGCAGGTGAGCCAACGATGAGACTTGAAGCTGGTTCACCAGCTCCGAAGTCGGCAGCTCCGACATTAAGTCCACAACCTCTCCCCATCCTTGTATCATACATAATTATTTTTTTTAAAAAAACACTGATTTTGTTTGTATAAAAGCAAGCTTCCTTTTGGGAAAAAATTAATTAAATGGAACACTGACGTAATTAAATGTCACCCAGGTCGATTAAATGAAGAGCTCTACCACCAACAAAACTGGAGCTGGCTATAAAAAACATGTATAGAACCAAATAAATTAATCACGAGTGCAACACACAACGTTTAATTAAAGTCAAACTACTGGTTTTGTCAATACCTGTTTTTATGTAGCTCTGTCACAGGTTTTGCGGTTTTAAATTACTGCACATAACATGCTTTGTTATTTAAAAACTTGCTGGCATTTAAACATGCTCGGCTGCGCCTCATAACTACTCTGTGGCACGGAAGTGAAACAGGTTCCAGCAATGAAATGTTCTGGGTGCAATGTGGACCTTTTCATTGAGGGGTGGTTATTGAGATGTGGGGTGGGGTGCTGTGCGTTTGCAAGATCAGTCCGTGCTGTCTATGCAGAGGGGCTGGTAGGGTGTGGGTAAGCGATGTGTCCCGAATCCTCGGTGAGATGGTAGACTGACACCTGATCCTTGTGTGTCCCAGCGAGCCTCGTAGAGGGCAATAAGACGGTGCTGCACATATGCAAAGGAAGCAGCTGGCTGTGGGCGACTTTGGGTATGAACCCCTTGTGATTTAGTACCTGCCAGCTCACAGCTGGACATTTGTTGTGGTGCCCTGAGACAGGGCTTAGCCCTGCGCGCATGCTCGCTGCACACCCTCTCACTCCATGACAGTTTTAAAGATGCTTCTATATCGTACTGGGGGTGCGCACACATTGTTACTGCATGAAGCGCCTGGTTGAAATCATGGCCCTGAACCTGTAGGAACTGAGCAGCTGCACACCGAGTATACACAGAAACTGATTTCGTAATAATTGAAAGAGGATCGCATTGAAGAGAAAAACGTTTAAGGAGATGTTTAACTTCCGATGTGTAAAGCAACATCGTTCCCTGGAGAAAAGGGGTGGCAGCTGTGCATAAGGAGAGCCTTCCCATACCAGACAAGAAAAACAAGCGCGGCGGAGCGTGGCGCGCGCGCGCTTGGGGGCGGGGGAGCGTATTCCAGGCGGGGGAGCGGACCCTTTGAAGTGCTCCTAAAAAGCAGATTGCATGTCGGCACGATTGTGCCCGTGCTAGCCATGCAATCCGCTTTTTGGGAGCACTTTTAAAAGCCGCTTACAATAGACTCGCTTTGTGATCGCTTACGCGATAGCAAGGCGAGACCTAAAAACAAGCATTTGCAATGCAACAGGTCTCGCATTTGCGAGTGTTTGTGCTATTGGCATTGTACATGACATTGCCTTTTATCTATATGTTTTAAAACCTGCAAGCGTTTTTATAGTCCTTGCTTACAAGAAGCAAGGCTGGCAGTAAACGAGGTGCAGTTACTGCCATCCTTGCTTCTCGTATGTAACGACAATAAGTACAAAGTGCGTGTTTACGCATTGCTTGCAGGTTTTCAAAACACATAAATAAAAGGCATTGTCATTTACAATGCCAATAGCTCAAACTCTTGTTATACGTATTACTATTAATATAGTGCCAAAAAAATTCGCCTAATAACTACCAATAGATATTTTTTAGAGATGCAAAAAATTAGACAACTATTAACATACCCAATATGTATCACCTTCATATTTTTAAAACTATTTGCATAACTTTTACAGTATTAAAATTAACAACTAACTACATTTTATTTCATATATTTCATATCATCTGCATAACCTGCTCTATCTTTTTGCATTTCTGTCAATTATTAATAGGTTACTTTGCTTATAAGGAGTCTATTTATTATTGCAAATACAAATGAAAAATTAAAGAACATAGTCATTTTCAATGCAAACAGCTCCAACTTTAACAAATGCGAGACCTATTGCATTGCAAATGCTTGACTGTTCAGGGCACACCCTGAACTCATGTATTTGAAGGTGCTCTCATATACAAACAAGCATTTGCAATGCAATAGGTCTCGCAGTTACAAGAGTTTCAGCCATTGGCATTGTAAATAACAATGCTTTTTATTTATGTTTTTAAAACTAAAACAAAAATAAAAGGCATTACTATTTGCAATGTCAATAGCTCAAACTCGCGTAAATGCGAGACCTATTGCATTGCAAATGCTTGTTATTTAAGGGGGACGTTTGAAGTGACCTCTCTGTCAGTGCAAGCTCTGTGCCACTTTGTAAGCGACGCAAATAAATGTATGTGAATTGACATAAAGCCATACGCTTCTCATTTGTCCAAGTCTAGCATGCACTTCATATAGTTTAAAAGTCTAAATCTTTGTCTGTGTGAATTGCCAAGGGTCAACAGATTCTAAGCAAATATATTTTCCTCGATCTAATGTCATGCAAGTTCTTGCAACCCATATAACTGTCCTTATGGCATTATACCACTGTGATATACATTATATACGGCAACATTCCCACTCCTGTACACAGTAGCAGAGCCCTCACAGCAGATCTATTCTGCTTCCAGAAATGTTTCAAGACAGTCCCTTTCTATCTTGTTCCACATTCATGCAAATGACTGGCAGCTGCTCCGTCATTTATATCTCGCATGTTCCAGGCATTCTACTTGGGACTTGCATTGTGTTTGTCTGAGCTGACTTGCTTTTCGGCGCCATCCGTGATTAGGAAAGCAGCTGATGTTTGTGCTCCGGTGCGCGAGACAGTGCACGACTACAAACTCACAGGGGTTGTACTTCAACAGACAGCTCTTATGCAGTGCTGTCGTGATGTATCATGCAGCACGCAAATCTCTTAAACTGGTTAAGGCGGACACTGACGGTGTGGTGGGTCCCGCATCTTGTAACATTGCCTTGGAATACTGGGACTGCGATCTGCAGATTACAAGTCGTGTCACTAGAAACCCTTGGAACAATATGAAACACGTGTGATGCACAGATGGTTTACATACATGTATGTAAAACTTGAATTACTAAAGCGAAACAAGTTGGTGAGAATGTAATATGCGGGGAAAATAATCATATCAATATCAGTGGCTTGTGTGAGATGGAAAATATGTTGCTGACAGCTTCTCATTCTTCACGAACCAAAACCATGATCAGAGGCTATGAATTGCAAAACATTCTGAAAATACAGGGCAAAAGTCCTAACAAGCATGCGAGACCTATTGGCTATGCCAAGCGGCGCACGGCCGCTAAAGTGAAAGTGATCGCAATCGCGATCAAACATCAAAGCGGCCATGAAAGTGAAAGTAATCTCGGCGCGCGCGCCCGCGCACATGCACTGTAGCTCTAGGCTGGCCTGGTAGCACTTTTTGGAGCCCTCTCAATAAGTCTCGCCAGACCAGCGCATGCGCTGGGTCAGGCGAGACCTAAAAACGATTTAGTCGTGAAGAATTAGATCTGAACATTTTTTATTTATGAAAATATGAGACTGTCAACTAAAACGTACAAAGACCTGCAGGAAGAGGGTGTCAGAGTGGCTTAATCACCTCATTCTCCCTAACACCACATCCCTCTGCAGTTTCTCCCTCTGTTGCTCCACTTTTCTCCAGACATATATCAGAAATTCTCTATCTGCATATGTGGCATGTCATCTCTTTCCTATTCATTTCCTTTTTTTTCACTCTTGTCCTTCTGCTTGTATTACCTTGCGCCCCATCACTATGCCTTCCAACTCTCTCTCTCTCTCTCAGTCTCTCTCTCTCACACACTCACACAGACACACACTCAAGTATCTCTCTATCTCTCTCACCTCTGCGCACAGAGTTTTCTTTTCTGTCAGCACTGTCAAAATCTCAACAACTATGTAAACCTTATTTACACACTTTCACATAAAGTGTTAATTACTATTAGCACATATGTCACAGCATTCTATGCACTTGTAGCAGGGGTGAGGATAAGATGAGTATGTAGTCTCAATACTTTTTTTTTCATAATACATTTATTTTATTAGGTTTCTTGCCACAGCAGGGCCCCGAAGGACCACTTATACACACGGATACGTTTGCATACATTGACATGGCTTCCCATTTGAATAATAAGGAGCAATACAATTCAACATACTGCACTATAGCTTGTCTGTGTACCCTCGCCTCAACACCTTTTTTACTCACTGACAGCACTAAGAGGAACCACACTGCCAGCAGCTTCAGCTCCAAAGTTCTCAATAATGAACCCTCATGAATAGTCACCCACAACCTGAACTCATTCAGACACCTCGAGGCAGTATGTACTATACAACAGTCCTGTTTCGCATGAAAATACTAGAAAAACATACAATTTGCTAACAGCAAACGCATCTAGGAAATGCAATATGAAGTGAAACGCGACATGGCTTTCTTTAAGGGCTTTTACCGTCATTTGCGGGTTGCCTTCACATTAAAGGACACTAATTGGTGGCCTATAAAGTTCCGTTTCAATTTTAAATACATGTATGGTCTGAGATCTGGGAGCACCGGCCATGCTCAACGCTTTGGGTCCCAGGTGTCATTTACTGTCACGCGCTGCAAGTTATTCTGCAGCTGCGGGTCTCTGAGTGTCTTGTACCGTCACACACTGCCGGCTCTGACTGCCTGCCGCTGGTTTCAAGGTCTGCCGGTGTCTCTCTGTCTCCATCTCCAGCCCACAGTCTCTCACCGCTTTGCTCGAATGCCGAATTTGTAACTCTCGTCACATGTCAGGTTGTAGTCAGAGGTCCAAGTGGGCAGGGTCTATTGGGAACTGATGTCCCATGCTTTTTCTATATAAACCTTTCCTTAACAGTGAGGTCTAGCAATACATCCCCGAGACTGTCAGTGCTGGGTGGGGTGTCCACTATTCAAGGCACACGGTACAGTGAAAAGCTGGCTGAAAGCTGACGGGAAACAAGGAAAACAATTGTACCTGCTCCTGGCAGTACGCCTGCATTTGGAAAGGACTAAGGGCCTGATTACGAGTTCGGCGGTCCATAGGACCGCTGAACCCGTGGTGGCAGTCCAACCACCGCCACACTGCCTAACCGCCTGCAGTATTAGGACTGCGGCAGTCGGACCGCAATGAGAATGCTGGCACTGCCGGAATCAAAGATCCCGCTGGGCTGGCGGTCTGCAACTGGCTGTAATATGCTGCCGGCACCACGAGCATATTATGAGTTGCATTTTATCACCCTTTCATGGTGGTGATTCCGCCATGAAAAGGGTGGCAGAAAGACAACAAAGGGGGCCTTAAAAGGGCCCCCTGATGGATTCGAGCCTGAGGTGCATGCAGGGGACACATGCAGCGCCCCCCATGTATTTGCACCGCCACTTCCTGCACGGTGTTGCATCTATGCCACACCGTGCAGGAAGGTGCAGTCGACAGTCTGACTGTGGCAGTCTGCATTATAAGCTCTTCTATGGGCCTTGCAGACCACCGCAGTCAGACCACCATAAAACCGCCCACCAGACCAGGATTTAAAACCTGAAGTGACGGGCAGTCGCGCCACAGGTTTGGCGGTCCTACAGCGGATGGTGGAGGACCCCCAAACTCGTAATCAGACCCTAAGACTGGTAATAAGCTGCTTAGGAATTATTTAATGACTCTCAGGAGAGGAGACAATTTCAACCTTTATGACGGATGAGTATCAAAATATTAGCAGATCAACCAATTAGAAGATGAACCTTTGGCTTACTGAGACAAAAGGGTCTTTTAAACATGTAAAACTATGCTTTTCTACCCTGTCCCATATACAACCCAATAGGAAACTAGATAAAATTACGTATGAGCTAACTAAAGGTCATTCTAGGTGTCAAAACGAATACAGCACTCAACCACTCACCAGTCAAGCATTTTATTTTATTTATGTGTTTGCTCTACCAGTAAGGATGCCGATGTAAAGGAAGCAGCCTTAAAGGAGGAGTTATAACACAATACTGTTGAAAAAATATCGTGCAATATAAATATTGTGTCTTAAATGTTATGAATTGTGTCTCAGACTACCACAATTAAGATTATTGGGGCCGATTCACAGAACTAATCTGAGATAAAATCCTAAACTCAAAATGAGTAAGTTACTCAAAATGAGTAAGTTACTCATTTTGGTATTCACAGAAGGCACTTACTCATCAATGAATAAGTGCCTTCTGTGAATACCAGAATGGGTAAGTGCCTTCTATGAATAACAAAATGGTAGTAAATTTAGGATTTTGCCTTAAATTAGATCTGTGAATCAGACCCTTTACTACTACTATATGCCATTTGTGAATAACAAAATTTGTAAAGTTAGGATTTTGTCATAGTTTAGTAGTAGTAAAGTTAGGAGTCCTAACTTTACTACTACTAAATGCCTTCTGTGAATACCAAAAGTAGTACGTTTAGGATTTTATCTCAGATTAGTTCTGTGAATCGGCCCCATAATGCTTAATAATGTTTTTTATTATCATTGTTAAAAATATTGTTGGGAAGATGGAATCTGGCCAGACAATTTGAGTGGTGGAGCTCCAGAATTGTAAATGTGGAAAAAAGATATGGATTGGTGTATGTTCTCAATCAAATGCGTCTATGAAGACAGAAGATGTTAAAAAAGTAGAAAAAATGTGGACCCATTGGAAACCTCACAGCCAAATTTTGTAGATAAGTTGAAAGGGAAGCGGAATTTGGACGAGGAAACATATGTTAGCCATTAGGACTGTATTGAACAGAAATTTGGAGGTGTAACGTTAACCTGTATCTCTTGAGGTAATGAACCAGAGGTATGGAATAAGGTATTGTGTGTGCTGAGGCTGTTAATCTGCTTCACTTATTTGTTTCAAAACAATAAAACCATTTAAAAAACATTGTTGTGTGTTATACCTCTGTACTTTATATAACTTTAAAGTTTATTTTGTGTATTTTGTTTGCTTAGATGTATTGCAGTTGTTTTTAAAACTGTTTTTACTTTTGTTATGATAAGTATATCAGTGGGATGTTAAGTTTGTAAGGGAATAGGGTGGGGTGCAATTTGAAATTTTTACATTTTTAAAGCTTGTTATGTTTAAAATTGTTGTTGTGTTAATTTTCTTTTTCATTTTTAAATATTTTATAGGAAAATATTTTTAATGAAATGACATAGTTTATTTAAATTATTTTTTACGTTATATATAATTGAAATGTTTATATGGCATATTTTTAAAACACATTTTTGTAAAGTGTTCTTTCTAATATTGTGATACTTTTTACATTTCAAAATATTGAATTTTTGTTTTATAATTTGATCAACAATTTTTTGTTTCTCGATAATTTAAACTTTTTAAAATATTATTTTAAATGACTGCATTTAATACATTTTAATAAATGTATTTAATGTAAGGCATTTTTGTAAAATTTTCACATTGGGAGATTTAAATTGATGTTATTTATTTTTATATTCTAAAACACTGTTTTTGTTTTCTATATATTTTAAAATTACTTTTTAAAATATGATGATTAATTTTCTATTATAGTAAATCATTATCTATTTATTTTTTGGTAGCTATCTAAGTTAATTGCTTTTATTTTGCAGGTTTTTGGGGGTATAAAATGTATTTCTGGAATGTATTTGTTTTAGTGTAATGTTTATTATAAACGTGTGGTATATAATTTTTACAGTTAAAATTGTAGCATTTACTTTAATGTCTTTAAGATTGGTGTAAGAATAGTAAATCGTAACCCCTGAAGTCCAGCACATTCCCCAATCGGGTTAAGTATGGAGTGGGTATAATAAATCAGTATCCCTTACGTCAAACCTTTTCCCTAATGTGGTTACATTTGGAGTGAGAATAGTAAAGTATAACCCTTCAAATCCTAGCACTTTCCCCAGTGTGGTTTAGTTTGGAGTGGGAATAGTACCTCTAAACCCCTTCCAAAGTCTAACACTTTCCCCAGTGTGGGTAAGTTTGGAGTAGGGAAAGTAAATCTGAACAACCAAAATATCAGTACTTTCGCCAGTATGGTTAAGTTTGGAACGGGAATATCAAATCTGAACCCCAACAAAGTACAACACTTTACCCAATATGGAGGTCTGCAGTGTTATATACATTTTCAATACATCTATTGCAACATATAACATTTTCACTGTATATCATTTTTCAATAATTCCTGAAATTTACCTGGATTGTTTGTATATTCCCAAGAAAAAACTTTTTTCAATTCAGAATATTTGCAATTACATGTATTAAACATGTAATTCCGTAATTTTAACAAACACGTCATTCTGTACACTATTTATATTTTGTAAAGATTGTTATGTGTAAAAAATACTAAAAAAGTGGGGTATATATTTTATCAGTTGTATTGATATTTTGTACATGTTTGTACATTTTTTGAACATAAAATCATTTATACACTTTCTTTAGTGTTTCATGAATCTTCATAAGTTAACACTGATTTCTATGGGATGGAAGTCTTTTTTATTTTTGTTTTCCCAGTATGTTTGATATTTTAGTCTTTCTTCATCGTTTTGGGCTTTTCCAGGAGCTTGTAGTCAGGTAAGGCTATTTCAAACTTATTTTATAAGGGTTTACTGGTAGAGGGAGGTATGTAGATGCCGTTGGGCTCGTCGATGTAATTGGATGTTGTTTCAGTGCATTTTTACTTAGTGCAGTATGGGTATGTTACTTTGCGGCATTGCAGGGGCCCTATTGTGAAATTTAATGTTTAAATGTATTTTAAATGTGGGTTGTATGTGTGTTTGTACTAGGGTTGTAAGTGTTTTTTTGGCGGGGTTACATGTTTTTTCCTTTACAGGCTTTTTTTTTGGGATGTCTAAGTTTATTTTTAACCTGGATGCCTATTATTTTTTGTCACCATTTTTTTTACTTAATTCTTCATTTTGTGGTTTTCCTAGGGAGTTTTTTATTTTCATTTTTGGGGTTTGGGATGGTTTCCTTGGGTTATTAGATTCATATTGAAAGTTCTATTTTTCTGTTGCCTATTTTCACATTTTTTGTGGGCTCTTTGTATCAATATTGTTTGATATTGTACTTTTTTGGAGGTTCATTTCACTGACCAGGACTTCAACTGTGAAATCGTGTTATCTTATTTTAATTATGTGATTAGGTAGGCAGTGGTAATTTCTTAGATGTTATGTTTCTTTATTTATTGTGTTTATGTATGCCTTTTTATAGTGTTAGCATATTGTTATTGGTAGTAGAAAAATGTTTGTTTAATTCAAATAATGTTGGTTGATTTGCTATTGATATAATTTTGAACATTTATTATAGTAAAGTTTAATCATCAATATGAATTATTGTTTGTGGAATTGATTTTATTCAGGTTAGTATTTAAAATTTGCTTTAGTTATATTTAGAAATAAATATTTATAAAGTACAAGGGTTTGTGTTTTAGGGAGGTTCAATGGTGTTGTTACATGGTGTGTGTTTTTAAAGTAGGGCTAGTGCTATTGAATCGTGTTATTCAGGCATGGATTGTTAGTAGAGAATCCTACTTAGAATGCTACAAGTTCATGCATTTATTTAGTTTGTTTGGAGGCTTTTGGTTTGCGTTTCTTAGGGAGTGTTCCATTATCAGCTCCTGGTAGCTTTGTTCTTTTTTAAGTATTTCTGAGGAATTGGAGCGTAGGGTGGCTTCTTACAATTGTTCCTTCGAAGGTATTGAGCCATACTTTAACTGCATTATTTGTCTTTGCCTCTTGAGATATGGTGCTGCCATAGATGTTCCACCCTGAATGTGATACTTTGGTTGGTGTCTGTGGTCTTATCTGTACAGGTGATGAACCCAGGTATCCTCAAAATAATCCATTGGTGGAACTAACTTTTGTTTCATGTTGTTGGTAATAAGGGGATTCAAGTAGCAGGTCATAAAATGCAGTGAATTATGGTACAGGGTTGTATGCTAAAGCCATTAACTTGTTTATTTATTTTGTGTTTAAATTCCAGTTTATTTCATATTCTATGTTCAGTGTGGATTTTTGGAGGTGTCTCAATATGCTCTGGTTTAAGTAGTTGTAGCGCCCACCCCTGAATTGCAGTGTGTGGGTAGATTTTTAGTACGATTGAAATCATTGCCTGCTCAAAATCTATGATGACTTTTTGTGGGCTATAGTTATTAGTTTGTTGTTTTATATTTGTTCGCATTTCATTGCAAGTTGCACTTTGTAAGTTAGGTAAAAGTGCATAGATGTTTATATTTAATACTTACTGTGTATTGTGTATATTTGACTGAATGGTGGAGGACATGACTTTAAACTGCCATCCATCACCCCTGTATTTAGTTGAGTGTGAGAGGGACAGTCAGAGCAAGGCCGAACGCTCACCCGACGTATCCTGTGGTTTCCTGTATTTCGATGACTGAGAGATTCCAACGGGAAGGAAAGAGTTAACCTGGCTCCCTGCCTCCTCCACACAGGAAGGAGGACGTTCCACCCAAGAAGCAGATGAATGGGCGCCGACTTCAAGGACCAGGGAGGAGGAACCAGCACTACCTAAGGGGAGGGAATCCCCGGAATCGAGGAGAGAGAACGAGGAAGACGCGGAGCATGGAGGAGCGATACAGTAATGAGGAGAGAAGACGCCATGCTGACGGACAGAGAGAGCCCAGCTGACGTCGAGGGAGAGGACACTGGAGATGCCGAGGTCTGGTGGGAAGATTGCGGGATGCCCCCGGTGGTTGCCGTCAAGCCGCTGCAGCTCAGGAGAGTTGCAGCAATTGCTGCAGGTGACTCGGACAGGGGGGAGGAACAGGAAGGATCCGGCACAAGGGTGGAGAGGGGTCCTGAGGGGACATCACCTTGATTCAAAAGTGCATATGTGAACCCTAACATAACGCCGCAAATAGACTAAACTTTGGAAAAACCCTATATGTGTAGAGTGGTTTTGTTTTCCTTGATTTTCTCATGTATTTCATGGGCTATTACAATGGTTTTTTTTTTCCTTTTTGCTTTTCTGGTAAGCTAATTTCCTGATAATTCTCACGGGGTGCACAGCATAGTCCTTGAAGCCAAGGAAAAGAGAAAACCCTGTATTGAACGGGGATCTAAGATTGAACCAGTATGCCATGGGTTGCCTGGTATAGGCAGCACTTCTGTTTTTTCTTTGGTCCACCATGGTATGGTTGCACAATTGGTGTGGTGATAGGAACACAAAAACACAAAAGTAGGGACACCCTTCTTACCGCTACTTTCTTCTCTTTTAGGAGACTCAAGGGGGGACCGTCGTCCTGGCATCATCCTGACCACAGTGACTACAGACACCTGAAGAGCACCCTCTCTTCAGTGGTCCTAAAGAAGTATGTTAGCGGACAGGACCACGATTTTTTCTTTTCCAATTTCAAAAGGATGGCCAGAGCAGCAGGGTGGCCTTTGGACAAATGGGGCCAATATCCAGGGCCACTCCTCTCTGAGGATCTACAGGCAGCCTATCAGGCAGCCAATCCACTTTGAATCACCCCTTATGAAGAAGTCAAGAAGAATATTCTAGAAAGATTGGGGTGGATGAAGAAACCTATCGCATTCGACTTAGACAAATTAAGGAGGGACCCCAAGACACTCCCAGAGCCCTCTCCTATCGTGTCAAAGATATGGCAGACAGGTGGTTAAAGCCTTTGGTTTCCAACAAAGAGGAGATCATGGAAAATATTTATTTGGAACAGTATTTACTGACCTTACACCCCCCCATACAAAAATGGGTTCGCCAACACACCCAACTAATCCTGGACGAGGCAGTTGAGATAGCCAGCACCTTCAATAGGGCACAAGAACTGCAAAGGGGCAGGGCAGAAACCCATTTGAAGCAGCCAGGGGGCGCTCCAACAAAGAACAGTAGACAGCCCATCTCGAGAAAACCTGACACTGTTATGTTAATGCCTGGACCTTTACCAATGCCTGTTCGGACTCCCTCCCCTCCTGGTCTCCATTGTTTCAATTGTGGAGCGGTTGGTCACATTGCACACGTATGTCCACAGAAGGAAGAGCCAATGGAAGTAGGGCTTACTCGTTCCTTCTACTGTACCTCAAAAGGACAAGCTTCTCCTTCTCATAGAACCATGAGAGTAAATGGGGAGGATCGATCAACCTTGATTGACACAGGCTGTCCACATAGTGTTATAAGACCGCAGTCCGTTCCAGGATGGAGACCACAACCCACAGGATTCGTAAACATTCAGTGTGTTCATGGTGATAACAAACAGTACCCCACCACAGAGGTACAGATACAACACACACCATTGGTAAGACCCGTTCCCATGCAAGTAGGACTTATCCCTAAGTTACCCGAACCCTTTGTCCTGGGGACTGATTATCCACACATGAATCAGTTACTACAGGGAGACTAGGACGATGGAGACAAGTGGAGAAAAACGCCCCCCTTTGCACAAGAACAGTATATCGGCTATGCCCATGGAAAACCCCGGAAAAGCAAGAATCAAAAGAGAAAAGAAAAGAAAGACTGGATGCAAGGAATGTATGATGTTACATCACAAACATTCACAACGCATGCCTTTACAACGCATTTTTTACATCGCAACATCCATTACAACGCATGATTTTACATTGCATGTCATCACAACGCATTTTTAGAAACTACATTTACAACGCATTCCATTACAACACATTCCATTACAACGTATACCATTGCAACACATATTACTTTTAGAGCAACATTAGGGTAAGTGTTGGATAATGTAGGGGTAAAAATTACTATTCCCACTCCAGTGAGTGCAACAGTAGGGTAAGTCTTGGATAGTGTAGGTGTAAAAATGACTATTCCCCATTACTTACCTTATATTGCGTTGTAATGGTATGCGTTGTAGTGACATGCATTGTAATGGCTGCGTTGTAATGGCACGCGATGTAAAGGATGTTGCATTGTAATGACTGCGTTGCAAAGGTAGTGCGATGTAATGACTGCATTGTAAAGGTTGTTTCCACGACACAAGTAGCATTAACACAGCCCAAAAAGGATAACATGTGGCAATATGACCAGTGCTTTTAGGCAGCCCAGAGAGAACATCCGACCTTAAGGGAGGCCTGGAATAGAGACACGGATGTTGAAGATCCAGAGCAAGCAGGTACCCAGTTCCTTATCAAGAAAGGTCTGGTATATAGAAAGGGAGCGAAGGACCAAACTCCTCAGTTACTAGTGCCTCAAAAGAATTTGCTGGGGGGGTCACTTTGGGAGTGAAAAAACGGAAAAAGCTATTCTTGAAAAATTCTACTGGCCTGGGATATACCAACAGGTCCATAGGTATTGTAAGGAATGCTCTATATGTCAGAAAAATAGCCGATCCCTTCTCCTTAAAGTACGTCTGCAATCCTTACCCATAATCGAAGAACCTTTCACAAGAGTAGGGATGGACATTATAGGACCCCTTCGTCCCTCTCGTAGCGGGTGTCGGTATGTACTAGTCCTGGTGGATTATGCCACTCGATTCCCCGAGGCAGTGGGATTAAGACAACCCAATGCCCTTCAAATTGCCAAGGCTACGATAAACATCTTCTGCCGGGTAGGGTTTTCTCGGGAAATCATATCCGATCAAGGCACCCCTTTTATCTCCAAACTGATGAAACAAGTTTGCCAACAGTTAAACATCAAACAGATTAGAACATCCACCTATCATCCTAAAACTGACGGGTTGGTAGAACGATACAATGCCACCCTTAAGACCACCCTTAAAATACTTGTTGACCTGGAAGCACGCAAATGGGAGGACATGCTTCCTCTGGCCCTTTTTGCTATCTGATATAAACAACAAAAAAGTACTGAGTATTCACCCTTTGAATTGTTGTATGGCAGACAACCCCGTACCCTGCTTGAACTGATGAGAGAAGAATGGGAAGAAAAACAAGGAGTTAAGCCTCTTCCCAAATATGTTCTTAACTTATAGAAAGCCATTTGCAACAAATACAAAGTATTATAAAACCCACCTAGAACTGGAACAGACCTCTCAAAAGGCCCAATATGATAAAAGAACTAAAGTACGCACCCTTGAGATAGGAGAGTACGCCTTACTGATGATGCCCTCATCTGATCAAAAGATGTTAGGACAGTGGCAGGGCCCGGTCAAGATAATGGATAATGGATAAAGTAACTCCAGTAACCTACCGCACACACAAATATTTCACATTAATTTGTTAAAAAAAGTGGGAAGGGGCTACACCAGCTCTTTTAGGACTGGCCGAACAAACAGAACCCCTATACCACCAGAACATAAACCCAGAACTACTGGAGTTACAAAAACAAGAGCTGTGTAGGCAGTTGCAAACCTTACAAGAAGTGTTTTCCCTCACCCCCAGTAAAACATTGGTGGTGGAACATGCAATCACTACTACCCTGGGAAAAAAGTAAAGGTACATCCATATCGTATCACTGAATCATGCAGACAGGCAATTGAGAAAGAGGTGCAGCAGATGCTTCAAATGGGCATAATAGAATAATCCAACAGTGAGTGGAACTCCCCTATTGTGTCAGTACCAAAACCTGATGGGTCTATCAGGTTCTGCATAAACCACAGGAAGAAAAACTAGCGGCCATAACCAACATACCCTTTTCTCAAACTAAGAGAGACTTAAGGGCTTTTTTGGGTGTTTTAGGTTATTACAGGTGCTTTATCCCTGACTTCTCACAGATAGCGAATCCCCTAACAGATCTCCTTAGAAAGGAAGCTAAAACAGAAAGAGAATTGAAACAACCTTACCCCTCGGCTCTTCAAGCCTTCCATCAGTTGAAACAAGCTATAACCTCAAAACCTGTCCTCCTCAGTCCCGACTACACCAAACCCTTCATTTTACAGACGGACGCCTCGGAACATGGGTTGGGTGCCGTCCTCTCACAGATAGATCCACAAGGTCAGGAGAGGACCATCTTATATATTCGTCGGAAATTGTTTCCTCGAGAAAAGAGGTACGCAGTAATCGAGAAGGAAGCATTAGCCATCAAATGGGCCATTGAATCTCTCTGGTACTACTTGGAAGGTCGAGAGTTTGTCCTGTTTACTGATCATGCCCATTGGAATGGTTTGCAAAGAATAAGGGTCATAACGATAGAGTCATGAGATGGTTCCTTATTCTACAATTCTTTCGATTTACCACCGTTCACCGAAAGGGAAAACACTAAACGAATGCAGACTACCTTTCCTGATATCCCCTTGATTCATTTCTGCCAGGCAAGAAAGTTAGGAAAGGAGAATGTGGGAAGGGATGATCGAAGCAAGGCCAAAAACTCACTTGACGTATCCTGTGGTTTCCTGTATTTCGATGACTGCGAGATTCCAACGGGAAGGAAAGAGTTAACCTGGCTCCCCACCTCCTCCACACAGGAAGGAGGACGTTCCATGCAAGAAGCAGATGAATGGGCGCCAACTTCAAGGAGCAGTGAGGAGGAACCAGCACTACGTAAGGGGAGGGAATCCCTGGAAGCGAGGAGAGAGAACGAGGAAGACGCGGAGCCGTGGAGGAGCAAGACAGTAATGAGGAGAGAAGACGCCATGCTGACGGACGGAGAGAGCCCAGCTGCAGTCGAAAGAGAGGTGGAGGTCACCGGAGACGCCGAGGTCTGGTGTGAAGATTGGTGGACGCCCCCGGAGGTTGCAGTCAAGCCGCCACAGCTCAGGAGAGTTGCGGCAGTTGCGGTAGGTGACTCGGACAGTGGGAGGAACAGGAAGGGTCTGGCAGAAGGGTGGAGAGGGGTCCTGAGGGGACATCACCTTGATTCAAAAGTGCCTATGTGAACCCTAATATTACATTGCAAATAGACTAAACGTCGGAAAAGCCCTATATGTGTAGAGTGGTTTTGTTTTCCTTGATTTACTCTTGTATTTTATGGGCTATTACAATGTTTTTTTTAATCTTTTTGCTTTTCTGGTAACCTAATTTCCTTATAATTCTCATGGGGTGCACAGCATAGTCCTTGAAGCCAAGGAAAAGAGCAAACCCCATATCGAACGGGGATCTAAGATTGAACCAGTATCCCAAAGTTTGCCTAGAATAGGCAGCACTTCTGTTTCTTCTTTGGCCCACCTTGGTATGTTTGCACAATTGGTGTGGTGACAGGAACACAATAGCACAAATTACGGACACCCTACTTACCTCTACTTTCTTTTCTTTTGGGAGACTCTGGGGGACCGTCGTCCTGGCATCATCCTGACCACAGGTAGCTACAGACACCTGAAGACCACGGGAAAAGGGACAAAGAAAAGAGAAGAGAGTCTGGTGGAAATATCAAAGACCATACTTGCCCTTTGCAATTCGATATTCCTTTTACGTTACCAGTAACTTTTAATAAAGTATGCCAAAATTCAGCCACACATCAGGCCTCCTAAATTTTGTTTCCGTCCATCCCTCCAACATTGAGTTAAGGTTAGTAAATTCTTATTGGTAGCATAAATGATTATGTTATCATTATTTTGGTTGTCAGGTAGTAAAAGGGTTTATTTTATGTGTGACTAGCAGCCGCGGTCGGTAGTAGGAGTTCCTGCAGGGCGGTGATGTGGGGAGGGGCAGGGTGGGGGGGTAGTAAACTATGGATTACGGAGGTTTACAGGTAAGTAAACATATAAATTAATAAAACGAATTTCGTTGCGTGCACTGCATCGCATTTGGGGATGCAGTGCACGCAACGAAATTCGTTTTATTAATTTATATGTTTACTTACCTGTAAACCTCCGTAATCCATAGTTTACTACCCCCCACCCTGCCCCTCCCCCTCCCCACGTCACCGCCCTGCAGGAACTCCTACTACCGACCGCGGCTGGTGACTAGCAAGCCTTAGATTATGTCTCTATCTACATATTTTGTAGGTTCTACTGGTTCTACATGTTCAGATAATTAATCTTGTAAGAACTGGTATGCCAGGGAGTTAGCCTGCTGCTTGTCTAGGAAAGTTTGGTGTAATATTTTCAGGTTTCATTCCTGTTGGATCTTGTGAGTTCATACTGTCTTCTTTTAGGTTTCTGACCTCTATTTCAATAATATTAGGTTGATGGTTATGTTCTCTAACACTTTCAGCTATTTCATTTTCAGTGGTAGCCCTGTCATAGCGTTTGTTTGAATAATATTAGATGCATATTTAGTGCATTTTTTCCTTAATAAATGTATGATCCTCTATAATTATTTAATGGCTTACCGTTTTGGTAGTTTGTGTACTTTGCTATTCCCAACATTTTTTCCCATGGGTTTTAGTGTATAGAATATATAAAATGTTTTTTTTTTTTTAAATAGGTGGTATTACATTAATTTGACCATTTAGCAATTTTGAAAATGCTCATTTTAACTTAACGTTTCGTATGTTGTCTTCACTTTGTTATAATTGTAGAATTTTATCTTGCCAGTTGGCACAGTTTTCTTGGTTACAGTCTGTTGAGTGGACAATTTTGTTACATGTGTTTATTTTTTAATCTAAATTTAGTTTGGAGTTTGTTCTGTTTACATTTTTAAACTATTAAAACATTATTTTAATTTAACTTTAGTATTTTTTTTTTATTACTATACTTACATTTGAGGTGATCTCTTATAATTTTGAATAATATGGTGTTTGTCTTTCTTATCTTTTCTTTACCTTTTTGGGGCCGATTATGATGCGGCCCATAAAGGTTCCGACCTGCGGTTGGAGCCTTGAGGGCCACATCGTAATGGGCCGCTCGGTTTACTTTCCTACTGCCTCATTATGATGGAGACGGTCGGAAAGGAAACCGGCCGGTCATTCCGGCTGGCTTCCGATGGGCTTGGAGAGCCCATCTGCCAGTCAGAAGCCGGCTAGTAATCTCAAGGGCGGGCCTTTTTTCTGCCCTTGAGATTACGTTGCACGCAGTAGCGGTCCGTGGAGGGAGTTCGGCGGGGCAGTGAGGCGAGGCACAGGAAAGGGGCAGGGTGGGGAAATGTAAACACCGGAATATGGATGAACGGAGGTAAGTACACATTTAAATAAATAAAACGAATTCCTTTGCGCGCGCTGCATCACAAAATGCGATGCAGCGCGCGCAATGAAATTCGTTTTATTTATTTAAATGTGTACTTACCTCCGTTCATCCATATTCCGGTGTTTACATTTCCCCGCCCCGCCTCACTGCCCCACCGAACTCCCTCCACGGACCGCTACTGGTTGCATGGTTTCCGACATGGTTTCCATGCCGGCCTGTTGGACATGGAAACCATGTTTTAAAGCATGTTTAGAGGCCCCCAGTAAAGCCCCCTTTGGTGCACGGCCTCCAGTTGGAGGCCGCAGGGGCGCTTGTTGATCCCTGCACCTTATGGCAGGCACCTTATTGCGCCTGCCTCGGGGTGCAGGGATGAACTGCCCCTCCCTTTCATCAATGGAAGCTTGTGTTACGGCCAGTTTATGGCTGTAACACAAGCTCCCATTAAGGAAAGGGAGAATGTGACCAAACAGTTTTCAGTTGCGTCGAAATGCGTCGGTCTGGACCGCCGACGGGTGTCGGTTGGTCCCAGGACCGAGTCGCTGTCGGGTGGAAGCAATTCCGCCCAACATCAAAATAAGTTCCTAAAGTGTTTTCTGCTTCTTTTAGAGGATGCACCTGTAATTTGGAAAATAAATATGTTGCATGATTTTAATTCATTGTTATCTTGAAATACTTTTAGATTTGCATTCATTTTGTTAAACTTTGTTTGCAGTATTTAGAGAATGGGTGAAGTGTTGCAAGCTTCTTTGTAGCTTTAATATCTACAGTAGAATGGCTCTGTCTTGCTGTAATTCTTTTTTAGGAAGCATTTTGTTGTGGGTTTTTATGGTATTTGTATACAGTTTGTTGATTGGAAAAGTGTTTTTGTTTATTAACGGTTTTTATGTATAGTTAGAATGGTTAATTGGAGACTAGTTTGAATTTCTTTTTGCACCTTTTATGGTAAATGCTAAAGAGTGTTTTTGTTATTTATTTAATGTATCTTAGTTTTATGTTCAATTATTTTGTATATGTGTGTAAATGTTCAATGTAATATTGTGTGTTTTATTGAGAATGTGAGGATTTTCTGGTGTTTGATATTTTTGTTTCCATGAATGTTGTTATGCGTCATTAGTTTTATGTGTATCTGTAGGCAATATTTGTTATTTCTTTATATTTGCTTACGATTTTGCAGTATATTAGATATTATTTTCTGCTTTATTTTTATAATTGATATTTGTGTGGCTACTGTTTAAGTATAGGGTCATGATATATACATTTTTGTATTTTTGGAGATATCTGTGTATGTCGATATTTTGTTGCTGATAAATGGTTTACAACTTTTAACAGTAAATTAAATTAAGTTCAGTTCAGCAACAGCCAGAGGCAGCAGGCAGATTTTGGCATCAACTCTGTCTGAGACAGTAGAACCCAAAAACGACAGTCCGAGATAGAACACGTCTGAAGGCATCACCATGGAAACTATGACATATCATGGCACACACAGACATATAAGATACTGCCTACATCTATTTGCAATACTAATTCAGTTATATTTCATTTATGTTTTTATGTAGCACTCACATAGGGCCTGATTAGGAGTATGGCAGTCCGAAGACCACCGTACTTGCAGTGGCTGTCCAACCGCTACCTCCTCTGCGGTCCGACCGCCCGACTATGACCATGGCAGTTGGACCACCAGAAGACCACCACCATTGCCAGAATCTTGAATCCCAGGGCTGTTGCGAAAGCAGCGGGGATGGGAGGTGATGCGTGTGCTGGCACCGCTGTCCCAATCATGGCCTGCCTTTCCGACGACCTTTTTTTTCGTGGTGGGGACACTGCCATGAAAACGTTGGTGGAAAGGCAAGGAAGAGACCCCCAAACTAGGCCTCAGGGCGACTTTGCTCATTCGACAAAGAGCATGGGGACACATATTGTGCCCCCATCTAATTGCACTGTCGTGCTTGCACTGTGTGCCATGAATGACATGATGCATAGTACACAGTGCACCCAACTTGCAAATGGCACTACCATGGTGGCAGCATATGCTTCAGGCTCTCGAAGAGGCAAAGCATGCTGCCGTCGTGGCACTGCCAACACAACACCACCATCCTGGCGGTGTAATCGTAATATGGCAGTTGGGATGTCGCTGGCTTGGCGATGTTCTCCCAACCACCGCAGCGGCAGTCTGACGCTCAGACCACCAGCATTGTACTCAGGCTCTCAGTCAGGACGCCTCTTCAGATCACTAATAAAAACATAACTTGATTGGTAACCTTCGAGATACCCAAATGAAATAATTGATTTGTGGCATACTTTTGTTAATGTTTGAAAAATAGATGGCTTTGACGTAATACATTATCAATGATATTACCTTTTTCAGTTCCATATATCAAGAATAACAGCATGAGTGCTTAGCTTCATAAAATCATTTTCATACTCCTTAATTTCTTTTGCTTTATGTGGCAGGTATCAAAGAATGCCTATAAAGATGTATATATTTTTGAATGAGAAAACTGTATATCTTCACTTATTTGAAGTGACAAACTTGCCATATCACAAAGACAGAAAGAAAAGAGGAGGGCCAAAGAAAGAAAAGAAAAAGGTTTTTAAACGGGACACAGCAAGAAAGTGACTGAGAAGGAAAGAAGTGAAAAAATGACGTGAGCATGTCATGGCAGAAAAATTGAAAAAGGAGATAAAATACATGTGCATCCAAATAGTGAGCTAGGGAAGGAGAACTTGCAAGGAAGGAAACGAGTAAATACACAGAGCAAAGGAAAACGTAGAGAGATGAAAGGAGATACAGAATACAAAATAAAGGGACATGGTTACACATGTGAAACTGAACATAAAGTAAAAGGGAAAGATTAAAAAGGAAGATCAGCAAAAAAGAAATACAAGGAAAGAGATGTAAAGAAAAAGGGCATAACTAAGAAAAGAGCAGAATAATAAACAAGTATATTGTACCCCTGCGTGTAATCTGCAGGTCCATGCAAGATTGTGAAAAAGGGTAGAGGGATCACATTGCTGATATCAGCACACAGCTTACCCAGATGCATTGTGGTAAATGCAACGTATGACCACACTCTGCTTATTTGAAAGTCTTTACTTTTCACCATTATTGGCACTGTCAGTGCTGTGTATCTCTAGATACGTGTTTCAGCATATTTGTCCTTCTAACACTTTAAATGTGGGGGCGCTGGTAATGCTGCGTAGTATTCTCAGTTTTATGTACCACATCCAACATGCAGGTGCATCCCAATGAACACGAAAGCCCAATAACTCAGCAAGGAGCCAATCAAAACAACCATTGGCAAAGCCAATAGGCCTTGCCTATGCAAGAGCTATTGGCTTTGCAAATATGTTTTAGTAATGTTTAACACCAGAGTGGCTGTTGTTCAGCATGGCTAAATGTTAGTGGGGTAAAGGAGAGTGGAGTTGAGTGGTGTCTCATAAAGTGGAGTAGGGTGGATGTCATGAAGTGGCATAGAGTGGCGTGGACTGGCGTACAGTAGAGTTCAGTGGCGTGGAGAGGAGAGGAGTGACGTGGAGTGTCACTGTACAGTGCTCTGGAGTGTCATTGTGGAAATAGAGTGTTGTAGAGTGAAAGGGTGTAGGGTTGAGTGCCATAGAGTGGAGTACAATGTCAGAATTGAGTAGAGCAACATAGAGTGGAGTGGCATAGAATGCCGTGGAGTGGTGTAGAGCAGAGTGAAGTCACATATAGGGTGTTGCGTAGAGTGGAGTAGAGTGTTTTAGAGTAGAGTGGCGTAGAGCAGAGTAGTTTCCTATAGAGTGGAGTGTAGTAATGTGTCATAGAGTAAAGTAGAATGCCAGTGGAGTAGAGTTTAATGGAGTAGAGCATCATAGAGTGGAGTATCATGGAGTTGAGTGTCGTAGAGTGGAGTGCAGGGTAGATTGCCATAGACTGTAGTAGTGTAGAGTGCATTGGCTTTTAGCAAAGTGGTGTAGAGTGCAGTGACGCAGAGTAGTGTAGAGTGCAGTGGCATAGAGTAGAGTAGTGCAGAGTAGATTGCAGTGGCATAGAGTGCAGTGGCACAGAGGGGAGTAGAGTGGCATAGAGTGAAGTGGCATGGAGTAGAGTGGTGCACAGTAAAGTGGTTTAGTGCCTGGTAGAGTGCAGAGGTGTAGAGTAGAGTATCAAAGAGTGCAATCGTGCAGAGTGCAGTGGCATAGAGTGCAGTGGTGTTGAGTGTAGTGGCATAGAGTGTAGTGGCGTAGAATGCAGTAGAGTGGCATAGAGTTGAGTTGTGCAGAGTAGAGTGCAGTGGTGTAGAGTGCAGTAATGCAGAGCAGAGTGTCAAAGTGCAGTGTTGCAGAGGGTAGTGTCATAGAGTGCAGTGTTGTTGAGTGCAGTGGTGCAGAGTAGAGTGGTGCAGATAGCAGTGACATACATTACAGTGGTGCAGAGTAGACTAGAGGGGCATAGAGTGCAGTGACATAGAGCACAATGGTGTAGAGTGATGTAGCATGCAGTGGTGTAGAGTGCAGTGGCATAGAGTAGAATGTTGTGAATTATAGTGGCATAAATGCAGTGTTGCAATGTAGCTGGTATAGGTACAGAGGCATAGGATGCATTGGTTTTGAGTAAAGTGGTGTAGAGTGCAGCGGTTAAGAGTAGAGTAGAGTAGCATAGAGTGCAGTGGCATAGAGTGGCGCAGTGTAGAGTGCAGTGGCATAGAGTGGAATGGCGCCCAGTGGAATAGAGTGGCATAGAGTGGCATAGAGTAGATTGTTTCAGAGTAGAGTGAAGTGGAGTGGTGCAGGGTAGAGTATAGTGGTGCAGGGTAGGGTGCAGTGGCATAGAGTGCAGTGTTGTAGCGTAGATTGTTTCAAAGTAGAATGAAGTGGCGTAGAGTGGAGTGGTGGAGGGTGGAGTGACCTAGACTGGAGTGGTGTAGAATGCAGTGGCGAAGAGTGCAGTGGTGCATAGTAGAGTGGGGTAGAGTGCACTGGCAGAGAGTAAAGTGGTACAGAGTAGAGTAGAGGCATAGAGTAAAGTGGCATGTGGTGCACAGTAGATTAGAGTGGCGCAGAGTGGTGTAGAGTGGAGTGGTGCAGAGTGGAACATAATGTGTATATTGCAGTGGCATAGAGTAGATTGTTTCAGAATAGAGTGAAGGGGTGTAGAGTGCAGTGGTATAGAGTAGTGTGCCTTAGAGTGCTATGGCTGAGACTGGATTGGCATAAAGTGCAGTGGCGTAGAGTGGAGCGATGTAAAGTTCAGTGGTGTAGAGTTCAGTGGCATAGACAGGCATAAAGTAGAGTGGCAGAGAGTGCTGAGGTTGAAGAGTATACTGTCGTAGTGTGCAATGGTGTATAGTAGACTGGCGTGGAATGCATTGACATAGAGTGCAGTGGCACAGAGAAGAGTGGTGTAGAGTGCAGTGGCGTAGAGCACAGAGTTATAGGGTGCAGTGGTGCAGAGTAGATTGGCATAGGGTACATTAGCTTTGAGTAAAGTGGTGTAGGGCACATTGGCGTAAAGTGCAGTGGCGCAGAGTGCAGTGGCATAGAGTAAATTGTTTCAGAATAGAGTGTTGTGGTGCAGAGTAGATTAGAGTGCCAATATAAGACGTAGAGATGCACCACAACAATAACCAAAACACAAGTTTATCTTTATTTTCTTTTTTCTCCCCTTTTTATAAAGTTTCACACAGATATAGTGAAGACAGCCAACACATTCCGTCCATAGAATGGACTTCTTTAGGGCAAGTGTAAACACAGAATATAATCAGCCTTATGCCCACATCACAGGATGGTTTTAAATTTGGACACCCGCAATGATGTGTACTGTCAGTGATCAGGATAGTACATCACAAGAAAAAAGGTTAATCCGTCATGATCATCAACAACGTTGCCGGGTGGATGCTACATTAAGAACAGCCCCGAGGTTGTCTTGATGACAGGAAGGTAGAATTAATAATAATAATGGTGAAACAGGCCAATAAGCTCTGTAAAACACTATAATTGGTGCTTGTGTTACCGGCATCCATCTGCTGCACCTCATTGTCATGCAGGAAATCGATGAGGCGTAGAGGGAATTGAGATAAAGTGCACTGGCGTATAGTGGAGTGGTACAGACTAGAGTGTATTGGCGTAGAGTGCAGTGGAATAGAGTGTAGTGTTGCATAGTATGGTGGCCTAGAGTGGAGTGGCACAGAGTGGTGTATAGTGCTGTGGCAAAGAATGCAGTGGTGCATTGTAGAGTAGTGTGGGGTAGAGTGTATTGGCGTAGAGTAGAATGATATGATATACAATAGAGAGGTGTAGATTGGGCAGAGCAGAGAATAGTGCATTGATGCAGTGTAGAGTGGAGTGGTATAGTATGGAATGGTGCAGAGTAGATTGCAGTGGTGTGGAGTGGTGCAGAGTGGAGTGCCGTAGCGTGGAGTATGCATGGTATGGTAGTTTACTGCCATTACAGACAACATATATGATCATTACATTTGCACTCAAATACAGTTTTACTGGTAAAAAAACACAGCGCACAAACAATAATGTGTGGAAATATCTGGGAATGTCATCATCCAATGTATTGATTTGATGGTCAACACAGTTCATTTACTGACATTTAAATGTTGTTGTGTCCTAGAAAACAAATAACATTGTACAGCCTTCCTCAAGCTGACACTAGTAGCCAGCATGAGTGCCACATAAATCCTTTCACTTTGAAGTCAGCGAAAGAAAAATAAACACCAAGGTCCCTAAAAGATACAGCCTGACATTTGACCTCTTTCTTTGAATGCTCAGCAAATGCTACAACATAAGATCAAGATCTCAAGGCCTGCTTACAGAAAGTGTTTTTTGTGGAAAAATACGTTAAACAAGGTTTGGGCAACGGGAGGGACAAACTCAAGCTGGACAACCTAAAGCAAATAAAGCCAGCAAACAGAAAGTCAAAAAATGTGAGTTACAAATCACAAAGCCAATAGTAAGCAAGGCGGAATGCATTCCTAGGTCAACTTTCTGAATGTCTCCAAGATGTCTTTAGCAAACTAAGCTGCGACTTAACAAACCAGGCACCTGTGCTGGCTGGTAGGACAGGAGGTACACTGCCTGGCATTTCAGTAGTGAATTCAGCCAGCTGCATTGTGATAAATGCAGTGCAAAATAACACTCACTTTAGTTGAAAGTCTTTAGTACTCACTATTTTTGGCGCAGCCAGTGCTGTGTATCTCTGGACACATTTCAGGATATTTGTCCTTCTTTGGTAGAGTGTGATATTTTACATTTGGGGTGCTGGCAATGCTGTTTAGTCTTCTCGGGTTTCTGGACCATGTCCAGACAACAAGTGCATCCCAATGAGCATGTCAGCCCTATAACTCAGCAAAGAGCCAACCAAAAAAGGAGAGGGAGCACACTGCTCGGCATACTAGCACACAATTCACCCTGATACATTGTGGTGAATGCAGTGCATGATAACACCAACTTTATTTTGAATTCTTTGCAGTAGTCACCACTGGAGTGGTAAAGAAACCTGAGAGGACTGTGAGCATCATTGCCAGTACCCACCAATCTACTAAAGAAGAGCAAATTTCCTGAAATTCGTGTCTAGAGTCACACAGCACTAAGTGCACCGACAACAGAAACTACTGCAAAGGTGTCCAACTAAAGAGAATAGTTTCAGTCCACGAAAGGTAGCCGCTTTGAAGCAATGCACTGACAGCCTTGAAGCAATGCACTGACAGGGAGAAACGCCATGTGCTTGGTTATTAAAAACTGTAAGATTTTTGTGGATATATCAGCAATATGTGCTTTAGAAATATACTTAGCTATCAGTTACGTGGAAATAATATTCTATATGCATTAAACCCATTAAACCCATCCCCTTGGTACCCTCTGTTTGACGATGCACCTAAGATCATAGTTCCTTTGCTTTTTATCTTTTCACCATGACCACTGGTTGTAGCCCATCCACAGCAATGTCTTACTAAATATTCTACACTGATTTTATGAAAGTGCTTCGCGTTCCTTGTTTAGTTGCCAGGAAGAATAAAAATATGCAGCAAAGTATCTCAGTAGGTTAATTACCCCCTGCTAACCCCAGAGCGGTTACACGTTCAGTCCTAACAGTGCCGACTTGGCCTCCAATCCTTCTGGGGTACAGAATTTGAGCACTATTACTTTAGGGCAAAGGTACACCTCTGGTTTTGAGTTCTGGAAAAACATACAGACGAATTGAGATCAAAAGGAGCAAGAAACAGGGAATTCAGAGAGCTGTATGGTGAAGCACGAAAAAAGAGTTTGTGGCTACATTAAAGTACAGCTTGGAAAGGGGAGTTTTATTTATTTACGGACACCATAATTAAGGCATTCATCTGGCAAAGTGTGAGAAGCCATAGGGGATGTTTATTTTTGTGTCATGATCCGAATAGGTTGTCTCACCTTCCATGAAATTTAAAATGTGTCTCTGATTATTGGACATGCTTGAGAGGCTTCTATGTTTGGCTGCAGATGTTACTTTTAATGTAACTCCGCCCTCAGATTTATCACAGCAGTTTGAGTTTTTTCTCGTAATCAGTGGAAATGCAAAGTGTGTTTCCTTTGTACATTTTACTTGGAAATCCATGAGAAGTGATTACAGGGCACAGGGAGGTCAAAAATGCACAGGTGTAAGGGGAGGTTGGAAAACACAAACATACCACCCCTTCTCCCCTAGAGGAATCCACAGGGGCTGAGTTTATAACTTGTTGAACAGTGTGGAAGCCCTGCAGTGGGGCATCACTAGATTTTATGGCAAGACAGGAGGCTAGCATTATGCAGAACTTGTTATTAACCACTTCTGAGCAGCATCTTAAAAGCTTCCAAGTACAACATGAAGTCACAATAAATCAGAACTCTAAACACCACATAATCGGCAGACGTCACTCGCCCAGTCAGGACTGATTAAATACACAAGTACAGGGCTTCAAACACCAGGCTTCTCCATAGAGAAAGAAGTTCATGAACCCACACCCAGACACTTGCACTAAAAAGCTATTGGGGTAGCTGCGAGACACAAACTTTCTGTGGGGCTCCCCCGAAAGGGAACCTCACAACTGGCAGACACCTCTGCTAATCCGAGACAACACACAGTGCCATGAGGATGCCAACAATGGTGGGCGTTAATCTATACAAGAACACCGCATAACAAAAAACAAAGGCTGCTGACTGTGCCTTCATTCAGGAGTGACATGTTCTGATAAAGGCATGAAGATGAAGACACTTGTGTGAGCAGACAATCACAAAAGCGATTTCGCCACTGCTGTCATTTACACTGAGTATATCACTCCAGTTTATTTTCATCGGATCACTGACAGATTATTAGAAACACAAATATCGTGTGGACATAATATCATGCCAAAAATATCGAAGACCAAAATATAGAGAAGGTAAGAGCAAATAGGTACGTATATATGTACTATTCTAAACTCCACATCTTCATACCTTGAAGAAATATGTATCGTCAAGGTACATATATGTGGAGTTATACATAGTAAAAGTTTGCTAACCTATAGAAACTTAACCTTCATGATATTTTTGTCCTTGATATTCTTGACAAGATATTTTGTCCCACAATATATTTGTTTCTGATATTCTGTATAAACACCTTTTAATCACCATAATATTGTTTGTTGACAATATTAGAGGGGCCTCCATCTTTGGTTAGAAAATTCAACTCTTGAAAAGACTCTGGAACACAGGGGTGGACCACGGGGGCCTAGTGGCACAGCTACGGGAGTCTGCTGGGGGACTTGAGATGGTCCTCAGTATCCACACACTGAGATCCAGTCGTGGACGGTGCAGGTAAGCGTGGTGGGACGTGGGGAGTCGACAGGCGACGGAATAACATTTATTTATTTTATTTTCCCTATTCCATCATCTGTTGACACACCCCCCTCCCGCCCTGCCTCACCGAGCTTACCTGCACCAACTGCCGCTGCTGAGATCCCTGGCCTGCAGAGGGGTGAACGTTTTAGCACGAGTGGTGGATTAAAACCTGACACAGGCAGACCTCCCAGAGCTGCCTACTCCGCCATCACTGCACAGATTTTATTGCGAACTCTGGCATTGATCCCAGCTCAGCTCACTGATGTAGATGTGGTGATACAAACCACGCAGGAGCCTTCCTTCATTTCAAGACGTTTATTCCGGAACAACAGACCAAGCGTACACCACCCCAGCTGACTGAACACCAACTGCCGCCCCTAAAACCCAGCTTGGATCGCATGCAAGTATTTGGAACACCACAGGTGTTCCACTAAGAGAATGATAACAGAACATAGAGGAAAGACTGATACGTACACACTAATCAGTAAGTACATTGCAGATGATAACTATTTACAACACATCTTCTTCCCTAAACATTAAACAGTTAAAACTACCATAAAGAAATTACACATACAATAAGCATTAACATAAGTAATCATTCAGATAGACCGAAGGCGGCGAGATCTTACAACTCTAGTTACAACAGATTGATGAGAATCATTGTTATGAGGAACTTCCCCCTGTGAGTTATTGGCAATGGAAGCATCACCACCACCCTCCTCCCTACAGCGAATTACATCCGAAGAAACAGAAGACCCAGAAGTAGCTAGCAAGTAACCACTACTGGATCGAACAGGTTCCACTGACTTATTAAGGTCACTAGATGATGTGGACCTACAATAATGTGCTACCTTGCGAAGATTCCACTTCTCACCGTTGTCCAGTACAACATAATGTGGAAAAACTTCCTTGACCCCATGTGGCCCTCTAAATTTAGAAAGACCTCTTGTCACTCTACCAGGTTTCACCTTAACCAAATCGCCTACAGAGATTGTTTTAGAAATACACCCCCTTAACTCAGAATCAGTGCCTTCCACAAGATAATTTTTAATCCAAGAGGGTGCAAGCTTAGTACCTGGACGTCTACCACGCATGAGCTCAAACGGAGATTTGCAATCCTCTTTATGAACAGTGGTCCGGTAGGCCTACACCATATCTTTAACCATTTCATTAGCAAATCCACCTGAAGCACAAGCCATTTGAATAATTCCTTTAACTACTCTGTTAGCCCTCTCACACACACCATTGGCCTGTGGATTATAGAGAGAAGTACGATGGTGAGTCACTCCACACCCAGATAAAAATAAACGCATTTTCTGCGAGGTAAGCTGAGTACCATTATCCGTGATCAAAACAGAAGGATAACCTTCGTTAAGAAATATATTTTTAAGAAACTGTATAGTACAATCCGTGGTTATATCCTTAACAAATTCCACTGCAAGCCATTTGGAATACACATCAACAATAACTATGGCAAAGCGCTGAGTACTCGGTAATTCATCTATAGGACCAATAAAATCAAGACATACACTATGCCATGGTAATTCTGGAGTGGTAATGTGGCTCACCTCTGAACTGGAGCCAACTTTGAGTCTCTTTTCACAATCCCTACAAGCAGAGCAATTTTCCACTCAAGATGCTAGCTGAGCATCCATACCCGGCCACCAAAAATCTGCCTTTAGTCTACGCTGTGTGAGTGTTTGCCCTAAATGACCTTCATGAGCCAATAATAAAAGCTTACGTCTTAAACTGGACGGTGGAATATACTTGTCACCTCTCATTAGAATACTGTCACCACAAGTCGACAAATTATCCAATACCTTAAGAAACGGCCGTACAGGAGGCTGAACACAGCTTTCCCTTCTGGATCCTAATTTTACTAGTTCCATCACTTTAGTAAGAACTACATCATTTCTCATTGCAGCAAGCCATTCATCTTTGGTAAAACTACCACCACTCAACGTTACTACATCATGAATAATAGCTACAGCCCCATCAGTGTGCACATCAGAAAACTCATTCCAAGAGCCCTCCATTTTGATAGGGACTCTTGAGAGACAATCAGCTTGTATGTTGCGCCAATCTTGAATATAAGAAATATCATACTGATATTCTTGTAGTCTTGAAGCCAACCTTGCCAATCTTGGTGAACCCTTCCCAGCACCCCCTGGTGACAAAACTTTTACTAAGGGTTTGTGGTCAGTTTTGAGCTGAAATTTTGTACCCCACAAGTATGTCCTAAATTATTGTACTCCCCAAGCAGCAGCTAACGCCTCCTTCTCTATTACTGAATAGTTCTGTTCAGAAGAGGACAGAGTACGTGACGCAAAGGCAATGGTCTTTTCCCCCTCATGACATTTCTGTAACAAGACTGCCCCTAAGCCTGTGGCACTGGCATCCACCATTAATATAGACATACGCCTGATGTCAAAGGGAGTCAGTACACTAGCCTCACTCAATTCCTTTTTTATCAAATCAAAACACTCCTGGTGATCAACATTCCAACAAAATTTCACTCCTTTTTTTAACAAAGATCTCAACACCAATGTCTTGTCTGAGAAATTCTTCACAAATTAAGCATAAAATTCAATGAGTCCCATAAATGACGTAAGTTGTTCTTTTTCAGTGGGAGAAGGAGCTAGATTGATAGCCTCTAAGAGATTCCTCTTTGGTTTAACACCCTGAGCTGAAATCTCATAGCCCAAATACTCTATATGTTGAACCAAGAAACAGCATTTCTCTTTTCGTAGAGTCAAACCAGCATCATCTATTCTTTGCAACACATTTCTGAGCACCAAATTATGTTCTGAGATATTGTCACCAAACACAAGTATATCATCTTGAAAAAACACAGCTTTTTTATGCCCTTAAAAATCTCTGTGACCAAACGTTGAAACACACTGGCAGCAGATATTAAACCAAACGGAAGTCTCGTGAACTGAAATGTGCCCTCTGTGGTTATAAACGCTGTTAATTCTTTTGATTCATCATGAAGTCTGATCTGATGATATGCGCTCTTCAAATCTAGTTTTGTGAAGAACTTTGCCCCTTGTAGAGTAGACACTAACTCCCCTATATTAGGAAGAGGAAAAGTGTCTGCCACCACATATTTAATTAAAGATCTTAAGTCCACACAGAACCTAATTTTGCCATCCGCCTTCTGCGTGATAACGACCGGAGACACCCATGCAGAGGCCTCCACAGGTTCAATGACACCCCCTTGCAGCATTTCATCAATTACTTTTCTAACTTCATCTTTGACCGATAGAGGTACTCTTCTTACTTTGTGCTGTACTGGAATCGTGCGCTTCTTTATCGCAATCTTGTGAACATACCCCTTTAATTCACCCAACTGCTCTCTAAATACATTCTTTGCACCATCAAGTATGTCCCTAACAGTATTGTCATCTACAACCATTACCTGGTTGGGTGCTCTCGGATTTACTATTATATGCAGATCATATTGATGAATCCATCCAAGAATTGGTGGACCATCTACAGCAACATATACTTTCCCTTTGATTGACCTGTTCTCAAAATGTATGTCTGCATCAAAATACCCCAAGTCTATTCTCTCACCTTAGGAGTCCGTTGGAGAAATATCGCTCTCCTTCAAGTGCGTATCACCCCACTTGTCTTTGAATAGATCCTCAGGAATGATTGTGTGACTTGAACCGTTGTCAACCATCAAGATTACTGAGCAACCATTAACTATAAATTCTGCTTTGGGTCTTTTTTCCCTCTTTTCATTGCTATTGTTACTAACACAATCACCCACACTCAAAATTTTATCTTTCTCCCGTCTTATTTCAATGGGTTTATCTTCAATAACAGCTACATTAATGTTGCCCTTACTCCTGCACATCCTAGAGAAGTGGCCCAATCTTCCACACTTGAGACATTCCTTATTGTTCGCAAAACAGAATTTTGCCTCTGAACTATGGCTATTCCTACCACATCTTGAACAGCATCTACTATTGGGATATTTTACCAAGTTATTCTTCTTTAAAGGATTTTTCCCTTTAAACTTTACTACACCAATAGCGTCTTCATTTTCTGTCTCACACTCACTCTTAGGCTTCTCTGACACCACTGAGATTTGTTGCGAACTATACTTATCTAATTCTTTCATACATTTCTCTGATTCTTCTACTACTTTCGCTAAATCTATAGCTAATTTCAAGGACGGATTCTTGACTGCCCACAACCTCTCCTGAATTTTCCTGTTGTTGCACTGTACTATGAGCTGATCACGTATCAGCTCATCACTCATTGCCCCAAAATTACATTTCACGGACAGTTCTCTGAGTCGTGCTACAAAATCATCAATGGATTCCTCTGTACGTTGTTTATGAGTGTAGAACTTGTATCCGTTCATAACAAGATTTTCTTCCTTGCCAAATCTCACTTCAAGCCTGGTTATGGCTTCCTTATATTCATTTGGAATAGGCTGTCCACTTGCTTGTAAGGCTTGAGGAAGATATTGAAATTCACGTTGGCCCTCTTTCCCTAAGGCACTTAGTAGGAACGCTTTTTTCCATTTGGCTGGGAACTCTTGTCCATCTAGGGCATCTAGATAGTTATCAAACATGCGTATCCAGTCTTCCCACGAAATTGACGGAGTGCCTGGTTCACTGAGAAAGTGAGGAGGTAGAGTCACGGTGACCTGTTGATTCGATCGTTGAGCCATGGTGCACCGAATTCAATGAAGTGGAATATATGCCCAGTGAACCTCGCGCAACACACAATATTGATAGAGATATTAGCTTATGGAAAGTAACTTTACCAACGTAAATGTTCAAGTAACAGAGTTGTTTTATAATTTCTTCTTTTTTTTTTTTAACTTGCACAACTTTACTCTGTACTGCTGTTTATTATCCAATTGATGAGTGTATCACCGTGTAAGTATGACACCCATGGATGTTGATCTTCAATACCCAACAGTTCACTGGTGTCTCAAAGTTTCACACGTTGAACTTTATTTCCTTCGTTTCACGATAAAAGCTTTAACTTGCCATACCACGCTAGTGGCAGTGACCCGTAAATGCTCTCGTTGAAGTCTATGCTCGTAGAATTCTAGCCCCGATGCAGTTTCCCAATTCAAAATGGCGCTAATCAACGTATGACGTCACGCCGTCACAGCTACGCAGCCCGTTGGTATGCGGGCATACGAGAACAAACGCTGAGCCAGGCAGGACTGTCGCTTAGCAACACTGGAACCAAGCGCGCTGAAGACCGAGCGCACTGCTGCCTAGCAACTCTCTGCCCGAAATGGCTATGCGGATTAGTTACATTAACTAACTCACAGTTTGTTGCTCAAAGTCCACAGAGCTCCGCAAGCGCTTTCACTGGGAGATCGAATCAGAGCCCTCGTGTGAAGAAGTCGTTAATGCCGCCGCACGTCGTGAATTCCTATGGAGGGTGTCGCTTTGCGAAAGTCTGTTCCGAAGAAAGCTCTCTCACTCGTCCAGTCAGCTACGATCGTCGCCAAATTGATGTAGATGTGGTGATACAAACCACGCTGGAGCCTTCCTTCATTTCAAGACGTTTATTCCGGAACAACAGACCAAGCGTACACCACCCCAGCTGACTGAACACCAACTGCCGCCCCTAGAACCCAGCTTGGATCGCATGCAAGTATTTGGAACACCACAGGTGTTCCACTAAGAGAATGATAACAGAACATAGAGGAAAGACTGATACGTACACACTAAACAGTAAGTACATTGCAGATGATAACTATTTACAACACTCACCTAGCTACCACATACATCCTCCCCAAGCCAGTAGATATGGCCAAATTCAAGCGTCCCTGATTGAGGCAGGTAGGGACACACTGGTTGAGTCAGAGACAATGCAGCACATCAGTCTTTGAAGACAATTGCTGTAAGTTCTTATCCTTCTCCAGTGCCACAATCAATTTAGATAGCTCTGGTGTCTTGTCATTCCAGCACAGTTCTTTCACGTCAGGAAGCCGGGTTTTTGGTCTCCTTTTTTAGGCGAGCTTCTCCTATGTAAGTGTACCAACCAGCACCCTCTCCACAGGAGGCGAGGCTCCTTCCCTCCAGGCAGTCCTAGCAGGATTCAAGGTCAAGGTTCAGTTCTTAGCCTGGCAGGGGCGCTATCAATCAGATGTGCAACCCTTGAGTGCAGCACTCTTCTCCTCCTCACGGGTTTGTAATTATTGTCTGGTCGATGAGCAATTCAGGAATCCTGCGGAAGGCAGCTGCCCAGTATTTATCCCTAAAGCAGACCAATTAACTCTAGTGTCAAAAAATATTTTGTAACTTAATACTAGACCATCTTTTTACTTGGATCGATGACAATGAAATCTTGTCCCAGTTTCAGGCAGGATTCCGATCTAAAACCAGCAGTCTACCAGCTCTTCAGTTTACAAAGTATTAGGTGAAGAGAGGTTGGTTTAAACAGGGGCAGTCTCTACATTGCTTTCGTCATCCTAAAAGTGGCATTTGATAAAGTTCCCAGAGAAAAGCTTTGGCGTACCCTTAGGGATCTGAGGCTCCCCAGTCCTCTTCTTGATATCATAATTCATCTCCATAGTGACAATTTTGCTCAAATTCACTGGGGAGTAAATGGGGAAACCACAGACTGCTTCAGAGTCAATAAGGGAGTTGGGTAAGGATGTGTCCTTGCTCCCCACACTGGTTCTTCTCTTCATTGACGGCTGGGTTGAATATCTTATGGACTGCAACAATGAATCCCTGTTATTTGGAGGCATCAAAATACCAGCCTTATTGTATGCAGCTGACACTCTGTTAGTATATAAAGCCCCAAAAGGCTTAGAGACCCTACTGCTAAGGTTTAAATCATTCTGCTCTAAACATGACCTGGTTATTAATACAAAAAACACAAAGTCTATGGTTATCCATCCTCATATGGGATTCAGAGGAGCATTTGCCCTGGATCGGGAGGAGCTGGAGAGCATGTCTAACTTTGATTATTTAGGAATTCACTTTGCCAGCTCTAATTCATGTGCCAGTCAGATCACTAAAACAATCTTGTATTGAACCACAGGGCGGCTGCTATCCTAAGATTTAAAAACGAAAGCTCTCACCATCCCGTTTCTCCACTCTTAGAGGAGAGCCCAAGCAGTAGAAGGGACAGCTTATGGTGCAGAACTTTTGGGCTATGGTAATATAAATGCATTGGGAGGGAGGGGGGTAGCTGAAAACACATTTTTGAGGGTGGCCTTAAGGTCCTCCATAGCATACACCTGTTTTTTAAACAAGATTCAGGCTTCCGGTCATTCTCCCATATAGTGCGTCTCAAACCAATATTATACTGCCTTTGAGTCTGTTCACCCCTGAATCGGAACATTATAGGGCGGGCCTAAGAGACATCTTGAACAGATAAAAGAGATGGATGATCCTTCTCTGGTTGAAATACGTGAAGCAGACCCTTTAGTCTTTGGGCCTGTTGGAGTATTGGTTAAACACATCCACCATCTCACCATCCTCTGCCAAACAGCTGAAGTCCCTATACTGGGAGCACAATTAGATGAAACAGAAGAAACAGCAAGGTTCTGGGTAGTGACTGAACACTTCTTAGATCTCAAGCCTTCCTCAGCCTTTGAGGTGTACATGGATGAGATTGACCCACCTTTCACCAAAGCCCTTTATATAAGATTCAGGTCGGGTGCCATCCCCCTCACCACATTTACTGCTAAATAGAAGGGTAGTCCGGGAGCTAGTAAACTTTGTCCAGCACGTAGAGGGTGTGATGAAGCAGCGGACCACCTACTGTTTTTTTGCGCAGTCTATCATAAACAGCATAAATGTTGGATTGTCCCTCTATGCCCTTTCTTGGGGGTTTGTCAGTATACAGTGGCACTGAGAATATGTAGGGCAGACACCACCCCTCTTATTGTTTTATATTTGAGGGCATTTGGCCAATACGGCGTACATTTTCCTCTCTTTCTGTCTCTATTGACTGTGACCAGACTCAATCAGCTGATGTCCCAGAACTGGGTGTGTCAGTCCCCATATAAAAGACATTCAAGTCTAAGGTGTCTGGTTCACAGTAATTTTTAAATGAGGTAGCAACTCTCCATGCAGCCTTGAAGTGCAGGTTATGTTTTTTCTGGACACCAAGGGGCATATGTATCAAGTTCCGTTTTTGCAATTCTCAAATAGCGACTTTTATGGAATCGCTATTTGAGAATTGCAAAACGGGATGTAATAAATGATTCGCAATTTTTTTGTGATTTCTTAGCATTCCTTAATTGCGATTAGCAAATTGCTAATCGCAATTAAGGAATACCTTCCCATTCATTCCTATGGGCCAGAAGGCCCATAGGAATGAATGAGAAGACTTTCTCAATTAGCAATTCGCAATTAGAGAATCGCAAATTGAGAATAATTTCAAGGGTGCAAGGGTGTCATAAGGACACCCTGATGCACCCCTGAAATGAGCATGTGTGCGCATGTGGCGCACATACATGCCCTATGGGCATGTATGTGCGCCACATGGCACTTTGAAAGATACCAAAAAGTGCATCTTTCAAAGAAATCGCAAATTACCACCAACTTGAAGTTGGTGGTAATTTGCGATTTCTTAAGGAGAAATCGCACAACTTGGGTGCTTGTTACATTGCATTTAAGGAATCGCAATTTGCAATTCCTTAAATGCAATCGCAAAATAGAGAATCGCAAATTTGCGATTCTCTAATTTGCGATGCCCTTTTGGGATGATACATCCCAAAAGGCCTTTTCCCGTTCGCAAATGTGCCGATTCTGAGAATCAGCCCGTTTGCGAACGGGAAAAGGGCTTGATACATATGCCCCCAACTACTTTAACCTTTTTGATCACAGATCTATTTCCATTGATTGTATGCATACTTCAGGCTTGTTAACAGTTTTATCTCGTACTCTTTTGATGTGGAGAGCCTTCACAGCACCAACTCTTAGGGGTCGCTATGAAACACCAATATACCGATGTCTTCTCAGCACCATTGCAGTGTTGCATTCCAGTCAGTCACGAACGTCTCGTGTGTCACACGTAATTCCTATTATTAATCATCACCCTCACACCTTTTCTGTTTATGCTGGGTAGTATCCCGGTACCCTGCCGCGTAGTAAGCATGATCACCACGTATCAATCACCGGTGGTCTACATGCACTGGGCACCTTAGCACAGACTGTGCAAAAGTGTCCACATTATTACGGCACCCTTGATATGTTTTTCCTTTTCCCCCCCTCCCCCCTTCCTCGCTCCCCCCTTTTTTTTTTTTTTTTTTTTTTTTGTTATGTCTCCTTTCAGGCTGTGATACAGGATTTCCGTATAAAAACAGATTCTGGACACGATCTGTCAAGCATACCAGACCTAGGTAACGAAAGGGATTACGGGTTGTCTTTTCCCGAACCCTTGTTTCTTATATTCTTCTTCTTTTGGTCCTGACGAAGCGCTCCTGGATCCAATAGGGACCATCAGATAGCGCGAAACATGTTGACCTGACTTTTTTTTAGAGCACTTTTTGTTAATACACTACACGGGTTGAGAGAAGTGGGACTTTATTTGGTTCAGTTTCCCCTCTCATATTAGCACTACCGTGCATCTCCATCCCCGTCCATGTTTTAATTTGAACCAGGGACCTCCCAATTAAACTTCGTTTGGACCCTGTTTCAATTTTATTACCTGCACTCACTAGCACACTATTACCCACACACCCACACTCACAAATGCGGCAACTCCTAAAAGAACTCCGCCAGAGAGCCCCTAACCAAGGGCCCGTGAGGGACTGCAGCGCCACCCCCACGAGGAGCAACTGTGCCCAATGATGATGCCAAACATCCGTAAGGGTGTGTGAGGGCACCAAGTACCACACCAAGGAGTACCCTCTCCTCACTCTGCACACTCACCTTGCATTTGGAGACATCCCCTGCTTTCTATAGCTTATCCTTTGGCTATCACTTTCTTTCTTTTTGTAGGAACTGTAACCATCCATTGGGATAGTACTTCATGTATTGTCCTGATGATGTGATTATTTTCTTTTAAAAAACTGTATATTATTTGTTATATGGTTTTATTGACTTTTTTAATGGGATTGTTGTGGGGGTTTTTTGTAGCCCACGAAATAAACTTTTAACAAAATGTTTTCGCAATTGTTAGGCTCATATATTTTACAATCAATGGTGTTACTGTTATGGTCTTTGACCGAAATAAAGTATTTTAAATGAAAAACGAAAACTGTAGTGAAACCATTCGACTTTGGAGGCTCCTCCATAAGGCTGTGGCTGGCCCCTTCATGATCAGCCCAAGACTGGAGCACAGACACCGGCAGGCACACTCTGGGCTAGTTTGAGCATGGCCAGATACTTTTGTTTATTCGCGGCAGACAGCCTACGCACATCAACTGTCAGCAGATCTAGGCAATGAACTAGGGCTGACCTAGGAGTGCCCTGGTAGGAGACAGGAGATACATTCCAAAGGAGGAATAGAACACCTTCTCCCACTGCCTACTGAAACCCGCTACAGTGAAACTCTGGGGCTAAGGGGTAAGGAATATTCCAGGTCAGGCTCCTAGGTTAAAGACCTGGAAAACCCTCACTCAACCCTCCATCTTGAATTGCCATTAAAAAAAGGGCCGTGGTAAGCATGTATGCTTGTCATGTTCACTGAGATAAATGACTCAAAAAAGGTGCAGAGACTGCAGGAAGCCCACGTAGGACAGGGCAGGCAGGGGCCATTTCTGTAATAACAGGAGACAACCTTTACAGGGATATCCTCAAATATTTCAGGGAGATTTGTTTTATGTTTAACCTTTGGGAACCACAGGGCAGATTTACAAGAACTGACTCATCTCTACATATTAGCAGAGATGCGTCCGTTCAATTGCGTCACGCAAAAAAAACCTTGCGCCGTCATGGATGCATCGCATTTACAATGCGGTGCACCGTGGCGCAAGGATTGACAGATGCGTCACGCATCTGTTGGCATTAAGGTCATGCATTGCTGGAGTCATGTCGCAAGCGCGAAGCAACTCCAGCAATGCTCAGGAATGCCTATTCTGCTGCATCACTCCTTACGCCTGCTTCTAGCAGGCGTAAGATTTTGACGCAGTGGCGTCATAGAAGTGACGCAGTGAAATCTTGTAGATTTCACTGCGTCACTTTTCCGAGGCTTTCTTGCATCAGAGCGCCCACCCTGCATACATTATACCTGACGCAGGTATAATGTGATGCAGGGCTTTACAACGTGACGCATCTCCCTAGATGCATCACGTAGTAAATGTGTTGCAATGTTGCACATTGTTTACGATGCAATTGCGTCACAAAAGTGACGTAACAACAGCGTGAAAGTGTTGTGGGGGGCTTGTAAATCTGCCTCCACATGAAGCTGCCCACTGGGGAGACAGTGACATGAGGATTCTAACAGGGTTGCTGTATTTTGACAGAGGTGACCTATTTAATTGCAGAATCTACCACACTGGTTTTTCGGCTCTTTGGTCCAACTTTTAGTCTGTCTCTGAAGACTTCAGACGAACTTTCACTGTGAGATAGATATGTGATTGGAGAACGAAAGGAAAGAATCCCTCTCTGCTCACTCTATAAAAGCACCGTTTGAAGGGAAATCAGTAATATATTGCATTTTGTCAGGGTTATGTCCTGGAGCAGATGCCGCAAGTCAGCAGAACAGGACAGCACCACATATTGACGAAAGACTCAGAATGCCATTAATGGACACAATGATGTACTCTGCCCACGAGCTGGCCGAAAGATAAGTTGATGTAAATGTGTACTTTTTTCAAGGTCTCTTGAAAAGAATTTCTAAAGAAACAATTTGTGTGATGAAGGCAGAAGAATGAAAATCAACAGCAATTCACGACTTCAATATATGCAAAGAAAAAATCATGCCTATTCAATGCACATAACATATAATGTATAATATGCATTTTGAAGTTTGTGTCTAATTATGTTAATAATGAGTGTTTGTATAGCCCATAATACAACCTGATTTTTTTAGTAGTTAGCATAAGGTGTAGATTATAAAACATTGTGAGTACATGCTAATGACAGACAGTGTATGAATGAATGAATTGATTTAAACTTGTAAAAGCGCAAACTTAGCCCAAGGGCATCAAGGCGCTGGATGCAAAACATCAGGAGAAGAAAAGAAAAGGATCATGCTCATACTGAAGAACCACGAACAAGCCAGGTCTTTAAGGCCTTACAAAATAATGGTAGCGAGCCCTCACTAGAGATTTCCACTGGAAGAGAGTTCCACAGTTTGGGCGCCACAGTGGAAAAGGCTCTGCCACCCCATTTAGCTTTCTTGAACCTGGGAACAGTAAGAAGGTTTTTGTCCGAGGACCGAAGAGATCTGGTGGGAACATAATGATGGACGATCGACTTAATGCCCTCAGGACCAGAGTCATAGAAGGCTTCATGAGTCAGGCATAAGATCTTAAAAATGATCCTATGGTCCATCGGGAGCCAGTGCAGAAGCTTGATCGAGGCTGTAACTGAATGATATCTAGGAAGGTTCAATACCAGCCTGGACGCAGCATTCTGCACCATCTGCAGCTGATGAATAAGACCTTTATTAATACCCAAATTGCAATAGTCCAATCTTGACGTTACCAAGGCCACGACAGCCTGCTTGCGTGCTTCAAAAGAAAGGTAGTGAGAGATCTTTCTGAGAATCCTGATGATACCAAAACAGGTGGAGACAGTCCTGTTTACCTGCAGCCTCAGAGAAAGAGCATTGTCCACAATCACCCCTAGGTTCTTCCCATGAGAAACTGGACAAGGGCAGACCCCCAGCGTGGCCGGCCACCTGTCACTGGACCAGATTTCCCGATCACTCCCAAAAATCAAGATCTCGGTCTCCTCTCCATTCAGTTTCAGGAAATTTTCCACCATCCAAAGGGAAACTGCCTCCATGCAGCTCCTAAAATTGAGGGCAGAATCTTTTACAGTATGTGTTATAGAGACCATTATTTGGGTGTCGTCTGCATAGGACAACACCTCCAGCCCAAAAGATCTCACCACTTTTTCAAGTGGGGCCACATAGATATTAAAGAGTGTAGGGCTCAAAGAAGAGCCCTGAGGGACACCACACTGCACAGCTTTAGGGGCTGAAAAGAACTGGCCTAGCTTCACCCTCTGCTCATGTTCACCAAGGAAGGAGGCAAGGAGACTCAGAGCAGTACCCCCGACACCCATCTCTCCAAGGCAAGCCACCAGCCTATGAGGAGATAAAGTGTCAACGGCCGCGGTGAGATCCAAAAGCACCACAAGAGTGGTATGGCCGGCATCGACCTGAGTCCGGAAGTTATTAAAGACTGCCGTCAAGGCTGTCTCCGTACTATGATATCTCCTGAAACCATGTTGAGAGCCATCCAGGAGATGGTGGTCTTTTGGGTATGTGCTGAGATGGAGATTTAAGTAGGCCTCCAAGATCTTGGCAGGAACGGGAAGCATGGAGATCGGTCGTAAATGTTTCAATTCGCCAGGGTCTAAAGAAGGTTTCTTCAATAGTGGTTTAACAACCGCTATCTTCCACAACGATTGGTAGACTCCTTCAGAAATGGCGACATTCGTGACTTTCATAAAAAAAGGAATCACGATCTCCCGGCAGTTTTTTAACACCTTAAGCGGACAAGGATCTAAAGGGGAGCCTGAATTGACGCGGTCCAGGAGCCTATCCGTCACCTCCAAAGACATGGGGGGGAAAGTAAGGAGCCTTGGGGTCTCCCCCAAGGGGAGGACCTCACCAGAGGGAATAGAAGTCTGCAATCCAGACCTAATACTGGAGTTCGCTATTTCCAACAGAGCATAAATATCGGAAATTTTGGCTTGAAAGAAATCCAAAATTTTGTTACAGAGCTCCTGCGAAACCTCTGAGGGATCATATACCTGCGGGGAGATGTACTATGCAAATTCCAATAACTCAACAAGACACAACCGTGCATATTTTATCAAGCTCAGTAGGGTGAAAGTTTGAGGGAGATCAGTGAGGATTCAAATCTAAGCCCTGCTGGTTACTTGTAGAAGGTTGCAACAGGCACATGGTCCACTTAACCATTTACCAGGACAGGAGCTTGCAACTTACAGGTTACATAAGGATGTCTCCATCAAACACTGGAATCCAGTGCAGAATCTTATTAGGATTTGAATAGGTGCTCTGCAGGATGCAGGCAGTGCAAGCTTTTCTGGACCATGAACTGCGGTATGCAACCCATTCCAAATCATATTAGGAGTGAGTGGGTGTAGGAAAGTGTCCCTTTTTGCATGGTTGCCCCCACCTTTTCCCTGATGTTGATGCTCTTTGACTAAGTGTGCCCTGAGTTCCTAGTACCCTGAGTACCCAGGGCCTATGTCCTATTCCTAAAACTGTACTTTTGCGAACCCAATTGGCAACTCTCTGGCCACATGTAAGTCCCTTGTAAAAGGTGCCATGGGTACCAAGGGCACTGTGACCAGGGAAGGCTTCTAAGGACTGCAGCACATATTGTGCCACCCTTAGAGGCCCTGCACCTTAATACACATAGAATGCGCTTGCAGGCTGAGTGTTTTGGTGCAGAGCAAAGTAAAAGTCAACATGGCACACATGCCTGTGTGCCATGCCTACAACCCACTGCCTATGTTACAGGTAAGCCATCCCTCTAGCAGGGTGCATTATACCATTAACGAGGGTGCAGGTGCATGAGCCCTGTACCCCTACAGTGTCTAGGTCAATTCTTAAACATTGTAAGTGCAGCAAAGCCATAACGAGTATGTGGTCTGGGAGTTTGTCATTACGAACTCCACAGCACCATAATGGCTTTGCTGAAACCTGGAAAGTTTTATATCAAACTTCTCAGCACATTAAACCCACACTGATGCCAATATGGGATTTAATGCCATCTTAGAGATGCCCCTGAAAAACGACCTAAACTGCGTCCTGGCTGAGTTGGGGCTCGCCAGCTGCCACCACCAGACATGTTTCTGGGTCCCTGGGTTGAGAACCTCTCACTCTCAGGGTCCTGAAACAAAGCACATACTGGGTCGAGGTGCCAAGCCTCTTTCCCCTGGATGGGCAGGGTCCACGAAGGGGAAGCTTCAAAGGCTTGCCACCTTTGTGAGCTGACCCAGCCATTTGCTATTCCAAGCAAACCGGCCCCCACTGGTTCTGACCCCCACTTTGGAGTGAGAATCAGCAGGAAAACCAAGATAGCAAGATAGGTGTTCCCACCTTGGCCAACCCCATCCCTCAGGTGGGGGAGGCGAGGTGAAGCACAACTCTCAGTCCTCGTCATCTTGAAGATGGGGGAACCCAGTCAACCAGAGTGAGGCTCATGCCCCCCTCCCACTGGAGGGTGGCATAATTGGAGGTGTACCCACCCCAAGGAAGGGGCCCATTGGTCCTGACCTGTACCTACCTGAAATGCCCCTTGATTTTTTCTTTTTGATAAGCAAATGTTATTGATTTTTAAAAACATAGGAACAATTCAGCCAATATACGGAAATCACAAGTATGAGTTCATTCGCACAATCACTGTGCCCCCCAATCACGTTCCCCATAAAAGTACATAGACGGAATTTGGGACCAGGTTAAGCAGGATCCTCCACGTTCCCCAACCACTTCCCCCACACTCTGCGGTATTTCTTAAAGCACCCCTTAGCTTTATAAAGGGCTTTCTCTTGGTTCGCGCACCAGTCCACCCTTCTTCGCCACCTCTCCAGGGTGGGTGGGTCAGTGCTTATCCAGGCCGCCGCAATTTCCCACTTGGCCACCATCACAGCTGTGTTAAAAAACAACTTATCATTCCTGGACCCATCCAGCCCGTCAGTGATCCCCAGCAAAGAGTGACATCGGTCATGAGGAACCTCCCATCCCAATACCTCCGTTAGCTCCACTTCAATGGATCCCCAGAACTGGCCTAAGCGGGGGCACAGCCAAACCATATGGAAAAAGTCAGCTGGGGCGTGGTTACATCTTGCACACAACGCATCCGGGTGCAAACCCGCTCTGTACAGGCGCAGGGGAGTGAGGTACGCAGCATGCAAGTAGTAGAGCTGAACCAGCTTGAGTTTGGCGGAGACTGTGACTATTCTGGGAGCCATGAGAGCATCACGCCAGTCCACCTCGTCAAGGGGGCCAACCCATTCCACCCATTGATCCCTCAACTTGTCTAGGGATGTGGGAGTGTTGTTAATGAGGGTGCGGTAAATGCAGGAAACCCCGCCCTACCCAAGTCTCCCAACATCGTTTGGGCCTCAGTGGGGCTATATTCAGGGAGCCTCGTGTCATCCGTAATATGCATGTGGAGGGCATGTCTCAGTTGCAGATATTTATAAAACTGAGATGAGTGTAGGGAGTAGCGAGTTCGGAGCTCCTGGAAGGACAACATATGGCCCCTTGCCCATACATCCCCTAGCTGGGAGATACCAATAAGGTCCCAGGTTCTGAATTCCTGCAATCAACTAACCTCCCGGAGCCAAGCCCCTTGCCAGAGGGGAGTACATTGGGTTAACTTCCCCGTCCATCCGGTGTGACGGAGCGATGCCCACCAGGCCAACAACACAGAGCGCGTCACATCCGGCAGTCGGGACGGAATGGGCCCCACATACATCATGGCCTGGATGTCCGCGAGCCCAGTTCACTCAGTTCAAGCCGGTATGCTGGATCCGACCAGCCCCCATTGAACCAGTCGTGGATGACCAATAGATGCACTGCCAGGAAATACAGATACAGGTGCGTCATCCCCATGCCTCCATCGTAAGAGGGAATCTGACAAGTCGACAGAGCCACGCAGGCCCGTCCTCCGCTCCAGAGAAACTTGGAGATTAAACTGTCCAGTTCCTGAACCATGCCCTGGAAGATCAGAAGGGGGTATTCTGTAGGACATAAAGGAACCGGGGGACGATCATCATTTGAAACAGGGCCACCCTCCCCAGGGGGTTCAGAGGCAGTGTTTTCCATTTAAGGAGGTCCTCCTTAGCCTTCTTAACAAACGGGGCCACGCTAAGGGACCAGCCCAGCTCGGAAAGAAGGGCGATCCAGATCCCCAGATATTTGAAAGACTGCCTCTGAAGTGGTATGGTAGACTGCCAATCAAAACACTCTCTAGAGAGATGTAGAGGGACCAGCACTGACTTCCTAGGGTTTAGCCGCAGCCCCGAGGCCTGCACGAATGCTTGCAAGATCCAGAGGCAGTGTGGCCCGGAGGAGGCTGGATCGGACAGGAAGACGGTTGTCCGCATATAGTACGATCTTGTCCGCGGCCGTATGGGGCCACTCCCATCCATGGAGACACTCCTCCGCCCGCACCAAGGATGCCAAGGGCTCCATCGCCAGGGCGAATAGCAATGGGGAGAGGGGACATCCCTGCCTAGTGCCCCTGGCGATGGGGAAGGTCTCCGACAGCACCCCGTTGACCAGTACTCGTGCTCTCGGATGTGCGTACAGGACCCGGACCAGGGAACAAAAGTGGGGCCCTAACCCCATCTCGATCAGCACGCCCTGCAGGTACGTCCAGTCCACCGAGTCGAAAGCTTTTTCTAAGTCTATGGACACGAGCGCCAAATGCGGGGTGAGCAGGTGCCGATTTGCCAGGGCCAGCTACAGCCTTCTGAGGCAGTGACGGGGCCCACGCTGATGCATGAACCCGCATTGATCCGGATGTACCAGTAGGGCCAAATAGGGTTTCAGCCATTGGGCCAAAATGGTAGCGTAAAGTTTAATTTCGGTGTTGAGGAGGGATATGGGGCGGTACTCTGCACATAGTCGGGAGGGAGGCTGGGATTTCGGGAGAACCACAATGGTGGCAATGTCCGTTTCCGGCGGAAAGGAACCTCTCTCTACGGTTTCTTTAAACAGGCTGGCTAGGTGGGGTGCTAGGGTGCCTCGGTATGCCGCATAATACTCCTGCGGGAGGCCATCCAGACCCGGGGATTTACCTGGGGAGACCAGGGTGATCGCCTCCTTAATTTCTTTCAAGGAGATGGGACGCTCCAGATCCTTCTGAGCCGCTGGATCCAGCCTAGAGAGGCGCACCCCACCCCGGTCAAGGAGGGCTGTAACGGTCAGCTCAGGGTTGCGTGCTGTATACAGCCTCCGGTAGTATGCCGCAAAGGTGTTTGCCATCGCCACGGGAGCATGCTGCACCGCTCCCGCCGCGTCCACTACCTCCGGGATGATACGATTCGCCCTGGGATATATGGCCAACCTGTGCAAGATAGCACAATTCTTGTCCCCCCAACTGTAGACTTGTGCTACCGAGAACCTCCAGAGGAGCTTGGCCGCATCCATGGATAGTTGCTTAATCTCATCCCGGATGAGGGCTAAGTGTCGGGCCTGGGCGGCGTCCTCCATCGTGGATAGTAGTTGTTCCAGGCGAAGCGCCTGCGCTTCCTTGGAGGAAATCTCCTGCAGCTGCGACTGCCTCTGGAGCTTAAGTTACCGTTTTGCAAAAACCCGTATGGTCGCCTTTCCTGCCTCCCATAGGGTACCCGGAGAGGCTACCGAGCCCTCGTTGGTGGCGAAGTAACATATACGTTCCTTCCCCACCTCCTGCCTGAAATCTCTATCCTGGAGAAACCAGGCGTTCATCCTCCATGTTTGGCGGGCCATGAGAGGGGGGGCCCCTGAGCTAAGGAGTACCGGGGAGTGATCGGAAATGCCTCTAGGGAGGATGCAGACGTCAACAATCAGAGAACAGTCAGTCACGGGGACAAAGATCGCATCTATGCGCGCCTGGGTGCAGTGAGCCGCGGAGGTATGCATGAATTGGATGCTGCGTGGATGCCAAATGCGCCAAGCATCGCAGAGCCCCAGGGATTCAGACCAGTTTTGCAGTTGTTTCGCACTCGCCGCCAGGCGGCAGAAAGAGGCCCCGTTGTGTCAAGGGCCGGGGCTAAGATCGCATTGAAGTCTCCTGCAATTACCATGTTGCCGGCCGGCACATTGTGTAGCAGGGCAGCGGTGCGCGCAACTGTGGGCGCGAGCATGGAGGGGGGATACACCGACATGAGAGTGAGAGGGGAACCAGCCAACGATCCGCATACTGTCACCAACGAGCCTTGAGGGTCATGCACCACTTGGGAGAGGACAAAGGGCAGTGTACGCCTTAGGAGGACGGCAACCCCTCGTGAGCCCATGGAGAAGCCGGAGTGCCATACCCTATCGTAGCCGTAGCGAGCTAAGAAGGGGCAGCAGTTACCTAAGAGGTGCGTTTCTTGAAGCATCAGGATATCAATGTGGCGACGCTGCTCGTACCGTAAGACCGCTGTGTGTTTGTGCCGGTCCAGCAGACCATTGACATTCCACGACAACACGTGGAGAGACGCCATGGGGGAAGTGTTATCTATCATGGTAGGCGTTTCTAGAGAAACGCGGAGCGCATGGCTTTGGGTTTAGAAACGCACTTGGGATCCCGCATAGGTGTGTGCGATCATGGAGTACGGGGGGAAACCCATCCCTCCCACTGGCAACATGTGTCATTCCGTGGTGGCTGAAACAAAAACCTACAAACAACAGGGCAACATACAGGTTAAAACTCGCCCAAACCCCCCCCTCAACCCCACCCCCCACCCTACACTTCAGGAACAGAAGCATCTGTCGACCCCCCAATAAACAACACCCAATGCACAGAGCAAACAACCAAACTAAAACGCCTGGGAATAGGGAAGCGTGGTGCACCCCTTTACAACGACCATCGGGAAGTTAGGAACAGATCTGAGACAGTGCGCTGTCTCCGGACGCGGAGCAAGGCCCGGCAGGCAGAGACCGGCTCAAGCAGGGTCCCTCAACAGCATCGGGCTACAGGAGAGGTCCGTGTCCGGAAGGTCAATCGCTGAGGGCCGGGGAGCAGCCCCACCGCCATCCAGTTGACCGAATGAACCAGAGCGCCTCCCGGTCGACGCTCCCTCCTCGATCCGGGGTGGCTGTCGTGTGTGACCCGGCGGGGAGTCCGAGCAGGCCCGCCTCCAGTCACGGCGCCTATGGAAAAGGGGCTGAGGAGCGGAGGGAGCGGAGCGGCCGAGCCGGCCCCCCCACATCACCCCCACCTGGGGCACAACCCGCAGCCCGCAGAGGGCGCTCCTCCATCTCCCAGGTCCATGCCTCCTTCGGGCTGTCGAAAAACAGTGTCTTGTTCTCAAATACCACCCGCAGGCGAGCCGGGAAGAGGAGCCAATACTGGATGTTAAGTGCCCTCAACTTCTGCTTGACCTCTCCAAATGAGCGACGTTGGCCCTGGACCTCACGGGTGTAAAAATGCCCCTAAATTTAATATACAGGGGCAACCCCGAAACTTACCTCCAATGACAAGCAAGAAGAAAAAGAAAGACCGAAGAGCTGTGCTGAAGAAAGAAGAGGAAGGCACAAAATGACTTGGCCCTGGCCCTACCAGCCTTCAGACCTGCTCCAGCGGAATCCCGGTGTGTCCTGCAGCCTGCAGCCCCCTAGAACCCAGAGGACCTGATCTGCCTTCCCTACAAAGACTTTGTCTCCCGTGAGCACTGGACTTGCTCAAGAAACCAGACTCTGGCTCAGGCCGAATCCACGAGTCTGCACCACTCTGCACCCGATGCCCGACGCTGGAGTTCGAGTGTCCTAACACCACAAGGAGGTCTCCCTGGTGAGTCTGACCTGGGATCCAGTGATCCCTGACCTACCTCAAGCCTCCAAATGACACCTGCAGCCTCTATCTGGAGGATTCCCCGACCGCAACCAGAGCTGGTAAGGAAAACCTGACACCTAAAGAACCCTTTCAGCTGACGCCCCATGGCCTTGGGTGGCCCAACCGACGGTGTCCAGGCAACCACCAGCATCCCAACTTACCTCTCCAACCGGTGGTCACCTCCAGAAAGCCTTCGTTCCCGAGCCTGCAGTGTTTGTTTTGATCGGAGCTTCCCCATTCAACACAACAGGGCACCCGACGTCGATCCAGCACCCTGCACCCGGCCTACCCCTGTGCCGCTGTAGGTGCACCTTGGGTGCTAACTTGGATCCTCCTTTGCCCTGAGCTTAACCCCAGGAGCTTTGCTCCCTCAACCTTGTGGCCTGCCGGAGAGAAGACACCAACTTGCATCCCCCCAGCCCGATAGGCTAACATTGGGCCTCAGCACTTTGCACTAGGCGCGGGCAGAGAACTCCGCTCCGCCCGCAGAGTGTGCGGAGATTTGCCTACTCCGCATTTCGCGTTAAACGTGGAGTAGGCAAATCTCAGCACACTCCGCAGCAAAGGGGAGTTGGCCAGCCCCCGCCTCCACCCCCCTATTAACAATTAATTAGACATTAATGAAAACTAAAACAAAAGTACTGCGGCATACCCGGGCTGCCCGCATTCGCAGTTTTTGCAAGGATCACCCAGAGACGGTGAGGAAGAGGAGGAGGGCAGCCCGGGCACGCCGCAGTACAGGTAAGTGTTTTGTGTTTTAGTTTTCATTATGTCTAATTAATTGTTAATAGGGGGGGTGAAGGCGGGGGCGGAGCGGAGCGGAGTTCCACGGAGTTTGTTCCCAAGTCCATGGACCTCCGCGTAGTCCCGCTACGCCAGCTACGCCCAGGGTTACTCTGCAACCCACCGCCCTCGTGCGTCTGAGGGTGCTTTTTGAGTGCATCCTTGACCCTGGGGATACTCTTGTTCTAACGCCAGGAACTCAAGCCCAAAGGCCGTTTACTTACCAGCAAACCGATAACCTCATTTTTCTCCATAGGATTGCATTGACTGTTTTCCCCAGAAATATTTCTAAGTGCTGAGGGTGTTTTTATGGAAACATAAGAAACTGGCTTGATAAAAACTGCTTTACTCACCTTTTATCTAAGAAATGTCCCAGTGTGATATCTAGGCATATCACACTGAGTAGAATAAGTAATCCTGAAAGTAATCTAAAAAGTAATCAAATGTAATCCAAAAGTAATTACAATAGTATTTGGATATTTTACAAACCTGTAAAAACTAATTATGCATCCAACTTGCCTAATGAAAAATCTGTCTTGAAGAGTACAATTCTATTTACCTGAACCAAATCCTGCTTGGTTATATAAATAAAATACAACAAAAAATATTTTTGATACAAACCATTGGTCTGAGGTCAGTCTTTGAGTGTGGGACCTCATTTCTTGCCTGAGTGTGTACAATAAATGCTTAACACTACCCTCTGATAAAGCCTTACTGCTCGTCCTCACTACCAGCCGTTGGGGATCCACTGGATTCTGTGCACACTATACCTTACTTTGGTACAGTATATACAGAGCAGGCTTCCTACAGTGGGAAAGTGGCATCCCTTCCTCTTTCTGATTCATATGGGTATATATTGATGGTTTTGATGTATTGATGCTACTCATCCCTCAATGGAGGGGGCAACGGGTTCTTAAAGGGGAAGCTGTCCCAATTGGACAGTTTCCCCCATGGTAATGGCGTGGGGGACACAAGGGAGACAAAGCAGTGGTGGAGGGTTACAAATGAGAAACATTTTATACTGTTTTTTAAGCAGCACTGGTTCCTTTAGGGAACACAGACTGCGTAAAAAAAGTTTCTCGTTTGGGAATGCAGACACAGGGATGAGGGGCTGCTGGTCCTTGCAATCATGGGGGGTCCAAATAGTGACTTGTCGACTTAATACTCATTTGGCAGGTCGTTGGGCAACCTCCTACATCAAGAAATTGTGCCATGTGACCTTTTAGTACAAAATCAGAGACGTGGCCAAAAGTCAGTGCAGAGTGTGCGACCTCTTTTTGTGACCTGTCCCTTTGTATATTGCGCCCATAGTTCCTTAAACTGCAAATGTAGGGTAGGACATTTTGAAGGTAGTGATTTCCAAAGACAAAGATAATATTATTTACAGATAAAATAATAAAATATTCCTATCAATAAAGGTATTTAGGAGATTCTAATTGTTATCTTAACAATACAGAGATGTTATCTCAATTTTGGGTCACTGGTGATCAGGCTCTAATCCCGGCTTTTACCCTTGACCAAACTGTATGATCCTGGACGAATCACCTTATTCTCTAGTGCCTAACTACTTTTATGAACAACATTTGAGAGTTCGGAAGCAGGCACAAAGCTGGTGTTAAGAGCTGGGCAAACTGGGCATTGTTATGAATTATCATTTCTTTTATTTAGAAACTATTTACACACTGCTAGACATAAGACATCGCAGGGAACCGGCATGCTGCATGGTGACGCCCAGAGGCACACTGGGCAGTGATACATCCCCGCTGCCTCCCTAAGAGTAGAGCCGGTAGCAGGTGACTAGTAATCGCCCCGCGCCCCATTGCCTGCTCACCGGACCCCTAAACGCGCACGCCGCACCTGTCGGGGCTCCCCGAGCTCTCCGCTTCCCCCCTTTCTCTCTAAACGTGAAGGGAGGGCGGATTATCGTTAGCAGCCGCTTGGTTAATCTCCCCTTTCATCTTTGCTTCCTTTTTAATAGCCAATTTCAGAGCTCGCGACAGTGACGACAATTGTTGCAAGTGCAGTTTTTGCTCTTGTGAGCTCTGGATTGGTGGAAGACGGTGTCATACGGGGAAAGAGCCGTGGGTAGTTGAGATGTGATTAAATAGGGAGATGAAATTAGTAAGGAAAATGAGTTCTGGGGAAAGTGTGTGATCTAGTAGAGAGATGTGATTAGTGGAGGGGGCGTGGCCATGATAAGGAGTGCGTTCTAGAAGGAAACATGGTAAGTGAACTACACTTCGGGACCGATTACGAGTTTGGCGGTGCGGCGCCGGGTCCACCCCACCACCTCACCGCCAAACCTGTGGTGAGGCCTCCCACCAGATTACGATTGTAACTCGTGTCGGGCGGGCTTGTTTTTTTTAGCCGTTCTCACAGCAGTGCCTTTAAAAACAGGCACCGCAATAGGAACGCTCAAAACAGTTCCTGCACGGCATGGACTGAAAAAGCCCATGCCGTGCAGAAACTGATGTGAATGCATACAGGGGGGCACCTGTAGGGCCTCCTTTGTTTCCTCTCCGCCAGTGTTTACATGGAGGAGGAACCGCCATGCAAACCCTGGCAGAGAGGAAACTACTAATATGCCTGGCGGGACCACGGTGGTCCAGCCGAGTATATGGATGCCTCCTGACCACCACAACGCCGCCAGGGAACGGCAGCTCCCTTGAGGTTGTGGTGAGGCTGTGGCGGTTCCACCGCCCATCTCATAATAGGGCGGTGGGGAGACAGCCACTGCTGTGCCCCGCGAGACTGGCAGTCCGTGGACCGCCAGACTCGAAATTAGCCCCTCAGTCTAGTGAAGGAGAAGTGGTTTAGGTAGTTGAAATGCGATTTGGTGACAGAGATGCACTTTAGTGGAGATGCGATTAGTGCAGCAGATAAGGTTTAGTGGAGGAGTCATGGTGCTGAACAAGACATAGTCTTATGGAGGAGATGTGGTTAGTGATAGGATGTTGTGTAGTCTAGGAGATATAATAGCTGAGAATGCATAGCCTAGTGGAAGGGAAATGATCTTATGGAGGTGGTGTGGCTTTTTGGAGCAGGGGCGTAACACAGGACCCCCTGAGGAGCAGGGGACCCCAAGCCTTCAGTGGGCTGCAACTCTTCATGGCCCCAATTCAGCCCAAAGCCATTGAGTATCTGTGTGATATGGGAGACTCAGGGGACCCTCCAAATTCTGCAGGGGGCCCCATCATTTTGCATTACACCACTGTATGGGAGGTGTTCATAAGAGATAATGTGGTAAAGTGGAAGAGGTGTGGGAAGTACAGAAGTGGTTAGTGAGTTAGGGGTGGTCTTGTGGTGGTCATGTGGTCCAGCGGAGGACCCGTTGGTAGTTGTGATGCAGTGCTGTGATGGAGATGTTGTCTTGTGATGGAGATGTGGCATAGTGGAGAAGGAGATGTGCCATGGTGGAGGTGATGTAGGCTAGTGCGAGGGATTTGGTCTAGTAGAGAAGATCTGGTCCCTTGGAGGAAATGGTTCTTGAGGAGGTGATGTGGTCTAGAGGGTTGGCATGGTGAAGAGCAGAAGGTGCAGTCTTGTGAAGGAAAGTTGCTCTGATGGCGGTCGTACACTAGTGGATGATGAGTGGTGGAGGTAGCTGAGATGTGGTCAAGTGGAGCAGATACAATCAAGTGAAGGTGATTTGTAGTAGTGGAGCAGATTTAGTCTGGTGGAGATGTTGGCTGGTGGTGACGTGTGGCGTGATCTAGTGGGGAGATGAAGGCTGGCGGCTGAGAGAGTGGCTCTTGCACCTGGAGATGCAGTATGAGCTGGAATCACTGTTCTCATCTCAGTCTAATTGTACAACACTGCTAAATTTTGGAGACCTTAAAGAAATATTAAACATCCTTGGGGCATATTAACGAGGAACAGGGAAAATTAACGCTAAGGGCGCTTAGCATAAATTTTTTTAACGCCCGCTATCGCTGGATAATATTGCCTGGTTATCGTGTTATTAACAACGCTTACCACCTAGGCGATAAAAAATCCTGCGATAGCGGCATTTTGGGAGGTTATCGCTGGTAATGCAGCGATAAAACTACAAGGATAGGGATATCCTTGTTGATAGCCCATGGTGGACTTAGCCATGTAATCCACCTCCCATTGGATTACATGGCTAAATCTGAAAATTAGAGACGTAAAAAAGGAGCGTTAACTGTGGTTAGCGCCGCTTTTTTTTGTCTCTAACAGGGTTAGCATGAAGCTTGATAATAGGATAAATGTCGCTTAGCGACATTTCTCCTATTATTTTGCTCTGGAACGCCCACTCTGCATCTCATTAGAGATGCAAAGGGAAGCATAGTGAAAAAGGGTGCTAACATGCAATTTTGCATGTTAGCACCCTGTTGTTGATAGGGCGATATTTTTATCTCCGCTTCTTTGGCTTTTAAAGCCAAAAAAGCGGAGATAAAGCCCTTGTTAATATGCCCCCTGATCACTTTTGTATTCTCTTTTTAAATTGTTTGTATTGTAATGCAATCTGACATCAGGTCTGCCCAGGCTAAAGCAGCACTAGCTTCTCAAGCACACATGTGAAGCACAGACAGGAGCAGGGCAGGCCACTATCAATCATTCTCCTGACACTGCGCAGGTAGAAGCATGCAGCAGCTCCTCTTCCTCACACAGACCCAAGCTCCTGCATAAGCGCATCACCCACCCAGCTATAATAGAGAGGACACAGCAGCAGCAGGCTGCTGCAGTCCACACAGAACAGCTGCAGCACATCCAGCGGCAGCGCGTGCAGAGACTGCACCGTGTACACCTGCAGCACTGGCAGAAACAGTGCAAATATCCCTCTGAAGCTCCATAAGACCATCATATGCAGCAACAGTGCAAGCTTCCCTCTTACACGAAACAACACAGGGCGCGCATCCAATGTATACTATACAGACGCGGTGCTACACAGCCAGAGGTCAATGCATACATATGCATGCATATTAATATATACGTGGGTACAGCATATGTTGCTCCAGAGTGGAATGCGTTGCTGCCCGTTGTTTATTCGAGTGACAGCGAAAAGTGTACTCACATGACCTTATCGCACCATTCCGTTGACCCCTCAAGTCTGGAAGCCTGCACCCCTCTTCCTCGCGCGCACTGTTCTCCTGAAGAGACCGCCACGAGGCTCTATCCCAGGTACCACAGGTGGTGCACGCGGACCCCCGTCCTCATCCCGGAGAGGGGGCGGGTCAGGGAGCCGACCCCGCTGAGGCTGAGTGAGGAGGGTCTCTCGGTGCCGCGATGTCTCAGACGGGTGACCCCGGTGTCTCCCGCTCGGCGGCTCGCTCTGTGTCCGGATCTCACGCGGCGCCGGTGGGAAGCTCCAGTCCATGCAGTGAGCGTGCACCAGGGTCTGTGCGCGAGTGAGGGTAGAGGGAAGGGAAGGGAGGGCTCCCTGAGCAGTGCAGTGTGGGCTGGCCATGCTCCCAGGGAGGGCTCACCGCTCTGTCTATGCATAGTTTAATGAAGAGGCATAGATGGTAAGGTGTTGCCGTGCGTGTGTGTGTGTTTCTGTGTCTGTTTGAATGCTCGTCTCTGTGCGTCACATTTGGTTTGTACGAGTTTCTGTATTTGTGCGTGTGTACGCTTCTGTTTGGGAATGTGCTAGTTTGCATGTTTGTCGGACCTTGCGTGCCCGACTGTATTTGTGCTGGGCTACATCTGCATGGACGTCTGCGTGCATTTGTGTATCACTGGAGGTCTTAGCAGCTTCAATCTGTGTGTGTGTCCGTGCCGTGCATGTGTCCGTGTGACAAAAGTATGCCAGGTTACTCCATGGCAGCGATGCCACTTGAGCAGCTGCGTCAGCCCTGGCCTCTTTAGCCAGACCACATTGCATTATTATTGTTCTTCATTATAAGGTCAGCACAAAAAGGCAGAGAAGAGAAAATGATGTGAGGTAAAAATCCAGTGCCTAGAAATCTTGTATGCGTCATAAAACAGCTTGAGAGCACATGCGCGTACGCGCTCTTTGGTCTGTAACCTGCTATTGCTCTTTCTTCCAGCCTCTGAATCCTGATGGGTGGAAGAGTAGCACTGTGTCCTGAATCCTAATAGCCGGCATGGACTATCGTCCTTGACTTATCTGTGCAAAGTTATTTTGATGTTGATACTAATGGACTATATGGACGTTTCTATTGATATATGTGATATTGGTAAAGCATGATGAACTGCTCATCACCTCCAACATTGGATCATCGTACTGTTTTGAGCAATTTTGAGTGCGCTAGCTCGAAACTCTTCGTTTGAGGTGTCGCGCCAGGCAACCATCTTGCTTTACCATCATATTTATGGCTACTTACTTTTCTTTGCTTACCAGTGACTAGGTCTAGCTAGAGACAGCTTCAGCCGGATGGCAGCACTCAGCATTAAGGGAAAATAAAATAAAAAGTGCTATAGAGAGAGGAGCAATGGGTCTGCCCATTTGGTAATCTTCTCCAGAGGCATTAGCTTGAGCAGCAGTTGTGTTACCTGCCTATGAATAGTGCCGCTGTTTAGGACTGCTGGCAACATGGTTAATTCAGAGTCATTTCCAAATACAGGAAGTGGCTTTGCATGGTGTAACTCCATGACAAATCTGGTAGGAAGGAGATTTGCATTGGGAACTCTCTGGCATGTTAAATAAATATGGGGTTCCTTTGTGAACTAATTGATAGATGCAATTGCACAAAGATGTACAATGTGAACTGTACCAAATACAATAGTAGGATGTTTACATTTTGAACACCAAGGCAACTATCAACAGAAGGGGATTTACATTCATTAACACTGAGAGCGCTTCTTCACATATTGCTGTCTCAAGAGGGACTAGTGAGGTCTGATTATCACTGCGTGCATTTTTAATGTTATGTTTAGGATTTAGTTTTGTGAGAATTACATTAGTTTTTCGTTTTAAAAGTAAAAGAACTGTCTGGACATTGAGTTATTTAGTGCTATTGTGTGCTTTGCAGAGTTCCGAGTTTCTAAGCCACACTGCCTTTCCGAGTAAACCTTGGACTGCTCTGCCTTGCTCTCAAGATTGTCAAATGCTAATAGGGTGTTGTTGGTGCCTAGTTTGGCTCCAATGGTAAGGTGTTCCTAGGGATTTGGCTCCGCTCCTTTGTTGGGTTTGTCTTTATAGCCATTTGATTGGGCAGTAGTTGTGTTAGCTCACCTGTGAAGTAGTTCCATTGCTCTGCATTCTCTTATTTTGACGACCTTTCAAAATGAAGACAGTCACCTGGACACAATCAGGCTGAAGACATTTACATTGGAGAAGTGTCACAACGACAAAATGCAGTTTTCCACGAGAATATAATGTTTTTGTGAAAAAGGCAAATGTTTGATTAAAAAAGGGTTACAACTGTCTTTCTTATGTGTCTATAGTTACCCGGTGCTTAAAACAAAATAAAAACCATGACACAGGAAGGAAGGAGCGGATAGCGAGATGCATGTAAAAAAGGAAAATTAGGGTAGGTATAGAGAACGTGGAGTGGCATGGATGGGGTAGGGAAGGTTTTTAGGGTTTAGAAAAAAAGCACAGAAGTGAAATAGCAAGGAGCCAGCACAAGGAATGTTGTAGGCAAAGAAGAGGTGAAAGGATCAGGAGCTGGGGAGGAATTCCTCCTTTAAAAAAGAGAAAAAAAGGATCAGGAGTTAATGGGGTGGAGGATTAAAAGACACAAAAGACACCCAACCTGAAGAAAGGAGCATTTCTTCAAAAATTGCTTACAGCAAGTCAACCTGGTGAAAATCCTTCTTTAAAAAATGATCAAGAAAAACTTGCTGAAAGAAAATTGAATCAGAGCCATTTTCAGGTTCATTTTTCAACATCAACATATATAACCCTATTTCTCATAGCTAATGGAGACATTGTTATAGCAGAGTCAGTGTCAGACACAATCGGGATGGGCTCTGTGTGGTGTATCCCTAGGACAAACATAGTAATATGTAGTTTTACACTATGAACTCTCTGGCAAATACAACAGTAAGGGGGTTGCCATTGGGGACCCTCTTATAAATGCAATAGGGAATGGGTCTTACATTCTGAACACTGATAAATAAGATATAATGGGATTATATAGTATTAACTATATGAAACACACCATAGGAAGGGGATAGACATTCTTCACAATGAAAGCTGTTCATACACAGATCTCTAGTTTAGGATGGGCTAGAGAGTTCTGGTTTACATTGTATACATGTTAATGTTTTAATATGTGAAAAGTTAAAGTACTCTTTATTCAAGTACAAACACTGGCTGAAAACTGATTTATTAGGTGTTATTGCGTACTTTGCAGAGTTCTGAGTTTCTAACGCTGAGTTTAGCACGTGCTAATGGCATGTGCTCAGTGACCAGTCTGGGAGCCATAGGAAGGAAGCTCCAGGAAAACAGGGAGTAAAACAGTCTAGTTGTCACAATTGGAGTTTTTGACCTTGGACACCCTGATCCCCTCGGGTTGGTTACCACATTACATTACGTTATATAAAGTGGAAATGAGATGGATTGTTATTACCCACTGCCCCAGAAGAAACCTGCATTGCTACTGCCCATCTCCTCCAGCGCCCTGTCCTGTGGCACCTCAAGCTCCAACAGCGGCAGTGCAGGTTGCCACTGATAAACCGCATTAGTATGTCATGCCCGATATGCCAGTGGCAGCAGGATCCAAATAATGCGGCATGACACGGTGCGGATTGCCTACTCCTAAGATGGCTACTGCATCTAAACATAGTGACACAGTGGCATATGGGCTGGGCTGGCTGCAAGCAAACATACAGCTGGCGTGCCATGCTCCCTGGCTCTCCTCCAGTGGAGATTGCCTCAAGTGTCGTTTCACCACTGCTTGGTTTCCGCCATCCATCCCTGTGGACGAAGATAGTGCTGGTGGGGTATGTGCTGTGCAAGGCTGGATTGCCCAGTGCGTGAGCATAGTGCTCTTCGGTGTTTGCACCACTCTGTTCTTTTACCTGCATTGCAGTGTCCATGCCCGAGCCACTTGCTCTCGCCGAGCTCACGTTACTGCACAAGTATTCTTCCCAGGAAGGGCGCGTTGCTGCAAATGTGCACTGTGCATGCATGCATGCATGCAGGGAGGGGAGCTGTAGTGGCTTTGGACTTGGTACCCCCGGATCAGTATCAGCCAGGGACAGCAGCCACTAGACACTGCTGCGGAGATGCTCATGAGGACCGAGAGGCAGGGCGCTGGAGTATGAGGCAGACGTCTGCTTTCATCAGTGGGTCCCTGGGAGGGTGCTTAGTGCCTGTCTACTGGTGAAGCTCTTGGTGACAGCAGAAAAAAACCAACTGGTTGTGCACTTGATGTGGTGGTAAGTGAAATGTGCAAGGAGTTGATGGGTGGGGAAGTTACTCACTCATCACCCGGCAAAGTTTCCTAAAAGTAAATAGAGGAACCTCCTGGGTCATTGAGTCCCTCCGGGGTGATAGGGTGGCCTCACTAGGGCAAGCAGACCACCAAGGCTCACACTGTGAGGAATGGTACACAGCATAGGAATGACTGCTGCACACAAGCTTCAAGCATTAAATAATACACAGCAAGGTCTTCAATCAAACCATGAGAGGAACTGTCAAAGCACTTAAGGCGAGAAAGCTCAACACTCACAATACCATCAGCACTCTCACACCACTGACAGACTAGCAGTCACTCACTACTGGCAGCACTCACACACCCTGGCACTGCTAACAGCACTCTCACACCAACGCCGATAGACTTGGATGGCAACTGACAGGAGCTCTTCGTTGATGTTTGAGCGGGTGAGTGTGGCATTGTGGATGGGTGAGTTGGAAAATATAAGAATGAGTCAGTGGTTGGATGAATCCATAAATGAGTGCAACAACGAGTGATAGAGTGCATGTATGATGAGTGATTAAGTGCATAGATGGGTGGATGAGTGACTGAATCTCTGCATCCAGACATTTTCTGCTACAAGCAAGACCTGCTGACTTTTCCGATGCCTTTTTACTTTTGGACATGTGCCTGCTGAGTTAAGTTAGCAGAGTGCCCTGCAGAGCTGGACAATTGCTGGGCCTTAGAAGATCCTCTCGCCGTCTGTTGTCTCTCCACTAGCTTCCTGTGGCCAGGCGAGCTCTCTTTAAGACATTTTGTTTATGTCTGCAAGGTTTTCTACTACCAAGGCTCCTTATTCATTGGGGAATTTGTCATTGTTCTCCTTGGCGTGCACTGGGGTCGTCTGGGGCTAATGTGTTGATTGTTCCGAGGGTGGGCGCCGCCCCTTCGTTGTACTGTAAGCGAAGGCTTCGAATACCTGTCCGAGGCTGCAAACACTTCTCTTCTCCTCTGTTTGCCCCTAGCTTCTAGCAGAGATTTCTGAACAATCAATTAGCTTTATAAATGAACAAATAATAAAAATAACGATAACAACAACAACAACAATAGCAACAACAATCATCATCATCATTGTTGTTGCTATTGGCATTCTTAGTTGTATTATTGTTGTTATTATTTGATATCATTATCACCAACAGCAGCAATACGAAGAAGAAGAATAGAAATAAGAATACAAATGAGAATGGCAATGAAAATAAAGATAAGAATAGCAATAGAGCAGATAGAATAGTGCTCCACAAGGTGCATGTCAGGATCAACTGACTGAGGGTGTAACTGATCCCTCGGTCAGAGCATATATTTCAGGACAGGACATTCATGATGCACCTAAGTCCTGGGACATGTGTCGCTGTTGGGCCAATGGCGCATCCCTGAGGGCATAGCCATAATAAATTGACTAACATCAAAAGTTATATGCACAAATAATATGACTGCAGCCACCATATGACTACTTCAAATGTGACTGTTGTTTAAGCATATCTGAGCAGAGTCATATACATTTGGAACCTCTTTACCAACATTGAATTGCATATAATGATAGAAAGTACATTTCTATGCTATGAAGCAAATGAGGAGTCCACTTACAAGTAAACATATGTATGTCTCAGCAATCTTAGAACTCTAAGTCCCCATCTAATCAAAAATGGATGTGCCATAATGCAGATAATGTAAGATCTGACAGATATCAAATTGAACACAGAGGAAGCAGACATTAATCTCTCAACATAGTTCATGTTTGTCATTTAGAATAATTATAATCATTTGTATTAGATAACCTGTTCCATTAACGTATTCTCTTGTAGTTGACTATAGCTAGGTAGATATTTTGTGTTATCAACCAAAAGGTGTGGATTCGCAATATTTCTTGGTGAGAAATGTGCAAAAAATGATGATTTAGTTAAATCCATGCTCTACTTCTGCTCTTCAAATCAACCCACAGCTGAATGTTGACTATTGTAGTGTAATGCAAATATCTCAGCAAACTGCTCTACCTATTGTTCCCGGTGGTGGTGCCTCGTTCCTCATACCAATGTGAGATCACATGCTGGAGGGTGTACTCCACAAGCAGTCATCTAATATGGGCTGCAGGGCATTCCAAAACATAAGTGTAATTTGTATGTATTTAGGAAGTATGGTTTTAGTGTTTTTCAGTTTTCACATATTTCAGTTAAGCCTGTATTCTTGCTACAGTCTTTTTACAAGTTTTCCTTTATAAATTATTTTCCAGGGTGACATACTTTCTGGCTATTCGCTCTACTGCATACTTCTATACACTTGAATTGTTTTATAGCTTTTAATCCTTCCTGACATCCTGCATTTCTCAGTCTGCCCCTGTTCCTTCTTATCTTACAGCATGAATTTCATTAACACTACTGAAGATATGCCATTCAATATAAAGCTAGACATTCAAGTGACTTTTTGACATAGTCTTTGTGCACTGTTATGAACCGCAATGTACCCCAATATGGGCCTAGGTAGTTACACAACCATTTACCTACATCTTTCCTACCATTGTTCTCCATAACTGGTTTTGCGCTGACCTTTTACCTAGTTAGGTGCTAAATGACTGTCGTGTGGTTTTCACCAAAAACTAGCATCTTGTATTATGCATGAAGATTCTCAGTATCACAGCAGGATTACCATCTTCTGCATAATAAGGTGCCGATCACGATCCGGTAAAAAATGTCCCCGTACGACTCGTATCGGGTCTTTTTACCGTACGATTCGTACAAGTGCCGTACGAACTGGCAATCACGATTCGCATGGTAAAAAGTCCATACGAACCGCACTGGGAATCATTCCCCACACGTCCTCGGGTCGGAAAATGTGTCCGACACGTCCTCGGACGATTTACCTTACAAACGTGAAAATCCAAGTCCGACCGAGGAATCACGATCCATCCCGTGCGTCCGAGGTCACAACCGTATGGAAAAAACACCGTCCGCACCGAACTCCTACAGCAACCATGGAGACATGTGCCCGCATACGCGCCCAACACTCCTCCCAGCCCCCGTACGTCCGACACGTACCCCCCGTATATGTATACCCCCACCCGTCTATGTACACCCCAGTACGTTCCAGTCGTACCCCCACCCCAGTACGTGTCGTACCACCGTGAACCTACACCCCAGTATGTTCGAGCCCCACCCCCACCCCAGTACGTGTCATACCCCCGTGTACCTACACCCCAGTATGTTCCAGTCGCACCCCCACCCCAGTACGTGTCGTACCCCCCGTGTACCTACACCCCAGTACGTTCGAGCCACACCCCCACCCCAGTACGTGTCATACCCCCCGTGTACCTACACCCCAGTACGTTCCAGTCCCACCCCCACCCCAGTACGTGTCGTACCCCCCGTGTACCTACACCCCAGTACGTTCCAGTCGTACCCCCACCCCAGTACGTGTCGTACCACCGTGAACCTACACCCCAGTACGTTCGAGCCCCACCCCCACCCCAGTACGTGTCATACCCCCCGTGTACCTACACCCCAGTACGTTCCAGTCGTACCCCCACCCCAGTACGTGTCGTACCACCGTCAATGTACACCCCCCCACCCCAGTACGTGTCGTACCACCGTCAATGTACACCCCCCCACCCCTGTACGTGTCGTACCACCGTCCATGTACACCCCAGTACGTTCCAGTCGTACCCCCACCCCAGTACGTGTCGTACCACCGTCAATGTACACCCCCCCACCCCAGTACGTGTCGTACCACCGTCCATGTACACCCCAGTACGTTCCAGTCGTACACCCACCCCAGTACGTGTCGTACCACCGTGAACCTACACCCCAGTACGTTCGAGCCCCACCCCACCCCAGTACGTGTCATACCCCCCGTGTACCTACACCCCAGTACGTTCCAGTCGTACCCCCACCCCAGTACGTGTCGTACCACCGTCAATGTACACCCCCCACCCCTGTACGTGTCGTACCACCGTCAATGTACACCCCCCCACCCCTGTACGTGTCGTACCACCGTCTATGTACACCCCAGTACGTTCGAGCCCCACCCCAGTACGTGTCATACCCCCTGTGTACCTACACCCCAGTACGTTCCTGGCGCACCCCCAACACAACCTCCTAAGTACGGAGCGCACCCCATGCCCCAACATCACAACCGCATGGACGAGTCGTACAAAGCCACACACAAGGACATAATCGTACAACCAAATGGCCCATGTACACACCGTACACACGCTCAAAACGCACGTACACAACAAGGACAAAACAAAACAACACAAGAATACACCATTCGAAAGGCACACAGCCACTAAACATGGCCAACAACCACTAAAATAACACAATCACTGACCTGCAACTGTCAAAAACAAACAGAGGACCAATACACCACCACTCCTTATAACACACCCACCCAAAATTCAAACACTGCCACACCCACCCATGGACCAATGAAAAGGGCCCACACACACAAACCATGAGCCTTTGCAACAGACTCACTGCTGCCAGACACCACAGAACCAGACTACAAGCTACACCACATCTTACACTTGCACACCTTCACACGACCACCCTCACAAACACCCTCTCATCACATTCACACACACACACAACCATCCACACCCCCCCCAACATCCACACACCCCCCACACCCACACCATCCCCACACACACCCCTCACCATGCCCACTACCAAGAATCCAAAGTTCAGTCACCGAGAGTTGGAGGTCCTTGTTGATCAAATCCTCAGAGTCGAGCCACAGATCTTTGGAACATTGGTCAGAAGCACCAGCCAGGCAGCCAAAACAGCCATGTGGCAGACCATCGTCGATGCTGTGAATGCTGTTGCGGACACCAGGAGGACCAAGCAGGATTGCCAGAACAGGTGGTACGATCTGCGGAGGAGGGTCAGAGCCAAGAGGCAGGAGGAACACGACCAGGCCAACGCCACCGGAGGAGGGCCCTCCCGCAGAGCCGTACAGTACCATCCCTGGGAGGAGAGGGTGATGGCCATACTGCCGGTGGAGGCAGTTGAAGGAGTAGAAGGACTCCGAGACCCGGGTGAGTACACAAACAACGCACCTCACATGGGGGGAACTGCAACCACAACCAAAATTAATAACAGGCACGCAACCACCACAAGCCATCGCATGACTCAACCACACTCCATGAGCAGGCACATGCCACTACTGCCACCATGCCCCATGCACCCAGCTGGACAATGTCAAGTCACAGGCCACAGAAGACAACAACACAAGACACGGTAACCCGGATGGCGGGAGGCTGGGCACCAAGAATCACATAGTGCGACTCCAAAGCAGACAACAATGCCCTCTGCCCATATGGCCTAGGTCACAGCCAGACAAACACTGTGTGCCAACACAGGAATGACTTGCCAGCAAATGGCGGACGCCTTGCATCAACACATGGGGGTGAAGGCACTGTTTTGCACATGACAGCAGCTAATGAACAGCCAACATTGTGAAAGAGTGGCAGCACACACCACCACAGCAGCAGCGCACAGACACACAGCAGACAAAATGGGTGCCTGGAGATCAGAAACAAACTCACATCAACAGGCCAAGGGCCACTCAAAGATCTGCTAACAGTGTGTGCCCAGGAAGCTGGGCCAAGGTGACAGAGGGTGACACACGGAGGGAGGGAGAGGGGGACACAGAGGGAGGGAGAGGGGGACTGAGAGGGAGGGAGACGGACAGAGGGAGGAGGCTGACACACAGAGGGAGGGAGAGGGGGACAGAGAGGGAGGGAGAGGGGGACAGAGAGGGAGGGAGACACAGGAAGATGGACAGAGGGAGGAGGCTGACACACAGAGGGAGGGAGAGGGGGACAGAGAGGGAGGGAGAGGGGGACAGAGAAGGAGGGAGACACAGGGAGAGCAAATCAGTCCTTTGGTATGTGGGAATGTCTGCTCGTCAGCAGGTGGACTGCGTGCATGTAGACAAGGGTGGCCAGTGCCAGAACCCCCCCTCTTCATCATGGCAAAACGCAGGGCCATGTCACAACCTGTACACGAGCACAAGGACAGCCACCTGCATCATATAAGTGTGTGGATCCACTCCATGTGCACATGTACAGTGCTACAAGGAAGGCGCAAATGCATGGCTCGCCACACATGCACACTCCACTGCTGACTGCAGTCACACTTGACGCAGCAAGTAAGACTGTGCCACACATAGTTAAAGGGGCCAAATTGGTGCCCAAGGGACACACCCATGCACAAGTGCACTGTGAGTGGAATGCAAGACAGATCCTAATTCCAAGAGGAAATGTGCCAACTTTGGAACGGATGAAACATGGATGTTGCATGGATCAAAATTAACATTTTCTCTCTCACACACAGGTCAACGTCGTGCTGCACCCCCCAACACTGGGGGGGAACACTCACAGGACCCGGATCTGCAGGAGACCGATCCCACCGGCAGCGACCACTCTCACCACTCTGCGGACGACCCCGACCGACCTGGCCCCTCTGGTGTCCAACCACCTGCAGCACCTGCGTCAGGTACAACCGTGCCAACCACCACCCCCACTCCTGCCACATCCCAGGAGACACCCAGGATCCCTGCCCCAACACCACAATGCAGCCAGGCTCGCCAGGAGGGACACGGTGTCCCGGGCACCCAGGAGGAGGCAGGCGACAACGCCAATGCCACCCCTCAGGGGTCCCGGAGACCCGATGTTCCCACAAGTGCAGGCCAGACGCAAGTGGGCAGGGGTGGTGGGAGTGGAGGACGGCGGAGGCGCGAGCCTGACCAGTTGGCTGGGGATCCGGTATTTTCCCATGTCCGTAACATCCTGGACTCATACCGGCAGGACACCACGGGCATGGCCCAGGTTGTGTCCGTCCTCGAGGGGATCAAGGTCCAGCAGGCCCAGCAACATGCGGAGCTAATAGCCTGTCTACAGCTACACCAACGGAGGATGGAGGACAGACAGGCTGAGCAAGTGACGGCGTCCCAGGGGATTCACGCTGAACTCCGTCGGATGGCCGACACCATGGCCGACCCTCCCTGTGCCAGAAGGCGGAGAACATCACCACCCACAGGGAGGGATCATGAGGAGGAGGAGGAAACATCCGACGGAGCATCCCAGACGTCGTCACGGCCTGCTGCTGAGGTTCCCCGCAGGAAGCCGGGTCGTCCACGGAAATGACCGTGAGGGTGGCTGCTACATCACCATCTCCCAGGACACCTGGCCTGGCACCTGGCCCACTGGAGCAACAGCATCACAGCATCAAGAGACATTCTCTGCCACATGGCCCTGCTGGTCACTGGCTGACCAATGTTGACAAAGACTGTGGCATGGACTCTGAGGATTTCCAATGGCAAGGACACCAACTCCCCTACTGAACTTTGGATTCCCTAATCCCGGAAAGCCCCTCACTTTGTCCCCCCCCCCCAATAATAAATCACACTATTAAGAGTAGATGCCTGCTGGTAGCATTATTACCTAACATGTGTCTTGTACAGTCTAAACATGCCTGAGTCATCTGTTCACTTCAACCATCCACACCCTGGGGCCTGAGTCTGGCACAGGACACATGGGTCACAGTTTATTAGGCAAGACAGACATGGAGCACCATACACACCCGTGATGGTCAGAACCAGCTGAGGGGGTGGCCGAACAACCGTGCTGACAGACACATTGAGTACAGCAACAGTCATGCGCAGAGGTCAGGGATCCTGGCCCGTGTCCTGGGGGGCACCCAGGTATGTGTAGACAGGTGGCAGAACCATGTCCTGCAAGCTTGAGTCCGGTGGATGCAGAGAATGGGGTCATGGACAACGTTGGATGCATGGGGATGGCACATGTCACAATACCCACACAGTCATGGACATCATGCCCAATACACAGTCTCAGCACACACACACAGCTTGCATCTTGCCACTCAACACATTGACACATAGCCACAATCAGGGAATACCATGCCAGACATGCAGGATGCACCGTGCCAACACACCAGCATTGACTGAGAAGAGGCACCTTGGAGGCATAGGGACACCTTTATTAGTCATGTTTTTGGGATTGCAGAGGCAACTTGAAGTACACATGAACACATCATGTGGAGTAACATGTGGCTCCAACACTGGCACCCCCCTTCTGCAGCACAAATGCGTGATAGCCAGGGAACTGGCACACAAGCGTCGGCTAACAGCTAAACACCCACAGCTGCTCACGGAGAGCCTGCCATACACCATACATCCGCTGATGTGGAAGTCCCACGCCATGTCAAGACAATATTAACCGTATGTGTCCGAGGGCAGTGTCACACACATTGATGCCATCATCACAATCCACTATCCCATCACTGATGACTGACAACCAGGCAGCCCATCTATTCAGGTGTACCCAGCTGCATGTCGTGTCCCATGGGGATGCCACATGTCTGCAGAGGAACCAAACCCCGACCGGGGCAGTGTGCACACATCGTGAACAACTGCCACACCCAATACACCCCAGATGCATCCCTTACCCCATGGAGACTTCCAAACGTGTCCGTGCCTGTAACGCTGAGTCAGCCCACGATGTCATGTCCATGAGGAATAGCAGTGCCACAACAATGCAACCAGCAAACGGCATGCGCAGGTACCTGGGGAAGAGAGACACACAAGAAGTCAGCCACAAAAAGCACAGCCACTTGCATGTGCAGTTACTCGACACATGTATGGATGACAACATGCTAGGTCACAATTATGACTGGGGAAATACTACCATCACTGCCACCATCACTCCAGTGACACACCCACACACACCTCTGACCCACGTGCCATACATGCAGGTGGAGACACACATCACAACGCATGCCACACGGGGACCAATGCGTGCACACTCAGACCCTGGTACTCACCACTAAGCAAAGAAGTCGCGTATGAGCCGAGTCCGGATGTCCTCTTGCGGCTCCACATCCTCCACATCACTAGCCCCATTGCCAAGCCCTTCGTCCTCCACGGGTGGATGGTCCTCGTCATGTTGATTCAGGATGAGTGGCACAGCTCTTTCAACTGCCATGTTGTGCAGCATGCAGCAGACCATGAAGATCTTGCAGACCTTCGCCGGGGCATAAGGGAGTGCACCGCCGGTCTTGTGGAGGCACCGGAATCGGCTCTTCAGCATGCCAAACGTCCTCTCTATCACTCGCCTTGTCCGGCCATGGGCGGTGTTATAGCGGAGCTGGGCCGGCGTGATGGGGTTGCGGAGAGGTGTGATCAGCCATGGCATGTTGGGATAGCCAGCGTCCCCTACATGGGAAGCACATGGACATCGTTAGAACTGGTGTAGCGGTCGTGCTGGTCGGCTATACAGAATACAGGACAGACAGACTGTACCCACCAACAACACATGCCCGTTCGTTGCGCAGCTGCATCATCATATCAGGCATCCCGCTACGCCTCATGATGTAGGCATCGTGTGCTGATCCTGGGAAACGAGCACAGACATGTGAAATCACCATATTGGACAGACACACCACAAGGGCATTGATGGAGTGGTAGTGCTTCCGATTGCGGTACGCCACCTCCCGTGCGTGTGGTGGTACCAAACCTACATGTGTCCCATCTATGGACCCCATGACATGGGGCATCCCTCCCAGGGCATAGAATCCACGCTTGACCTCAGTCATCTGTTCAGGGGTTGGGAACTTGATGAAGTCATCCAGGTGAATCAACATGGCCTCCAAGAAATCATGCAGCACACCGCTGAACATGCTCTGGGACATGCCACCAACATGAGCTATGGTATTTTGGAAGGTACCCGTGGCAAGAAAATGTAGGGAAGCCATTACCTTCAGCTGGGGTGTCAGTGCCGTAGGATACCTGTGCTGCGGTTGCAGGTGTGGTGCCAGTCTCGCCGTCAGCTCCAGAATCAACGGTTGGGTGAAGCGGTAGAGCCGGATCCTGTCATTCTCCTGCATGGTAGCCAAGTCTGGAATTCTTCGGGCAACAGGAGGCGCTCTGCAGTAATTTGGAAGTGACAAGGAAGAGTGAGTGCACTACGAGAACAACTCATGTCTACTGAGCACATGTAAATCTGGCAATACACACATGCCACATAGGGAGTCAGGCATGTGCTACATGCCCAGGACACGTATGGATGCAAGGTGACACTCCTTCCAAGACCCAGCTACACACGGTGATTGAGAACCTCCCCATGCCACGCCATGGAAATAGCTGTGTCCCAGTGCAAGTGCACTGCCCGACGCAAGACAGGAGTGACATACACCCACACATCAGCAGAAGTGTGATGCCGATTGCAGAGACTGGTAGCGGAACACTGGAGCCACAGGTCACATGACATTACACTAGTCCAGCCCACACACCTTGCCATGTTATCGGATGTGAGGTGCACATGTATGCATGGGACACGGAGTAGCGTGACAAGGCCATGTCAGCAAACTCACAAGGAATGTGTGGTGAGTCATGACATGTGCACATGTCATGACTCACCACACATTCCTTGTGAGTTTGCTGACATGGCCTTGTCACGCTACTCCGTGTCCCATGCATACATGTGCACCTCACATCCGATAACACATGTGGCATGGTGTTGGGAACAGTGTGCAATGACAATCTACACACAGCCACATGTTGGTTGCTGCAACGGCTGCAGCTTTTGAGGGTGCTACAACATCAACCTGATGTAAATCCCGGACACATATATGACATAGTCACATTGTGCACTGTGGGTAGTGACGAGTCATGTGTCATGACCCCTGTACCGGGCATCATGGGACACTTCCGTGTGTTGGTGTCCGTGCCATGCCAGTGACGCTCACCCCAAGTGCGCAGTCCCACATGCACACATGTCAAAGGAGTCAAGGGCATGCCTGGCACACATTGCACCCTCACACAGTACACATGTACACATCTCATCATACATCTGGTTCCTTCTCCACTCAGGAGGCATGTTCCACATCACAGCCTGTAACACCTGTGCCCCACACATGTAGTAATGCACAGACGATGCCTTGATGTCCATTCCTGGACAAGTATGTCCATCCATGGACAAGTATGTCCGCCCTATTCCTACATGTGTGTCGCCTATCACCACAGTGATGTGTAAAAACCGCCGTACTGCTGCTGAGAGGGCCTGTGCATGTTCCCAAATCACTGTGGGAGTGCTGCCGTATGTGTACCCATCGTGATGGCGAGCGTACAGGCATTTGTACGGTCCGTAGCACTACGGGTACGCATACGCGTGCAGACCCATAGTGATAGTGAGCGTAGATGCGTGTGTACGGCCCTATCACTATGGGTCTGCACGCGTATGCGTACCCGTAGTGTTACGGACCGTACACACGCATGTACGCTCTCTATCACTATGGGTCTGCACGCGTATGCGTACCCGTAGTGTTACGGACCGTACACTCGCATGTACGCTCACTATCACTAGGAGTACGCATACGCGTGCAGACCCATAGTGATATAGAGCGTACATGCGTGTGTACGGTCCGTAACACTACGGGTACGCATACGCGTGCAGACCCATAGTGATAGAGAGCGTACATGCGTGTGTACGGTCCATAACACTACGGGTACGCATACGCGTGCAGACCCATAGTGATAGAGAGCGTACATGCGTGTGTACGGTCCGTAACACTACGGGTACGCATACGCGTGCAGACCCATAGTGATAGAGAGCGTACATGCGTGTGTACGGTCCGTAACACTACGGGTACGCATACGCGTGCAGACCCATAGTGATAGAGAGCGTACATGCGTGTGTACGGTCCGTAACACTACGGGTACGCATACGCGTGCAGACCCATAGTGATAGAGAGCGTACATGCGTGTGTACGGTCCGTAACACTACGGGTACGCATACGCGTGCAGACCCATAGTGATGGAGAGCGTAGGCATGCATGTACGGGCCGTTGCCATGCATTTGGGGTGCCCTAGGGCCCCGAAACGCACCGTACCTGTGTGTGATGCTCCAAATTACATAGGGGACAAGTATTAAGGCCTACATGCATGCTGGTTGTCATGGAGACCAAGTTCAAAATTCGAAATTGTTCTGGAAGGTGCACAGCAGAAGTCAGTTGGAATTCTTCTACTTTGTTGCAATGTGTTTGTGGGGCTGACATCATGCAGGAGAATGAAGCCGATAGAGAACCCACAGACTGCTAGGTTTGAAGGGATTGGTGGAACCATAGGATGCAAATGTGAGTGACCAATCACTCTGTACTCCTGTGCATGAGACTGGGCAGAAGGGCACATATAAGGCAGCCAGGTCCCATGAGGGAGCACTTGCCTGCACATCTTTGCATTCGTCGACCCAGCTGCTGCTACTGATTCCCTGGAACCATGTCAAGGTCTGTGGAGAGGACACAGCCATTCACCCTGGAGGAGAACATGGCTCTGCTGGATGTGATCCTCCCACAGTACTCCATGCTGTATGGGCGACCAGGGTATCAGGTGAGTGCATAGGCCACTGCCACAGACTGTCCCTATGTTGTGACTGTGACTTCTGCCATTGCGTCCAGGTGTAACACACATGCCATGTACTGTCGGGGGGGTCCCAGGGGGGGGTGCCTGATGTCTCCCAGCAGTGCCCTGAGACAGGAGGGGTGGGGGCCTATCACTCACAGCAGTGCCCTGAGACAGGAGGGGTGGGGGCCTATCACTCACAGCAGTGCCCTGAGACAGGAGGGGTGGGGGCCTATCACTCACAGCTGTGCCCTGAGACAGGAGGGGTGGGGGCCTATCACTCACAGCAGTGCCCTGAGACAGGAGGGGTGGGGGCCTATCACTCACAGCAGTGCCCTGAGACAGGAGGGGTGGGGGCCTATCACTCACAGCAGTGCCCTGAGACAGGAGGGGTGGGTGTGATGCACAGTGTGAGCCTTGATCATTGATTGTGACATTGCCATCATTCCACCTGTGTACCCACTGTGGCACGTACTGCTTTTTCCCTCACCAGGGGATGATGTCCCTATGACAAAGGTGCAATGCGTTGGCTGCATGACATGCCTTGTTGTAACCAGCTAATTTGTACCCATATGTCTCTCTGTGACATGTGGCTGGTGTATTGATGTGGTGTCACTTGTTCCTCCTCACAGGTAGGCGCCACTGCCAAGGAGCAGATCTGGCTGACCGCCGTCAGTGCCGTGAGGGGTGTGGATGGTCGGAGGCGGAGCCTGCCCCAGGTGAGAAAACGCTGGCAGGATATCCGGTGCTGGACGCGGAGGATTGCATGGCTCCTGCTGGGGGACTCACCTGAGAGCCACAAGAACCGCGGCCGCCGCCGTCTGAGCCACCTCCACAGGCGTGTGCTGCCGGTGGTCTTTCCAGACCTGGAGAGGCGCTTACAGGCGATGCAGCAGCCGGAAGGGGGTAGGTACATGTGTGTTCGTTGTGTGTCACCGGCATTTGTAAGGGCACAGTAGCATGAATTAACTGGCAGGGTTTAAAGGTGCTGTGCAGATCCTGTTTGCCCCAGTATAGCGCTGTGCCCCTGCCACCCTTCCCCTCCTTGCAATGTGTTCCCTGGTCTGTGTGTAGTCACTCCTTCACAAGGTGATGTAGGCTGGCGCTTTGTCCACGAGAACAATGACTGTAGCATCATGTGTGGGGGTGGTGTGTAACAGGTTGTGGGACCTTGCCTGTGCACTGTCAAGTTCACTGCATGTGGGTTCCATGTCAGTTGGCACTGATGCTGACTCCAGACATGGGAGTTGGTCTCTCATGTGTCATGCCTTACAGCGCGCATGTCCTATGTAGTGGCCTGTGACATGATGTGCATGAGTGTGCGATACACATAGTGCAGGGATGGTGACGTGTGTTGCAGTCATTACTATTCAGTAGCATGTATTTGCGTGCCCACTACTGTCCCCTGGGGCACCTTTTCCTCAGTGGTGTATGTGTCATCATAAACGTGGACAATCTCAGTGTCTACAGCGTAGGTTGTGCTCTGTGCCATTGTCCCCTGTCACCATGTATATAGACGTGCTATTTTGTACAGGTGTCCACTGTGCAGCCTGACCTGATTGTCCTTCTACATACTCACAGTTGCCAGTGCCTGTGTGTCTTGTTATACTCATCTGAGGATGGGCACTGGTACCTCATTATTTGTACAGGCGCACCTTGGCTGTTTGGCGTACACTCTTGCTTTTTGCCTGCCCCTGTGGGTATCAGCCAGACTATGAGATGTTGGTGCCACCTGTGTCTCAACAATTTGCCTCGTGTAGGGTCTTGTTGGTGCGGGCAATGCCTATGTGTCAAATCCTGATTTCTACTTGCTGGGTCTGGGCAGTGTGTGATGTGTCTGGACACACACGCAATGTGCAGTGACCGAGTCATGTTGGGCATGTTTTCAGCATTACCTATGCAGCATGTGTCTCAGGTTCATGGATATGGTCCCTGGTCATCGGTATTTTCGCCAACGCTGTGTGGTGCAGATGCAGTGCTGGATTGTCCCCAGGGCCTGGGTGCTATGTCAGACTCCGTTTCCTGTCTTTAGCTATTGTCTCATGCTCTCCATGGTGTTGCAGTGGCATGGTGGCTCAACCAACTGTGTGTTTCATGCCCTACATCGGTACCTTGTTTAGTAGATGTTAGGGATCTTCCTTTTCAGGCTATGCAGTGTTACCTATGTCGATTGGACTCATGTGACTGATGTGTACAGCTGTCTGATTAATTTCTGTCTCTCCACCCTGCCCACAGCATCGTCGGGGGACACAGAGGGAGACATGGACACAGGCAAGGCGGAGGGACCGAGCACCAGTGCCAGCCGTGACATCGGGGCTGGCACATCGAGTGGGACAGAGGTGGAGGATAGTGCGGCCGAGGACCTGTCGACTGGCACGTCAGAATACGAAGCTGACAGGTCCGAGGAGGATGTCTCCGAGTGGGCGGTGGCTGCACCAGCAGCTGACAGCGGAACAGCACCTCGCACCGCCCCCTCAGTTCCCACCAGCCGCCTCCCACTTGCTCGTGTCCCTTCCCAGCGTGCCCGGTCACAGCATGTCTCCTTCCTGCCAGGCACCGCACCCCCTGCCCCTGTCTCCACTGCTGCCGCCAATGCAGAGTCTGTGGACATCCAGCGGCAACTGCAGGTTGGTCAGGCTGCGATCCTTAATGTCCTCCATGCCCACGGCAAAACCCTCACCAACATCGAGGCTTTCTTGGAGGGCATTCATTCATCGCAGGCTGACCAACGCAACTTGCTGAGGTCCATCGACTCCACACTGACTGCAGCAGTGGGTCTCCTGCAGCGCGACCTCCCCCCACCTACCCCTGCCCCATCCACACTTCCCACTCCCATGCCTGTCCCACGTACACCCAGACGTCGGCATGCACCCACTTCAACGGACACGGGCACCACACCAGCAGGGAAGGTCCACCGCACTCCTCCTGACACGCACACACAGGGTGAGGTAGGCACACCCACTGGGTCGGGGGGCAAACGTGTGACACGCAGCCATAGTGGGAGTCCGCATTCCACCCAGTCCACTCCCTCCAAATCCCCTCCCCTCAGCTCTCCTGGCCACATCTCCCCCAAGGACTCCTTCATGGCCGCTCTGTCCCTGAGCCCCACAGTTACACCACCACGCAAGTGGTCAAGGAGGTCCACGGTCAGGGTGGTTGAGTCTCCCCCCCTGTCTCCACCCTCCCCCGGTGGCGCTGCGACCCATCCCTCTGACCCCCCCCCCCCTCCTTGGGGCCTGAGGTCCCTTCGGGTGCAGGGGACTCCCTGGAGGACCTTGCAAAGGTGTGTAGTGCCATCCTGGCCTCCGCCTTTGGCACTGACCCACCCCCTGTGGTGGAGTCCTCCATCCCTGCACCCACAACGCCGCCCCTTTGCCCTGATGTCCCTGCGGTGCCTGTTGCTTCCCCCCCCCCCCCTGATGCCCTCACCAGTGTGGAAGACGATGCCATTTGACTGTGCAGGCAAGGTAGGGGACACGCATCCCACTGTGTCCCCCATCCAGCTGAGAATCATTGACTGCCCTATGGGCTTTGTGAAGATTGAACTGCCTGCGATCCACGGACATTGTGCTCATGCTGAATAAAGCTTAATTTTGTTTTCATTATCACACTACTGCTATGCTGGTATTGGTGTTGGTGGGGCTGCTACATGGTTTTTGGTGGTGTGTAAGGGTTTGGGTGTGTGGGATATGTAGTAGTGTACTGCTCATTGGTGGGACCCTGGGATCTGTGTGCCATCACAAGGTGTTGGCTAACTTTCTTTGTTCATGTAAGCAGTTACTGCATGGTGCACTTGTCCCAGGGTGTATTCCTTCCTCTGTGTACCCAGCTTTCTTCCCTGCAGGGTGTTCCCAATGTTTAGCGCAGAGCTGTGTCTACATGAGCTGTGTGTGTGACGGAGCCCTTCTACTTTGGCCATGCATGCAGGGCCATGTCTCCACCTGCAACAATCGTGGCATCCTTGATGATCACTGTACTTGTGTGTGGAGTCTGTTGACATGAGTTCATGGGGACATGTTCCCTTGTAGCCAGTATGCATGTGGATAATTCTGGCCTCACACACATGTGTTACACCCCTCCTGTCTCAGGGCACTGGTGGGAGGACTCTACACCCACCCCTCCTGTCTCAGGGCACTGCTGGGAGTGATAGGCACCCACTCCTCCTGTCTCAGGGCACTGCTGGGAGGACTCCACACCCACCCCTCCTGTCTCAGGGCACTGCTGGGAGTGATAGGCACCCACCCCTCCTGTCTCAGGGCACTGCTGGGAGGACTCTGCACACACCCCTCCTGTCTCAGGGCACTGCTGGGAGGACTCTGCACACACCCCTCCTGTCTCAGGGCACTGCTGGGAGTGATAGGCAACCACCCCTCCTGTCTCAGGGCACTGCTGGGTGGACTCTGCACACACACCTCCGATTTCAGGATATGTACGCTTGGCACATACACGGTGGGGGTACGCTCAATGCATTCGAGGTGAGGGTACGAGTCTACTTACACTGGTGTGGTGGGGGTACGCTCCATGCATACGCGGGTGAGGGTACGGGTCGAACTTACACTGTTGGGGTGGGGGTACGCTCCGTACGTCCGCAGGTGGGGGTACGGGTCGTACTTACACTGTTGGCATGGGGGGTACGCTCCTTGCATACGCGGGTGGGGGTACGGGTCGTACTTACACTGTTGGGCTGGGGGGTACGCTCCTTGCATTCGCGGGTGGGGGTACGGGTCGTACTTCCACTGTTGGGCTGGGGGGTACGCTCCTTGCATTCGCGGGTGGGGGTACGGGTCGTACTTACGCTGTTGGGCTGGGGGGTACGCTCCTTGCATTCGCGGGTGGGGGTATGGGTCGTACTTACGCTGTTGGGCTGGGGGGTACGCTCCTTGCATTCGCGGGTGGGGGTACGGGTCGTACTTACGCTGTTGGGCTGGGGGGTACGCTCCTTGCATACGCGGGTGAGGGTTCGCGTCATACTTGCACTGTTGGCATGGGGGGTACGCTCCATGCATACGCGGGTGGGGGTACGGGTCGTACTTACACTGTTGGACTGGGGGGTACGCTCCTTGCATACGCGGGTGAGGGTTCGCGTCGTACTTGCACTGTTGGCATGGGGGGTACGCTCCATGCATACGCGGATGGGGGTACGGGTCGTACTTGCACTGTTGGGGTGGGGGGTACGCTCCTTGCATACGGGGTGGGGGTAGGGTCCGTACATATCCGTCCCCACGCTATGTGATGTTTGTGCGGCCCGTACCCAGGCCTTTGCCACGTGGGTGCGATCCGACCCGCCATTGTTGGGGTGACGTGTGTGGGCGTGGTCCGACTCGTACCCACGCTCTTCAGGCGTGGGTACGGGACGTACCTGTCTGGTTGTGTTGCCGGTTCGCGTGGTGACGGACTTCCGTTGTGGCGGTCGCTGGCTTATCAGGACACGCCCCCACCCCCTCGTGGTTACCAGGGCATGGGAGTCAGGTATGTCCAGGCCATGTGTGGTGTGTGACTTATGTGGTTGTTTTGTGGCCTGCCCTGGTCGTGCCACCCCCACCCCACCCCACTTTCCCCCCTCCCTTAGTGATTCTGACCTTCTGCGGCGTCTGCGTCGTAACCTGTAGAGGAGGTGTACTGCTATGAGGGCAGGGATGACTCGTAGGTTCGGGTCCATGTCTGTCCGTCGCGTACTGGTACTCCTTGCTCGCGTCGTCCTGTCGCGTACGGGTCCTCCTTGATCGCGTCGTCCTGTCGCGTACGGGTCCTCCTTGGTGGCGTCGTCCTGTGTGTCCGTCACGTACTGGTCCTCCTTGTTCGCGTCGTCGTCTGTCCGTCGCGTACTGGTGGTCCTTGTTCGCGTCGTCCTGATTTCCCGGCAGTTTTTGGCTGCCGCAAAATATTCACCGTGCGGGGTGACGTCGGTGCGAATCGTGATTCCTGGGTCGTGAATGGCTGGCTGCGAGCGTCCCGACGTCAGGTCGGCGCTTTCCCGGATCGCATTGGTAGGTGTTTTTTTGTTCGGTCGGGCTTTTTTGCGATTCGTACGGTAATGGTGTACCCGTGCGAATCGTAATTCCTTGTTTGTGAAAATTGACGACCGGGTACGCGTCGGGCGGAGATTGTGCTCCGTCCGACGGTTCGTACCCGGTTTTTGCAGGATCGTGATCGGCACCTTACTGTGTATAAGGGTCACCTCTATCGTCATCCTTGACTGACATGCCCATAGTACACTGCTAGGTAGAACCTCTGAGTGTACCTTTCGGGTATATAAGCACTACATCTTCGCTGGGCAAAGCAGAGGAGAAAGACTTCAATGCTGACAGCTGACGCAAGATTCTGAGGTCCCTGCACACAGACACTCCAGTACGCCATGATCTGACATCCCTTGCGTGGTGTCCATCTCGAGACCAAGACAGGGTCCTTTGTTCTCTCACATCAGGTAATGGGGTTGGCTTTATTATAGGGGGATTCTTGGCTATATACCTAAATACATGCTAGGTACACGTAGGTACATTCAGTTAGGGTTTGCATCGTAGGGGTACGCATTATTACACATTATTACTGTCATGTATCCATATGCCTACATATATTAATTGTTTTAGCACTATGGTAGAATTCAACCTTTTCTTTACTCTGTTGGTGTGAATAACCGTATATATTTCTTTCTGTCTCATGGTTGTTGCAGCACACGTATTTTACACTAGAGTGAACTGGTTCAATAAATGCTTATTGAAAACGTCCCCACCATTTATTCTGTGTAACTCTCTGAGACAAAGTGAGCTCGAGTGACTGAGCGAAAAGTACTGTACTGTTTCTATGATCCCCGAGCGATCAGGGTTGTCATGTTCAATAGTTGCCAGAAGCTATTCACTCCTTACCAAGAGGGGCTCGTAGTGGCAATGTGAGCTAGCAGCACTAAAAGACTAACATATCCTTTGGGGGTGTCTGGAATCAGTCTGGACACCATTCCCTTAGTTTAGGTTGTCTAAACGCGCAGATCCTATGTAGATTTGTAGGAACTACACAGCAGCACCAATGTTTCTCAAGAGGCGGCCTTAAATGCACTGCATAACATCTTGAACACCAGAAATGAGCCCAAGAGAGTAACCACTTTATATTTTCATTAGCCAAGATTGCCATGACACTTTATACAAAAACACAACAGAAAGAAAGTCTCTACCTTTATACAAAATAGTTATCATCTGCATGCACTGAAGGACAATATACCGTATGGCCAGTTTTTGCTGATTCAACCTAATTGTAGAAATAGAGAAGTTTTTTTTCATGATTCAGGTGAACTGATACAGAAACTCTTTGACAGAATATACTCTCAGGGCCTATTTTAGAGTCTGGAGGACTGGATTCTCTTACTGTCCACCTTATTATAAGATCATTATATTCTATGTACTTTGAAATATGGAGGACAGGGTACTCGTCATTGGTTAAACTATAAATCATGCCCAAAGTCACTAGTAAAATGAGCAAAAAAAGAGCATAGCATTGCGCTTGTGATAAAACCTAAAGTTAGGGAAACTGAAAGTGATAGGGCATAATGTGTTACCACATGTAGTCCTGCCAGCAATAACTTGAAGAGAATAATTCATGGAAACTGAATTATTTTAAGGGACATGACAATGTTGTATCCTCTTATTGCATTCAGACACAATAGAAATGGTAAACACCCAAAATATCGATTCCAAAATATCGACTGCCCAGAATATCGAAGTTAAAATATAGAGTGGACAGAATATCGACTCTACAAAATATAGATAGGTCAGAATATCGAAATTGGGGTACAAAATATCGATTACCAAAATATAGACCTTAAAAATATCGAATACCATAATATCTATTTTTAAAATATAGATTACCATAATATCGAATTTTTTTTTGTGTTATGTATGGTAGTATATGTGTTAAAATGATGTATTATTGTTGTAATGTATGTTTAATTTATTTAAACAAATGAATGTTATGTAATTTAATTATTGCGTAATTTAATTCCGTAGCGGGTTGTGGGTTTATAGGGGAATAGGGTGGGAAGTAATTTAATTATGGTTAATTAAATGCTAATTATATTAATATGTTCTGATAATTAATTAATTGATAATTAATTATTAATTGGTAATTTGTTTTTATTAATTGGTAATTAATTTATATTAATTGATTAATTGATAATTATGTTAATTGTATTTGTTATTAATAGGAGCGGGTTGTGGGTTTGTAGGGGAATTGGGTGGGAAGTAAATTAATTGTAATAAAGTAAATAATTATTTATTTATTTATGTGTATTGATAATTAATTGATAATTAATTAATAATTGGTAATACATTTGTATTAATGGGTAAATAATTTGTATGAATTGCAAAATAATTTTTATTATTTGCAAAAATATTTTTATTAATTGATTAATTGATAATAATGTGAATTGTATTTTTTATAAATGGGAGTGGGTTGTGGGTTTGTAGGGGAATTGGGTGGCAAGTAAATTAATTGTAATAAAGTAAATATTATTTTTTTAATTTATGTGTATTGATAATTGATAATTATTTTGTAATTGGTAATTAATTATTATTAATTGGTAATACATTTTGGTCAATTGATAAATAATATTTTTAAATGGTAATTAATTGTTATTAATTGGTAATTATTTTTAATTAACTTTTTATCAGTATTGATAATTAATGTCATCTTATATTTAATTTAAATCATTACTTTCCCTACTTTTGCACTCTCTGGAGTGGGAATAGTAATTTTTACCTCTACGCTATCCAACGCTTTCCCTACTGTTGCACTGTTTGGAGTTGGAATAGTAATTGTTACCCCTACACTATCCAACTTTTTCCCTACTGTTGCACTCACTGGAGTGGGAATAGTAATTTTTACCCCTACGCTATCCAACGCTTTCCCTACTGTTGCACTCTCTGGAGTGGGAATAATAATTTTTACCCCTACGCTATCCAACCCTTTCCCTGCTGTTGCACTCTCTGCAGTGGGAATAGTAATTGTTACCCTCCCGCTATCCAACACTTTCCGTACTGTTGCACTCTCTGGAGTGGGAATAGTAATTGTTACCCTCCCACTATCCAACGCTTTCCCTACTGTTGCACTCACTGGAGTGGGAATAGTAATTTTTAGCCCTGCGCTATCCAACGCTTTCCCTAGTGTTGCACTCTCTGGAGTGGGAATAGTAATTGTTACCCTCCCGCTATCCAACGTTTTCCCTACTGTTGCACTCTCTGGAGTGGGAATAATAAGTTTTTACCTCTACGCTATCCAACGCTTTCCCTACTGTTGCATTGTTTGGAGTTGGAATAGTAATTTGTACCCCTACGCTATCCAACGTTTTCCCTACTGTTGCACTCACTGGAGTGGGAATAGTAATTTTTACCCCTACGCTATCCAACACTTTCCCTACTGTTGCACTCACTGGAGTGGGAATAGTAATTTTTACGCTCTCAGTATCCAATGCTTTCCCTACTGTTGCACTCACTGGAGTGGGAATAGTAATTTTTACCCCTGCGCTATCCAACGCTTTCCCTAGTGTTGCACTCTCTGGAGTGGGAATAGTAATTGTTACCCTCCCGCTATCCAACGCTTTCACTACTGTTGCACTCTCTGGAGTGGGAATAGTAATTTTTACCCCTACGCTATCCAACCCTTTCCCTGCTGTTGCACTCTCTGCAGTGGGAATAGTAATTGTTACCCTCCCGCTATCCAACACTTTCCGTACTGTTGCACTCTCTGGAGTGGGAATAGTAATTGTTACCCTCCCACTATCCAACGCTTTCCCTACTGTTGCACTCACTGGAGTGGGAATAGTAATTTTTACCCCTACGCTATCCAACGCTTTCCCTACTGTTGCACTCTCTGGAGTGGGAATAATAATTTTTACCCCTACGCTATCCAACCCTTTCCCTGCTGTTGCACTCTCTGCAGTGGGAATAGTAATTGTTACCCTCCCGCTATCCAACACTTTCCGTACTGTTGCACTCTCTGGAGTGGGAATAGTAATTGTTACCCTCCCACTATCCAACGCTTTCCCTACTGTTGCACTCACTGGAGTGGGAATAGTAATTTTTAGCCCTGCGCTATCCAACGCTTTCCCTAGTGTTGCACTCTCTGGAGTGGGAATAGTAATTGTTACCCTCCCGCTATCCAACGTTTTCCCTACTGTTGCACTCTCTGGAGTGGGAATAATAAGTTTTTACCTCTACGCTATCCAACGCTTTCCCTACTGTTGCATTGTTTGGAGTTGGAATAGTAATTTGTACCCCTACGCTATCCAACGTTTTCCCTACTGTTGCACTCACTGGAGTGGGAATAGTAATTTTTACCCCTACGCTATCCAACACTTTCCCTACTGTTGCACTCACTGGAGTGGGAATAGTAATTGTTACGCTCTCAGTATCCAACGCTTTCCCTACTGTTGCACTCACTGGAGTGGGAATAGTAATTTTTACCCCTGCGCTATCCAACGCTTTCCCTAGTGTTGCACTCTCTGGAGTGGGAATAGTAATTGTTACCCTCCCGCTATCCAACGCTTTCACTACTGTTGCACTCTCTGGAGTAGGAATAGTAATTTTTACCTCTACGCTATCCAACGCTTTCCCTACTGTTTCACTGTTTGGAGTTGGAATAGTAATTTTTACCCCTACGCTATCCAACGTTTTCCCTACTGTTGCACTCACTGGAGTGGGAATAGTAATTTTTACCTCTACGCTATCCAACGCTTTCCCTACTGTTGCACTCACTGGAGTGGGCATAGTAATTTTTACGCTCTCAGTATCCAACACAATCTCATTTTTTACATTACTTATATTATGTTTACATTTTAAGCTATTTTATATTATATTATGTATGTTTTATTTAATTTTTTTAAATATTTAATTAATTTTACATTATTTTTAATACATTTAAAAAATTCGATATTTTGGCTAACTATATTTTGACAGTCTATATTTTGGAATCGATATTTTAGTACTTACCTGTTTGTAGATAGGGAGTCGATATTCTGTCCCTCGATATTTTAGTGTCGATTTTTTGTATAGTCGATATTTTGTCCCTTGATATTTAGTCACTGAACCAATAGAAATATACAAGCCAATGTGGTTAGACAGATAGAGAACCTACAACACCCACTTTACTGACATCCCTATGAGGATAGCCATGCATTTTAAGGGTTGCAAATGCCAGGCCTGAGAGTTCACAAATAAAAGTAAAACATATGAATACATAACTGGAGAATCATGGACAGTTTGTATGGTCACGTACCCTATAATATTCGGGTGTTATACCATGCAGTCGCACCGGTAATGAACCTCTCCTGTAGTCACACACTTGTGTGAAAGAAGAGGTATAGGTCACAACCCATCATAGTAAACATTTTGAAAAAAATATGGGCCAGATTCAAGTTGCTCTCATATAAGGTGGTTGAATTGTCAGCTGTCCGTGTTTTTCAACGCCTCCTCTGAGCAGCCAGGATGCATAGCCATTGCATTTGTCTTATTTGAGGTGGATAATTCTATTTCTATTACGCCTACTTCTCATTCATTCTGATTTTCTGGTGTCAGTTTTCAGCGTGCCTGAGGTAAAAAGCTCACTCATGCTTAACCTATGTTAGGTGCGAGGTTCATAATCACCTGCTCAAGTGTTGCTTTCTCATGGCTGATTTGAAGAACGTTGAGGATTGACATTAAAAAATATATATTTTCGATGTTGTTGAAACATAAATGATTGTAATAAGAGGAGTCAATTGCTCCTAGTGATTTATATGAAACACCTATTCACTTACCCAACATGGGCCACGGGATGCTCTCCTTGGATTTAGGGCTCATATTTTACGTGCAAATGGGAACTCAGGTGTAGTTATATTCAGTACTTGTTCTCAAAATGCAGTGTTACTGACAAATTTAAGGGCATCATGAAGTGAAGCAGTGTCCTTCACATATACAGTCGTGAAAACTTCAGCATAGTTACCGTATCTAGGAGTAAATAAAGCAATGTTCAAAGTGTTGTACTATTATTATGTGTGGTCGTAAGGGTTCCCCACATCCGTGCATACATCAATCTTTTGTTGATTCCCTGTTATCTTATTTTAATTGATTGTTAGATATTTTGGATCGCCATACCTCAGAATTTGAAGAAAGTAGCAGAAAACTTCCTTTTTTATCAAAGTGTGTTTCCACATTTAAAATGGCACATTTATTAAACCTGTTATTCAATGTGTTTAATGACATTTGAAGAAGTCTACCAGTTTTAAATCCCTAGAGATAATCTGTTCTAAATCAAGTTTCAACTGCAATTATCAAGAAACTTAAAATTAATTGCCTTGTTTTTTTTAAACATTTCCCTCGATGTGTCTTTTATTATAATTTCGGGGGTATTGGCCACTTGAGAATATGGAACTTTGTTACCAGCTTTGTTTTTCACTTTACATCCTCTGCCAGAGTTACAAGAGTGATCTTTTTTGATTTTTAATTCCTGATTGAACATTCTGGATCACTGATACAATATTGAGGTAAACACGATCATATATATATTTAATTAAAACATAAAAATATTAATAATTCAATTACATAGATTTCCAAATAAATGAAATGTATAATAATTTAATCCAAAAAAGCACAATTATAAAAAATATTGTAAACATTTAAAAATCGTAAAAATATAATCAAATATATAGGGGCCGATTCACAGAATTGACTTAAGACAAAATCCTAAACTTACTACTTTTGGTATTCACAGAAGTTAGGATTTTGTCTTAAGTTTGTCTTAAGACAAACTTAAGACAGACTTAAGACAGACTTAAGACAGACTTAAGACAAACTTAAGACTGACTTAAGACAGACTTAAGACAAACTTAAGACATACTTAAGACAGACTTAAGACAAACTTAAGACAAAATCCTAACTTCTGTGAATACCAAAAGTAGTAAGTTTAGGATTTTGTCTTAAGTTAGTTCTGTGAATCGGGCCCAGTCAATTTAAAAATAAGCAAATAATAATAAAAAATATATGCAGCCAATATTAAGAAAATTATTGGAGTCTGGGAACATTAGATATACAATAATCACAACAGATGGTGAAACAGTAGGAAAAGTGTAGGACTTCGGAGGGGTTACATTTACTATTCCCACTCCAAATAGCCTATCAGTTGGAAAGATGTTGGAATTTGGAGGGGTTAGATTAACTATTCCTACTCCAAACAATGCAACAGTAAGGAAAGTCTTAATCTACAGAGAGATTAAATGTACTATTTCTACTCTAATCAACTCAGCAATAGGGAAAAATTAGGACTTTGAATGGGTTAAAGTTACTCTTCCTACTCAGTCTGCACAACAACATGGAACGTGTTGGACTTTGGAGGGGTTACATTTATTATTCTCACTCCATTCTAAGCAACAGCAGGGAAAGTGTTAAACTTTGGAAGGGTTACATTTTCCATTCCTATTACAGTCACTGTAAAGGTAGGGAAAGTGTTGGAATTCTGGAAGGTTACATTTACTATTCCTACTCCAAATAGCACAACAGTAGGGAAAACGTTGGACTTCGGAGGGGTTACATTTACTATTCCCTCTTCAAACAGCACAATAGTAAGGAAAGTGTTGAACTTCAGAGGGGTAAGATTTACTATTCCCACTCCAGTCTGTGCAACAAGAGGGAAAACTTTGGACTTCGGAGGAGTTACATTTTCTATTCCCACTCCAATCTAAGCAACAGTAGGGAAAGTACTTCACTTCAAACACATTACATATTTATATTTAACATTAAATATATATAATTATTCATTGAAAAAAACAAATAAACAATTTACATAATTATTAATCTATAAAAAAAGGATCAATAAAAACAAACTATTACATAATTAACTTCCCACCCTAAACCTCTACACACCTAGCAACCCACACCTAAAATATAACAAAAATATATTAGTTTTACACAATTTACATCATTAATAATCAATTAAATAATTATTTCTAAATTAAATAATTAATTGTTACCTAATTAACTTTCCACACTGTGCCCCTATACACCAAGCAACGCACTCCTAAAATATAATGGAAGAAAAATCAGTATAACATAATTTACATAATTCATATCAACCACATAAATAATAAAAAATAGTAATTAATGAGTAATTAAACATTTACTCAATTAACTTTCCACCCTACAATCCCAACAACCCATTACAAGACTATAATTTACCTTTAACACTTTAATAAAAAATTCCAAATCACTTAAAATTACAAACTATATTTAAAAAATGAATAACAATAATACAAAGAATTGTAACACATTAAATTAATATATGAACTAAAACACATTAAAACTACTATATTACTGAAAATGATATTGAAAACAATGATATTTTTTAAAATGACATTACGTGGCTAAAAAATGATAATCTTGATAACAATATTCTTGCATTGGATATTTTTTTATCATAATATTTTATTTCCGCTATTTCTGTCTCCCAATATTTATAACTCAATATTTTGTCCTAACACCAACATTCACATTCTTCATAACTAATAAAACATTTCTCAAAGTCACTGTTTTCATCTATACTGCCACATGCACCAAGGACCCTGTAGATGAAATTCTTCCATTCCTACAGTCACAGCTTGAGTTAGACCTTTAATCACTCCGTGTGCCATATGGCCAGGGAGTCCCCGATGTCCCATGGGGAAACCGACCCCATCCCCAAAGGCACCACCCACCTCCATACCAATGTCAGTGACCATGAACACAAAGTCAAGTTCTTTTGGGTTAGGGGTCGTCAAACCCCCGGCCGTATTTATTAAACATAAAACAGGAAAACATTTAGTCATTTTTAATGCACAGTAACCCACAATTTACATTTTTTCTTACAGAGTTTAGTACTAGCCAATAACAGAATTGCTAATACATGGCGGTTACCTAGACAGAACTAACAATGTTCCTGTGCATCCATCAAAAAATCCGACAAACATCTTATCCTGATGAGATCATGACTGGTTCTGGGCCCCCCTCCTCTTAGACCCCCTTGTCCAATCCAATATGGACATGAGGAAGGGCCCCTCTTTTTGGGAGGACCCCAGCCCCGATCTTCCATACTGGGGATGCCTGCGCAGGGGACCAGTCTGCCTGCTAAGATACCTACCTTGGGCACCTCCTACACTCATCCTCCGCTCCCCAAGGGCCGGTGCTAGCTTGCGCTCACTGTGCGGGTGGGTGCCAGGTAAGGGACACGTGTCAAAAACTGCTCGCCAACCCCCTCCACCGCAACTTTCTTTCAACTTGCTGCTAGCACCTCTTGGAGGGTCCAGTGCTGCTGCGTTTTTGTGGTCTAAAAGGATGCCTTACATGGACACGAACTGTCCACCAATCATGACCCATTGCAACCCTACATCTGCCCCTCCTGCTAAGCCACAAGAAACACGTACTCCCCCTCCCGGTGCCCTTTGCTCTGGGGATGGTGGGCGGGCAAAAAAAAGCTCTCCAACCTGTGCAGCTCCTGGGGGCACCAATTGCTGATGAGGGATGTGGCTGTGGAGTCAAGGTAGCAGAGCGAGCCGTTGCTGGAGAGACAGGCGAGGGAGTTGTGAGGAGACTTTCTTCTGCTGCGTCTGAGACAGCGTGCGGAAAAGAGACCCACCTGCCGCCTAGCGACACCTTTTGACAGGGCAGGTGTAGGAAAGTAGGATCTGCTTCTTATGGTTACCCTCATTTTTTGCCGATATATCACTGTTTTTAGCCTAGTCTTACTGGGATCCTGCTAATCAGGACCCCAGTCTATCTGCTTTCTCCCTTAAATTGTTATGTATGTACTTTAGGTACACTCCAGATTGGATACTGGGGTACGCTTATCAGTCCCTAGTATATGGTACACCATGGACCCAGGGCATCAATCAATCAATCAATCAATCATAGTATTTGTAAAGCGCGCTACATACCCGTGAGGGTCTCAAGGCGCTAAGGGGGCGGGGAATGCTGCTACTGTTCAAAGAGCCAGGTCTTGAGGAGTCTTCTGAAGGTTAGTAGGTCTTGGGTCTGCCGTAGGCGGATGGGGAGGGTGTTCCATGTCATGGCGGCAAGGTGGGAGAATGATCTGCCGCCGACGATCACTGTTCGGATGCGGGGAACAGAGGCGAGGGCGCGGTCTGCGGAGCGGAGCTGGTGGGTGGGGGTGTAGAAGCAGAGTCGGCATTTGAGGTACGCTGGTCCAGTGTTGTGGAGTGCCTTGTGTGCATGGGTGAGGAGTTTGAAGGTTATCCTCTTGTTGATGGGGAGCCAGTGCAGGACTCTCAGGTGGGGTGAGATGTGGCTGCGGTGAGGGATGTCGAGGATCAGGCGTGCGGAGGCGTTCTGGATGCGTTGGAGCCATTTCAGGAGTTTGGCCGAGGCTCCTGCGTAGAGGGTGTTTCCGTAGTCCAGTCTGCTGCTGACGAGGGCCTGGGTGACCGTCCTTCTTGTTTCGGTGGGGATCCACTTGTAGATCCTGCGGAGCATGCGGAGGGTGTTGAAGCAGGAGGAGGAGACGGCGTTGACCTACTTCCTCATCGAGAGGGAGGAGTCGAGGATGACCCCTAGGTTGTGTGCGTGGTCAGTGGGTGTTGGGGCTGTTCCTAGTGCAGTCGGCCACCAGGAGTCGTCCCAGGCCGAGGGGGTGGATCCAAGGATGAGGACCTCCGTCTTGTCCGAGTTCAGCTTCAGTCGGCTGTTCCTCATCCAGTCGGCGACGGCCTTCATTCCTTTGTGGAGGTTGGTTTTGGCAGTGTGGGGGTCCTTGGTGAGGGAGAGGATCAGCTGGGTGTCATCGGCCTAGGAGATGATGTTGAGGTCGTGCAGTCAGGCGACGTGGGTGAGCGGTGCCATGTAGATGTTGAACAGCGTCGGGCTGAGCCCTGGGGTACGCCGTACATGATCTCGGTGGCTTCAGAGCGAAAGGGGGGAGGCGGACACTGTGTTCTGCCAGAGAGGAAAGAGGTGGTCCAGTCCAGGGCCTTCTCTTGGATTCCGGCATCGTGGAGGCGTGTTCGTAGTGTGTGGTGGCAGACCGTGTCGAAGGCAGCAGACAGGTCCAGGAGGATGAGGGCCTCGGTTTCTCCGTTGTCTAGCAGGGTCCTGATGTCATCGGTGGCGGCAATGAGGGCAATTTTGGTGCTGTGGTTGCTGCAGAACATGGACTGTGAAGGGTCTAGGATGTTGTTCTCCTCGAGGAAGCTGGTCAGTTGTTTGTTGACGACCTTCTTGATGACCTTCGCCAGGAACGGGAGCAGGGAGATGGGTCGGAAGTTCTTGAGGTCCATGGGGTCCGCCTTGGGTTTCTTGAGTAAGGCATTGATCTCTGCGTGCTTCCAGCTCTCCGGGAAGGTCACTGGCTCGAAGGAGATGTTGATGGCTTTCCGGAGATGGGGGGCGATGGTGGTGCTGGCTTTGTTGAAGATGTGGTGTGGGCAAGGGTCTGACGGGGATCCGGAGTGAACGGTGTTCATGATCTTGATGGTGTCGTCGTCGTTGATGTTGGTCCAGGAGAGCAGGCGGTTGTTGCAGATGGTGGTCGTGGGGGCGGGGGTCTCAGTGGGTGCCGGGGCGGTCGCGGTATTGAAGCTGACGTGGATGTCTGCGATCTTGCGATGGAAGAAGGTGGCCAGCGAGTTGCCTAGGTCTTGCGAAGGTGGGATGTCATTGGTGTTGGAGCTGGGGTTGGAGAGTTCCTTCACGATGTTGAAGAGCTCTTTGCTGTTGTGTGCGTTGTTGTCTAGGCGGTCTTTGAAGGCCCTTTTGGCGGATCTGATGAGGTGGTGGTGTCTACGGGTGGCGTTCTTGTGGGCTGCGTAGCTTTCCGGTGTTCGTTCATGGATCTAGTTCTTTCGGCAGGTTTGCTTGGAGGCGTGGAGGTCTTTGGTGAACCAGCTGACTTTCTTGCTGGTGTGGCTGTTGGAGGGCTTCTTGAGTGGGGCGAGGGTGTTGGCGGAGTCGTTGATCCACTGTCTGAGGTTGCGAGCGGTGGCGGCGGGGTCGGTCGGGTCTGCAGGTGAGCTCCGGGTGAGGGTGGTGGATAGCTGGTCTTCAGTGACTTTGCTCCAGCAGCGGCTCGGCATCTGTTGGATGCGGTGGTGTGTGATGGGTTTCCGGAAGGAGAAGTGGATGCAACGGTAGTCGGTCCAGTGAAGCTCGGTGGTGTGGTTGAAGGAGACCTGGGAGCTTGCGGAGAAGATGGGGTCAAGTGAGTGGCCGGCGGAGTGGGTGGGTGTTGTAACGAGTTGCCTGAGTCCGAGGTTGGCGAGGTTGTTGATCAGGGTGGTGGAGTTGGTGTCGTTGTTGTTCTCGAGGTGGAAGTTCAGGTCTCCGAGGAGGAAGTAGTCCATGGAGGCGAGGGCGTGTATGCTGACGAAGTCGGCGATGGAGTCGCTGAACTGTGGTCGGGGACCGGGGGGTCTGTAGATGAGGGTACCTCTGAGGGTGGTGTTGGGGTCGGTGTGGATCTGGAAGTGCAGGTGTTCAGCGGTGCTGAGGGTATAGGAACCCCAGAGGCCTCCCATGGGCTGCAGCATGTATTATGCCACCCCTGAGAGGCCATTCAAAATGACATGACAGGCCTGGTTCTGCAGACTGTGTAAGATGTTGCTTGCACCACTTACTGAGATATAGGTTCACTATATCTATCTAAATCACTACACTTAAAAACCTATCAGTCACCCCTATGGCAGGCCTTATCAATCCTGAAGGCAGGGTGCTGGGTTTTACGTGAAAGGGTGCCCCTGCATGAGCAGAGCCCCTCTGCAGCCTTCGGAGATGATTCTGTGGGGTTGTCTGTGATGCAGCCAGACATATATGTTTAAATGCATTATAACCTCGCGGTAAATGCTAACTTTAAAATGGCTGCTTAAAAACATGTTGTGTTTGGTGTCAAACACCTTGGAATCATACCTCCACACCAGTAACTGGTGTGGGAGGTATGATTCCACCCTTCTAAAACCACTACTGTGGGTCACCGGTCTACCCGGTACCAGCTTTCACAACCTGGGCAGCCCAAAATGGATGCTGCCAGCCACAGACACGATTCTGCTCCCCTACTGCTGAGCCAAGCTCGAGCAGAGGATGGCATGACAATAGGCATCCTGTCACAGGGAGGTGTGACCACCTCCCAGACAGGCTTTAGTGTATTGGGGCTGGGTGGGTGCACTCTGAGAGTGCCAGAAAGTCAGCACTGGGGGCACATTTGGTGTCCCTGTGCATAGTCCAGCTCAAACCAGTTCTGGGAGCCATTGGCTCCTGCTCTGGTGCAAAACTGGACAAAGGGCATGGGTGTAGCCACCCCTCTGTCCTGCTCTCCTCTAGGAGGGTCCACAGAATCATTCCAACCCCTTCCCATGGGTATAAAGTGGGCTACCTGACTACAGGACTTTAGATTTTACCTGCTAAGATTCTGCTAAGAAGAAACCAAGTACTTCGACTGCCTGCACAATGCTGGACGAATAAAGAATCTCCCTTGGGGTAAAGGAGTTACTCCCCTGCAAAAGCAGGCACCTAAACGCATCTGACCTGTTTGCTTCTCCCAAGCTCCTGAGGACTCTGAAGATTTCAGCAACACAGGAGGTAGGTTCCCGAAGGTCCCTGAGGTTGATCTGCCATCTCACAGATTCTGAGATCATTATCCCTCGTGGGGACTGTGCAACGTGAACCCCTGTGCACCATGTACATTTGCAGTTGCATATGCTTGACGAAAATTCCGGAGCTTGTGCATTGGACTCTGTGTAGTCCTGACCCCGAGCAGTATTTGCACTGAAGATTTCAGGCCTCCACTCACCGAGTGTCCTGTGGGCTGGTACTTTGCAAACTTGCTGGGGGTCTCCTCGCAATCCCTGGTCCGTTGGCCTGTGGGTCCTGATGAGGGTCACCTTGTTTGTTCTTGGGCTTACCTGGTTGCTCCATATGTGCCCTGACTCTCCATTGCTTAGAGAGTCCCCTGGACCTTGTTGGTCCACTCCGTAACCTGTTTCCTCTGACTGCGTGGGTTGCATTTGCCAAGGCTTGTTGGTGCTCCAGCCGGACATCGACCCCTCAGCACTCGACATTCTTTGTGGAACAGCTCACCTCCTGATCCTGGTTGTCCTCGACATCTCCTGGTACCCATGGCTGCAGAGTCAAGCAACCCTTCTTTGCACCTGAAGCACCCGACATCGGTGGGCATTCGACTACCGAGCCCCGGTCACCTGAAGTGACCCAGACTCTGTACCCTCTGCTTTCAGGTTCCTCTCACCTTGAATCCAGGCTTGGAATCCACTGGACACTCTTCACCTTCCTGGCAGCAGTACTTTTTTGCAGCTCTCCATTGAAAACGATGAAGGATTCCGACACCACTTGACCCCTATGCACCCTGATCCTTGGGGATTGGTAACACGGGTACCTCGGTACCCACTGGTGGGCTGGCCTTAGAACCTCCTATGTTCCAAAGGGTTTGCTCGAAGTCCTTGTAGAAGTCTCCTTAAACTGTAACTTTGCAACCGTGACATTCCCATAGAGTTGTACGGAGCACCCATCCTCCGTGGGCTCCCTGTGTCACTCCTCTGGGTAGTTCCTTGGGGTCCCAGCGATTCTACATGCTCTAGGCACTGTGTCTAGTCAAGTCGTTGTTGTTATACCATTTGTTTAGTATATGGTTCGGTCTCCCCCTGGAGCCCGCTGTGTATTTTGCTATTTACAAATGTTCTATTGATTCAGTATTGTGTACTTTGTGCCCTAGTCTCACACAGACTAGTAGAGAGTGTTATATTAATAAATACATATTTTTATATAACTACTGTGTGGTTCTCCTTTCATTTAGTCATTTAGGAGGTGATATTCTGGTAAAACAAGCTGCTTTACATTCCTTCAAGATTAAGCCTGAAGGCTGCTCTCCACAGCTACTACTAGGATAGCTTTCTAAAGGTTATCTTTGACCTCATACATCATAAGGGTCGGGTGGACTGGTACAGTGTGCCCACTTTAATTAGTGGACAGCATATACCAGGCCACCTTCTCACATTGCAGGGCCAATTGTGTTGCTGGAACGTCCCAGGAAGCACTCTAGCACTTCCGGGTGCCACGTCACAACCAACCAATCCCACCCCAACCCAGCCAAGATGTCACGGTGACCCGCACTATGCCCTAGTTCGGGCTCTGGCTCCCCTAACTTATGTATGGCTTACCCGAGTTGGGCGAGCCTCCGCCATTAACCTTAGGGTGGAGAAATGCTGATCCACATTCTTGACATTCCTGATCAGTGGGTCTTATTGATGACATTCTAGCCTTCTTCAGGCCGTGTGCTGATTTTAGCATAAAATCAGATCATTTTCTTTTAAATTAAATTGATTGTTCAACTGCTTTAGATAATTCACGTTTTTTAAGGACTCTTTCGAGGATTTCTTTACTTTTACTTCCTTTATTGATTTTCTACACTTGCTTGGCAAAAGGCGACTTCTAATTTTACGATAATACATTTGACATTGGTGCATAATTAACATTAGTTTATAGGGAATATGTTCCGATTCAGAAGGCGTTGTGAAAAAGATGAAGTAGCAGTTGAGGAGGCATGATTCGAGTTAAAATCTTTTAGATTTTTAGACACAGGATTCTTACTATATGGAACCATGGATGCAAGAAGAAATTGTTTAAATCAATTAGGTAATTTGCAACTTCACCATGAATGGGATGCACAATAGTGAGATTAATGGTGCATTATTGGAATGGAATAAAGAGAACATACTGATGTCATTGATCAACGAGAACAGGATTTCTGGGAGCATTTTTTGCGAGAAATGCGCATGCACGGGCACGCTCGCATGCGCAGTCTCACAAGGATTAGCGAGACGTCGAAGAAGAGGATGAGGGCAGCCCGGGGACGCCGCATGCCAGGTAAGTGGTTTTTAAATTATTTTTTAATAATGTTTAAATTCCTTTTATAATGGGGGGATGGAGGCGGGGGCTGGGCAACTCCGCTCCTCTGCAGAGTGTGCAGAGATTTGCCTAGGAGGTCTCCGCCCGGAGTTACAAAAAATAGAAGAGGTGGAAACCGTGAACAAAAACTAAGACAATTGGAGTCTAGGTGCACTGTAATATTCAATACGAACATTCTGTTTGGCCTGAATTCTGAATAGGACTTGTATGTACATATTTAAGGATAATTATTCTTTGTAGCTTTAAGAAAGTATTAGGAAACTATAGGAGAATAGAGGAATGGTGAAACAAGGAAGAAAAGATTATATCTCAGAACCAATGAAATAGGATAATGCATAATTTTTTGTTTTTTTTCTGGAATTATTTAAACAAGGAGTAGTATATGCTTTATAGAAAGGCTGGTTCCACAGGAGGTACAGTTACAGAAACCTAAGATACCTGTATGAAACCCAAAGGAAAGTTTGAGTTTGAGAAATGGGTTTCATAGATTCTTGAGCTCCAGCCATATAAGTATGGGTTGCACTTTATTGCATTTCATATTAAAAAAAATTGCACTTGCAATTTATTTTAAAAACCCACCAGGAGTATGTCAAAAGGGAACCTTCTTATCCTGATTATCAATGTGAAAGCACCGCCAAGCGATTGTTGATTTTAATGAGTGTTATAATGCATTTTCACTTTACTGCTGAGAAGTAGATTGTCTATCAATTGAATATAACCATTTGTGCAATAAGGCATTTGCACTTGATTTTTGGAAGTTCACTTCAACTATTATGTACTTGCATTTCTCCATTGTTAACTCCAGTAACAACACTCTGATGTGGTTATTGTCCTCAATTGTGCAATAATGCACTTGCACTTTACTTGGATTGCACAATGATCATGAAAAGATAAGAGCAGCAGTAACACTTTATTTTAATGAATTATATTGAGCTTACTGGCGACCACCAACTCTGGTAATAACGTTTGATGTGGCTATTGTTTCTATTTTGTGTAAAAATGCACTGGCACTTTATATGGATAGCTCATTGATTATGGATAGATAACAGCAGCACTAGCAATGTATTGAAAGATTATGATCAATGAAATTACTATGGGTGATCCTCAGCTTGTGAGTCAAACATCTAGAATTGCGCTTGAAAGTGTTAGACAAATAATGCATTTGCACTTGTCCTTAAATTATGGCATTTCCTATTGTGTAATTTTGGATACAAAAGAGCCTTCATATGTTTTTACATTGATGACACAAGTTCACTGCACAGGCACTTTATTTACATTAAGTTCAAACATAATAAAACAATATATTCATTGGCCCCAGAGTGATACCATTCAGAACTCGAACCAATTGTTTTTTTAATTTTAATTGCGACATAAAAACAAAAAATAATAAAAATAAGCAACATACAAAACCCTTATAAAAAACATAAGAGAGTTTAGAAATATTAATCTCCATGGTGACCTGTAGTTCTGTAACTAAAATGTGGAAAGTAATGGCACTCATTGTGTGAGCAAGACAGAGATGCCAAAACACATTACAGCAAAAGAATAAACATGTGTAATTTGAAAAATCAAGCCCTTGTGTCAGTGTCTGGTTTCGAGGAATTGGAGTTGGCGACCGCCAGTAGGTAATATGTAGGTAATATGTATATATTTTGGCGGTGGTGCAGGGCAGTAAATATATCCATTTTGCACCATATCTTTGGGTCCGCGTTCGTCTGTTCCAGGGAAACTGGATGTTGTGAGGCAAAGTCGGTGATATATGTATATATCTATATAGATATATATCTATATAGATATATATATATATTACCTTGAATCCAACAGGTAATGACACAGCACAGGATACCTGTTTCATCAGCCACTGATTTGTATTCCAATATTTTTGCTAAAATGACGCATTTCGGCTAAGGCACCGGCCTTGTTCACATACAGTGGGCACCATATTGAGCTCACTTAAGTAGTGTGACACATCTTTTCTTGCAATTATTGTTCTTTTCACAGCGCTAATACTGTTCATGCCGATATTCTTAAATTTAAAATACCACAGTTAATGCAAATAGTGAGTGTAATACTGCTATGTGTATATTTATATATATATTCACTGAAAAAACCATAGGTTTCATGCACGTTAGCGTTAGGAATTGGCATTTAAAAAACCTTAGAAATTCACTAAAAAAAACATAGGTTTCAGGGGCTTTATAGTTAGCTGGACATTTCCCTCGTACAAAACCCTAGAAATTCCCCTGTTATAGTTAGTTCAGCTAACTATAACTCGCGCCCCCGCAATGCACTGCTGATGACGTCACATATTACATCACTCATGACATGGTCAGTGACATCACTCATGACATCACTCATGACATCTCAAATGACATCACCGATGACATCACTGATGACGTCATCCATGTGATAAATTAGTGCATCTTCTCACACCCTAATATAACCTTTGATACACCGACTCAAAATTTCAGACGGCCATTTTGAAAACCATAGATACTCCAATACCAATAACTACATACCCACTCATTGACTCTTAGGTCTACATACACCTCCACTCACTCACCTGTACAGTCACTCATACTTACAGTCACTCAGTACAGGACAATCATATGCATTTATACACCTATATAGACACTCACACACCGCCAATCATCCATTGAGGTACTGACACACCTAGTCAGTCATGCAAATAATTAATTACAGTCCAATTTACTCACCTATACAGTTAAACACACTCAAGTTCACTTACTCATAAAAATACTAACAAATTCTGACGCTCTTATACAATTACTGTCACAAGCACACACTCATCCATACAGCCACTCCCATGAAACCTATGTTTTTTCAGTGAATTTCAAAGGTTTTTTAAATGCTAATTCCTATCTATAACTTATCTCTAAAGATATCATGTTTAATGATTTTCATTGGATTTCTATATTTTTCAAATTCAGTGTGTCAATTTCATTAATTATGTTTTTTCGAAATTCTTTTTTATCACCATTTTTTAAATTAATTCTTTTAAAATTTAAAAAATATTATTTGTTTTTATTGGGTTTTTCAAACATATTTTTTAATATTTTAAAAAATATTTCTTTAACTATATGTTCAAAACGTAATTTTATATATTTTTGTCCCATGTTTTTGGATCCGCGCACCCTATGTGCACCGTTCTCGATCCCTACGCGTTAGCATCCGCGCATGGTATGCGTTGGGTACGTGTTTAGTGCGCGATCGCAATGCGACAGGTACGCGACTCCCAGCCTATACACGACACGTTCGATGTACGTAAGGTGACGTTTACGCGCTTCCGCGATGCGTCATCTGCGTCTATGATGCGGTAGGTGCGCGGATCCCACGAAATATTTAACATTTAAAGAAACATATATATATGTATTTCATGTGAATATTAATTGAAGGCAAACTCTAAACTAGTCTTAAAACTAATATATTTTTACATCTAATCCTATAATTTTTTTTAATTTAATTTCGCGGATGCGCGCTGGGTGCGTGTTGCCTAAGCGCAGGGTGCGCGGATCCCATTTGACCTGCAAAAAAAGAGATTTGATTGGTTCATTACACTTCCTCTTCTAACTATTAAAAGACCACACCCAATTCAATCATTCTTCTTTCACCTTCTTTGGAGGAGCATCTCTTTGCAGAGAAGAAGATTTTTTTAGACTAAGTTTACACTTAGCTCTAACTTTTTTCTACTAAAAATGGCTTCAGGGCAGCAGGCATCACCTGCATCTCCTCATACATCTGAGGATGAATTTTTGGAGGAGGCACCACGCAAAGAACGTTTTTCTTCAGTGGTGTGGAAATTTTTTACTTTTCCCGAGAGGCAGAATAAGACCAGTGCCACCTTGGTCACATGCAAGATTTGCAAAAGAGTGCTGTCACAAGGGGATCCTAACAAGAAATACTCGTGCGGCACGGCTAGTATGATGAAGCACCTAAGGACCTTCATCCAAACAATCTTGCACGAGAAGAATGCTGACGGATGAGAGACACTCCTGCTCCTGCGCCTTCCACCTCATCGCAGCCGAGCACTTCAAGAGTGCATCCATCAGCCCAACATTTGGACATCCATCCTCGATTTCAATTTTTAAAAGTGCTCTGCACTAAGTACAGTACGACTTTGTGCTACGGTGAGCAGTCGATCGATCTGATCTGCCGCCGGCTAGAAAGTCACATTTGCTAGTTTTTTAATTTTTTTTTTATTGTTCCCTGAAGTTCATTGTTTGGTTCCTCCTGTTTTGTTTTTTGGGTTTTTTTTGCAGAAAAACCCCCAAAAATTAAAAATTGTTCAGAAAACCCAAACAAATATATAAAAGAAGAAAGAAGAAAAAAAAAAGTTCTTGTAAGAACTAACTTTCCTGGTTTAAAAAAAGAGCTAAATTTCTTTGTTAGTGTGTGAAAGTTTAGATGAATGTATGTGTAGTACGTAATTGACTGAATGAATGCATTAGTAGCGTATGGTGAATGTATAAGTGCAGAACTATGAGGAAGTGCTGCAGCATCACACAGTAACCTCTTTAACTACAGTGTGCTGTAGTACTTCCGAAGCACAGGGATGCAACATATGTACATAAATATGTTGCAAATCTATGCTTCTCTCTGCACGGCTGCTTAAACTGCAGCCATGTGGTGACACAGGCACCCTTGCACCATAGTGCAAGGATATCTGTGTCATGTGCTGTTTGTTTTTGTGCAGGAAGACACACCTTCCTGCACAAAAACAATCAATAAAGGCATTTTTCTCCTTCAATGTATGCTGAGCATTGTAGCATGCATTGAAGATATAAAAATGTGGAGAAATGAAAACAATTCTCCTTGTTGTGCTTTCCTACACCAATTTTAGAATGGTGCAGCATTCACACACATATCGAGATTTATGATTTCTGACAAATCTAGACATGTGTCTTGTTCTATGAGTATTCAGTGCAATCATGCACAACAACACTTATAGAACACCCTTTCAACGCAAACTGGTGTGCATAATGAGGTTGTATTTACATGGAGTATAAAAAGTGCACAGAGTGCCTTTTCCTCTCTTTGTAAATATGAAAGAGTGTCTTGCGCAATAACTATGTTACAAAAAGTGACATATTTCCAGTTTTAAAATTCCTTGCGAATGATATAAGGTAAGCACAGAGTTTTGTCTGCAAAGAAGTTCAAAGAAGAATGATTGAAATGATTGCGGTCCTTCAATAGCTACAATGGGAAATATTATGAACCCCTCAAATCTCTTTTTTTGCAGGTCACATGATATCTGATTATGTTCAGATTTCAAAACTACATAGGTATAAACAGAGTGTTTTTAGAAACGTCTTTCAACTTTGTAGCTTCTTGCAGACCTCCTCATTCTGCATATTGAGACTTAGTTAAACTTACCTTCACAGTAATAGCAATAACAAATGCAATCTAAATTCATATAAATTGCTTATTTTTAAATTTGGATCTGTGAAAGAAAAGGAAAAAAAAATTATAACATGTAATAATACATTTTTTATAACACAGCATAATTTCCACAAAGTAATTTGTTTGCCTTTTTTGCTGTTCTCATAATATATTGAATTTCATTAAAAATAGTGATTTCAATCGTACTCATCACTTAACAGCGGGCAAAAAAAAAACCATCAGAAAGATTGTTAAAAAAAAACCAACATGCTATTCTCAGCAAAATACCACAAGATACAAATCACAGATATATAAAATGCTTACGGCTAACAAAATTTTATAAGTTTAACTTACAAAAACTGTAAATGTTGTCGCTTTAAAATATTCACCGAATCTATGGATGAATTTTTGGAGGAGGCACCATGCTCACAATGTTTTTCTTCAGTGGTGTGGAAATTTTTTACTTTTCCCGAGGGGCAAACAAAGATCAATGCCACCTTGGTCACATGAAAGATTTGCAAAAGAGTTCTGTTGCAAGGGGATCCTAACAAGAAATACTCGTACGGCACGGCAAGTATGATGAAACACCTAAGGACCCTTCATCCAAACAATCTTGCATGAGAAGAGTGCAAATGGATGAGAAACACTCCTGCTCCTGCTCCTGCGCCTTTCTGCGTTTCTTTTCTTTTTCTTTTTTTTTCTGGCATGATTTCTCTATTTTTACGTAGAAAAACAGTATCTGTAAAAAAGAATCACAAATAAATGTATATTAATAACTTTCAAATTTATACTATTCCATTACTGTACAAACACATTTTATATAAAAACTGACTAAGAAACTATAGCCCTGAACCACAAGTGTGACGATGGTTAAAACACTACATGCATAGTGCATACTACTTTGAAGCAGTTCATGCCCTAAAGCCTACCTCACTAAAAGACTACATGCTAACTGACTGAATGATTACAGTACTATAGAAAGACACACTAGGTGAGTAACAGGGTGTTTGCTAGAAGTGTATGAATACTGACTGGGGAATTGAAGGTGTGAAAGACAAGTGTGTAGGTGGTTAGAGGACTGCATGCATAGTGGATAGGCGCTTGAAGCAGTCCATGTGCTAAGGCCTGGCTCACTGCATGAGTACTTGGGAACTGATGGAATGATTAGAGTACAGCAAAGATAGTGCCTGGGTGAATTTATAAGTGGTTGGCTTTTGACACAGTGAATGGATTAGTACTTGGTACTGAATGGGTCACTAAAGGAGTGCAAAGGGAGTGACAGGATGTTTGCTGGACTGTATGGATACTGACTACGGAATTGAAGATATGAAAGACACATGTATAGTATGTTAGAAGACTGCATGCATACTGCATAGACATTTGAAGCAGTCTATGTGGTAATGTATGGTTCACAACATGAGTACTTGGAAACTGACTAAATTATCAGACCACTGCTAGGATAGTGCCTGGGTAAAACTTTTAAATTTTCAGTTCGGGCACAGTGAAGAGAATAGTACATGGTACTGCACTTTAGTGTCAAACCCTGACTCATTTTATCAATGCATAAGCAAAGAATAGCTTCTAAAGCTACTAAAACTTGACAACATGACCGGTTTTAAAACAGTTATCTGTCAGCAAATACACAATGTTACCAAATGCTTCTATTACAATCCTTACCCAAATGCACACAGACTCACAGTGTGATTTTAGACAAGCAACACTATCCTAGGAGTTTACCAAAACTCATTCACTACTCTGGAAGGGGTAAGGGTACTGCACACAATCTACATATTAAAGTACAGCACATTAGTGTCAAAGCATGACTTATTTTATCATGCATAAGCAAAGACTGGCTTCTAATGCTACTTAAACTTGACAACATGACAGGTTTTAAAACAGTTATCTGTCAGCAAATACACGATGTTACCAAATGCTTCTCTCACAGTGGTTCCCAAATGCACACATACTCACTGTGTGATTCTAGACAAACAACACTATCTCTTGCACTATACCAAAACAAATTTCTTCATCTAGAAGGAGTACTACATTTTAGTATAGAAACATAACTCATTTCACAAATTCATAAACAATGACTGGTTTCTAATTCTACCAAAATATAAAAACAGCACAGTTATCTGTCTGCAAACACATGAAAAACACAAACGCTTATCACAGAATGGTTTCTACATGCACACACACTGTCAATAAGATTGTAAAGAAAAAAAGTACTCCCTACACTTTAGCAGGAGAAATACATTAGTCTGATTAAAATTAAAATAGTCTACATACATCCCCTCACAATTAAATAACTCACCTTTCAAGTTGTTTTGTAGATTAAGAAGTATATCAGTCACACACCAGATATCAGTCACACACCAGATTTTCTTTTACAGAATCTCTGCATTGTGCACCTCTCAGCAAAAACAAAGAATGGCAAAGTTTCCCTTTCATTTTGCACACATATACATGTAAACATCAAATCACAATCCTTCACACATAAATTCAAAAGCAAACACACATTTCTATTGGTTAAACATTTCAACCCTTTCCAAATGAAATACATTTCAACCCTTCCCCCAATCTGCCTTCTGCCTGTTACCATAGAAACAGGTCATGGAACACTGCACTGAGCACACAGGTCAAAAGTTCAGCACACAATGTTGCTAAACAAGACAGCAAGTGTGCTTGACTTTTCAACATATCAGCGTATCATATATAATGTTCCTTACAATCAGTTTTTGTTAACCAATAAGAATCATGCCTTTAAAAAACAGAAATATACACCCTACCTTTCAGTGTAGAAAGTTGTCATACAACCAATGATTTCTTGTCTTTTTTCAATTTTTTTTTCCTTGGATCCACGCACCCAACGCGAGAGGATCCGTGCAACAAACGCAATAGAATGTGCGCACCCTGCGCGCATTTTGCCGTTTAAAAAACAAACAAAACAAAAAGGGGGCCACAGGGGGTCCTTCTGGGACCCCCTAAGCACCTCTAGATGGTCAAAGTATTTCTACTCTGCCCCCTTTATATGTTTTACACACTTATTCCCCTTGCTTCTTCAGTCTCGCTTCTGCCGAGGCAGAAAATGGCCGCCAACAGTTCCTAGTTTCGAATGTAGACAGACACTCGACAGCCAATTAGCATTCAGCGTGCGATCGGGAGGGTTCGCGCTCGATTCGGGGAGGGTGCGCTTACGGTGCGGGTAGGGTCCGCGGATCCTCCCCGGCCATAGATATCGCTAACTTTTTTACCCTAATTTTCTCAGGAACTAATGAACAGATTCACACCATTTATGCAAAAGGCACGAGTCTGAACTGAGGACTACCTCTTTGCCAGATTTGATGTCATTCCGTTCAGCGGTTCGGTCTGTAGCTGCGACAACAGATCCTATGGGAAATTGCATGGCGAAAACGCGTTTTGGGACCCCCCTTTTTTCTCGGCCCCCGCTTTACGAATCACCACAAAACTTTCAGGGTAGGAGCGGAGCGGAGCTGGCCAAAAGTTTGGAAAAATTCACGAGGATTCATCAACCAGCACCAGACTTATTGGGAATAGAATGTTGCGGATTTCCTATGGAAAATAGGTCCTAACTATAACTATCTACTGGCGACCGCCAGCAGATAATATATGTATGTGTATATATATATATATATATATATATATATATATATATATATTTATTACCTACAGGTGCTCGCCAGTAGGTAGTTATAGTTAGGACCAAGTTTCCATAGGAAGAGCATTTTTTGTTTTGCTTATAACTTTGACGTCGTTTGATGAATCTTCATGAAATTTTCCAAACGAATTCGTTATTCATATCAGCTCCTATGTTGAAAGTTTGGGGGTGATTCGTCAAGGGGGGGGCCGAACAAAAGGGGGGTCCCAAAACGTGTTTTCTCAATGTAAATTTCCATAGGAAACTTTAGACAAGGCTACAGATCGAAATATGTTCAGTAGTTTTGGAGAAATATCGAAATTTACAGATATCGATATTTGGGAATTCTGCCATTTGATTGGCTGAGGCGTTACGAGCACAAGCTTGCTGCTTATTGGCTGCGAGCGGTGGAACTAGGAAGTGTTGGCAGCCATTTTGTGATTCTGTCGAAGCGAGTTAGGGGGAAAAAGGGCGAAAAAGTAGGAAAGAGGTGGGCAGGAGCACTGTAACCTCTGTGGGGTGTTTAGGGTGTGCTATATAGGGGGTGCTAAGCGAAATACTAATTCCTATCGGTCTGAAAGTGCTGGCCTACGTAATGTAAGTGAGGTATTGCCTAGAGTCTGATGCTGCTAAGGTGAGCTGCTGCGGGACTCAGGGATTAAAGCGTGAGCCCAAACTGTGTGTCTTATGTTGTGAAGTCAGGTGCCCTCTCCGTTGTACCACACCTGTGGAAGTAGTGTCAGCATGTGTTTATACCTACTAGGATGAACTACTGACCCCTACTGGTGCTAAGCGAAATACTCATTCCTATCGGTCTGAAAGTGCTGGGGTACGGAAAATATGTGAGATATTGTCTAGAGTCTCATGCTGCTAAGCTGAGCTACTGCCGGATTCGGGGATGAAAGCGTGAGTCCAAACTGTGTGTCATATGCTGTGAAGTCATGTGCTCTGGCCGCTGTGCCACATCTGTGCAAGTAGTGTCAGTATGTAGTTATACCTACTCGGAGGAACTTTTGTTTCGAATATTGTAACTTGTGTATGGTGCTTAGGGAGTGTTATACAGTGAGTGCGAAGGCAAATTTGCACGTATCAAATCAATTCGGTATTTGGAAAGTGCAAACTACTCACTCGTACGGGTCTGATGGCGCTGGGGGCGTAAGCTGAGCTGCTGCCGGACTCAGGGATAAAGATGCTGAACTACTGACCCCTACCGGTCTGAAAGTGCGGGGTACGGAAATTAAGTGAGGTATTGCCTAGAGTGTTATGCTGCTAAATTGAACTGCTGCTGGACTCGGGGATGAAACCGTGAGCCAAAACTGTGTGTCTTATGCTGTAAAGTCATGTGCTCTGGGTGCTGTGCCACACCTGTCCAAGCAGTGTCAGCAATATTTTATACGTAGTAGAAGGAAGTTGAGCCCAAACTGTGTGTCCTATGCTGTGAGGTCATGTGCTCTGGGCGCTGTGCCACACCTGGCCTAGTACTGTCATAATATTTTATACGTAGTAGGAGGAAGTTTTGCTTGGAACACAGTAACTTGTATATGGTGCTGGTAAGTGATCCGCAGCACTTGCATAGGCAGTGCACCCAGGACATGCAGCAGACATGCAAGGTATATGTGGACGTGAATGGAGTCGACCATGTGTTCGGTATCCCCTGCTATGCGTCAGTGGCTCTGCTTGTAGCTGCACTGGCTTTCCGTGTGCCAGTCTTCTGGATCAAATGGCACAGCTTGGTGCAATGAGCCGGGTCGGTGTGCAATGGGTGCAGGGCAGGATTGTGGTGGGAGCATGTGTGAAGGCCATTTTGCGCACACTAACTACAATTAAGGACTTTTGAGTGTGGGATGTCCACTCGTTGTTCTCAAATCGGGCAGTGGGTAGTGTGGGAGACGGATGCAAATATTATCGTATCTGTCAGGGGGGGCTGGCTATTTGCAAGCTCCTTCTCGGAGCAGCAGATGTGTTAGCGCAAGATAGCTCAGACAAAAAACCTTTCTTCCTTACAGTAACTTCTCCAGGTGCATTCATACAAGATGTGTACAAAGGCCGGTCATGGGTGTTGTGGGATGTCTGCGACCCTGGTCATCATGGATGACATGCCCAGCAGGTGGCACATGGGCGGGTTCACTGTGTGTTACGTTGCCAAACAGCTGCTCCTCCCTCCAACGAGCCCCCATACTTTTGTACGCTGCCCTGTTGTATCCCGTGCACTCATACGGCACACCTTCGTAATGCCTATTGGTGCATGTCCTGCGGCTTTCCAATCACACTGCCGTTTGGAGGTGGTGCATGCCACTTTACAACATCGACTGCTTCGGCCCTTGTGGCCGCCACAGCAGAACACAGAGACACACTTACCACACTTCTTGCACACAGACATGTGTGAGACACCCCGTTCCCTTTGCCGCTTGTGCATGCAGGAAGATGCATGCGTAGCTACATCTCCAGGCTCACTGCCAACGCTGAGGTGACCTGGTAACATCCGCAGAAGGCAGCACACTGTGATGTTGCAGGGCCGATGCCTATCATGCTAACACAATGACCACACAGACATACTTGCTCAGATGCGAGTTCGGGGGGCGTTGGCGGTCCTGGGGTTGTTGCGAGGAGTGTTATGGCCCTCATGGGTATCCGTGTATCATGCTCATTGACTCTATGGCACCTGTGGGTGTTCTGGTGTGGCTCTTGGCTGTGTTCCTTTTCATGGTGCAGGTAGTCGTCCTGCTTAACACCAGCAGAAAGCAGGTGTAAAATCTCTGGTGCTAACGCGTCTTATCGCCGAAATTTGTTTCGCTTCGTACTTTTTGGCTTTCGTTGTGAAAGTTGTGATGTGGTTTTTTCGTGTACAGAAAAATAAACAAACTGGGCAGTGTATCCCGTCAAGATCCAGCACCTGTCCCACTATTCCCAATTAATATAAATGCAATGAGATTTCTTTATTGATTTTGTGTGTACACTGTAAATGCACCCACTACCACAGTGGAATTCAATACAGGATATTAGTAATTAGAATAGATCGCAAAGGTGCACCTCATGTGTTTTTGCACTGGAACGCCTACTCTGCATCTCATTATCAGCACTTTAATGCAACTAAAGTTGAGATAAATCTAGAACACTATTCAGAAGCTGGTGCAAACTGCATACATCATCAGTATTCCCGCGATAACTGCCCCAAAATTTAACACCATGGTGGACACCACCAAATAACAGTAATAAGAACGAGAAAAAGTGACACAGCACTTAACAACCAAAAACTTTATTGAAATTTAAAAAACTCAAAACAACAAGGCGGAAGACTCCTGTCGGGTCCATCAATGTTGACGACACAGCCTGGAAAATAAAGCACAAAATAAGGACATGTACAATGCGCATATCAGAGGAGTGAGACACAGAGAAAGAGAGAAGGAGAAAAAAGTCAGAGTGAAAAAGAGAGGGAAGGAAAGAAAGGGAGTGAGAAAGGGAGAAGTGAGAAGGGAGAGAGAGAGAGAGATAGAAGTAAAGGAAGGAAGAGAGTGAGAGAGAGAGTGAAGAGAGGGAAGTGAGAGAGAGAGACACTGCCACCCCTGCGCAGCCATGACCAAATAATTACCTGCTGCCACCGGAGTGTCTACCAGTGGGCACTCCACGTGCCCATCAAAGCTCCGCGGCCCGGCAGATCGCACAGATGTCGCTGAGTCATGAATGGCGGAGACCACATCAGCTTCTCCACGGCTCGGCAGATCTCACACATGTCACTGAGTCCTGAGTCATCAATGGCGGAGACCACATCAGGTTCGGGTGCTGCTAACCCTGTGCAATGCAAGTCAGCACCACGTGGGGGTAGGCCGCTGACGGCCATACAACTTAGGGTGCGACTAACCCTGTGCAACTCAAGTCGGTGCCATGTGGTGGTAGGCCCCTGACGGCCACATCAGCTTCGGGTGGCACTAACCCTGTGCAAGTCAAGTCCGCGCCACGTGGTAGTAGGCCCCTGATGGCCATGCAGCTCAGGGTGCGACTAGCCCTCTGCATAACTCTTCATGGACTCTTTATGATTCACACCCGTGGACCGTCCACTATCCAGTCACCACCTGCAATAAAGGGTGTGACGTTGTCGATGCATTATATTTGCGTGGTCACATGGCCTGTGACGCGTTTGCCGGATGGGTGTGGTGTATGTGCAAACCTGCTCTCTTAGGGGAGTGGCTGTGACATGTTGACAACTAGAGCACTGACCTGCACACCAACAGCGAGTACGCCTGCGTCAGGTAGGTATGTGGGGTTGCCATAGGAAACTTTAGACAAGGCTACAGGTCAAACTGCTAAACGGAATTATGCCACATTTGGAAGGGAGCAAGATCTTGGTCCAGAAAGCGGGCTTTCTCGCATCGAGTGAAAATATAAAAGAAAGATCTCGGGGGCAATTTAATATACCGGAGCTCTGTTTCTGCAAGATAACTCTAAGTACTAAGGCATTTCTGAAAAAATATCGGAGTTCTTTCTGTGAGAGATACCCCTTTTACGCTGCCTCTCCCCACATCAGCAGGTAACGCACCCTCTTCCCACATTACCAACAAACCCCCAACAACCTTCTTGGGCCTAGAAGTGTCCCTGTGCGGTTGGACAAATAAGAATCTTAGTCTTGTATAGGTTTACACATGAAACATTTTATTTAAAGAAAACAACAACAAATAAAACTGAAGGGAGTCTGGTGCTGTGGTCGCTGCCACGAAGTTGGGGTCACTGCCATTCAGGACTCAGGACACAGTTCTACATGTGAGATTGGCTTGTGTTGAAGAGGGTTAGTGGCACCACGTGTCGCTGGCTTGTGTTGAACAGGGTTAGTGGCACTTTGTGTCGCCGGCCTTGCATATGGAAATATGCCAAACAGATCGAAAGGAGTCTGGTGCTGTGGTCGCTGCCACGGACTAGGGGTCACTGCTATTCAGGACTCAGGACACAGTTGCACATGTGGGATTGGCTTGTGTTGAACAAGGTTAGTGGCACCACGTGTTGCTGCTTGTGTTGAACAAGGTTAGTGGAACCACGTGTCAAAATTTCAAATTGCGAGCTCTGTTGCTCACAGTGTAGACTGTTGTTGAGTGTTTGTTTGCACTTGAAGATGAATTTGTTGATTGTACTAAAGGTATAACTGATATAAAAAAAGTTCTTGAAGCAAGGATACTAAAAAGATATTATGTAGGTTTTAGGCCTGTGACAGTTACTTGCCTAGTGGACTCTGTAATTAATGAATCAAGATTTAATTTCAATTGTGAGCCCTACTGACCGCAGTGTAGGCGTATCATGAAAAGATGAAATATGTATAGAATACACTGTCGAAGTGTATGAGCCTGTGATGCTGCTTGGTGCGGATGGAGCGCAGTGGGAGCTATGTCTCTTGCCTACTGCGTCATCTGCAATCGTGACTGTATCTGAATTGTGAGTCCTTCTGACCGCAGTGTAGGCCAGAGGGAGAGGTGAGCAAGGGCCCACAGCCACATGCATAGGTTGGTGGTTGCTGCCACGGACTGGGGGTCACTGCCATTCAGGATTCAGGACACAGTTACACATGTGGGATCGGCTTGTGTTAAACAGGGTTAGTGACACCACATGCCGCTGGCCTTGCATATGGAAATATGCCTAACTGATCAGAGGGAGTGTGCTGCTGTGGTCGCTGCCACGGACTTGGGGTCAGTGCCATTTAGGACTCAGGACACAGTTACACATGTGGGATCGGCTTGTGTTGAACAGGATTAGTGGCACCATGTGTCGCCGGCCTTGCATATGGAAATATGCCTAAGTAATCAGAGGGAGTATGCTGCTGTGGTCGCTGCCAAGGACTTGGGGTCACTGCCATTCAGGACTCAGGACACAGTTATACATGTGGGATCGGCTTGTGTTGAACAGGGTTAGTAACACCACGTGTCGCCGGCCTTGCATATGGAAATATGCCTAACTGATCAAAGGGAGTATGCTGCTGTGGTCACTGCCACGGACTTGGGGTCACTGCCATTCAGGACTTAGGATACAGTTACACATGTGGGATCGGCTTGTGTTGAACAGGGTTAGTGGCACCACGTGTCACCGGCCTTGCATATGGAAATATGCCTAACTGATCAAAGAGAGTATGCTGCTGTGGTCGCTGCCACAGACTTGGAGTCAGTACCATTTAGGACTCAGGACACAGTTACACATGTGGGATAGGCTTGTGTTGAACAGGGTTAGTGGCACCACGTGCTGCCGGCCTTGCATATGGAAATATGCCTAACTGATCAAAGGGAGTATGCTGCTGTGGTCGCTGCCACGGACTTGGGGCCACTGACATTCAGGACTCAGGACACAGTTACACATGTGGGATCGGCTTGTGTTGAACAGGGTTAGTGGCACCACGTGCCGCCGGCCTTGCATTTGGAAATATGCCTAACTAATCAAAGGGAGTATGCTGCTGTGGTCGCTGCCACAGACTTGGGGTCAGTGCCACTTAGGACTCAGGACACAGTAACACATGTGGGATTGGCTTGTGTTGAACAGGGTGCTCCAGATGTGCCCTGACTCTCCATTGCTTAGAGAGTCCCCTGGACCTTGCTGGTCCACTCCTTAACCTGTTTCCTCTGACCGCGTGGGTTCCATTTGCCGAGGTTTATTGGTGCTCCAGCCGGACATCGACCCCTCAGCACTCGTCATCCTTTGTGGAACAGCTCACCACCTGATCCTGGTTGTCCTCGACATCTCCTGGTCCCCATGGCTGCACAGTCAAGCAACCCTTCTTTGCACCTGAAGCACCCGGCATCGGTGGGCTTTCGACTACTGAGCCCTGGTCACCTGAAGTGACCCAGACTCTGTACCCTCTGTTTTCAGGTTCCTCTCACCTTGAATCCAGGCTTGTATTCCACTGGACACTCCTCGCCTTCCTGGCAGCAGTACTTCTTTGCAGCTCTCCATTGAAAACGATGAAGCTTTCTGACAACACTTGACCCCTATGCACCCTGATCTTCTGGGATTGGTAACACGGGTACCTCGGTACTCACTGGTGGGCTGGCCTTAGAAACTCCTATGTTCCAAAGGGTTTGCTTGAAGTCCTTGTAGAAGTCTCCTTATATTGTAACTTTGCAACCGCGACATTCTCATAGAGTTGTACGGAGCACCCATCCTCCGTGGGCTCCCTGTGTCACTCCTCTGGGTAGCTCCTTGGGGTCCCAGCGATTCTACGTGCTCTAGGCACTGTGTCTAGTCAAGTCGTTGCTGTTATACAATTTTTTTAGTATATGGTTCGGTCTCCCCCTGGAGCCCGCAGTGTATTTTGCTATTTACGAATGTTCTATTGATTCAGTATTGTGTACTTTGTACCCTAGTCTCACACAGAGACTAGTAGAGAGTGTTAGAATTAATAAATACATATTTTTATATAACTACTGTGTGGTTGTCCTTTCATCTAGTCATTTAGGAGGTGATATTCTGGTAAAACAAGCTGCTTTACATTCCTTCAAGATTAAGCCTGAAGGCTGCTCTCCACAGCTACTACTAGGATAGATTTGTAAAGGTTATCTTTGACCTCATACATCATAAGGGTCGGGTCGACTGGTACAGGGTGCCCACTTTAATTAGTGGACAGCATATACCAGGCCACCTTCTCACATTGCAGGGCCAATTGTCTTGCTGGAACGTCACAGGAAGCACTCTAGCGCTTCCGGGTGCCGCGTCACAACGAATCAATCCCACCCCAACCCAGCCAAGATGTCACGGTGACCCACACTATGACTCTAGTTCGGGCCCTGGCTCCCCTAACTTATGTATGGCTTACCCGAGTTGGGCGAGCCTCTGCCATTATCCTTAGGGTGGAGAAATGCTGATCCACATTCTTGACATTCCTGATCAGTGGGTCTTATTGATGACATTCTATCCTTCTTTAGGTCGTGTGCTGATTTTAGCATAAAATCAGATAATTTTCTTGTAAAATAGATTGATTGTTCAACTGCTTTAGATATTTCATGTTTTTTAAGGACTCTTTCGAGGATTTCTTTACTTTTACTTCCTTTATTGATTTTCTACACTTGCTTGGCAAAAGGCGACTTCTAATTTTACGATAATACATTTGACATTGGTGCATAATTAACATTGGTTTATAGGGAATATTTTCTATATGGAACCATGGATGCAAGAAGAAATTGTTTAAATCAATTAGGTAATTTGCAACTTCACCATGAATGGGATGCACATTATTGAGCTTAATGGTGTATTATTGGAATGGAAAAAAGAGAACATACTGATGTCATTAATCAACGAAAACAGGATTTCTATAAGCATTTTTTGTGGAAAATGCGTGGGCGCGCTCGCATGCGCAGTCTCACCAGGATTAGCGAGACGGCGAAGAAGAGGATGAGGGCAGCCCGGGGAAGCCGCATGCCAGGTAGGTGGTTTTTAAATTATTTTTTAATAATGTTTAATTTCCTTTTATAATTTGGGGATAGAGGCGGGGGCTGGGCAACTCCGCTCCGCTGCAGAGTGTGCCGAGATTTGCCTTCTATGCGTTCTCCGCGGAACGCGGAGAGGGCAATCTCCTCACACTCCGTGATCGGAGCGGAGGTCTCCGCCCGGAGTTACAAAGAACAGAAGAGTTGGAAACCGAGAACAGAAAATAAGACAATTGGAGTTTAGGTACATTGTAATATTCAATCCGAACATTCTGTTTGGCTTGAATTCTTAATAGGACTTGTATGTACATATTTAAGGATAATTATTCTTTGTAGCTTTAAGATAGTATTAGGAAACTACAGGAGAATAGAGGAATGGTGAAATGAGGAAGAAAAGAGTATATCTCAGAACCAATGAAATAGGATAATGCATAATTTTTTTTTTTTTTCTGGAATTATTTAAACAAGGAGTAAAAACCCAAGTAGTATATGCTTTATAGAAAGGCTGGGTCCACAGGAGGTACAGTTACAGAAACCAAAGATACCTGTATGAAACCCAAAGGAAAATTTGAGTTTGAGAAATGGGTTTCATAGATTCTTGAGCTCCAGTCATATAAGTGTGGGTTGCACTTTATTTCATTTCATATTTAAACAAATTGCACTTGCAATTTATTTAAGTAACCCACTAGGAGTATGTCAAAAGGGAACCTTCTTATCCTGATTATCAATGTGAAAGCTCCGCCAAGCGATTGTTGATTATAATGAGTGTTGTAATGCATTTGCACTTTACTGCTGAGAAGTGGATTGTCTATCAATTGAATATAGCCATTTGTGCAATAAGGCATTTGCACTTTATATTTTGGAAGTTCACTTCAACTATTATGTACTTGCATTTCTCTATTTTAAACTCCAGTAACAACACTCTGATGTGGTTATTGTCTCCAATTGTGCAATAATGCACTTGCACTTTACTTGGATTGCTCATTGATCATGAATAGATAATAGCAGCACTAGCACTTTATTTTAATGAATTACATTGAGGTTACTGGCGACCACCAACTCTGGTAATAACGTTTGATGTGGCTATTGTTTCTATTTTGTGTAAACATGCACTGGCACTTTATATGGATTGCTCATTGATTATGAATAGATAACAGCAGCACTAGCAATGTATTGAAAGATTATGATCAATGACTTTACTGTGGGTAATCCTCAGCTTGTGAATCAATCATCTAGAGTTGCGCTTGGAAGTGTTAGACAAATAATGCATTTGCACTTGTCCTTACATTATGGCATTTCCTATTGTGGAATTTTGGATACAAAAGAGTGTTCATATGTTTTTACGTTGATGACACAAGTTCACTGCACTGTCACTTTATTTACATTAAGTTCAAACATGATAAAACTATATATTCATTGGCCCCAGAGTGATACCATTCAGAACTCGAATCAATTGTTATTTTTATTTCAATTGCGACATAAAAACAAAAAATAATAAAAATGAGAAACATACAAAACCCTTAGAAAAAACAGAAGAGAGTTTAAAAATAGTAATCTCCATGGTGAGAAGTACTGTGACAAACTCTCTATCTGTGTTTAAACATTGTTGTCGTATAGTATGTTGTCTATGTTTGTTGAAACAGGAAATCATGTGGCCTGTAGTTCTGTAACTAAAATGTGGAAAGTAATGGCACTCATTGTGTGAGCAAGGCAGAGATGCCAAAACACATTACAGCAAAAGAATAAACGTGTGTAATTTGAAAAATCAAGCCCTTGTGTCAGTGTCTGGTTTCGATTGAGGAATTGGAGTTGACGACCGCCAGTAGGTAATATGTATATATTTTGGCTTGTGGTGCAGGGCAGTAAATATATCCATTTTGCACCATATCTTTGGGTCCGCGTTCGTCTGTTCCAGGGAAACTGGATGTTGTGAGGCAAAGTCGGTGATATATGTATATATATATATAAATTATCTACTGGCAGTCGCCAGTAGATAGTTATAGTTAGGACCGTGTTTCCATAGGAAATCCGCAACATTCTATTTGGAATAACTTTGGCGCCGGTTGACGAACCCTCGCGAAATTTTCAATATAGGTGGGGTGCTCCGCTCCGCTCCTACCCTGAAAGTCTCGGGGGGATTCGTCAAGCGGGGGCTGAGAAAAAAGGGGGGTCCCAAAACGTGTTTTCCCCATGCAATTTTCCATAGGGACCTTTAGTCCAAGGTACAGCCCGAACGGCTGAACAGAATTACTTGAAATTTGGCAGAGAGGTAGTCCTCAGCTCAGGGATGTGCCTTTTGCATATATGGAGTCAATCTGTTCAGTAGTTCCTGAGAAAATTGCAGTTAAAAGCACATACATATCTATAGCCGCGCACCGTGCGCGCACCGTACGAGCACCGTGCGAGCACCCTAACGTGCGCGAGCATAATTCTGATTGGTGGTTACATGTTAGTCAACGTTCGAATCGGTCGAAATCAGGAAGTGTCGGCCGCCATTTTGTTTGTTTTCAGTGCGAAAGTGAAAAAGGAAGGTGGTGAACGTGAAAAGGGGGCAGGGTAGAGAGTTCCGGACCCCCTAGCCTTTGTCAGGGAGTCCCTGAAGGACCCCGAAGGCAGAAAAAAACATTTTAATTTCTTTTAAAAAAAATCGCGGGGGTGCGCGCACCGTGCGCGCAAGGTGAAAAACCCCCCAAAAAAAAAAAGTTTACTTTTTTTTTTTAAATGTAGTTTAAGGTAAAATAAATATATAAAAAAAATAATAATACATACATAACTTAGCATTTAAAAAACCTTTGAAATTCACTGAAAAACCATAGGTTTCACACACGTTATAGTTAGGAATTAGCATTTAAAAAACCTTGCAAATTCACTTAAAAAAACCATAGGTTTCACACATGTTATAGTTCGGTGGATATTTCACTCGTAAAAAACCAATGAAATTCCCCCGTTATAGTTAGTTCAGATAACTATAACTCGCGCGACCGCCACTCTATCACAAGGATGATGTCATCAGTGATGTCATGAGTGATGCCACTGACCATGTCATGAGTGATGTAATATGTGACGTTATGAGCAGTGGATTGCGGGCGCGCGAGTTATAGTAATTTGAACTAACTATAACGGGGGAATTTCATTGGTTTTTTACGAGTGAAATGTCCAGCTAACTATAACATGTGTGAAACCTATGGTTTTTTAAGTGAATTTGCAAGGTTTTTTAAATGCTAATTGCTAACTATAACGTGTGTGAAACCTAGGGGTGGGCGAGAGTTTCCGTTCCGCTGGCGGAAATTGTGACATTTCGACATTTTCGCGTACTGCGCGGAACGCGAAAATGTCGAAACTTCCGCGATCCGCGACCGGAACGGACATATGCAAGTGCAGGACCTTATTCATTCTGGCACGATGCTCCTGTCACAAAAATTAAACCTCAACAGGAAGCACTTACAGATATAAATAAAGCAGGTGCCCGAGTTGGAGCTCAAATTCAGTAACGCATTAATCAGCACAAAACATTCGGGAGTAGCTAGGTCGAGGCTGGGCAGGTGTGCTTTTCTCCCCACATCTACGGTCAAAAATTAGCTGTGATCCAAGATGGAGCTCTGTGCATCCACGACTTTCTCGAGCTCAACCCCGTGTAGCTCCTGACGCCAGGAGGTTCTGTCTCCTCGTCTGCTGCTCTGATTGGTCTCTGGCCCTTTATAAACAAGCGGCATGTGAAGTGCATGGAAGCCCCGCCACACACACCAGTGGTGGGCATTGTCTTCCCGCCCTTTCCCCCACTATGATGGACAGCTGACTCACGGAACCCCGGGGCCCGTCGGCGCCGTGGCAACATTAAAGACACACATGGTCACTGTAGACAACTCTTCTGGCCCTTTACGCAGCACTATACATTTACCCAACGAGGTAGCACTTACTGATTAGCCAGTAGAAAGTACTCCGAGTCCAGTTATATCTCTCCCGTCAAAAATTAGCTGTGATCCTCGATGGAGCTCTGTGCATCCACGACTTTCTCGAGCGCAATCCCCGTGTAGTTTCTGACACCAGGAGGTTCTGTCTCCTTGTCTGCTGCTCTGATCGGTCTCTGGCCCTTTAAACAAGCGGCATGTGAACTGCATGGAAGCCCCGCCACACACACCAGCGGTGGGCATCGTCTTCCCGCCCTTTCCCCCAATATGACGGACAGCTGACTCGAGGGCACCCAACCGGAAGCACTAATCTCCGTGATCTCGCGAAATATCGCGAGTTCGCCGAGATTTCGTGCCGTTTCGTGACATTTGGCGAAAGGCACTTCCGGTAATTCCGCCCACCCCTAGTGAAACCTATGGTTTTTTAAGTGAATATATATATCTATATATATCTATCTATCTATATATATATATATATATTCACTGAAAAAACCATAGGTTTCACACATGTTATAGTTAGCGGAAATTTTACTGATAAAAAACCAATAAAATTCCCCCGTTATAGTTAGTGCAGGCAACTATAACTCACGCGACCGCAATCCTCTGCTGATGCTAATACTGTATTTAGACACTTATTTGCCCATGTCTTCTTCCATACATTTTTAGCTATACATATATTACAAATATTTTTTTTTCATAAAGACACATATGTCATCAGCAGAAGATTGCGGTCGCGTGAGTTATAGTTGCCTGCACTAACTATAACGGGGGAATTTCATTGGCTTTTTATCAGTAAAATTTCCGCTAACTATAACATGTGTGAAACCTATGGTTTTTTCAGTGAATTTGCAAGGTTTTTTAAATGCTAATTCCTAACTATAACGTGTGTGAAACCTATGGTTTTTTCAGTGAATTTGTACGTTTTTTTAAATGCTAAGTTACTTTACGCCATTCGTGGCGTGCACGCCCACTTAACGCAGTTCGTTCCGTGCGCGCACGGTGCGCTTCGCGCACCGCGCGCCCACTTTACGCAGTTAGTGCCGTGCACGCACGGTGGGCACGCGGTGCGCGCATCACGTTACGCTAGATGGGCCATGTACGCACGATGCGCTTCGCGCACCGTGCGCACATGGAGGACATATGATGCACTTCGTTTTGAAAGGTAATATTTTAATTTTTCGTATATGTTATAAGCCATGCACAAATGGTGCCCTTCGGGCACCATTTGCACACGGGGTGGAGAGAGTGTGGATAATTTTTTTTTTTATTATTTTTTTTTTTATATTTTAGTTTAACTTATCGTTAATTAGCCATGCACAATTGGTGCCCTTCGGGCAACAATTGCACACGGGGTGGGGAGAGTGTGGATAATTTTTTTTTTTTTACCGTAAGCGTAATCGGCGAAATTACCGAAAAAATAAAAATTCCGTTTTTGGCCTTGGGGGATCTTTGGGGACTCCCTCAACATTGCTATGTGTGTGGGAGCAGTCTAAACAGCCCCTTTACATGTTTTTGTGCTTTATATTTTAAACATCACTCTCAGTGCGAGAGAGAAAATGGCGGCCGCCGCTTCCTGGTTTCGGCCGATTCGAATGTTTACTAAGATCTAAGAGCCAATCAGAATCGCGCTTGCGCACGCCACCGTACGCGTACGGTAAGCGTACCGTAAGCGCACCGTAAGCTGGCTCAGATATATATATTGATTTAAAGGCTATTTTCTCAGAATCTACTGAACAGATTTACACCAAACCTACAAAAGGCACTTCCTTGACCTGAGGACTACCTCTCTGCCAAATTTCTAGTAATTCTGTTCAGCCGTTCGGGCTGTAGCCCTGTCTAAAGGTCCTATGGAAAAATGCATGGGAAAAACGCGTTTTGGGACCCCCCTTTTATCTCAGCCCCGCTTGACGAATCCCCCCGAGACTTTCAGGGTAGGAGCGGAGCGTAGCGCCCCACCTATTTTGAAAAATTCGCGAGGATTCGTCGACCGGCGCCAAAGTTATTCAAAATAGAATGTTGCGGATTTCCTATGGAAACGTGGTCCTAACTATAACTACCTACTGGCGACCGCCAGTAGGTAATATATATATATATATATATATATATATATATATATATATATATATTATCTACTGGCGGTTGCCAGTAGATAGTTATAGTTAGGACCGAGTTTCCATAGGAAATCTCAAAATTCTATTTTGAATAACTTTGGCGCCGATTGACGAATCTTCGCGAAATTTTCAAAACTAATGGGGCGCTCTGCTCCGCTCCTACCCTGAAAGTCTCGGGGTGATTCATCAAGCGGGGGCCGAGAAAAAGGGGGGGTCCCAAAACACGTTTTCCCCATGGATTTTTCCATAGGGACTTTAGTCGCAGCTACAGCCCGAACAGCTGAACAGAATTACGTGAAATTTGGCAGAGAGGTAGCCATAAGGTCCGTTTGGTGCCTTTTGCAGGTTTGGTGTTAATCTGTTCAGTATTTTCTGAGAAAATAGCATTTAAATCAATATATATATCTATACGCGCGCAGCGTGCGCGCAGGGTGCGCGCACTCGGCCGTCCGCGAGCGCACTCCTGATTGGTTGTTACATCTTAGTAAACATTCGAATCGGTCGAAACCAGGAAGTGTCGGCCGCCATTTTGTCTCTCGCACTGAGAGGGGGGTGAAACACAAAGGAGAAAAACATGTAAAGGGGGCACGCTGGACACTTCCTGACCCCCTAGCAGGGGTCAAGGGGTCCCAGGGGGTCCCCCAAGGGCATTTAAAAAAATTAATTTTTTTTCGGTAAATCGCCGAGTGCGCGAAGCGTGCGCGCACTATAGAAATGAAAATAATTCTGCGATGTTCGCGCAGCGTGCGCGCACGGCATAAATGCTTTAAAATAAAATCGCAATGTCAATCCCCCCGTGTGCGCACGCTGTGCGCAGCACAGCGTGCGTGGATTGTTTTTTAAATGATAACAGTTTATGCCAAAACCCTTAACAACAAAGCGTATCATGTGTCCTCCTTGTGCGGACGGTGCGCGAAGCGCACCGTGCGTACATGGCCCATTAAGTGTAACGTGGGCGCGCGGTGCGCGTAGCGCACTGCGTGCCCACCGTGCATGCACGGTGCGCAAAGTGCACCGTGCGTGCACGGCACTAACTGCGTAAAGTGGGCGCGAGGTGCGCAAAGCGCTCCGCGTGCTCACCGTGCGCGCACGGAACGAACTGCGTGAAGTTGGCGCGCGTTGCGCAAAGCGCACCGCGTGCCCACCGTGCACGCACCGTGCGTGAAGCGCACCGTGCGCACACGGCACGAACGGCGTAAAGTAACTTAGCATTTAAAAAACCGTACAAATTCACTGAAAAAACCATAGGTTTCACACACGTTATAGTTAGGAATTAGCATTTAAAAAACCTTGCAAATTCACTTAAAAAACCATAGGTTTCACACATGTTATAGTTAGCTGGGCATTTTCCTCATGAAAAACCAATGAAATTCCCCCATTATAGTTAGTGCAGGCAACTATAACTCACGCGACCGTAATCCGCTGCTGATGACGTCAGATATTACATCACTGATGACATATGTGTCTTTCTGAAAAAAAAAAAATATATGTATAGCTAAAAAAAAAAGGAAGAAGACATGGGTATATAAATGTGTAAATACAGTGATGTAATATCTGACGTCATCAGCAGCGGATTACGGTCGCGTGAGTTATAGTTAGGACCTATTTTCCATAGGAAATCCGCAACATTCTATTTGAAATAACGTTGGCGCCGATTGACGTATCTTTGCGAAATTTTCCAAACTTTTGGCCAGCTCCGGTCCGCTCCTATCCTGAAAATTTCACAGTGATTCGTCAAGCGAGGGCTGAGAAAAAAGGGGGGTCCCAAAACACGTTTTGCCCATGCATTTTCTCATAGGACCTGTTGACGCAGCTACAGCCCGAACTGCTAAACGGAATTACACCAAATTTGGCAAAGAGGTAGTCCTCAGTTCAGACCCGTGCCTTTTGCTTAAATGGTGTAAATCTGTTCAGTAGTTCCTGAGAAAATCAAAATCACATATATATCTGGGCGGAGCCTAACCTCACATCTCATCGTGAGATCTGATTGGCTGTCAGCACTTCATCCAAGAAGTGTTGGCAGCTATCTTGGGACCAATATACATGATAGCACCTCATTAAAAGCATTGCAGTTAATAGAAGGTTTTAAGACTTTAGTTACATTATAAATCATTTGTTAATGGTACCATACTCATTTTAGGAATTGTGGTGTGTTCTAAGGTGATTTTACCATGTGAAAAATCCTTTTTCTGTGAAATAATGAATCATGTTTGAGAGAAAACCATTTTCTCATGTTTTTCCCACAGAGGTTTGGAAAGTGATCTATAAGCTAAACTGAGAGCATATTTTCTGTAAATTCACATTATCTTTCTCAGTCATGTGAGAATGAAGTCTGCCATTCTCAGTAAAACATGTACATCCAACAAGGGCAGAGACTGTCAGTTGATTCATTTGTGTTCTACTGCAGCTTCCCAGAGTGTTCTAAAGAGCAACTAGAGCGCTAACAGTCCTACTTATGACAAACGTATTGCACACCTGAAGCCATCTTGAATGGAATAAAGTGGTAACTCTTAAAATATTTAATTTAAAAAGGAACACAATGAGGGGGTTCATTTTGCCATAGAAAGTATGATTAGTGCTGCAGAAAGAAAAATTAGGGCACATTTTGAGTGACTTCTCAAATCCTCTTCTATTTCATTAAAAAATTCTGACTTGCAGACTGAAACATGCACTTTCAATACCAGCAGCAGACTTCCCTGGTGAGCAGTAGCTTTACTACAGTGATCTAATAAGCAACTAGAGTGCTAACATTCTGAATTTATGGCAAAGGTGTGACACATCTGAATGCCTTCTTGATGGAATCAAAGTAAAAAACTGAAAGTATTTCCTACTGAGGAGACTGTAGTAAACGAGGAAAATAGGAAACTTCATAACAAATAAGTCTCCCAAAATGGCCACCAGAGACAAAAGAGCCCAAATGTAGCCCAAATATCACCCAGATTTAGCCCAAGTAGAGCCCAATGACAGAATGTCCCAGAGTGTTCTAACGAACAACTAGAGCGCTAACAGTCTTACTTATGACAAAAGTATGGCACATCTGAAGCCATCTTGATTGGAATAAAGTGGTAACACTTAAAACATTTGGGGGCATATGCATCAACATTGGCATTTGCGATTCCTTATTAGCGAAAAATAAGGAATCGCTAATAAGGAATAGCAAAAGGCTATGCATGTAGGAATCGCTATTCAAATAGCGATTCCTTAACTTTCCTTAATTGCTACTAGCAAATTGCGAGTAGCAATTAAGGAATGCCATCCCAATCATTCCTATGGGCCTCCAGGCCCATAGGAATGAATTAGAGATTGCATGAGCAAATAGCGAGTACCAGTAGGTTCTCGCAAATTGCTCATGCAATTTCAAGGGTGCAAGGGTGTCAAAATGACACCCTATTGCACCCCTGAAATTGATATGTGCACATATGTTGCACACACACATGCTCTAAGGGCATGTGTGTGCGCAACATGAAACTTTGAAAAATGCACAAAAGTGCATTTTTCAAACTATTAGCAAATTACCATGCAGTTCATCTTCATGGTAATTTGCTCCCCCTATTAGCGAATTCGCTAATTTTTTTACTTTCATGCATTGCATTTAAGGAATCCCAAATAGAGATTCCTTAAAATAAGGAATCTCAATTTGGGATTCCTTAAATGCTATCGCTATTTAAGGAATCGCTATATAAGGATTCCTTAAATAGCGATTTTTGCTTTTGGGTTGATGCATTGGGATTGGGTATTTTTAACTCAATACCGGGAGCTATTAGCGATTCGGTATTTTACCGACTGGATTTTGGCTTGATGCATGAGGCTGTTAATTTACAAAAGAACAAAATGAGGGGGTTCATTTGGCCATAGAAATTATGATTAGTGCTGCAGAAAGAAAAATTAGGGCACATTTTGACTTCTCAAATCCTCCTCCATTTCATAAAAAAATTCTGAGATGCAGACTGAAACATGCACTTTGAATACCAGCAGCAGACTTCCCTGGTGAGCAGTAGCTTTACTACAGTGATCTAATGAGCAACTAGAGTGATAACATTCTGAATTTATAGCAAATGTGTGACACATCTGAATGCCTTCTTGATGGAACCAAAATAAAAAACTGAAAGTATTTCCTACTGAGGAGACTGCAGTAAATGAGGAAATTAGGAAACTTCATAACAAATAAATCTCCCAAGATGGCCACCAGACACAAAAGAGCCCAAATGCAGCACAAATATCACCCACATGTAGCCCAATGACAGAAGTGTGCAAAACACTTATTTTTTGTGTATTTGCAGTTTTATATAGTGCAGACTTGTCAGGTATTGGAGTGCTTTACATGAGCATTGGTTACATCACACAAGATCAAATTCATTTTGGTTGTAGACATGGGGAGATTAAGTGATTTGACCAGAATCACAGAATGTTGAGCAGAAGCAGAAACTCCAACCTGGTTCCCCAGTTGCAAAGTCTGCAACTCTGGAAGTAACACCACATCCTCTCCCCTAGGTGCAACATTTAATCAAGTGGTCAACTGGATAAAAAAAAATAAAGATTACAAATAATTTAAAAGTTCTTTGTCGTTATTTGAAAACTCAGAAAATATGTCCTCATTTTAGTTTTTTAGAGCACTAACCATAATTTTGATGCAAATAAGACCCTCTCATGTATGTAATTTCTAAAGGAAATGCTCTAGGTATTACAGTTTTGATTACATCAAGATGACGTCAGGCGTTCCACACTTTTGTAATAAATATAGAATGTTAGCAATCTAGTTGTTCATTGGGATACTGTTGAGAGGCAGAGGCCAGGGGCACGGACTCTGAAAATTGAAGGCAGGTAGGAGAGTGCAGAGGCAACAATTTGACCACACTGGGCAGGCAGGAAGGGCAGTGGCAGCACAACAGACTATGGAGGGCAGTGGAAAGGGGGGCAGGGGCAACAAACCAACAATACAGGACTGGCAAGAGAGGCCGTGGAAATATAATAGACCATTGTGGGCAGAAGGAAGAGGCAGTGGTAGTACAACCATACATGCCAACAGACCCGTTTCAGCCAGGAAACGTCCAATGTTTTTAAGCTCAAATGGACTTTATTTGATCTGTCTCCTGTCTACAATCTCCTCTTTTTCAATGTAACTCAAAGGGTAAAATCAATACCCCAGTTTTTTTTCAAAATCTCCCTCTTACCAAGTTCAAAATGTTCGCAAGTATGGTACATTGGATCATGGCAGGCAGGAGGAATTGGGGTAAGGACATGGACTCGGATAACAGAGGACAGGAGGGACATGGAGAGGTGCACCAAACTGACCCTACAGGGCAGGCATCAGAGTTTGCAGCAGCACAATACACCACACAGGGCATGCGGGACGGGAGTGCAGCACAACAATCCATAGAAAGCAATAGGGAGGGGACAGGACCATGCACATGGACAACAGAGAACAGAGGGGAAAGAGGCAATGGTAGCTAGCTGACCATAATGGACAGACAGGAGAGAAAGCTGCAGCATAACAGACCATAAAGGGCAGGAGGGACAGATCAGGGGCATTACAATGGAACAGACAAGCCAGGAGGGAGGGAATAGGGGTCTGCACATGGAAACAGAGGGCTGGGGGCAAGGGGGCAGGGCAGGAGCAGCAAGATGACCATGGAGGTCAGGCAGGATGGGCACTAGAAACAAGACACACCATGGAGAGCAACAGTGAGACTATGATGGCATACACACAGACCATGGAGGGAAGGTGGGAGGGGGTCAGGGGCAGCTAGCTGACCACACAGGGAAGGTGGGAGGGGCCATGGCAGCACAGAAGGCCTTGTATGGCAAGCAGGAGGGTTAGTGGCAGCACAATGGCTATGATGAGCAAGAAGGAGGGTGCAGGGGCATGCACAAAGGACCATGGAGGATAGAAGGGAGGGTCAGGACCTCGGCACAGACAAGAGAGTTCAGGGGAAGGGGCCTCACAACAGACCGCGCGGGGCAGGCAGGAGGAGCAGTTGCAGCACAACAGACCAGGGAGGGCAGAAGGGTGTGGCAGTAAAATGGACCATGGAGGACAGGAGGAAGGGGATGGGGGCATGGCATGTGGACAGGCAGGGTGGAGGTGGCAGGGACAGGTTGCAGTCATCTGACAATGCTAGGCAGGTGGGAGGGGAGTGGCAGCTCAACGGAACACTCAGAGTACATAGTAGTGGCAGGTCCATGGAACATGGTGGGTAAAAAGGATGGAGCAGGGGCATGCACAAAGACAATTGGAGGGCAGGGGGAAGGAGAATAGGGGCAGCAAGCTAAGCACAGAGGCTAAGCAGGAGGTCAATGATGGGCCATAGAATTGGGCAATGGAGGGCAGGAGGAGTGGACTGGTACATCATGCTAAATGGAGGGCAGTGGCAGCACATCAGACCATGCATGGCAGGAGGGAGGAGGCAAGTCCATGGATTCAGACAACAGAGGATAGGGAGGAGGTGGATGGGGCAGCAAGCTAACTGTTCAGAGAAGGTGGGTATTAGGAACTTTATTGTTTTTAAAATGTGTGTCTGTGCGAACTACTTAAAATATGAACAAGTAGGCAGCATAATCTCACTTTTATTCAGGAAGAAGAGGACGTTTGTGACTGTGACTCTGGGCTCACTTGGCAGAAACACTGACCCTCCACCCCCCATCGCAAAATGTAGTGCCTGTGAAAAGGGTAGGTGGACGCAGTGTTATATAGAACATAGTCCTGAGAGCACGATTGAAAATGAAAACTAGATATAGTATATGGTATAAACTATGCACCAAAAAGTGTGATATAAGATGAACCGGGCGTGAAATATAATATGCAATACATTGTGCGCAATGACAGATTAATTGCAGGGCGCGAGATAGCACAGGCACTAGCGCGTGCTATGCGTTATGCGCCTTGGAGTGTAATATGCACAGGGCAGTGTTGTGTAACCTAACTAGTCTCTAAAGTTGTAATATAAAATATGTGCTGGGGAGTGTAACATTGCATATGCACTGTGACAAAGATATGGATCCCAGATTGTAATATGTATGGCGTTATAACATAGGCATCGAGGAAGGCGCGTTAGATGGGGCAATATAACCCGTGCGAAGACAAGTGTGGCATGACATATTCACGGGGTGGTGTTACAGTGCACATGGGCTAGAGAGGGTCATAGCATACGCACTAGCTGGTGGAATACAACACAGAGGTGTGTGGCACTCGGCGGGCACTGGTGGGTGTAACACAGCATTGGTCTCAGCCAGGAGCATGCTGTGACTCTCGAGTGAGGTTCGTCTCCTTTCCAGAGAGTAAAATAAAAAGTATTACACATTCGGCGGTGGATGTGTGTTTTATTAACCGTGAGGGGGGTTTCTTGAATAGTTTGGTCGAATTTTTGTCGAATCCCTTTTGAATGGCTTGGTGTGCGTGTGTATTAAATGTGCCCGTCAATAGCTACCCATGTTTGTATAAATAAACGACAAGGGTGTCTACTTGGAGAGTACTCACCGGCGGGGGCACCGGGATTAGGCACGGTAGGGCGTCAGACACGTCAGAGCTTCACTAGCGGTGTAATTACATTCCACGTGGATTCATTGTATGCATAGTCGCCTTTTAATGAATATCACTCAAATTGTCATGGTGATAGGTACATACGGTTTGTCCAGCATGTCCTAGGTGTTTCTATAAATATATATTTTTTTAAAATAATAAAAAACAAAGGCCGGCCCCAGGGGATGGGGTCCCCGGGGCCATAAGTGGCCTGAGGAGGGGGGCAACGCAGCCCCCCCCCCCCCTCCTAAAGAATAAAAAAAAAAAAAGGCCATGACCCGGGGGTTGGGGTCCCCGGGGCCGATTAAGGCCTTGGGAGGGCCAAATTAATTTTTTTCAACAAAAAAATTAGGGTGCAGGCCCTGGGGGATGGGATCCCCAGGGCCAATAAATTAGAAAAAGAAGGGGGCCACACAGCCCTCCTTCTTAAAAAAAAAAAATAAATAAAAGACCGGCATCGCGCCGGAGGCCACGCCCCCTCCTCGCAGCACTCTGCAAACGCGCCCCCTGGCCAGTTGTAAGTTGGGGAATTAATTCCCCTTCAATACTGAGGGTCCCTGAGGGCCAACTAGCCCAACAGGTATCTCCAGTATGCGCCAAGGAGCTGCGTTGCAGATAGGTGTTCTGAGGCCATGCCCCTTTTTACACCTCTATGCAATGCAGCTCTGTGGCGCTTACTGGAGGTACCTAGTGGGCTAGTTTGACCCTAGAGACCCTTAGGTTTCAAGGGGACTTAATCTCTCAACTTAGAACCGCCACAGGGCGTGTTTACACAGTGGAGAAGGGAGGTGACGGGGCCTGAGGTGACGTGTGCAAACACGCCCCATGGAGCGTTTTAAGTTGGGGAAATAATTCCCCTTCAATCCTGAGGGCCCCTGGGGGCTAACTAGCCCACCAGGTGCTTCCAGTAAGCACCACTGAGCTGCGTTGCAGAGAGGTGGTGCAGGCCGTGCCACTTTTTACACCTCTCTGCAATGGCGCTTACTGGACGTACCTAGTGGGCTATTTTGCCCCTAGGGACCCTCAGGATTCAAGGGGACTTAATCTCCCAACTTAAAAAATGGTCACAGGGCGTGTTTACACAGTGGGGAAGGGAGGGGACGGGGCCTGTAGTGACGTCTGCAAACATGCCCTGTGGCGCGTTTTAAGTTGGGGAAATAATTCCCTTTCAATCCTGAGGGACCCTGGGGGCCAACTAGCCCACCAGGTGCTTCCAGTAAGCGCCACTGCTCTGCGCTGCAGAGATGTGGTGCAGGCCGTGCCCCTTTTTACACCTCTCTGCAATTGCGCTTACTGGCCTTCCATAGTGGGCTATTTTACCCCTAGGGACCATCAGGATTCAAGGGGACTTAATCTCCCAACTTAAAAAATGGCCACAGGGCGTGTTTACACAGTGGGGAAGGGAGGGGACGGGGCCTGAGGTGACGTATGCAAACACGCCCTATGGCACGTTTTAAGTTGGGGAAATGATTTCCCTTCAATCCTGAGGGCCCCTGGGGGCTAACTAGCCCACCAGGTGCTTCCTGTAAGCGCCACTGAGCTGTGTTGCAGAGAGGTGGTCCAGGCCGTGCCACTTTTTACACCTCTCTGCAACGCAGCTCTGTGGCGCTTACTGGAGGTACCTAATGGGCTAGTTGGACCCTAGGGACCCTCAGCATTCAAATGAACTTAATCTCCCAACTAAAAACAGCCACAGGGCGTGTTTACACAGTGGTGAAGGGAGGGGACGGGGCCTGAGTTAATGTGTGCAAACAAGCCCTGTGGCGCGATTTAAGTTGGGGAAATAATTCCCCTTCAATCCTGAGGGACCCTGGGGGCCAAGTAGCCCACCAGGTGCTTTCAGTAAGCGCCACTGCGCTGCGTTGCAGAGAGGTGGTCTACGCCGTGCCCCTTTTTACATCTCTCTGCAACGCAGCTCTGTGGCGCTTACTGGAGGTACCTAGTGGTCTAGTTGGACCCTAGGGACCCTCAAGATTCAAGGGGACTTAATCTCCCAACTTAAAACGGCCACAGGGTGTGTTTACACAGTGGGGAAGGGAGGGGACGGGGCCTGAGGTGACATGTGCAAACACGCCCTGTGGTGCGTTTTAAGAGGTAGTTTTAATCCCCTGCCCTATTATATACTAGGGGCTTACAGAGGAGGTCATGCTAATCACAGGGGGACCCCAACGTATAGTGTTCCCTTGTGTATGTAGGTGTTTTCACTGTATTCTGAGTGTCTTTTAACATAGCACTGGCTCTAGGACTGGTTAGTCAGGCTCAGTTACCACCAGTATCCGTCTGAAAAAGTTGAGGGTACAGGATGTTTTTGCAACAAGGCTTCTTTCTGCTCTTCTGTTTGTTCTTTCTGCATGTTATCCTTCTTCCTGCACTTTTTCTTCGTCTTTGAGGACTTCTGTTGCTTCTTTCTGAATTTCTTTTTTTTCTTTCTGCGCGTTTTTTCTTCTTTCTTCACATGTCCAATCTCTGTAGGCATAGTTAGAAATTAGCATTTAAAAAACCTTTGAAATTCACTGAAAACACCATAGGTTTCAGGCACGGTATAGTTAGGAATTAGCATTTAAAAAACCTTAGAAATTCACTGAAAAAACCATAGGTTTCAGGGGCGTTATAGTTAGCTGGACTTTTCACTCGTACAAAACCATTGAAATTCCACCGTTATAGTTAGTTCAGCTAACTATAACTCGCGCGCCCGCAATGCACTGCGGATGACGTCACATATTACATCACTCATGACATGGTCAGTGACATCACTCATGACATCACTGATGACATCTCAAATGACATCACTGATGACATCACTGATGACATCATCTTTGTGATAGAGTGGCAGACCTCCTCTCCCCTAATATAACCTTTGATACACACATTCAAAAATAGAAACTAAAATGTTCAAAACAATGGACATACCAATACCAGTTACAACAACCTATTCAGTAATTCTAAGATCCACATACACATCCACTCATTCACCAACAGTCCTATACAGTCACTCATACATGTACTCAATCATCATATGTACTCATACACCTATACATCCTGTTACACAACGCCACTCATCCATAGAGTTACTCACACACATAGTCACTCATGCTAATAAAGAATCAAACATCCATTTACTTGCATATACAGTTATACACACACCACCACATTTACTTCTACAGAAACGTACACATACTTAGTCTTTTAAACAATCACTAATAGAAACACATATTTATTCATACAGGAACTCTTCCAATCTCTCACTCTCACATATACTCACTTTTATACACCAATAGTCTCATATCCTAGTTTAAAACATATGTAGTTACTCATAAAGACACTATTGAGACAGTCATTCACTCACTAACACACCCATGCACACACTCATCAACCCATACAGTCTGGCACACATGCTGGCTTCAACACATAGAAACAGTGAGTCACTCATTCATGCAACTATGCACTACGTAATACCCCCACCGAACCATACAGACACTCGGACACTCATACAGATACTCAAAAAAACAACTAATAACCTATATAGACACTCATGTAGCTACTCACCAACCCATGCAGCCACTTATACACAAATTTAGAGACTAATACAGATATTTACATATTAAAACATTACTCACTAAGCCATGTATTCACTAAGATACACTTAATCAGTCAGTTATACAATCAATTTTTCAAAAACAAAGCATCCATTTAGACACTTATATACCCATTTATTCTTCCATCGACCTTGAGAAATACATATATAAAACATATGTAATTTTCAGAAAAACACACATTCACTGGATGATGTCATCAGTGATGTCATTTGAGATGTCATTTGAGATGTCATCAGTGATGTCATGAGTGATGTCACTGACCATGTCATGAGTGATGTAATATGTGATGTCATCAGCAGTGCATTGCAGGCGCGCGAGTTATAGTTAGCTGAACTAACTATAACGGGGGAATTTCAATGGTTTTGTACGAGTGAAAAGTCCAGCTAACTATAACGCCCTGAAACCTATGTTTTTTTCAGTGAATTTTAATGGTTTTTTAAATGCTGATTTGTATCTATAACGTGCCTGAAACCTATACTTTTTTTTAAGTACCGCGCAGTTAGCTCTACACTTAATGGGCTCAGAGCACTCCACTCGCGTATCAGTATACCTACCGACACGGATACACCAGCACTCGAGGCTCCCTACTACAGGACCTGCAACGCCGCTCCTTTAGTAAGTCTGACACAATTTTGTTGTACGATTTCTCAGATACCTCCTTTAGCACCGGGTCGACGCACAGCAACTCATTTTCTTTTGTTGATCTAATTCTGTCTCTAGGACTACTGAATTAGCTTGTACAGCGCCGCAGGGCTTGATATACGTTAGTACCCCTCTGTATTTGCGCACATTTTTGTTGCCGCTGGAGGCATTTCTACTGCACATAGTATCAGTTTGAGTTTAGGCTGGGTCACTTTATACATATATACTATTTGTTCACAAACAATGGTTATTGGAACACTACGCTTTTTCCTAACAGTGTCTTCTGTGAACCAGGGTCTCACGGGCGGCATACCTTCTCCTTCCTTATGCGGTAGGAGACTTTCCTATGTATACGTTCTGCGTGTCCTTTCTGTAGACACACGGGCCTGCTCTCGCTTCTTGTTTTTATTAGAATGGCTGCAGCTCCTCATAACTTCCTCACCCTAAAACGTAGCCGCTTTAAGGATGCTTATGCAATTTCTCCTTCTTTTCACGGCTTATGTCATACGCACCGACATCTAAATCTTATTACCATTCCGTAAGAAGTACACCTTTCTTACTTTCTGGCCAAACCATTGTTACTCTTTACCTCCGCCCTCACGTCACCTCCCTAACAGTGCCCCTTTTTTCCTAGGTTATCCCAACAGGGATCCATTCCATTAGCGACATTACCCAGTATCTTCTATTGCCTAGGATTTCCAGAGCTAAGTCTCTGCAAGGTCAGTGGCCCTACACTTCCCTACTTTACTTTCTCCTCTTCCACGCATAATCCACTTCTAAACGCAAACCCATGTTATGTTTTCTCACTTTCTTAGATCCACTGTTCGATTTTTTACTTGCCTACCTATCTCTCAATAACGCTTCATTGACTTCCTTAAGTTGGTAAGCATTGCATCTTATGTAAACGCCTATAAATTTCTTGGGATCCCTATTACTTTCACCGCTTTATTTAACTAGTCTCTCCTACTAATTAAATGGTTGCCTTCTCAGGCTCTGTTACTCTCGCACAGATTTTCCTTTTTTCGCTCACTTACTTCAGTTCAATACTCAATCCAATACCCCTCCATTTCTGAATTGGTCCATAGTCAGCTCACTAAGAAACTTTTGTGTGTTTATCACTCTATCTACAACTACTTAACGCAGGCACGTAGCTTTCTGTTCTTCTCACCTCACTAACTCAATTAAAATTACGTTCATAAGCTGTTAGACTTACTGACTGTATGATTTTAAACAGCCCTGAAGAAGCCCATGTTTAGGCGAAACGTGTTGGCTGTACTGAACTTGGCTGTACAGAACTCTGAAACGTCTCAAGATTAAAGATCAGCTAAGAACACAAGCTTCAGCATGGACTCTCTAATTAACTGTACTTGATATACACCCTGTGAAACTTATAACGTATTGCCTCTCATACCACTGTGAATCTAATCACTTACCTATAGATTCACTCATACATGCTGTTAATGATCAATAGAACACTATCAAATATACTTATACACCTATATCGACATTACACACCAGCACACATCCTATTCACTTATGCAGTCCTCCTACTCACTTATCCAAACAATGGATCATACTTACATTTAGTCAGCTACACACTTATACAAACACGACCTCATTTATTCATATAGATAGTAACTCATACTTAGTGTGTTATAAAAACACTATTACAATTATACAGTTATCCATACAGTCACTCATACAATCACTGAGTCTTATGTATAGTTATTTATATACAACAAATGTCACATACACTGCCTTTTATTTTTCTAGTTTGTTGGACATGTCCCATTGAGAGATGTATTTGCTCATCACCACACCCATAAAAATATTCACTCACCCAAACAACTGTTATAACATGCAGTCTTAACCTCCTATACCTACGGAATCTACTATTCACACATCTTTGGGCAGTCACACACCCCCCACCGCACCACACACACATTCACTCTCCCATGCAAATACTCAGTTAACTAATCAATAACTAATATAGACCTTCACATAGCTAGCAACCAACTGGTGCAGCAGTTTACACAACAACTGACAAAGTGATACAGATATTCACACAGTTTAATCACTATCCAATATATTTAGTGAGACACTATAAATTAGTCAAGTAAACAGTCAATCACACTGCTACTAAATCCTCCATCCAGATATTTATATATTCACTCATTCTTCAATGCAGATTGCTATATATATAATACATATTTAAATAACGAACCAAACCACATTCACTGGATGATGTAATCAGTGATGTCATCAGTGATGTCATTTGAGATGTCATCAGTGATGTCATCAGTGATGTCACTGACCATGTCATGAATTATGTAATATGTGACATCATCAGCAGTGGATTGCGGGCGCGCGAGTTATAGTTAGCAGAACTAACTATAACGGAGGAATTTTAATGGTTTTGTACGAGTGAAATCTCCAGCTAACTATAACACCCCTGAAACCTATGGTTTTTTCAGTGAATTTCTAAGGTTTTTTAAATGCTAATTCCTAACTATAACGTGCCTGAAACCTATGGTTTTTTTCAGTGAATATATATATATATAGATATATATATATTATCTTGAATCCAACAGGTAATAATACAGCACAGGATACCTGTTTCATCAGCCACTGATTTTTATTCCAACATTTTTGCCAAAATTACGCTTTTCGGCCAAGGCACCGGCCTTGTTCACAAACAGTGGGCACCATATTGAGCTCACTTAAGTAGTGTGACACATTTTTTCTTGCAATTATTGTTCTTTTCACAGCGCTAATACTGTTCATGCCGATTTTCTTAAATTAAAAATACCACAGTTAATGCAAATAGTTAGTGTAATACTGCTATATATATATATATATATATATATATATATATATATATATATATATATATATATATATATATATATATATATTACACCGCAAAAGTTTTGCCCATGAAGGAAAAGCCACTTACAGGTAGGTGAATTTCGTTTTTATTGCAGAAGCTGCAGCCAGGGGGAAAGCACATTCACAACAAAGATTTCTTCAGCCTGACGCGTTTCATGCTCAAACAGCATTTCTTCAGAGGCAGTTCTTTAAGTGAAGTGACGCATGTGGCAGTACTTGAATCATTACGAACCACTCGCCCCAGTGGGCGTCGGCTCACGCTGAGCCTGCTGGTTCTTGTAGTGCCCAAAATAACACTCAAGTGAGCTGCTGCATTTCACAAAAATTAAAGTTAAAATTAAACCACAGTGGGTGCTGCAAAAGTCTTTCTTGCGCTGGACTGCACTTGTAACCTTCCACAAACAACCTCATGTCCTTGAAGCGCTGGTAGACAGATACTTCCAACTCGGTCCACTTCTCTGTGGCAGGGCTTCTCCCACGACCGGGACCAGCCGTTAAACATTACACCGCAAAAGTTTTGCCCATGAAGGAAAAGCCACTTACAGGTAGGTGAATTTCGTTTTTATTGCAGAAGCTGCAGCCAGGGGGAAAGCACATTCACAACAAAGATTTCTTCAGCCTGACGCGTTTCATGCTCAAACAGCATTTCTTCAGAGGCAGTTCTTTAAGTGAAGTGACGCATGTGGCAGTACTTGAATCATTACGAACCACTCGCCCCAGTGGGCGTCGGCTCACGCTGAGCCTGCTGGTTCTTGTAGTGCCCAAAATAACACTCAAGTGAGCTGCTGCATTTCACAAAAATTAAAGTTAAAATTAAACCACAGTGGGTGCTGCAAAAGTCTTTCTTGCGCTGGACTGCACTTGTAACCTTCCACAAACAACCTCCTGTCCTTGAAGCGCTGGTAGACAGATACTTCCAACTCGGTCCACTTCTCTGTGGCAGGGCTTCTCCCACGACCGGGACCAGCCGTTAAACATTACACCGCAAAAGTTTTGCCCATGAAGGAAAAGCCACTTACAGGTAGGTGAATTTCGTTTTTATTGCAGAAGCTGCAGCCAGGGGGAAAGCACATTCACAACAAAGATTTCTTCAGCCTGACGCGTTTCATGCTCAAACAGCATTTCTTCAGAGGCAGTTCTTTAAGTGAAGTGACGCATGTGGCAGTACTTGAATCATTACGAACCACTCGCCCCAGTGGGCGTCGGCTCACGCTGAGCCTGCTGGTTCTTGTAGTGCCCAAAATAACACTCAAGTGAGCTGCTGCATTTCACAAAAATTAAAGTTAAAATTAAACCACAGTGGGTGCTGCAAAAGTCTTTCTTGCGCTGGACTGCACTTGTAACCTTCCACAAACAACCTCCTGTCCTTGAAGCGCTGGTAGACAGATACTTCCAACTCGGTCCACTTCTCTGTGGCAGGGCTTCTCCCACGACCGGGACCAGCCGTTAAACATTACACCGCAAAAGTTATGCCCATGAAGGAAAAGCCACTTACAGGTAGGTGAATTTCGTTTTTATTGCAGAAGCTGCAGCCAGGGGGAAAGCACATTCACAACAAAGATTTCTTCAGCCTGACGCGTTTCATGCTCAAACAGCATTTCTTCAGAGGCAGTTCTTTAAGTGAAGTGACGCATGTGGCAGTACTTGAATCATTACGAACCACTCGCCCCAGTGGGCGTCGGCTCACGCTGAGCCTGCTGGTTCTTGTAGTGCCCAAAATAACACTCAAGTGAGCTGCTGCATTTCACAAAAATTAAAGTTAAAATTAAACCACAGTGGGTGCTGCAAAAGTCTTTCTTGCGCTGGACTGCACTTGTAACCTTCCACAAACAACCTCCTGTCCTTGAAGCGCTGGTAGACAGATACTTCCAACTCGGTCCACTTCTCTGTGGCAGGGCTTCTCCCACGACCGGGACCAGCCGTTAAACATTACACCGCAAAAGTTTTGCCCATGAAGGAAAAGCCACTTACAGGTAGGTGAATTTCGTTTTTATTGCAGAAGCTGCAGCCAGGGGGAAAGCACATTCACAACAAAGATTTCTTCAGCCTGACGCGTTTCATGCTCAAACAGCATTTCTTCAGAGGCAGTTCTTTAAGTGAAGTGACGCATGTGGCAGTACTTGAATCATTACGAACCACTCGCCCCAGTGGGCGTCGGCTCACGCTGAGCCTGCTGGTTCTTGTAATGCCCAAAATAACACTCAAGTGAGCTGCTGCATTTCACAAAAATTAAAGTTAAAATTAAACCACAGTGGGTGCTGCAAAAGTCTTTCTTGCGCTGGACTGCACTTGTAACCTTCCACAAACAACCTCCTGTCCTTGAAGCGCTGGTAGACAGATACTTCCAACTCGATCCACTTCTCTGTGGCAGGGCTTCTCCCACGACCGGGACCAGCCGTTAAACATTACACCGCAAAAGTTTTGCCCATGAAGGAAAAGCCACTTACAGGTAGGTGAATTTTGTTTTTATTGCAGAAGCTGCAGCCAGGGGGAAAGCACATTCACAACAAAGATTTCTTCAGCCTGACGCGTTTCATGCTCAAACAGCATTTCTTCAGAGGCAGTTCTTTAAGTGAAGTGACGCATGTGGCAGTACTTGAATCATTACGAACCACTCGCCCCAGTGGGCGTCGGCTCACGCTGAGCCTGCTGGTTCTTGTAGTGCCCAAAATAACACTCAAGTGCGCTGCTGCATTTCACGAAAATTAAAGTTAAAACTATCTACTGGCGGTCGCCAGTAGATAGTTATAGTTAGGACCGTGTTTCCATAGGAAATCTGCAACATTCTATTTGAAATAACTTTGGCGCCGATTGACGAATCCTCGCGAAATTCTCAAAATAGGTGGGGCGCTCCGCTCCGCTCCTACCCTGAAAGTCTCGGGGGGATTCGTCAAGCGGGGGCTGAGAAAAAGGGGGGGTCCCAAAACGCGTTTTCCCCATGCATTTTTCCTTAGGACCTTTAGTCCGAGCTACAGCCCGAACGGCTGAACAGAATTACTTGAAATTTGGCAGAGAGGTAGCCCTCAGGTCAGGGATGTGCCTTTTGAAGGTCTCGTGTAAATCTGTTCAGTATTTCCTGAGAAAATAGCTTTTAAATCAATACATATATCTATGGGCGCGCTCCGAGCGCGTACCGTAAGCTTACCGTACGTGCACGAGCGCGATTCTGATTGGTTGTTAGATCTCAGTAATCATTCGAATCGGTCGAAACCAGGAAGTGTCGGCCGCCATTTTGTCTCTCGCAGTCTGAGGGGGTGAAAAACAAAGGTGGAGAACGTGAAAAGGGGGCAGGGTGGACAGTTCCTGACCCCTAGCCTTTGTCAGGGGGTCCCAGAAGGACCCCCAAGGGCCAAAATTAATTTTAATTTTTTTTCGAAAAATCGCCAAATGCGCGTAGCGTACGCGCACGGCGTAAACGGAGAAATTCCGCGAGGAAAAATTCCGTGAACTTCGCGTAACTATTATGCGTACCGTGCGCGCACGGCAAAATCATTTTTTTAAAAAGGAAAGCTTAAAAAAAAATAAAAAAAATTGTGAGGTAAGGTTGGCTCTTAAAAGAGCCGTTGGATTAATACAGGGATGGAGGAAAGAAAGAATGGGAATATTATGAGCGTCTACAAACGTGCTGGTCTATCTTATTGTTAATAAGGGAAACACTGGTCTCCCCAAAAACAATAAGACCACAACACGTTGTACACCTCATTGAAACCCTCCAAAATCGAGGGTTAATGTCCAGAGGAGCAGAAGAAGGTGATGCTCCCACCTCAGAGGAAGGGCTCAGCTGAGCTGCCGATGATGTACTCGGCTGAGCTTCTGAGGTTGGGCTCCGGTGACTTACTGAAGAGTTTTCTTCAGTATGTCGAGCAAAGGTCCTGGGATGTTTATCCCTAAGGTGTCTCTTCATAGAGTGATTTCCAAAGGAATACTTCTTCCTTGGATCTCCTCTAGATAAAACACGGTCACAAAGTGTGCAAGTGACCAATGGAGCATTGACCTTTTTCTGCCCCTCTGGAAAAGTAAAATACTCCCACACAAAAGAATCCTTTTGTTTCCTCCTTCTCTGTCTGATGATGGTGCTGCTAGGCTCACTCTCAGAAGAGGTCTGCTGCTCTGCCATTGTATCTCAATGTCAATTCAGCTCCTTCTCCTAGGGGATCTCAAGCAGTAATGAGGGTAATGGGTATGGTGTGGGAAGTTTCTGGAACTGAAAGTAGTTTCAACCAATGAAAAGTGTTCTTTGTGGATCACATGACCTACCGTGCGCGCTCCGTAAGCTTACGGTACGCGCTCGTAAACAAGTACGCATGCGCAAACGTGACGCTTACGGAGCGCTTACGGAGCGCGTATGTAAGACGCACTCGCGCATGCGCATTACACGCCCCTGCGTAACCGCGACGTTGCTTCCGCGCAACGCGCATGCGTGTACGCGTACGTCACGTACGTATCACGTAAGCGCACTGTACTTATGACGTACGGAGCGCGTAGCGTCAGCTTACCGTACGCGCATCGTATCACGTAAGCGCACCGAACTTATGACGTACGGAGCGCGTAGCGTCAGCTTACCGTACGCGCACGGAAAAAAATGCAAAAAATAAATTAACCATTCCATAATGCAGGATATAGTACATATATTATTTTATACATAGGTTTACCAAAAATCTCAAAAAAAAATTTGCATTTAAAAAACCGTACAAATTCACTGAAAAAACCATAGGTTTCACACACGTTATAGTTAGGAATTAGCATTTAAAAAACCTTGCAAATTCACTGAAAAAACCATAGGTTTCCATAGGAAGAGCATTTTTTGTTTTGCTTATAACTTTGGCGTCGTTTGATGAATCTTCATGAAATTTTCCAAACTAATTCTCTGTTCATATCAGCTCCTATGTTGAAAGTTTGGGGGTGATTTGTCAAGGGGGGGCCGAGAAAAAGGGGGTCCCAAAACATGTTTTCTCCATGTTAATTTCCTTACGAAACTTTAGACAAGGCTACAGCTCGAACGGGTGAATGGAATTACCCCAAATGGCAGGGAGAAGGGTCTTGGTCTAGAAAGCGTGCTTTTGTTTATTTGGCGTAAATCCGTTCAGTAGTTTTGGAGAAATATCAAAATTTACAGATATCGATATTTGGGAATTCTGCCATCTGATTGGCTGAGGCGTTACGAGCACGAGCTTGCTGCTTATTGGCTGCGAGCGGTGTAACTAGGAAGTGTTGGCAGCCATTTTGGGATTCTGTTGAAGCGAGTAAGGGGAAAAAAGGGCGAAAAAAGTAGGAGGGTAGGAGCACTGTAACCTCTGTGGGGTGTTTAGGGTGTGCTATATAGGGGGTGCTAAGCGAAATACTCATTCCTATCGGTCTGAAAGTGCTGGGCTACCGTAATTTAAGTGAGGTATTGCCTAGAGTCTGATGCTGCTAAGGTGAGCTGCTGCGGGACTCGGGGATTAAAGCGTGAGCCCAAACTGTGTGTCTTATGTTGTGAAGTCAGGTGCCCTCTCTGTTGCACCACACCTGTGGAAGTAGTGTCAGCATGTGTTTATACCTACTAGTTCGAACTACTGACCCCTACTGGTCTGAAAGTGCTGGGGTACGGAAAATATTTGAGGTATTGTCTAGAGTCTCATGCTGCTTAGCTGAGCTACTGCCGGAATCGGGGATGAAAGCGTGAGTCCAAACTGTGTGTCATATGCTGTGAAGTCAAGTGCTCTGGCCGCTGTGCCACATCTGTGCAAGTAGTGTCAGCATGTAGTTATACCTACTCGGAGGAACTTTTGTTTCGAATATTGTAACTTGTGTATGGTGCTTAGGGGGTGTTATACAGTGAGTGCGAAGGTAAATTTGCGCGTACCAATTTAGGTATTTGGAAAGTGCAAACTACTCACTCGTACGGGTCTGATGGCTCTGGGGGCGTAAGCTGAGCTGCTGCCAGACTTGGGGATAAAGGCGCTGAACTACTGACCCCTACCGGTCTGAAAGTGCAGGGTACGGAAATTAAGTGAGGTATTGCCTAGAGTGTTATGCTGCTAAATGGAGCTGCTGCTGGACTCGGGGATGAAACCGTGAACCCAAACTGTGTGTTCTTTGCTGTGAAGTCATGTGCTCTGGGTGCTGTGCCACACCTGTCCAAGTAGTGTCAGCAATATTTTATACGTAGTAGGAGGAAGATTTGTTTGGAACACGGTAACTTGTATATGGTGCTGGTAAGTGATCCGCAGCACTTGCAAAGGCAGTGCACCCAGGACATGCAGAAGACGTGCAAGGTATAGGTGGACGTGAATGGAGTCGACCATGTGTGCCCTGCTATGCGTCAGTGGCTCTGCTTGTAGCTGCACTGGCTTTCCATGTGCCAGTCTTCTGGATGAAATGGCACAGCTTGGTGCAATGAGCCGGGTCTGTGTGCAATGGGTACAGGGCAGGGTTGTGGTGGGAGTATGTGTGAAGGCCATTTTACGCACGCTAACTACGAAGAAGGACTTTTGAGTGTGGGATGTCCACTCGTTGTTATCAAATCGGGCAGTGGGTAGTGTGGGAGACGGATGCAAATATTATCGTATCTGTCAGGGGGAGTTGGCTATTTGCAAGTTTCTTCTTGGAGCAGCAGATGTGTTAGCGCAAGATAGCTCAGACAAAGAACCTTTCATCCTTACAGTAACTTCTCCAGGTGCATTCATACAAGATGTGTACAAAGGCCGGTCGTGGGTGTTGTGGGATGTCTGCAACCCTGGTCATCATGGATGAGATGCCCAGCAAGTGGCACATGGGCGGGTTCACTCTGTGTTACATTGCCAAACAGCTGCTCCTCCCTCCAACAAGCCCCCACACTTTTGTGCGCTGCGCTGTTGTATCCCGTGCTCTCCTACGGCACACCTTTGTAATGCCTATTGGTGCATGTCCTGCTGCATTCCAATCACACCGTGACACTGCCGTTTGGAGGTGGTGTATGCCACTTTACAACATTGACTGCTGCGGCCCTTGTGAAGGCCACAGCAGAACACAGAGACACACTTACTGCACTTCTTGCACACGGACATGTGTGAGACACTCCGTTCCCTTTGCCGCTTTTGCATGCAGGAGGATGCATGCGTAGCTACATCTCCAGGCTCACTGCCAACGCTGAGGTGACCTGGTAACGTCTGCAGAAGGCAGCACACTGTGATGTTGCAGGGCCATGCCTAACATGCTAACACAATGACCACACGGACATACTTGCTCAGATGCGAGTTCAGGGGGCATTGGCGGTCCTGGGGTTGTTGCGAGGAGTGTTATGGCCCTCATCGGTATCCGTGTATCATGCTCATTGACTGTATGGCACCTGTGGGTGTTCAGGTGTGGCTCTTGGTGTGTTCCTTTACATGGTGCAGGTAGTCATCCTGCTTAATACCAGCAGAAAGCAGGTGTAAAATCTCTGGTGCTAACGCGACTTATCGACGGAATTTGTTTTGCTTTGTACTTTTTTCGCTTTCGTTGTGAAAGTTGTGATGTGGTTTTCTCGTGTACAGAAAAATAAACAAACTGGGCAGTGTATCCCGTCAAGATCCAGCACCTGACTCACTATTCCCAATTAATATAAATACAATGAGATTTCTTTATTGATTTTGTGTGTACACTATAAATGCACCCACTACCACAGTGGAATTCAATACAGGATTTTAGTAATTAGAATAGATTGCAAGGGTGCACCTAGTGTGTTTTTGCACGGGAACGACTACTCTGCATCTCATTATCAGCACTTTAATGCAACTAAAGTTGAGATAAATCTAACACACTTTTCAGAAGCTGGTTCAAACTGCAGACATCACAAGTATTCCCGCCATAACTGCCCCAAAATCTAACACCATGGCGGACACCACCAAATAACAGTAATAAGAACGAGAAAGAGTGACACAGCACTTAACAACCAAAAACTTTATTGAAATTTAAAAAACTCAACACAACAAGGCGGAAGACTCCTGTCGGGTCCATCACTGTCGACGACACAGCCTGGAAAATAAAGCACAAAATAAGGACGTGTGTAATGCGCATATCAGAGGAGTGAGACACAGAGAAAAAGAGAAGGAAAAAAAGCCAGAGAGAAAAAGAGAGGGAAGGAAAGAAAGGGAGTGAGAAAGGGAGAAGGGAGAGAGAGAGAGATAGAAGGAAAGGAAGGAAGAGAGTGAGAGAGAGAGTGAAGAGAGGGAAGTGAGAGAGAGAGAGAGACACTGCCACCCCTGCACAGCCATGACCAAATAATTACCTGCTGCAACCGGAGTGTCTACCACTGGGCACTCCACATGCCCGTCAAAGCTCCGCGGCCCGGCAGATCGCACAGATGTTGCTGAGTCCTGAGTCATGAATGGCGGAGACCACATCAGCTTCTCTGCGGCCCAGCAGATCTAACACACGTCGCTGAGTCCTGAGTCATCAATGACAGAGACCACATCAGGTTTGGGTGCCGCTAACCCTGTGCAACTCAAGTTGGTGCCACGTGGTGGTAGGCCCCTGACGGCCACATCAGCTTCGGGTGGCACTAACCCTGTGCAAGTCAAGTCCGCGCCTCGTGGTAGTAGGCCCCTGACGGCCATGCAGCTCAGGGTGCGACTAACCCTCTGCACAACTCTTCATGGACTCTTCATGATTCAGACCCGTGGACCATCCGCCATCCAGTCACTACCGGCAATAAAGGATGTGACGTTGTCGATGCATTATATTTGCGTGGTCACATGGCCTGTGACGTATGTGCCGGATGGGTTTGGTGTGTGTGCAAACCTGCCCTCAGGGAGTGGCCGTGACATGTTGACAACTAGAGCACTGACCTGCACACCAACAGCGAGAACGCCTGCGTCAGGTAGGTATGTGGGGGAGTGAAAACGTGTTTTCTCAATGGATTTTCCATAGGAAACTTTAGACAAGGCTACAGGTCAAACTGCTAAACTGAATTACGCCAAATTTGGCAGGGAGCAAGGTCTTGGTACAGAAAGCGGGCTTTCTCGCATCGAGTGAAAATATAAAAGAAAGGTCTCGGGGGCAATTTAATATACCGGAGCTCTGTTTCTGCAAGATAACTCTAATTACTAAGGCATTTCTGAAAACATATCAGAGTTCTTTCTGTGAGAGATACCCCTTTCACGCTGCCTCTCCCCACATCAGCAGGTAACGCACCCTCTTCCCACATTACCAACATACCCCCAACAACCTTCTTGGGCCCGGAAGTGTCCCTGTGCGGTTGGACAAATAAGAATCTTAGTCTTGTATAGGTTTACATATGAAACATGCTATTTAAAGAAAACAACAACAAATAAAACTGAAGGCAGTCTGGGGCTGTGGTCGCTGCCACAAAGTTGGGGTCACTGCCATTCAGGACTCAGGACACAGTTCCACATGTGAGATTGGCTTGTGTTGAAGAGGATTAGTGGCACCACGTGTCGCTGGCTTGTGTTGAACAGGGTTAGTGGCACCTTGTGTCGCTGGCCTTGCATATGGAAATATGCCACACAGATCGAAGGGAGTTTGGTGCTGTGGTCGCTGCTACGGACTTGGGGTCACTGCCATTCAGGACTCAGGACACAGTTGCATATGTGGGATCGGCTTGTGTTGAACAGGGTTAGTGGCACCACGTGTCACGGCTTGTGTTGAACAGGGTTAGTGGAACCACGTGTCAAAATTTCAAATTGCGAGCTCTGTGGCTCACAGTGTAGACTGTTGTTGAGTGTTTGTTTGCACTTGAAGAGGAATTTGTTGATTGTACTAAAGGTATAACTGATATGAAAAAAGTTCTTGAAGTAAGGATACTAAAAGGATATTATGTAGGTTTTAGACCTGTGACAGTTACGTGCCTAGTGGACTCTGTAATTAATGAATCAAGATTTAATTTTAATTGTGAACCCTACTGACCGCAGTGTAGGCGTACCATGAAAAGATGAAATATGTAAAGAATACACTGTCGAAGTGTATGAGCCTGTGATGCTGCTTGGTGCGGATGGAGCGCAGTGAGAGCTATGTCTCTTGCCCACTGCGTCATCTGCAATCGTGACTGTATCTGAATTGTGAGTCCTTCTGACCACAGTGTAGGCCAGAGGAAGCGGTGAGCAAGGGCCCACAGCCACATGCATAGGTTGGTGGTTGCTGCCACGGACTTGGGGTCACTGCCATTCAGGACTCAGAACACAGTTACACATGTGGGATCGGCTTGTGTTGAACAAGGTTAGTGGCACCACGTGCCGCTGGCCTTGCATATGGAAATATGCCTAACTGATCAGAAGGAGTATGCTACTGTGGTCGCTGCCACGGACTTGGGGTCAGTGCCATTTAGGACTCAGGACACAGTTACACATGTGGGATCGGCTTGTGTTGAACAGGGTTAGTGGCACCACGTGCCGCCGGCCTTGCATATGGAAATATGCCTAACTGATCAGAGGGAGTATGCTGCTGTGGTCACTGTCACGGACTTGGGGTCACTGCCATTTAGGACTCAGGACACAGTTACACATGTGGAATCAGCTTGTGTTGAACAGGGTTAGTGGCACCATGTGTTGCTGGCTTGTGTTGAACAGGGTTAGTGGCACCACGTGCCACTGGCCTTGCATATGGAAATATGCCTAACTGATCAAAGGGAGTATGCTGCTGTGGTCACTGCCACAGACTTGGGGTCACTGCTATTTAGGACTCAGGAGACAGTTACACATGTGGGATCGGCTTGTGTTGAACAGGGTTAGTGGCACCACGTGTTGCCGGCTTGTGTTGAACAGGGTTAGTGGCACCATGTGTTGCGGCTTGCGTTGAATTCTGCCTGAATAAGTTCACGTGGTGATGACTTGTGGTACAGTGAGTTAGTGGCACCTGAAGCACTCAGCGTGTGCGCACCCTGCGATGATGCGTGGTCCGGGCGGGCCTCACTGGTAGCAATGCCTTTACATGCTGTGAAAGAATTTTCATAGCAGTCAAAATTACCAAGTAATTCCATTTCAGTCCTCCAAGGTTTGAAGAGTTGGAGAAGAGCTAAACAGAAAAACTCTCTCCTATCTGGAGTATCACAACTTAATTTCCTGTGATTAATCAAATTTCCTTTGGCATTCTTTAAGAAACATCCATCAGATCCAATTACAACATATTTCACTTTATTTATTTTGTCTGTAAAGAGTTTTCTAAAACTATAATGTTGCAGTATTTCATATAGACATGTTTTCCAGGTATGGACTTCTATTTGGATAGTATGCGAGGAACAGGAATTGAGTTATCTGCAACATATTGTCTGTCCATATTTGCATTCCACATCTTCAAAAGTACTGGATTGTAATCATTAATGTACTTTGATTCTTCTGTTCTTTTTTTATTATTAGAAGTATTTTTGGGTGATTTTTGAGTGATAGTATGCCTCACTGCTGACATAAAACTGTTCACTCTTTCTTGCGATGACTTATGGTGCACATAGTTAGTAGTATCTTTGGTGCTCAGCGTGTACATACCCTGCGATGATGCGTTGTCCGGGAGGGCCGCATTCGGAGCAATGTCTTTTGTCCATTGAATTCTGCCTCAGTAAGGCGACGTGTCGATGTCTTGTGGTGTACTGAGTTAGTAGTATCTTTGGCGCTCAGCGTGTACGTACCCTGCGATGATGCGTTGTTCGGGAGGGCCGCATTCGGACCAATGTCTTTTGTCTATTGAATTCAGCCTCAGTAAAGCAACGTGTCGATGTCTTCTGGTGCACTGAGTTAGTAGTACCTTTGGCGCTCAGCGTGTACATACCCTGCGATGATGCGTAGTCCAGGAGGGCCGCATTCGGAACAATGTCTTTTGTCTATTGAATTCTGCCTCAGTAAGGCGACGTGTCCATGTCTTGTGGTGCACTGAGTTAGTAGTACCTTTGGCGCTCAGCGTGTACGTACCCTACGATGATGCGTTGTCCGGGAGGGCCGCATTCGGACCAATGTCTTTTCTCTATTGAATTCAGCCTCCGTAACGCGACATGTCGATGTCTTCTGGTGCACTGAGTTAGTAGTACCTTTGGTGCTCAGCGTGTACGTACCCTGCGATGATGCGTTGTCCGGGGGTGCCGCACTCGGGCCAATGTCTTTTGTCTATTGAATTCTGCCCCAGTAAGGCCACATGGCAATGACTTATGGTGCAGTCAGTTAGTGGCATCTGAAGTACTCAGCGTGGGCGCACCCTGCGATGATGCGTGGTCCGAGAGGGCCGCACTGGGAGCAATGTATCTTGCGAACTGCACTGCATCATCCGCTATCGCTACTCCATCTGAATTGTGAGGCCTGCAGTCCGCAGTGTAGATCGAAGACAGTAGTCTGTACAGACATAAGTCTGCGGTGCTGTGCCGCTGGGTTCGCAGGGGGCCTGTGTCGAGGAGAGCCGGGTCATGGCGGCAGCCTCGTGGCAGGGTGAGGCCCGCCGCTCTGGCACAGTCGTTGGTCTTCACAGTTCACAAGTGAACCACGCCCAGAGCCCCGGCCTATTTATTCACACTCCTACGCTGAAGTGGCGTGCATCAGACCAGCCCACTCCGGTTACCCTTATGCTTACAGGGGGGGACGATACAGCTACATGACTGAGATCGTCCTTAGTGTTTGACGTAACATGGTTGGGTCCACTGTCCACAACAGTACAAGCACCAGTAGTATTTGTGCACATGGAGAGGTGTGTGTTCTGCATACTGAGATGTGTCCAGCACATCACCGCTACACTTTGCATTGTGTGCATTGTTATTCATGGGTGAATTGCTTCCTTCACATATAGTTTGTTCACACCTTTCCCAATATTCAGCTATTGTGTGGCTGAGGGGCCATGCTGTTTTCGGAAAGTTCGCTGTCTTGTTCTGCGCTGCCTCGGTGGTAGAGGGGTGGGGTCCTGAGGGTGGTGGTGGGTGTTGTGGCGTTCTTGGGTGTCGGAGCTGCTTGATCAGTAGGTCTATGACATGTGTTGGTCTTCAGATGTGGCTCTGGGCTGGGTTCCCTTTCATACTGTATGTAGTTGTTTAATATTTAAAAAACAATAAGACATTAAATAATATATAAATACAAAAAATACAAAAACAATTTTTAGGATATTAAAGTTACAAAATATCACATTTTTTTCAAAATTGCTGAGAAAAACATAGGTTTTATGAACATTATAATTAGAAATTAGCATTTAAAAAATCTTTGAAATTCACTGAAATTCCTATAGGTTTCAGGCACGTTATATTTAGAAATTAGCATTTAAAAAACCTCCACCACCTCCCCGAGCTAAGTTCAATATGGGAGGGGGCCCCTCCAAGGCCCTGGGGACCGCCACCCCACAGGCCCGGCTCCAGCAATGTCCCGGTGTGCCTACTCAGCCCTGCCATTGCAAACTTCTGCTTCGCTTCATGGAAGCGAGAGCAGGAAAACTGCTCTCGCTTCCATGAAGTGAAGCAGATTTGCTTTGGGGCAAAGGGAACTGCATGTCATCAGCTCCCTCTGCGCAAAAGCATTGCTGGCTCCTGCAGGAGGCGGGGATCCGGCAGGGACCACGGGGGCATTGGGGCTCCCCCTGCGATCCTCAGTGTGAGGTCAGGCTCTGGGGCATGGGGTCCCCGGGGCCAAAAGTGGCCAAGGGAAGGAAGACTACGTGGCCCCCAACCGTAAAGTTGAAAAAAAGAGGCAAAGCCCTGGGGGATGGGGTCCCCAGGGCTGAAAAAGGCCACAGGAGGCGGCCCTCTCCTTTACATGTAGATTATTTGTTTTTAAAGTGGCCATGCTCCGGGGATAGGGTCCCTTCCCGTTTGAAAAAAATAAAATAAAAAAATGGCTCAGGCCCTGGGGGATGGAGTACCCAGGGCCCAAAATATATTAAGAGAAGGGAGGACACACAGCCACCCATTTAAAAAATAACACAAAAGAGAAGCTGGCATCTCGCAGGAGGCCCCACCCCCTCCCTGCACCACTCTGCAAACCCGCCTCCTGGAGCGTTCTGGGTTGGGGGTAAAGTCACCTTGAATTGTAAGAGTCCTTAGGGGCCAACTAGCCCACCAAGTACCTCCAGTAAGCCCCACACAGTGGGATTGTTGGGAGGTGGCCTGAAGCCACACCCCTTTTTACACCACTCTGCAAACACGCCTCTTGGGGTACTATTGGTGGGGCGATGAGGTTCTCTTGTGTCCTGAGGACCAAAGGACTAAAGTGGACTTCATCCCCTGAGCAGCATTGTGCCAAGAGGCACGTTTGCAGAGTAGTGTAAAAGGGGGGCATGGCCTCAGACCACTCTCAGCAATCCAGCTGTGTGGGGCTTACTAGCGGTAACAGGAGGGCTAGTGGCCTCCAGGGACCATCAGGAGGCAAGGGGACTTCAACCCCCAACCAAGAGCGCACCAGGAGGTGTGTTTGCAGAGTGGTGGAGAAAGGGGGTATGGCCTATGTCCACCTCTCAGCAATCCCACTATCTGGGCTTACTGGAGGTAACAGGAGGGCTAGTTGGCACCTAAGGACCCCCAGCAGCAAAGGGGACTTTAATACCCATCCAAGAGCATGCCAGGAGGTGCGTTTGCAGAGTGGTGGTCAAAGGGGGCGTGGCCTGCTATGAGAATTTAGCAATCCTGCTGTGTGTGGAACTTACTGGAGGTAATAGGAGAGGTAGTTGCTCCCCAAAGATGTCTTTGGGGGCCAACTACCTCTCCTGTTACCTCCAGTAAGTCCCACACAATGAGATTGCTAAGAGGTCTTCAGAGGACACGCCCCTTTCTCCACCACTCCGCAGAGGCGCCTCCTGGCACACTACGGGTTGGAGGATGAAGTCCACTTTAGTCCTGAGGGACTTTGGGGGCCAAGAATCCATCCAGGTACCTTCTGTAAATCCTACACAGCAGAATTACTGGGCGCTGGTCAGAGGCCCAGCACCCTTTCTCCACGACTCTGCAAACACGACTACTAGTTAAAGATGCATTTGCAATGTAATAGGTTTTACATTTAGGAGAGTTAGAGCTATTGGCGTTGTAAATGTAAACGTTTTTTAGTAATGTTTTTTGGAGTGGAGTGGATGTACGTTGTGTGTAGTGAAATTATGTGGTATGTTGTGCAGTGAAATTATGTGGATAGAAAGTATGTGGTATTTAGTGTATAGGAATTATGTAGAGTGGGATTATGTGTTATGGAGAGTAATTATGTGGTATGGTAGTCTGTGTTGTGGAGTGATAACCTCAGGTTAGTCTCCCTCATTTCCATAGAAGCTAAACTATAAACTCAATGAGACAAAAAAAGAAGGAACCACTGAGGAGCACTTTTGGACCTAGTCAGAGGTATGAGCAGGGCCACTGCAATTATGCGACTGTTTGGCTGCACGACTTTTGCACAATTATACATTTTCCGCATTTGCCACATAATCCATCATTTGCTGCATAATCTGCAGATCTGAAAAAAAGCTTGTTTCTAGTTCAAACGGCTCAAACATTACCAAAAATGCAGCAACTAGTGTTACAGCGTGGTGGAAGGCCCTTTGCAAACCTAGAATGGTCACCTGTTTCTTATTGCTAAATGTGGGTGTTAAATTGATAGTAATGGTGTGCAAACCACTCTTGCTTCTTTCTGCGCCTCTCTGCACTTCTGTTGCTTCTTTCTGCACCTTTCTTTCTTTTTCTGTACTTCCATTGCCTCTTTCTCCACATCTCTTCTACTTTCTACACCCTTCTTCCCTCTTTTTGTACCTCTCTTGCCTCTTTCTGCACCCCTGATCCCTTTTTATGCACTTCTTCCTCTTTCTGCACCTCTTTTGCCTCTTTCTGCACTTCTCTTGCCTCTTTCTGCACCTCTGTTGCTTCTTTTTACAGTTCTCTTGCCTCTTTCTGCATCCCTCTTGCCTCTTACTGCACCTCTGTTGTTTCTTTCTGCACCTCTCTTGCTTCTTTCTTCACCTCTTCCTCTTTCTCCACCCCTTTCTGCATCTATGTTGCTTCTTTCTGCACTTTATCTTGCCTCTTTCTGCTGTGGAAATATGGATTTTTCTGGTCAGTTATGTCCCCTATCTTGGACCCCAACGGTTCTATGTGCATGTTACAAGTACATGTATGTTCCCTCCAGTTCCAGTTATGAAGACGCAAATACATGTGCGTCCACCGTTAACATGTCCTCTTTCAGATCCGCCATGAATGGGCCGGATATTCCATTCCTAAGTACAAAAGGCCACCGCCTTTATATGGTTCACTTATGCCATTTTACAGTCCAGGCAAGTAGGCCCTGATTCTGTCATCAAGCTTTTCTTGCTTTCTGTCTCTGAAGCTCCAGTCCGAGCCTGCATCTGTGACCATGAACTTTGTCTCATCCTCTGCGCGGCTCACGATGCCTGACATCAGCTTGCTGCCTGCCAAGAACTGTATTTCACCTTCGAAATTATCTGCTCCGCTCCCTGCCCAATGCATTCCTGTCTAGTAGTTTAAGTAAACATTCTGCCAGCTACCGAGCAAAGGCCCGGCTTCTCTGTCTTTATACAAGTAATTCATAGCCCTGTTACTATGGAAGATTCCTGCCCTCGCATCTAGTGTAGACACTTAGACGCTTGTACACGCACTAACAGTCAGTATAGTTAGTATAGAATAAGATTCTACTCTAAGAGACCTCTCTTTTGGATAACATAGTTCTTTAAACATAGGATGTTAGATATGATTTGGGATTAGGTTGACTTGACCCTCCAGACATCTGTCGCCACATGTAGAGCCAAATGTCAAGTCCCCTTCACCCCCTAGCTGCACGTCAATCACACGTCATGCTGCTGCGCGCGCATTTCTGCCAAGTATTTCTGCTGACATTACGAAATTCTTTCATGGAACCACCCCATTATGACATCATACCTGATGACGTTCCTTTGTTACGCCCAATCACGCCCATTTTCATTACGCATGAATAATGTTATCTTCCTTATCAATTGTTACGCCTCTCGCATTTGCTTCACTGTAATGCCTATTGTATAAAAGTGATTAATTATCAATAATGTATGTACTTCACTTCCTGAACCTCCGTGGTGATGGAACCTGGAGGCCACGATTCCGAATCGTCCACTGGAATAAAGCCCATTCCGAACCTCTAATACCACGGATTTTGCCTCTTATTTATTGAGCTATTTTTATTATGTTCTGTATCAAATTAAGTCCCGGTAATTAAATTATTTACCACATAAATGGCGCCCGAATAGGGACACTTTCTCATCTCACGCGCCGGCGGTGCGTTGCAGGCCTGGTCTCCTGCCACAGCTGGACGGACAACAACGCGTACCAGCAGGATTTCCTGTATCTCCCTCCGGTCAAGCGGGGGCGACTGAGGCTGCGATCAACACCCAGACGAGGCGGTGAGAAGTGCGAAGTATCCCGACCAGAGCCTAGCTGAGAGAGCAAGATCCGAGGTATACAGAGGCCCACCAGGTTTCCGATGTCCTGAAGTGTCCGAAGTTGTCGAGTCGAGTCCAGTCCGGTCCAGTTCAGTTCAGTTCCGTTCCGAGGCCTTCCGTTCCGAGCTACCCGGTGAGTACCATTACTGGGGAGGCGTTCTGGCGTGCACATAAGTTGTGCCGGTCCAGACGGGTTTGGGTACACAAATCCGGTCTGCACTGTTTTAGCAGTGTATCTGTACTGTTTAGCAGTATATCTAGTATATCAAGTATATATAAATTCAGAATAATTTCCGTTAAATGTCGAGAATTATGTTTTGTAATTAAGTTTTCTTAGATCATCATCATCATCGCTGCTCATTAAATGTTAAATGTTAAATGTATTAATACGTCCTGCATATTGTGGTGTGAATGACTGTTCATTATCGTGGTTTATTGTATTAAGTTTGTTCAAGATCAAGTATCAGACCAGTTCTCAATATGCCGCTCTTTTCGAAACTAAGACAGATCACAACTAGAAAAGGGGTACTCGAAGAAGCTGTTCCCATTCCTCCTAGGGACACTCCAGGGTACTTCATGTATCATAAACACGGCCTAGACGCTATATTATTTCTTGATCTATGGGTAGACTACACTAAGGAATTACCAGAAAGTCAGAGGTGGCCCGCAGCTGGGACCTGGGATGCAGATTGCATCGTCAAAGTAGAGGAAGAGTTATGGAAAAGGAAAGCCAGACAGTCACAGAAAGACGCCATTGAATTATGGCGTAAAGAATCGTATAGACGCACAGAAAAAGCACGTAGACAGGAAGAGAAGAGTAAAGAGAATTCAAATAAAGTCCGAGAAAATCTATTAATTGAAGAAGGTACACGAGTAAAATCAGAACAAGTAGACAGACAAAGAAATGCCCTTATGAAGGGTATGTATCCCCTTCTGGCCGAAGGATTACCTAAGGCTACTCCGGGGATACCAAAAGACTTGCCACCCCCATTATTTCCAATAAAAGTACATCCTAAGGGGCATCCTAGAACCGCAGAAGATGTTTTCCTTTCCTCATATTTAGATGACGCAGCTCCCGAGTATGCTAACCCCGCCCCACATAGACCGTCGGCCGGGGAGGTTCAACGCCAAGATCCTGTATCTGTATCCTTACAGCATCAAATCCTGACACAAGTTCCGGCAAGCACGTCCGTTTCCACATCTGTTCCTATAGCTACTTCTATAGCTGTGTCGTCCACACCTATAGTTGCTGTATCGCGTTCTACGAATCCTTTCACGCCCGATACTCCAGACGGGGCTACTGGAGGTGCTACCAACATTTTTTCTACGCCACCCAGAATAAATAAACTTACCTTTCAAGAGTCAGCACATCCACGTACCCCCAAACTCATAAATGCCCGCACGCTTAAGGAACTTCTTATAGATTGTAGATATGACCCTGTGCCCGGCAAAGAGGACGAAATGATCATGGCATCATTACGTATCAGACGAGCCGCGGTGTATTTAGGGAAATTACCAGGAATGACTGTGCATCTAGATAATATATATCATTTTGTCCAAACAGGGCGAGATTCTGAAAGTATTAACAGAGCTATGGAATACCAGAAAGTGGAGATACAGGGGGAACTGTTACGTTTCCTCATAAATTGTGTGATCAGAAATCAAGACCGACCGGGGGTAGACCCGGAAACAATGGAAACTCTTACCAGATGGAGCCAGAATATATCAGAAGGGAGACATGATAGGCAAAAATGTATAATAGCCATGTGCAGAAAGATCCGTAAAGAAATAGAACGCCTACACGAAGAGAGATTAGCGGTAGACCAGTTTGAACAAAACGAGGAGGAGGAAGGATCAGGACTGTCCACAGGACAGTCAGAAACCATAGCCTATGTAGGTAGAGGAAGATCTTGTAATAGTACTAGATGCTTTACTGACCCGATACGTCCGATATGTCCAGATAATAACAGGAATTTCCAAACACCTATAATAAATATGAGGTCCCCCGAGCATTCGTTCCAAGCCGCTGATAAATTACTCCGAGAACGAAGGGGCTATCATTTACTCGATTCTATGGATGAACAAGAATTAGCCAGGTCAGCCGTTCATTGGGTTGACAGTCCCGGAAAATATGGTGATGATACAGTAGCACACACATTTTTGAACCTCACCCCAGATGAACAGCGTTTAGCTGGGATTTATATGATTCAACAACTTCTTATACTATATAAAAGCCAACATTCAGATCCTGGTCCCTTACCTGATATATTGACTGAATTACTCACGAATAGATGGAAAGGTTCAGGTACTAAGTTAACTAAGGAAATACTAGAATCCAGAAAGCAGTACATTCTTTTTGTATGTCCAGAACATGTTTCATTGCCCATCAAGGAAAGACCGATGTATTACATGGACAGACAGAATCCCTTACGAGAAGTACACCCAATAAAGGGCGAGGACAATCAGTTTAAACGTGTATTTGTATATACGCCCATATCAAAAATAGAATTGTTAGAAATGAAGAAAGTGGTACCCAGTCATGACAAAGACCCAGCGGGTTTCCACCGAGAAATTAAAGACATGTTACTCATGGGAGAGTATACCTATCCCGACATTATGACAATATTAAAGGTATTAATGCCTGCTGGCATTTATGAAAAACTCAAGGAAAAAGAGTGGGAGGTAGGAGACCAAAAGATAGATTGGACAGCATTAGAAAATGAAGAAAAGGCCCGAGGTCCAGGTTCGGGGCTTGGGGACAAAACTAAAGCACTACCAGGTTTACTAGTACAGGTACTGCCACGTTTATTAACCACGAAAAAGGAAGACTGGGGTGCAATCTCAGCCTGTAAACAAAAGCAAGATGAAGACACTAGTGATTTCTATGCCCGATTCGAAAAATGTTTTGGTATAAATAGTGGTATAAAAGCAAGTAGCGAGTCATACCCACATCTGTTTGTGACAAAATTAGTTGAAAATTCCTTGCCCCAAGTGAAGAATAGAGTATTAAAATTCGAGAGTACCTGGCAAGGTAATACCCCATCACAAATGTTACAAATGTTACAGTACCATTACAATAGAATTAGAGAAGAACAAGAACATGAACAAAGACGCATGAAAGACACGAAAATGAAAATGCTAGTCTCTCAGACAGTTCCAGCTGAAGGACATAAAAAGGGTACGACACATTCTGGTGAGTCAGCAGGACCTGTAAAAGGGACATGCAACTATTGTAAACAGCCAGGACATTACATACACGACTGCCCAGTCCTGAAGCGTAATATCGCCACAGGTATTACAAAAGAAAGACCACGGCCACCTAGACAGGATCAGAATGAACAAGGAGCACCGCAGCATGCACAGGCCATGCCAGCTCCACAACAGTCTATACAGTTTGTGCCAGCCGCACCAGCGTTGCCTGCTGCTGCCACACAAACCACGACACGACAGCTGTACCAGACCGCACAGTATGACTATCCTGATTATCAACGATATGCATGAACCAGCCTAGAGAGGGAAGTTGACTTACCCCTTATCGAGGTCCCTGTAGACCAAGAAGGACCTTATGTACATAGTGAATTATTAGGCCAAGATAGAAAATTTTTACTTGATACAGGGGCAAGTCGAACAACTATAAAACGTAGTGAAGTTCCAGGGGCACCCCTCTCAGGCTCACAGAATATTTCCCTTGGTTTTTCAGGAAAACCTATTGTTAATGAAGTATCACAGCCTCTTCCACTTACGATAGGACCCTTGACCAGAACTACAGATTTATTGCTTACTAAATCATGTCCAGAAAACTTGTTAGGTATAAAAACACTGAAAGCTCTAGGAGCTATAATATGTTGTTCTCCGGAAGGAGTAAGATTGTTTTTACGTGATTTCAAAGGTCACTATGTGTCTCGAGATATGGATTCCCGACTGCAGACTTTACCCACACATTTATGGGCACAAGGCCCTACAGATGTTGGTTGCATGAACATTACACCATATCGAGTCACACTAAAGGCAGGAGTGGTACTACCACGAATGCGACAATACAAGTTACCCCCAGATGCTGTAATGGCTTTACTGCAAATCATTGACGAGCTTATTGGCCAAGGAGTGGTTGTGGAGACCGACTCCAATGTATGTAATTCACCGATAATTCCGATTCTTAAACGAACTGATCCAAAGGCTCCCCCAGTATATCGATTGGTTATTGATCTGCACGAATTAAATAAATGTATTGTACCACAATACCCCGTAGTTCCAGACATCTCTTCATTACTGACAGCTATTGATTCCGAAGCAACATTCTTCACTGTAATTGATCTCAAAAATGCCTTTTTTAGCGTCCCAATAGATCCGGAAAGCCAATACTTGTTCGGATTTAGTTTAAATGGACGTAGCTTTAAATTCACACGCGCACCTCAAGGATTTACAGAAAGCCCCAGCATCTATAGCCAAGCACTGAAACGAGAACTTGACAGTATACACATGCCAGTCAACACTGCTCTGCTTCAATATGTCGATGATCTGCTGATCACCGCCCGAAGCGAACCTGAATGTGAAAAAGCATCACTGACGGTTTTACAATTTCTAGCCAAAAAGGGGCACAAGGTGTCCCCTTCTAAGCTGCAATTCTGTGTCCAGCGAGTTATTTACCTTGGTCACTCGCTGTCCAAGGAGGGAAGGCAGCTTACACCAGATCGCATTCAGTTAATAGCTAACATGCCAATACCCAAGACACAAAAGGAGGTGCGGGCTTTCATAGGCCTCACTTCATATTGTAGGCAGTGGATCCCTCAGTATGCATTTCTAGCAAAACCACTCATTCAATTAACAACACAGGAGGCAGCCACATCGACTGTCCTCCCTTGGACTCAGGAACACACACTAGCTTTTGAAAGCTTAAAGAAAGCTCTATGCCAAGCACCTGTTTTAGCAACACCATGTTATAGAAAACATTTTACACTCTTTGTTACAGAACGAGAAGGTACTGCCTTGTCAGTACTCACACAGGAACAAGCAGGATCACACAAACCGTGTGCTTATTTTTCTAGTACATTAGATCCCGTAGCTCAGGCTCTGCCTGCGTGCCTGAAATCAGTGGCAGCGACAGCTTTAGCAATCAGACAAAGCGATGCCATAGTGTTAGGACATCCATTGACAGTACAAGTACCACATGCAGTAGAGGTTCTTGTGAATCGAACGCAAACACAACACTTGACCATAGCAAGACTTACAGGTTACGAATTAACATTGTTTCAGCCACATATAGAAATCAGACGTTGTAACACATTGAATCCTGCCACACTTTTACCTGTAAATGGAACAGACCCACTAGCTCATGATTGTATTGAAGTTATTACAATAACGACGAAACCCAGACAAGACTTGACAGATGTCCCATTGTCAGACCCAGACCTGACGTTGTATGTAGATGGTTCATGTATGAGAACAGGTACAGGAGAGTTAGTGGCCGCTTACGCAGTCACAACAGACACTGAAATTATTGAAACCAAGTGTATAAATACCTTGTCCGCTCAAGCAGCAGAGCTCGTCGCTCTGACACAGGCCTGTATTCAAGCCACAAATAAAAGAGTCAACATATACACTGATTCACGTTATGCATTCGGAGTTGTACATGACTTCGGCGTGCTGTGGCGAGAGAGAGGTTATTTAACTTCTCACGGTGCCCACATTCAGCACGGACCCCTCATTCATGCCTTATTAGATGCAATACATTTACCCATTGCAATATCGATTATGAAATGCAAAGCTCATACGAAAATTACTGATATTATTTCTCAAGGCAATGATCTAGCTGACAGAACAGCTAAACAGACTGCTCAAACTCAAACATCCGATATGACAAAGACAATAGTCCAGACGCCAACACATTGCATGATGGTTAAGGATCCCACTCTTGATGTAATTGACATACAGACACATGCTACTCCAGACGAAATAAGGAAATGGACTGAATTAGGAGGGATCCAAACGGGTCAAGGATGGATGACGAAAGAAAAATCTGTGTGGTTCCTTCCTGATTCAATGGTCCAAGTCATTATTAACACTGTCCATAGTCCAGTGCATCTAGGAGAGAAAGCTATGCTAGACAGCATTCAACACATTTGGTTCAACAAACATTTACGAGCAGCAGCGAAACAAAAAGTTGGTACCTGTATGATCTATTGTCAGTTCAACCCGGGAAAAAGCATCCCCGTAGAGCAGGGTGGATTTCAGCCTCCTGATCACCCTTTTGAAATCCTCCAGATGGATTATATCCAGATGGAACGATGTCGAGGATTCAAATATGTTCTCGTAGTTGTCTGTGCTCTTTCCCGTTGGACAGAGGCATACCCGGTTTCAGATTACACTGCCCCGACTACTGCCAAACAGTTAGTTCGAGAATTCTTCCCACGATACGGTTTACCACGTGCTGTCTACTCAGATAACGGCCAGCCGTTCTCATCCGAACTAATGAAACACGTTTCACTTTTGTTAGGCTACCAGTGGAAATTCCACTGTGTCCGACACCCCGAGGCAGCAGGTCTCGTGGAAAGACATAATCAGACCCTGAAAATTAGATTGTCCAAAATATGCAGGGAGAAAGGTGTCGACTGGGTAGTAGCATTACCAGTTGCACTCTTTTACATGAGAATGGTAGCACACTCTCGAACAGGGCTATCCCCGTATGAGGTGATCTTTGGCAGACCACCAAATATGTGGGGGACGCCTATACCACGTAAAATAACTGATATTGACTGTAATATGCTGACAGATTATTTGGCTTCCTTGATGTCTGCACTACAATCTTGTCGTTCACAGGTAGCTGCAGCTTTTCCTGACAACACCGAGGTGAAACCCCACGACGTAATTCCGGGGGATCTCGTTTTAGTGAGGAACTTTGATCGAAAGACTCAGCTGGATCCTAGGTGGAGGTCGCCGCAATTGGTCTTGCTCACCACAAGGACAGCCGTGAAGATCGAAGGCAGAAAAGGCTGGGTACATTCAAGTCATATCAAGAAATTTTATGGACTACCATCGGATGTAAAAACTACACCTCGCGTGTCTTCACCCATTGACTCAAAACTTCCTTTGGTTGAATCAAGTAGTCACGAACAATACAAACTAAAACTCAGATCTAATCAGTCGGGCAATTTGATTGTTTAAGTCCTCTCCAAGGTGAAGCGGTTGAATTTGTCTCTGACATGTATCCCTTAGATCTGAATAGAGGAAAAACCCGAAAAATGTTGAAACGACATGCATACTGTAAATCATTGCGTAGTCATTGCACAGTGACGTTATTAATTTTGTTCTTCTTAAGTCTTTTAATAATTATTGCAAGTATATTGTTGCACATATATTATCCTATTTCTAGACACGTTTATAATGTTACTGCTGAACATTCTTTTAGTGAATTACCTCCGCATGAATTGTCATACAGATTTGCGCTGCGCAATAACACTTTTATTAGTATGTTACATCATTCCCATCAGGTTAGCAATGCTACAAATTGTTGGATATGTGGCCGACTCCCTCCCTATCAGAACTATAAAGGAATTCTACCTCTTTTTCCATACCCGTTCACACACAACGGCTCCTGTGGAGCATGGTTTAGCTTAATTAATTCCTTAGATTCAAATTCTGCAGTTTATCAAGACAACTGGGTATGGGGAAATCTGAACTTAGTTTTACTTAAAGTCTGCCACCCCAACAAGGAGGGACTTCCCAAAAGAACAGGAACTGATCTAGAAAATGAAGTATATGGATTAGGTAATTTTACGCTTAATCTCTTGATCTTGAACGTCGAATCCGAAGCTACTCCAAGTTTGCCCGCCATGTCAGTATTTCCAGTAAAAGGTGAATTATGTGTGAGAAAGAATGGTTCCATACATATGGGCCATAGTAGATGCACCACTGTAATAGAATTCAGTGATCAAGGCAAGTCGACATTTAGAGCTTCCCGCCATTCCTATTTTATATGTGGTCAGACGGCATATGTACGTTTGCCTCTAGATTGGGATGGTACCTGCTACATTGGATTCCTTTTGCCACCTGTTTTTTTAGCTCCTCCTGATTATCACAGAAATACTCATTTAGTACACAATAGAGAAAGGAGAGATCTCCCAATAGTCGATTACACTGAAACAGCATGGGAAAAATACACAGATTTCAATAAAGGTCTCTTTCCCTATATAGGTACCGTTACTAATAGTAAGCTGATACGTAGATTAACTAGAACCCTTGAAGCAGTAGTGAATGAAACTATTTCCGCCTTAGGCAATTTAACAGAAGAGCAGTCTGCCATGCGGATTGTTGTGCTTCAAAATCGTCTTGTCCTTGACGTCATCTTGGCCGATAGGGGCGGAGCTTGTAGGGTCATCGGATCAAGCTGCTGCGTATTTATACCAGAAAATTCGCCATCTGTATATAAAGCTATAACCCGCCTTCATAAGATTGTGAGCCAGATACACCAGAATCCAGGCACTTGGACTTGGTCCGGGTGGTTTTGGAGCGTGTCATCAGCCTGGGGATGGAGAGTTCTATCCTTCCTAGGTATTGGCCTTCTCATACTATTCAGTTGCTGCTTATGCCTGCAATGTGGACCAGCGATTTGTGGTCTGTGTGCCACATCGTGTATTCCACATCAAGATTTTCGTTCAAGATCCCGGAAGAAGAAAGAAGAACAAATGATGCTATATGAACAGATCAATGGATTGATGAAGATTGATATCTCTTGACGGGCAAGTAGGGGACAAGGAGGGAATGTGGAAATATGGATTTTTCTGGTCAGTTATGTCCCCTATCTTGGACCCCAACGGTTCTATGTGCATGTTACAAGTACATGTATGTTCCCTCCAGTTCCAGTTATGAAGACGCAAATACATGTGCGTCCACCGTTAACATGTCCTCTTTCAGATCCGCCATGAATGGGCCGGATATTCCATTCCTAAGTACAAAAGGCCACCGCCTTTATATGGTTCACTTATGCCATTTTACAGTCCAGGCAAGTAGGCCCTGATTCTGTCATCAAGCTTTTCTTGCTTTCTGTCTCTGAAGCTCCAGTCCGAGCCTGCATCTGTGACCATGAACTTTGTCTCATCCTCTGCGCGGCTCACGATGCCTGACATCAGCTTGCTGCCTGCCAAGAACTGTATTTCACCTTCGAAATTATCTGCTCCGCTCCCTGCCCAATGCATTCCTGTCTAGTAGTTTAAGTAAACATTCTGCCAGCTACCGAGCAAAGGCCCGGCTTCTCTGTCTTTATACAAGTAATTCATAGCCCTGTTACTATGGAAGATTCCTGCCCTCGCATCTAGTGTAGACACTTAGACGCTTGTACACGCACTAACAGTCAGTATAGTTAGTATAGAATAAGATTCTACTCTAAGAGACCTCTCTTTTGGATAACATAGTTCTTTAAACATAGGATGTTAGATATGATTTGGGATTAGGTTGACTTGACCCTCCAGACATCTGTCGCCACATGTAGAGCCAAATGTCAAGTCCCCTTCACCCCCTAGCTGCACGTCAATTACACGTCATGCTGCTGCGCGCGCATTTCTGCCAAGTATTTCTGCTGACATTACGAAATTCTTTCATGGAACCACCCCATTATGACATCATACCTGATGACGTTCCTTTGTTACGCCCAATCACGCCCATTTTCATTACGCATGAATAATGTTATCTTCCTTATCAATTGTTACGCCTCTCGCATTTGCTTCACTGTAATGCCTATTGTATAAAAGTGATTAATTATCAATAATGTATGTACTTCACTTCCTGAACCTCCGTGGTGATGGAACCTGGAGGCCACGATTCCGAATCGTCCACTGGAATAAAGCCCATTCCGAACCTCTAATACCACGGATTTTGCCTCTTATTTATTGAGCTATTTTTATTATGTTCTGTATCAAATTAAGTCCCGGTAATTAAATTATTTACCACACTGCACCCCTCTTGCCTCCTTCTGCACCTCTTGTTTCTTTTTTCACTGCTCTTGCTTCGTTCTGCACCCCTCTTGCCTCTTTCTGCACCTCTGTTGCTTCTTTATGCACTTCTCTTGCTTCTTTTGGCACCTCTCTTGCTTCTTTCTGCACCCCTCTTTCCTCTTTCTGCACCCCTCTTCCCTCTTTCTGTACCTCTCTTGCCTCTTTCTGCACTCCTGTTGTTTCTTTCTGTACCTCTGTTGGTTCCTTCTGCACTGTTCTTGCTTCTTTCTGCATCTCTTTTGCCTGTTTCTGTAATTCTCTTGTCTCTTTCTGCATTTCTCTTGCCTCCTTCTGTACCTCTGTTGCTTCTTTCTACACTTCTCTTGCCTCTTTCTACACCCATCTTGCCTCTTTCTGCACCTCTGTTGCTTCTTTCTGCACTTCTCTTGCTTCTTTTGGCAACTCTCTTGCTTCTTTCTGCACCCCTCTTCCCTCTTTCTGCACCTCTCTTGCCTCTTTCTGCACTCCTGTTACCTTTTTCTGCAACTCTTTTGCCTCTTTCTGCAGTTCTCTTGCCTCCTTATGAACTTCTGTTGCTTCTTTCAGCACTACTCTTGCCTCTTTCTGTATCCCTCTTGCCCCTTTCTGCTGTTTTTTTTGCACTGCTCTTGCTTCTTTCTGCACCTCTCTTGCAAATGTTTACACCCCTCTTGCATCTTTCTGCACCCCTCTTCCTTCTTTCTGCACCTTTCTTGCCTCTGTTTGCACCCCTCTTGCCTCTTTTTCCACCTATTTACTTTCTGCACTTCTCTTGCCTCTTTCTGCACCTCTGTTGGTTTTACTGCACTGCTCTTGCTTCTTTCTGTACCTCTCTTGCAAATTTCTGCACTCCTCTTACCTCTTTCTGTACACCTCTTCCTGCACCTCTCTTGCCTCTGTCTGCACTCCTGTTCACTCTTTATGCACCTCTTTTGCCTGTTTCTGCAACTCTCTTGCTTCTTTCTGAACTTCTCTCGCATCTTTCTGTACTAAAATGGGGAGTGCAAGCTGTCAAGTTTAAAGGTCTGCTTGCTCTTGTGACTGAGGTATATGTCTACTTATACATGTATTCTCACATGTGTTATGCATCTGAAGATGGTAGCTTACAAAGAGGGTAACTTCTACAATAGGTGGTCAAATCTTCTTAGTTCTGCTCTGTCATTCGGTTGCACAAGCAGACATGTCTTATGCGTATAGGTGTTATAGAGCCCCTCAAATATACTAATGAATACCCATGTGCCCTGTATTATGACCAGAAAGAAATACATACACCCTTTTGTACACAAATTTACAGAGTATGCTGTTTGAAACACAGGTATTCAAGGATTTGTATGTTTATTTTTATGTAACATGTCACTAGGTAAAAGCAGAGACACATGCATGCATACCTCCACAAACTTGGTCAGATTTACAACAGTGCTATGCATAGGATTGTAGTTTTATATTTGGTAGGCCTAACATTCTAAGCAGTCGATTAATAGTGAACCTTCAAGAGAAAAATGAGGCTTAAGACATCTTGGGAGAAGGATTAGTGATTAGGCTACTTTGTATGAGTCTGTTGTAAGGTACAGTCAAAGTAGGCCCCTTTCTGCACCTCTGTTGGTTCTTTCTGCACTTCTCTTGCTTCTTTCTCCACCTTTCTTCCTGTTTCTGGACTTCTGTTGCCTCTTTCTGCATATTTCTTGCTTCTTTCTACACGTTGCAGTGATGTCACTGACCATGTCATGAGTGATGTAATATGTGACGTCATCAGCAGTGCATTGTGGGGGCACGAGTTATAGTTAGCCCAGCTAACTATAACGGCCAAATTTCTCTGGTTTTGTATGAGTGAAATGTCAGCCTAACTATAACGTCCCTGAAACCTGTGTTTTTTCAGTAAATTTCTGAGGTTTTTTAAATGCTAATACGTCCCTGAAACCTCTGTTTTTTTGAGTGAATATATATATATATATGGGTTTTTTTCCACTGAAAAAAACAAAGGGTGAAGTAATGTGATACTTAGGTGTGATAAAAAGATCTGCTTTTCTTTAAAAAAAATTAAAAAACCTTTGAAATACGCTGGTTTAAGTAATGTTATAGTCATTGACAACATTAATGTTTTGAACTAAAAAAAACATCAGTTATAGTTTTCAGAGCTAACTATAACTTGCAACCCTGCAATGCACTGCTTATGACCTCACATATGACATTACTCATGACACGTTCTATGACATCATTTATGACATCACTGATGAAATCTCAAATGACATCATTGATGACATTTGGTTTTTCCAGTGAATTTCTAGGTTTTTTTTAACGTAAAGTTCTACTTAATTACCAGGTGTAAATACAGCCCCCGCTGCGCAGAGCCTACAGCCGTACATGGGGGGGGGGGGAGATTTGGCTTAAGGGCCTTGCATGCAGCCAGGCCCTGCAGTCATCGCCCCTTCATACATCCAACCCCATGCTGCGCAAGGCCTTCCTCTCTCGGACAGCCCTCTCTTGCATTATAAGTGAGACTACTAGGGTGAAAGGAAGGACTGCCCTCTTCTTTCAAACCTTTCTCTTGGATGACAGGTATGCATAGTAGGATATGTGTAGGGATTGACCACTCCGTTGAGGCCCCTCTCTCAGATGATGGGTGTGCGTAGTAGTGAATGAGGAGGGACTGACCTCTCTGTTCAGACTCCTCTCTCAGATGACTCGGGTATATAGTTAGGTGCAGAGAAGGACCGGCCTCTCCTTTAAGACCCCTCTCTCAGATGATGGGTGTACGTAGTAGGGTGTGGGTAGGGATTGGCCTCTCCTTTCAGGCCACTCTCTCAGATGACGGGTGTTCATAGTAGGGAGTGGGCAGGGACTGGTTTCTCATTTCAGACCCCTCTCTTAGATGACAGATGTGCATAGTAAGGTGTGGGGAGGCCCAGGCTATTCTTTCAGACCCTTTTCTCAGATGAAGGGTATGCATAGTAGTGTGTGAGGAGGGACTAGCATCTTCATTGAGACCACTTTTGGATGATGGGTGTGGGTAGCAGTATATGAGGAGGGACTGGCCTCTCCACTGGGACCGCTCTTTTGGATAATGGGTGCAGATAGTAGGGTATGGGAAGAGCCTTAACTTTACTCACAACTCTTCCCAAGCCGATGGGTGCGAATAGTAGACTCTGGCAAACACCATCTCCACTAAGACTCTTTCCTACAGTAACAAATGTGCATACGAAAGTGTAGTCAAAGATCACATACTTCTGCCTATTTTTCACAATCCTGCGAGAGACTCACGATATCGTCACATTGTTTTTAAAAATAATTAACCTAAAAAAAAAATAGGAATTGCCTCCTGGTTTTGAAAAGTTTATTATGTTCGGCGTAAAGCGCTGTGTTCTGCAGATTCAGAAAGATGCGAATCTTAAGTTAATTCTCAATATTTTACAAGGAATTTCAAGACAAAGTACCAAATTGTTTCAAGTCTACACTACCGCTACCTCATAACAGAGCTCTGACTGCAGATGAAAAGTTTCCCTGCAGATGCTTGATGTCAATTTTGGACTTCGTGCCCAATCCCTTAGAGCATGGGTACTCACAAACTTTTTCTTGGGGTCCAAAATTTCAGTGTGGCTTGTGGCCAAGAGCCGCACAGATGGGCCTGCGCGATGGCTTTGGGGGTGGTGGGAGGGGTGGGATCACTAGGGGCGGGGCTACAGGGGTGAAAAAAAAATCACACCCTTTTCAAAACATTTCTAGACAACGCTGTATTTTGAAATGTGATATATGTACGTATGTACCCCGAATAAATACTGTCAATATTTGAAAAAAAGGAAAAAAAAAAATAAATAATAATAATTAACCTTCTAATCATCACAGTACTTATGGGCGTAGTGGACGTAGTAGGGCCACGTGGAACATCACGGAGTGGGGCAAATCTACGCACACTCCACGTAGCCCCACTACGTGCCGCCCGCGCATGCGCATTTGTGAGGAAGAAGTCGGAAATAGAGCAGGAAGAGGTTGCCCCGGGACGCCGCAGCTCAGGTAAGTCATTTAAATTACTTTTAACATGCCTTTAAACATTGTAAGGGCATTTAAAAGAGGGCGGGAGGGAGGCGGGTGGTGGACAACTCCGCTTCGCCGTGGCGTGTGTGTAGCCTGACTGCTACACCTACTTCGCAGACCGCGAAGTAGGCAACACTACGCACACACCGCGGGCGGAGCGGAGCACTGCGCCCACGGTTACACAATATGCATTTCAACTAGTAGAATGCATTGAGCTCGACTACTCTTTTTACAATTTGCAATTCCATGAGACTCCTGCAAGATCGTCATGTTTTTTACAAAACAATACAAATGTAATTTTTTCACAGCAGTTATGCCTTAGAGACCTCTTTTCCAGATCTTGGAGAACAGGATGCCTTTCTGCTGCCCCCTTATACTGCTTTATTACTTCATTTCCATAACACCTGCAATTTTTCACACTAAACAGTAATGACGGCCATTTCATTTCTAAAACTCTAAAAGCCAGCCAATCAGAGGACTCTTCACGTTTTTGCGAGAGTGTAAAGGCTCACAGGAAAAATCAACCAATCATAGGGCTCCATTTCTGAATTTGTGCTCTTGCAGGAAGCTCACTTACCATTAATTTCTCAAAAATTACTGAACAGATTTACACCAAATCACAAAAAGTACAATCTGCGGACCAAGATCTAGCTTTCTCACGAATTTGGTGTAATTCCATTCATCCATTCAGAAGTTTTTGCTGTAGCCTTGTCTAAAGAAGTCTATGGAAAAGTCATAGGGATTTTGCATTTTGGGACTGCTGTTTTTCCTGCCCCCATTTGATGGATCACCCCAAAACTGGAAGGAGCTGAGGTGGATGAACTTTGAAAAAAAAAGTTTTGTGAAGATTCATCACACAGGGTCAGTTATTAGCAAACAAAAAAACAATCCGGCTATGGAAAAGCAGACCTAACTATGACTACCAAGTAGCGACTCTATATGTAGATCAAGGCTAGGATTGGCTGAAACGTGTCATGCTGACTGAATTGCTTTAAATTACTTCAAGAGCAACAAACACTGGTGTGTGTGTCATTTTGGAGGATATATATATATGTGTGTGTGTGTGTGTGTGTGTGTAGTAGTAGTTTATTCGCTCAATAAATGATAATTCACATAAAAACAAACGACTCAGATCATACATTAAAACCTTAAAGTGGAATATCTAAGATTTACTTCATAAAAACATCATGATTATAAACTGTGGTAAATAGTAAAACACATAATATATGTTCAACTACGTTTCATACAGCAGCAAACTCATATACAACCTTAACATATTCCTTTAAAGTCCTCCAGGAAAATCACCAGGTAAATTTAATTACAGTCAGATATTGACATTATCTCAGAGGTTTTAACAGGGGATCGTTCCTCTCTACATCTTTTCACACACGTCCTAATGGGTAGCTGACATCTTAGACCTGAGGCACCAAGCATACAACAAGTATCTAGATAATGTAAATATGAGCCATTTGGTTGTATCAGATCTAAAGACAGGTAGTGCATCTTTGGATCGTGTAAATGACAGACAGCAAGTAGGAGTTATCCACCTTTTTCTAATATGGGCATAATGAGGGCAAGTAAACATAAACTGTTCTATTATAGTTTAAGGACTTAAACCACACGCCGGGCACAATGGGGTTACAGTAACATTCATCTATCTACTTTTCATGGCATTCAGGGGGAGAGCCCCAGTCCTAAGTTGTATATAAAGTGCACATGCCTAAGGGGGTTCAACTTCATCCATTACGTTTTCAAACTGGAAACAATTTTTGAAGCTTAGAAATCTATCTGTTAGGGTGCCTGGTGCCATGACATTAGTGCTTGTAGATTCAGTATAATACCAGAATCTTCTTTTTAGCTGGGGAAGCACTTTTTTAGTCATGGATTTGGGTCTTCCCACAGAATCCACAACCCCAGTTTCAAAAGCCACTGACTAACCTTCCTAAAGCAGCCCAATTGCCTGTTTTTCAACGGTTAATAATTCATCCACTGTGTCCTTGACCGTGATCTGGGTGTTACTAGTCCAAAGTCTCACCCAAAACACTAGGACCTTTAGAACAGCAGTAGATGAAATAGTCTTTAGCCCCAGATCAAGTCCCTGAAGTAATGGGGTGTTTATAGGTAAATTTAAAACTAATTTTGATAATTTGTTTTTGGCAATCTAGTTGTTTCAGTTGTTCCATTCCCCACAATTCAGCACCATAAAGGGCTGCGCCCAACCCTCTGGCCCGATATATTTCAATTGCGGGTGAGACTGGGCGGACGACTGATTGTTTAATTCTCTTTACAATTGCACTGTCCACATACTGAAGTGACTTTCACACCCTCTCACATAGCCATACAGAGATTCTCACATATTCATTCAGACATCCATTATTCACATTTACATACCCATACAGACAGTGTGACACCCATCCACGTACCCATGCAGGGACTCTCTCATCCTCTCATATATCCAGAGACTCTCACACCCCCTCAAATACCCATAATAGACTCTTACACCCCCTCACATACCCATACAGTATCACACCCATGAACATATCCATACATAGACTCTCACACCCTTTCACATACCTATAGACCTCCTTTATTCCCATTCACATATCCATTCAGAAACTCCTACACTCTCTCAAATTCCCATACATAGACTGCTACACCCTGTCACACAAGGCACCCTTATACCCATTCACATACCCATACAGAGACTATCACACCCTCTCACATATACAGACTGTCACAGAATCTCACATACCCATACAGACAGTGCCACTACCATTCACATACCTATACAGACACCCTTCTACCCATTCACATATCCATACAGACTCTCACACCCTCTTACATACCCATGCAGATCTCCTTTATTCCCATTCACATACACACACAGTGTCACACCATTTACATACCCATACAGAGACTCTCACATAGCCATAGAATCCCACACACCCTCTCACATACTCATACATAGATTCTTACACCCCCAAGCATAGCTATACAGACCGTGTCACACCAATTCACATGCATACAGAAACTCTCACACCCTTTCACATACCTATACAGACCTCCTTTATTCCCATTCATATACCCATATAGTGTCACACCCATTCACATACCCATACAGAGACTCTCACACCCTCTCACATGCCCTTACAGAGACCAATATACCCATTCACATACTGATACAGGGACTCCACATTCCCCAGGTACATACTAATGCATACACTGACACACCCAGTTACACACTAATGCAGACACTAATACACCCAGGCAGATAATAATGCATACAGTAACACACCCTGGCACATACTGATACATATACTAACACACCTAGGCACACACTCAATTATATACTGACACATCCAGAGATACACTGTTGCATACACTGAGACACCCAGTCACATACTCAGTGCATAAACTGACACACCCATAGACACACTAATGCGTACACTGACACACCCAGGCACACACTAACGCAGATACTAATACATCCAGTCATATACTAATATATATAACTAATGTCTGACCTGCATTTGCTACTCCAAGACGAGTTTGGTTGTCCCCAATGTGCAAGACTTTAGGTACTAGGAGTAGTGTTGTGGCATTAAGAATTTTGCGTACAAGCACCTTACCAATCATTTCTATAGCATTAGCCAAATTCTTGGGATGGGCGTGGATTTTTCGGAATAAAGCCATTAAGTAAACCCTTGAAGTCCTCTAACAAAAAACTGGGGCTCGGGTTTCTCCTCTTGCATTATGATATGTTTTTTAAATAACGCAGTAATTTATACATTGCAGTAGACTCTTTTGTAATTTTTAACTATGTATTTCTATTTACCAGTCTTCTGACTTCTTTAATGCTTTTTTAAACTTTTCAAAGTATTTATTGATGGTTCTCTTTATAACTTTTTTGGGCACAAGATGTTAAGTTCTGTTTTATGTTTGTGTCTTTTATGATCTTTTTAAAATCGAATAAAGACTGATGATGATGATGATACTAACACACACCAGGCACATACTGATATGTACATTACAAAAGAAACATGGGTATGCTACTTAACCTGCACATCCATTCGAATTGTTAGTTCTTGACTTTTGTAATAAAGAGCAAATATTCTGGGTGCTCCTGTGATGTTAATATACCTACCCACCAAGGTATAAAGATACTTAGATTCCAAAGAATCTATAGTACAATCGTATTATAAACACATCTGGGCACACCAATTCACTATATCTGTCATCCAAAGGCAAATAGCCATCACAATGTGAGGAAATAGATTGATAATACTCAAAGAAAATAGCAGTCCAATGAGCCACGTATCATATCGTCCTTTGAGTCAGGAAACATTTTGAAGAAAGGTCTTAAATCAGGTTCTTCTTTTATATTTTATTTTCGGTTCACAATGGCATGAAAAACAACTGCAGCCGACGTACGTTTCGCCCCCCTGGGCTTTTTCAAGGCTGCAAAAGGATATTATAATACCATTGTATAGAACTAGTGACACTTCATGGTCACATGTCAAACATCACCCATCAATTGAGATGCCCTTTACAGGATGTTTACATAATAAATAAATAAATGGCATGCAGTTAATACATCCAATATTGTAGTATTCCACCCAAAAACTATTGACGCCTTTATAAGCCAAACTTATTTCAATACAGGATATAATCATGTCATTATTGTAACATATATCCCTAGGATTTATTTAGGCCAATACGACTAATTCGGAGTATAAAGGCACAAACTGGGACTGTCCCAGGATAAAAACATGCACTTGCTATTCGTAGTAAAAATGAACTATCCACTCCGACTACACACCCTTGTGTTGTTAAAAGAAGAGAAAACGTCAGGAATATTCAATTAGTATAGACCCATGTGTGTCAATCTTCAAAGAAAAGAGGGAAAACACAGTTAATTTCCAATTTATCATAAATTGTGACAAAGTTCACCTTCAAGTATACTGCCCTCACCTTTATTTTGAAAATTCTGTTTAGATCGCACAATGACACATACTTCTGTATTAGAGACATCTGTAATACACAATATTACGACATAGTACTAATTATATGCTGATTCCTTGTATCGACTTAGTGGAGAGAAATGGTGTCAATAAACGAATATGGTTTTAAAGCAATTTATTCTTACCCGAAATGTCTTGTGCGTACAATGCAATTCCAATTTGCGACCAACATCCCCGTATCAATGCGCGTTGGAGTAATGTATTCCTTTTTAAAACGCGACGTCCTAGACCTTGATAAGTCTTTGTACAGGACATGGAGAAAAGAAAATATAGAATCAAAAAGGAAATTTATATATGGATTTTTGTCTAGAGTTTGTTTAACAGAAAAACTCTGTATACTAATTCCATAGAGGAACAGAGCCAGTGTGTATACCTGTATTCCCGCGTGCGCGTTCTGCTCTCAACGGTCATCACTTCCGCGTGCAACAAATGCGGGCGCGTCTGCTGACGTATTTAAATCACTTGTAAAGCATGATAATAGAAATGGGACTAGCCTGTCCTGACGCTTTAGCATGTATGTAAAATATTGGAACGCATGGTTTTAATCCACTTAATAAAAGTAACGTATTTAGCAACGATGTTTTGGTAATGTATACTCACATTACGGACAATGCCTTTTTGAACTACGAAGTCGTGTTCTTATATTTCGTGCGCAAAACGATACAGCAGGTTTTGGGCAGTCAACACATTTAAAGTTAAAATATGTTAAAAATATATATTAGATCTCATTTTTGATGTAGAGATGCATCTTATTTCAAGTGTTTATATTGGGTTACAGTAGTCAAGTTTAGTTTGTTGTGTACCCCAATTATAAAGGAAATAACTTGTTTAATGCTCCTGCGGTTAATATAAAACCACAGTAATGCCTTAACATTGAGAAAGTTGTAATCAAAAGATATCTTTCAATAAAGATTATACTATGAATAATCCATATAATAATGGATTAGAACCTTTGGTAACAGTGGCAACATTGCCTGTTTTTATGTCCAATAAGGTTCAAAAAGATTCAAAGAGATATCCACTCTGTAATGGATTTTTGTTAGTCTTGACCACAAATCATAGTTGCTCATGGTCTATAGATCATAGTCGGTAAAGGATAAAATCAATTCAGAAAGGAAGAGAAAAAGCCACACCAAAGTAAGAAAAAAGAGAGTAAATTTAAATGACACCAATATCGTGAGTGGTCATTCATGTTTACTTATGTCCCATTTTAGGTGGGCCAAAAAGTAATTACGTTAGCCTACTATCTAGTCAAATGAAGGAAATCGCTCCTGTCCATAATCACATCCTCTTTAGATCCTGTCTCCAAGTGTATATTATTAACATGTATAAAAACATTGAATTATCAATCACGTACAAAGTCAATCCAGCAATTTTAACATATGAAAAATTCATATGTGATACATGATTACACAGGACATTGTAGTAAACATTGTTGATTCCATCCGTTCTTTAGAAAAATTCATGCATCTCCTTATCAATATTGAGTCCGCACTCCACCGCCCTCAATTTGATAATCCAAGTACTTTCCAATGTACGCAGTTTTGATGTTATATCTCCGCCCCTCAGTCCTGTTTTCACCCTATCAATGCCATGGAAACCCAACTTTAGAAGTTCATTGGATTTATGTATGGTATTGAAGTGAGTTGCTAAAGGATATTGAATGTTGTTATTTTTAATGGCCCGAATATGTTCCTAAATCCTCTCTTTGAGAGGTCTAGTAGTACTTCTAATGTATATTTTTTCACATACACATTTGATACAGTACACTACCATTTTAGTATTGCAATTTATAAAGCTTCTGATGGTATATTCTTTCTCCGTATTGTATTTGAATCTGGTAGTTTTATGTAATCCAAAGCAGCATATATAGCATGAACCACATCTATGGTAGCCATTTGGGGCAGAGGATAACCAGGTAACAGTTGTCTGGGGTGGAATGAAACTTAGACATAATTGTTGTCTAAGTGTACGACCCCTAGCGTGTACCAATTTAGGTTTTGGTCCAATCACATCCTGCAGCATAGTATCATGAGTTAGTCAGTGCCAATGTTTTTTAAGGATCTTAAAGACATCTGTACTGATAGTTGTGTTGGGAGTAATGAACGTACACTTGTTATTTGAGCTATTCTTCTTTTTGGAATTAATCAATAGCTGGTTTCTTTGAACCTTCATTACCTTACTTCTTGCTTGCTTGATTATATTTTTGGAATAGCCTCTAGATTGAAAACGTTTTTCCACAGAGTCTAATTCTTTATCAAGTAAGGTCTCATCACTGCAATTATGTTTTGTACATAACGTTTCTCCATATGGGATTGAATTTATTTGCGATGGTGGATGTGCGCTACTGGCATGCAGAATAGCATTGCATGCGGTAGTTTTCCTGTAAGGTATGGATTTTAGCTTATTTCCTTCTACCATAATGGTTACGTCCAAAAATTTGACCTTTTCAAGACTTTGTTCTTTAGTGAAGGACAGATTGAATTCATTAACATTGATGTATTAAAAAAATTCCTCTAGGGCATCATTTGTTCCTGCCCAAAACAACAAAACATCATCAATGAAGCGCCCCCAATAGAGAATATTTTCTGTTAATTCGCATGGGCAGCTTCTCCAGATATGGGTAAGTTCAAATAGACCCATATATAGATTAGCCAACGAGGGAGAAAATTTGGCCCCCATTGCTACTCCTCTTATTTGGCGAAACCAGTCGCCATTGTGTGTGAAGATGTTATTATCCAGGACTAGTTTAATCAGATCCAACAGCATGATTGTGTGTTCATACATGTTGATCGGATGATTGTCCAAAAAATGTTGTACTGCCTCTATGCCCTGTTCACTAGGTATGCTGGTGTATAATGAGCATACATCCATAGTGACCAGTCGATGACCTTGTACCCATTCCACATCTACAATCTTACTCAAAATGTCTTGGGTATCCTTGATATATGATGGTAAATTTATCACCAAAGGTTGGAGATAAATATCAATGTATTCCGATATTTTCTCTGTAGGAGAACCAATGCCCGAGATAATTGGTCTCCCTGGAGGGAAAGACCCTCCCTTGTGAATTTTGGGTAGGACGTATATGCAGGGAATGGTGGGTGTGTTGTTGAATAGATATTTGAACTCTGGATCTGAGATCAGACCTTCATTTCGCCAATGTTTTAATCTACTTTCTATATTGGCTATAGTAGTTCTCATGGGATTGCTGGTAAGTTTTACATATGTAGCGAGTTGTCTATCAATTTCATGCAGATAATCTATTTTATCCATGAGCACAATGTTTCCTCCCTTATCTGCTTCTCTTATAATTAGGGAGGCGTCATGAATCAGATTATCCAGAGCTCTTCTCTCTTCCATAGTGATATTTTGTTTTGACTTTGATGTTTTCAAATACAACCTATCCTCTAGTTTGTATAGATCTTGATATACCTGTTCTTGAAATGTGTCAATTACATTAGGGCCTGTTAATTGGGGCGTAAATCTTGATCTAGTTTTAAGACCACTATCCAAATCGGTGAAAGTCTCTATGTGTAACTCAGAAGTTAATGCTTGAAGAGATAAGGGAGTTTCTTGTTCATCTAGGGATAATAAGAGCTGTATATCTTTTAGGTTCCTGATAGTTTGGTATTCTAGCACTTGATCACTGGTGGTAACATCAGTTACCCATTTCTTTTTTTCTGCAAAGAATTTGTGTAACTTAAGTTTCCTAGAGAATTTGAAACAGCTTATATGTAATTCTGTAAAGTTCGGATAGGTGCTAGGACAGAAACCCAAACCTTTGCTCAAAAGATTTATTTCAGTATCAGTTAGTATACGACTTGATTAATTGACAACATTGATTTTATCAGTACATGTTGCATCAATTACATTTGTTGTGTTCGAGATCCTGATCTGGTTGTCACCCCCACTTTTTCTTTCATACTTGAATTTTGATTTTGATCTGGATTTACCCCTCCTGATCTTTTTGTAATTCTTTCCTTTTGGAAGGCTTGTTTGTTGCCCTTTCTGAACCGTTGTAATTCTAAGAAAAAGGGATCTGTACTGTTGTCTTGGGGTTGACCTTGTGCACCCAGGGATTCTCCACTAGTTATACTACTGACACTTGAAGTATCAGAAATGGTGGTCAATTCTGCGGTTGGGGGTCTGATGTCTGTAGATGGTATTACTCCCCCTGCTCTTACATTGTCACATTTTTTCGCAAAGGTGTAAACCCTTCCATTAAGATAATCTCTCTCATCTCTTCTTATTTTTTGTAATTTTTTCTCTTTTAAATACAATTGGTGTTTCTGAAACAAGAGCTCTCCAGATGGTGGGACGCTACTGTTTTACGCAAATACATAGATAAACAGCAAGTGCCGAGGGGTCTCTGCATATTGATTTTTCCATCCTTTGAGGATCTAGATATAGGTCACCTCAATGAATGGGAGAATCTATTGTTCAGCACCTCAGTGGGAATGATGGACATATTAATTAGAGATGCGGACCTCAAACGTGAGAAACTATTAATAGAGATATCCACATTGGAGAAGGAAATTCAGGACATGAATTTACCTGATGTAACAGACCGAAATCTAGTTATTCTTAAGGAAGAGATTCAGAAATACCAATTGTATTTAAAAGAGAAAAAATTTACTCTCTTTTTTCTGTATCGTTTTGCGCATGATATATAAGAGCACGACTTCGTATTTGAAAAAGGCATTGTACGTAATGTGAGTATACATTACCAAAACTTCGTTGCTAAATACGTTACTTTTATTAAGTGCATTAAAACCATGCGTTCCAATATTTTACATACATGCTAAAGCGTCAGGACATGCTAGTCCCATTTCTATTATCATGCTTTACAAGGGATTTAAATACGTCAGCAGACGCGCCCGCGTTTGTTGCACACGGAAGTGCCGACCGTTGAGAGCAGAACGCGCACGCGAGGAATACAGTTATACACACTGGCTCCGTTCCTCTATGGAATTAGTATACAGAGTTTTTCTGTTAAACATGCTCTGGACAGAAATCCATATATAAGTTTCCTTTTCGATTCTATATTTTCTTTTCTCCATGTCCTGTACAAAGACTTATCAAGGTCTAGGACGTCGCGCTTTAAAAAGGAATACACTACTCCAACGCGCATTGATACGGGGATGTTGGTCGCAAATTGGAATTGCATTGTACGCACGAGACATTTTGGGTAAGAATAAATTGCTTTAAAACCATATTAGTTTATTGACACCATTTCTATCCACTAAGTCGATATAAGGAATCAGCATCTAATTAGTACTATGTCGTAATATTGTGTATTACAGATGTCTCTAATACAGAAGTATTTGTCATTGTGCGATCTAAACAGAATTTTCAAAATAAAGGTGAGTGCAGTATACTTGAAGGTGAACTTTGTCACAATTTAGGATAAATTGGAAATGAACTGTGTTTTCCCTCTTTTCTTTGAAGATTGACACACATGGGTCTATAATAATTGAATATTCCTGTCGTTTTCTCTTCTTTTAACAACACAAGGGTGTATAGTCGGAGTGGATTGTTCATTTTTACTACGAATAGCAAGTGCATGTTTTTATCTGGGGACAGTCCCAGTTTGTGCCTTTATTCTGAATTAGTCGTATTGGCCTAAATAAATCCTAGGGATATATGTTACAATAATGACATGATTATATCCTGTATTGAAATAAGTTTGGCTTATAAAGGCGTCAATAGATTTTGGGTGGAATACTACAATATTGGATGTATTAACTGCATGCCATTTATTTATTTATGATGTAAACATCCTGTAAAGGGCATCTCAATTGATGGGTGATGTTTGACATGTGACCATGAAGTGTCACTAGTTTTATACAATGGTATTATAATATCCTTTTGCAGCCTTGAAAAAGCCCAGGGGTCGAAACGTACGTCGGTTGCCGTTGTTTTTCATGCCATTGTGAACCGAAAATAAAATATAAAAGAAGAACCTGATTTAAGACCTTTCTTCAAAAATTTCCTGACTCAAAGGACGATATGATACGTGGCTCATTGGACTACTATTTTCTTTGAGTATTATAAATCTATTTCCTCACCTTGTGATGGCTAGTTGCCGTTGGATTACAGATATAGTGAATTGGTGTGCCCAGATGTGTTTACATACTGATATGTACACCAATGCACCCAGGCACATATTTAGTCATACACTCACACACCCAGACATACACAAATGCGTACACTGACATACCCAGGCACACATAGTAATGTATACACTGACACACCAGGCTACACACTAATGCAGACACTAACACACCCATGTAAATACCAATGGATACACTGACCCATCCTTGCACATACTGATACACATACTAACACACCCAAACACACACTGATTCATACGCTGACACACCTAGACACACACTGATGAATACACTGACACACCCAAATAGACACTGAATCATACACTGACACACCCAGTCACACACATATTCATATACCAACACAGCTAGAAACACACTCATGCATACACTGACACACCCAGGCACAGATTTATACAGAAAATGACACACTCAGGCACACAGTCATACATACATTGACGCAACCAGGCACACAGTAATATATACTACAAACACACCCAGGTAGACACTCATGCATACATTAATACACTCATCCATACACTAATAGATACACTGATGCACCCAGACACACACTCAGTTTTACACTAATCCATACACATACTCACTAGAGCACAAACTGAAATACAGAGGCACACAATAGTAATGAGACAGACACAGCTTTTTATGGAAAATATGGCAGTTCTACCAAGAACCTTTTTTATATTTTGTCTCTTTTGGATTCTTTTTATACTAAGCTTTTTCTTCTTTTTTATGTGAACTATATTGAATGCAAAAAAACTGGAAACAAAGAAATTGTGTGCAAAACAGTTGCATACTGAATAATAGTACTGTTTTTGAAAATGAACAATGATGAAACTTCACCTTCTATAACATGGTTATGATGTCATCAATTCTCTTTACAACCAGCTCTTTGCAGTAGCCACTGTGAATAACCATGGGTTTTAGCTCACTGCAGTTGGCTGGAATAGTAATGTTCCTGCATGGTGTCCAAGGCCAGATGTTGATAGGCCAGCATGGATTGAAGTAGTTGCCTTCTCTTTCATCAGTGCTAAATAAGCACGTTCATGGTTTGTCTTCACATGCTTCCACATTGATGATGTGCCATAACTATATTCCTTGAGATTATCTCATGTAAGCTATTTTCCACTTAGTTTACATTGCACATAGCGAGCAAAACACCTTTTCTCTCTTGATGGTACTGTAAACCAGATCCAAACTTTCCTTTCTTGATAACACACCTTCCTCTGGATCACCTTCCTGCTTCCTAGTTGTAGAGAAGCAGCTGGAAGATTGCCTTGAGCCATATTTTCTCTTTAGGTAAAACGGTTGCACCTTCCTCCAACAAGAGACAGTCTAAAAGTGACTATATTGGGTGTGGTTGAACGTTAATCAATAGGAATGAAGCTTTCCTTTTTCACAACGCGCAAATCTGCAGATCGCGCCACAGTTCTGCAAATTCGCCGCAATGTTAAAACAGCTCATTGGTGCAGGGGGAAATATACAATCATTTATAATGTTTGAAATATCTTCACCCTTATGGTATAATTTAATTTTAGAAGCTCTTGTACTCATAAAATATTCTTTTACGAAATCAGCGAATCAGCGCATCAGTATCCACGGACTCCTTTACTGCACTCAATCAAAAATCATAGAGTACGACCCGAGGACAATCTACGGTTTCACTGGAAATCCGTGGATCCTAAAAAAAAATTACCTTTGAAATAATACAGCAATAATAGTTATGTGTAATTTAAAAAGAATATATTATTGTTTTATCCAAAATAACTTATTTTCCTTCTTCATATTTTGCCCTCATTATCACTGCTTTGTATTTTATTTTTCTACTCTGTTTTGTATATTGCTTCTTTCCTTTCTCTCATTGTTAGTGCTTTCTCCTTGCTATGTTTTGCATTATTTTGAGTACTTTCTTATTGCTTTTACCTCGTTTTTACTACTTTCTCCTTTGTTTTTTTCAAATTTTCAAAGTACCTATTAATTACACTTGTTCTATAAATGAGGAACATTGGAGGAGGTTGGCTAGCAGTCCTAGCCATAAGGGAATTCTGTCAACAACCTACCACTGCATTAAAAAAACCATAAACATTCACTGAAAAAAACAAAGGTTACAGGGACGTTATAGTTAGGAAATAGGTAGCAGTGCATTGAGGGGCGTAAGTTATAGTAAGCTCAACTAACTATAACTGCTGAATCTCTCTGGTTTTATATAAGTGAAATGTAATCCTAACTATAACGTCCCTGTAACCTTTGTATTTTTTTCAGTGAAAATATATATATCTTTCAGGCAAGAAGGAGATGTGCACTCCGGTGCAGAAATCCAAGTAGGCTTTGGTATACAAAGCTTATTGACGTGCATGCAAAAAAAATATATATATATATATATATATATATGTTTACACTCAGATTTTGCTGCAGATTTTGCTGCAGTTGAAACTACTGATTTTCTTGCAATCGTATTTCCCCAACTCTGTCTTCTTGAACTGCACCCCAAGAACAAAATACAATTTGAAGGAGCATCATTAGCACCTAAGGCATAAGACTTCCCAGCACACTGATGCTCCATCCTTCAAGCGTAGGTAAATTTGTTAGAGCTCTGGTAGATTAGTAAGCGTAGTCCCACTTCCAGGATCATTGGACCTGAGACCTTGTTTCAGACACCAGTACTTCTCGTTTTATGCAAAGCTTCCTTGGAAATACCTACAGCTTTAGATACAGGGCAATGCCGACCATCTAAACTGCAGTTATTCATGAAATAATTCCCATCTTTTCTTGCAGCAACTCCTGGATCATAACCTGGCAGTCAGATATAGTGCCAAGACACATGCTGAGAGTTTTATAAATGGCTTATTAGAAACTTCTCATCCTGAATCTTACAAGAGTACCACAAATTCTTTGCAACAATAAATGTCCACCATTCTCTCTGGTGACAATGCAAAATATTATACCTACAGATTCCAAATTCCACATTACAGAGCATACAAATACCAAGCTGAAGGGATTCTTAAACATGCAGTCACAGTGCCTGATATACATACATATGAAAAACCATACCACATATTGCTCTTAATGTGTAGGATGCTGAGACTGCTTGTTGTGCTGCCATGTCACTGATTCCCAAAATGCTTGATAAAGAATAACTAAGATTGTGCCCACCACAGTCTCTCCAGGTTGGACTATATTTTGGTGCCCTGTATGCAAATTGCACAAATCCACGAAATCAAACACCTAGCTAGGGGCATTTCCGATCACTCGCCGATGTGGGTCCACATATGCCTGGATCAGACAAGGGTGGATAGGACAGTCCCAATTAATCCCTGGCATCTTCGCAATCACAAAATCTGGAAGGCCCTCACCAAAGCCATAGACAACTATTTTGCTGAGAATGAGGGCACAGTTGACTCCTCTCAGACACTTTGGGAGGCATTTAAAACGGTAGTTAGGGGGAGGCTTTATCACTAATAACAGGGCAAAAGAAAGCCCATTAACAGGAGGTCTCGGACGTAGAGAACGAGATCTATCACCTGGAAAGGGAAGGAACTAGAGAATATGACCCCTCAGGACACGCTCCATTTGCTGCGGCTTAAACAGGACAAATATAGGGCGTTGGTGACCGAAAGAGCTAAGACCCTGGGGAGGGAGAAACTTGGTAAATTGTACGATCTGGGAGACAAGGCGGGGAAATTAATAGCTTGGCCTCGATAAAAAGGAAATGGCAAAAAGACTGGTCCCGATGTTACAGGGCGACGATAGCGAGTGTATCACTGACCCTCAGGAGATTGTAAATCACTTTGCACGACACTTTGCTGAGGTGTACACTGCGGTGGCGCCCTACACAGAGGAGGACTCCTCTGAAATGCTGAGAGATATAGCTCTTCCCACCCTCCCCACCATAGATCAACAACTCCTAGACAGCGTCTTGACAGCGGATGAAATAGCGCAGGCAATCCGATCGCTGAACTCAGGGAAGGCCCTAGGCCCTAACGGAATTCCGATTGAACTGTATAAACTCAAACCGGGCAAATTGGCCACCTATTTGAAAGCCATGTTTGAAGAAAGCATAGAGCGGGGGGTACTGCCAGTTGACCAACGGGTGGCTACCATCATAACCATCCATAAGGAAGGTAAATGCAAAATGGACTGTTCCTCCTATAGACTGATTTCACTCCTCAATGCTGAACCCAAGATTCTCGCTAAGGTGTTGGCCAATCCAGCCTTGTGCACCCAGATCAATCCGGCTTTATACCTCACCGTAACGCGGCATTGAACCTACGCAGAGTCCATGGTATGTTAGGTAGAGCGTCAATGATACTGGAGCTATCTGTTCTGGTGTCCCTGGACGCTACCATGGCGTTCGATACTATTGAGTGGCCGTATCTGATGGCTGTGCTCCAGAAAAGGGGGTTTGGTCCAAATTTTATTCAATGGGTGCGTCTCCTGTATACAATGCCATTGACTCAAGTGGTGGTTAACAATAAAAAATCAGACACTGTTGACCTTAGTCGTGGAACCTGTCAGGGATGCCCTCTCTCCCCTCTCCTGTTTGCCCTTGCATTAGAACCGCTTGCGGCGTGGATTCGGAGAGACCCAGTTATACGGGGTCTGTTTTGGGCCCCCAAATGGGAGGACCACATATCACTCTACGCGGATGACATTTTACTTTACCTGCCCTCCCCCAGAAAATCCCTAATCGCAGTCCTGGATATCCTAGCGATATTCGGCAGGTACTCTGGATTCACGATTAACTGGACGAAGTCTCATCTATATGTTCTCCAGGGAGAAACGCCTGCTCTACCTAGAAATTGGCAGATCCAAATCAGTGCTACGGGATTAAAATATTTGGGTATATTCCTCTCTTTAGATCCTATGCTTTGATACAACAGCAACTTGCTTCCTCCGCTGTTAAGACTCAAACGAGATATAGCCAGCTGGAAAACACTTCCCCTCTCTCTCCTGGGGAAGGCGGCTCTTTTTAAAATGATGTCCCTTCCCCGTTTTCTCTATGTTTTGCAAAACACACTTGACCCAGTCCCATCGAAATACTTTAAAGAAATTGAAAGTCTCCAGATGGACTTATTGTGGAACGGAACACGGCGTATTGCCCTTGGTAAACTCACCTTAAACTGGTATGATGGAGGCATCAGTCTCTCGGATATAAAGAAATATTACTGGGCCGCGCACTTGGCGGCTATTAATCATGGCACGTACGGTAACCCGAACGACCCTGGATTTCATATGGATAGGTGGCTTCTCCTGGGGGGTAATTATAATAGGGCACTTTACTCGAAGCCGACTAGATTTCGTCTTACGGGCCCCACTGACCATTCCGTAAAGGTGTGGCATGCAGCTAACAAATTCCTCAGCTGGGGGACTAAACTGACTCCAGCAACCCCCCTGTGGGACTCTGAACGACTGGGTAACCTGTGGAAGTCAAAGGGATTTAGTAAATGGGACCTGATTGGAATTTCCCGGATTGCGGATCTGGGGGAAAAGGGAGATATCAAAACATTTGAGGCTCTCCAGAGTCAACATGAGCTGGCTACCACTGAGTATTTTCGTTACACCCAAGATTCTGCAAGACATATTTAGGAATATGTAAGTGTAAAATCTTGTAAGTTAGAGAGGCAGTTTTATAAATGTATTGCTTAGAATGGGAGACCTTGTAAGAATACATTTGTGATACAGGCATATTTGCAGGAATTTGAATCAAGCTTGATTGCAGGTGTGTGAGCAAAATGGTACCTCAAAATATAAACACCCCAAAATTGCCTTAAATCAAATTTCTCCATTTACTGGATCCGAGACAGTGTTATACCTTAATTTCATGAGGCAATGTGCCCCCGTGTTAAGGCACCTTCCCAAACTTCAAATCAGCTGAGTAAAACAACTCATTAAGTAATGGATTTAAATACATTTATTGGCCCCACTCAATAACTGTGTTCTAGATCAATTAAAAGCTAGAGTGTTTTATGACAGAAATTCAAAATAAGCAATACAGAGTCAATATGCCGTGAAGATTCTCAGATGCAGAGTTATACAGAGTAAGCAAAAACCACTCCCAATCAGCAGCAAAATCATAAGAAAATCAGGCAGCATCCCTAGAATCATAAGAAAGCTCAGGAAATATGCTTGCTCACCCCAAAATCAAGGAGTTTATATACACAGTTCTTGCATATTAAATCAACAGCTCTACAGATTCATTGTGCTGTGAGTAGATGTATCCTTTCTTCAACAAATCAGACCACATAAAAATAATGTCATATTGCCTTAGCACCTAAGCCCTATCCCAGTTCTTAATCATTATTATGTACCCTCTATGCTAATGTCATCAAGAGATGTTCAAACCAAATATGAAAGATTGACAATAAGACTTTTTTCAAGTGAACAGGTCCACAGTAGAAACTGGATTTGTGGTTACAAGTAGCAATTTTACATGGAAAGTTCACCTTGAGCAAAACAATACAGCAATGAAAATAAACTAATTTGACCTCATCTTGACTGTGTGCTGCAGAGACTATGAGAGTAGGATATGCACAGAAGGGGCAGCACGAGTAGGTGACAGAGATGGCATTCATCTTGTCCAAGATGAGGTTTTACTCAGAAATGTAGAACAACTAAAACACCTTATTAAACACACTTCTACACATCATAGGAAATGTGTTTGAAAGGCAATTATGCCATACCAGTCAGTAGATATAAAATCATGTATGAAATTGCATATTTCTAATTCTTAATGATGCATAAAAATATAAATCTATCAAACACTTCCACAGATCCTGCATCCGTTTATTCTATAGTCCTTAAAACAATTAATAAAACATTATTATTCAGGAATTCATTAACTCTGTATCACTTTCTGTTTCTTTTTGGAATTCTGCTCCATCATCTTTAGATGGTTGTAAACACGATCCTTGATATTCTCCATCTCATACTTCAGTACTTTTTCATTTTGAATGATTTCCTTTCAATTTTACATGAACAGTTCTTAATCAAACACCCAGAAAAGCTTAGTTAGAGAAACAGAATAATTGCACAAATCATTACAATTATTACGGGGTTTGTATTAAACATTACGTCCATCCACCCAAATTATCACCCTTTTCTTGTCTCGCTAACTGGGGAACCCACATTTTTCCACAAGCCTTGCTCTTCTAAAGCTTGCAATTCACAAGAGATGTTAGTTACATTATTAATATAGGAATTATTAAAAGGGCTTTTATCAACTATGAAAGTAAGCATCTTTTAACTTTTAGTACCTTTTAGTACTTTGCAAACACTGCCTTCCTTCACAATAAGGACATCTTGCGCCAAGTGGTTTTGCATTTCTATGGATCTAATAGCAATTAGTTCAGCATTTATTTGGGCTATGACACCAGCTATACCTAAAGCAAGATTATCCATTTAGACAAATATCAAATTTTCTCATTATTTATTGCTACACCTATAGAGGAAATAATTGCACCTAATATATCTAATATCATATGTCCAAATCCATTTTTCACTCTCCTCTAACTAACTGCATCATTATTTCCACTCATGTGATAGACTTTAGGAAACACTAAAACAAAATAATAAGATCCAACCCAATTATATAGCAATTTAAAATAAGCGGTTTTACCACACACATAATGAATTCCTCTCAAAATAGGCTCTTCATCAATCAGATAATCACCAATTATAACACATCGTCTTTCACACTCACTATCTCCCACATACTCAGCCTTGCCACCTTTCAAAGTTTCACACTGTGTCACTGAAACAAAGCTATACATGGCTGATGAGCCCTTGCTAGCGAGAAAAGTGTCCTAGGTTGCTTGTGTTCCTTTTCAGCGTGGACCTGGACTGGCAGTCCAGGTTGGACTGTTTCTATTGGAGCAGGGTGAATACAGATTTGCATTTGGTTGGGTCCAAACTGAGGTTGCATGATGTGCAAAATAATGATGGATTTGGAATGGGATGCAGCCCGAGTAATTACCAGTGATTGAGATTTAATTCAAGCATTCCATCCATCACTTTTTTGTATACGTTAGTGTCTCACTTTGTTCAGTGGCAATGCAAATAGCTGCAATCAATTTCTAACAAACAGTAAGACTTACAATCACTGGATCCAATACAGCTGAGAAATATGCCACTGGTCTCATGGCAGAAGCCATCCCTTGAATAAGAATAACATGACAAACAAGAAAGAAAGTCAAATTATAGACAGGCATTCCAAGGACGGATGCATTACATAAACTTTGTGACAATACCCGGAATGCTTCTGAACACTGTTTATTAAATGGTACTGGGTCCTTTATGTCACTGTGGGTCAACCTTTTGAAAGGTTTTGCAATCATGGAAAATTTTGGAAACTGATGACAGTAGCCAATAATTTCCAAAAACATCCTCATCTCCCTCCGGGTGGTAGGAGAACTGAAGGACTTTCAGTATATCCTTGTGGGATCCAACACCAAATGAAAACTTTATTTTGGAATTGAAATGTAAATAGGTACTGCCTCTCTTTGTGGAGAGATATGGAGAAGAACCTTTGGCATAAGTCAATGACTGTATACCATTCTACATCAGATGGAATTTGGAACAGAATTATTGCAAGATTCAGTACCACTGGACAACATGTGATGACAATGTTATTATTTTTTCTTGAGTCTTGCACTATTCTCCATTACCCATTTGGTTTCTTTATTACCATCACACAAGAGTTGCAAGGGCTACCAAGCACTTCCATAAGAATTCCTTGTTCAGTCATTTTCTCAATAAAGAAAGGTTTCATTCCTTCTTCTGCCTCTTTTGAAAGTCTATACTGTTTAGTTTAGGTTGGGATCTTCTTATTAATCCCATATCTTTCCTAAAGAAATCCCACACATCGTCTTTGACAGCATGTGTTAAATCTAGAGATAGGTCATCTTTGGTCAAAGTTGGGAATAATATAACTTTTGAAACTTGTGATTTAATACGCAGCACTGAGTCTTTGACTAGGGTTTCAACTCCAACACCATTCAGTGAGCAGTAAATCACACAATTTATTTTGCATAACAAGTCTCTGCTTACCAAATTTACAGGACTTGAACCACGCAAAATGAACGGTTGCTTATTGTCCATGTGTCCTACGTTAACTTGGGCATCTGATGTAAGCTGGTTAACAATTTGTTTATTACTAATCCCTACAACTTGATTTCTCTTCCAGAGAGGGGTAGGTTTGGGACTTCCACAGAATGAACTGTGGATGGATAGGTCTTGTATCAATCAAAAAAGAGACAGGATGGCCATTGACTTCACCATCAATGTATGGTACACTTTTGTCTACTTCTAGGACTGGTCCAAGTAGGCAATCCTTCTTCTCTCTCAGACACAGTCCTTGTTAATTATTCACTGAAGGAAACTGAGGAGAATCATTTGTCAGAATCAATGGATTTTATTTATACAATGGACTATATGGCATTTTGTTTTCAAAATTTTGCTACAACACTGGGCTGTAGGCATCGCCATGTAAAACTGTTTCTGATCATACATATTCTGCATGGAAGTCGGTTGGGCCAGTAACAATGGCATTGTATGTTTCTGCATCGGAGGAACCAATTAATTTTTAATTGTACAAGGACTCTGCCTACATTCCTGCTTCCAGTGCCTGATTTCATCACAGAAATGACAAGCAGTATTCTTCTGCAGCATTTCAACATTTGCATTCATTCAAGAATTATTCATCATTCCTCTTCCATGACCTTGCATTTGCATTAGCCTATATCCCATGCTCACACCTTGCATTCGAGAGATCCTATTCACTCCAGCATTGCACATAAATCTGCTCTGAACCCATCAACTGACTGGTTTCTCTTATGCTTTGTGTCAAACCAATAACTACTGTATTTGGAAAGTTTCAAAATCTCATCTATGCCTTTTGTCTGACAGAACATTTCACTTTAGTCAGGATGCTCAGCAAGTAGCCCCATAGCAATAGCAGAAAGGAAACCACTATTACCATCTTTCTCTGGATTGTTGACTCCCCTATGTTTCCTGAATATTGGCATATGCCTCTCATGGTAAGCATGCATTGACTCTTTTGGCTCATGTGAGGTCCTCAAACTCAATATCCTTTTCGGGCACCTTCTCTTTCAAATGTTCAATCATCTATCTATATTTGTTGGCTACCTCCTTAGAGGGAGCATCATTACATGCAACCCTAGCTGGTTGGCCAAGCAACAGCAACCTTACATTCAGACCACAAGTCAGTTGAAATTACAATTACAAATAACAAATAACAAATTCAAAGCAGACCATACATCTGTCAAAATGTAGTAAACCTTTGAACTTGCTTAAGCCATCCTTCAGGCTCTTCTAACAATTTTGGAAAATTTGTAGTAAAGGCACAAAGATCAGCTCTTGTCCAAGGCACATGCACAAAATTCCCTACACACATCTCTCTAAATGGAATCTCTAAAATTGTTCCTGCTTCTCAATCACTAATGGATCCCTTCACATTCCTTCCTGACTCTGTAGCTTTCTTTTAACTTGCTGTCCCCCTTTTCAATATTTCTTTATATTTTCTCAAGTCACCTCATTCTCTCATTTTCTCCATTAAATCATTAATGTGGGCTCACAAAGGCATTAAACCTAATTCCTTTGTTCCATTACGAGGCAAATCTACTTTGTAGTTCTCTCTCCCATTTTTAATTTTGCTGATGTCAACCTCACATTCAACAACCAATTCCTCCAATTTATCGTGTGCTTCATTAGCACATCTGGCTGCTTCTTTAATGAAATACGTCATTTTTATTACATTGTATGTTAATATTCTGTTAAAATCAGTTGTCCTTCACAACATAACTCTCTAAATTCACTTTTAAAAAGTCCAACATTAATAACTCTCTCCATAGGAAAATCCTCACCCACAACTGTATAAACAGGTGGATCAATTTGAGTTTGAGACTGTAGGAAGCTGGCTCTCTATATAGTGTACTAAAAAGCAGTACACTGTGCAAAGAGTCCAGTGGGCCCCTAATTGGCTTACAGAGGCTAAAGTAGATAATACTAGTGCTCTCTTTTGTGGTAGTGTGGGTGAGCAGTTAGGCTTATCAGAGGATAGTGCTAAGCATTTGTTGCACTCACAGAGGCAATATATGAGACACACACTCAAAGAATAAATCTGAGTACATATTGGAAAAATAACACTTCTTTTTTTTATGTGTTTCAAAACCAAGAACTTCATTCAAAGGTAAGTACTTTTTGCATTATCAAAGTAAGTAACACTTTTAAACTTGTGCGCCTTTATGCACAATGCAGTCCTATGGGAGGATAATTCATAAATGCATTAGAGGTAAGTACAGTCAATTTTATGAGTTCACCTTCTGGGTTTAGAGTAGTTGGGGGCCAAGGTCCAAAGTAGTGCCAGCAGTTCTTCCAGAACTGCCCAGGTTTTGCCGGGATTAGGGTGGTGATGAGTTTGGTAGCTGCGTGCGCTACAAAGAAGGGGGGGCCTCCTTAAAACAGGCTGCAAAGGAGTACTTGGGAACAAGTCCAATAGCTCCCAAATGGGGACTTGGGTATCAAGGTGTCTTGGAGCAAGGGGACACAGCCAGTTCTTCATTACAGGGGCCGGGCGGCTCGGGTGCAGAGTGGTTAGGGAGGCTGGGCTGGTACACAAAGAGACTTCTAGCGGCTAGAGACAAACAGTTGTCAGGGACAGCATCAAGACAGCTGGGCCACTCACCAAGTGGATCTCAGTAATGCTGACATCCCTCGACGGCTGCTCAGTCATGGTGTAGGGAGAATCAGGGCTGGACTCTCACTGCTGGTTTTTGGTGCAGGGTGTCCGGTATCCTGGGTATTGGTGCTGCATGGCTCCGGTTCTCCTGCATCGGCATATGGCATTGGTTGGGCCAGGGAGCTGCGAGGCAGTGGACCGAACTCTGCTTGTTGGTGTCTGTGGGCTGCAGGGGAGTAGCTCCTCTACTTCAAGTGAGATAGTAAGAGATTTTTGAACTGCTGGCAGGCTACCCAAGGGTTTTATAGTCCTCCAGATTGCAGGACGAGTCACTCTCTCGCGATTCTCAAGAGAGTTGGAGCAGGCAGGATTTTGCACCAAAAGTTCTCAGCTCTTCTACAGTTCTTGCTGGGCAGTGACTCTTCTTAATCCTTCTTCTCTTGATCCATCTAATCTGAGTTCTTGGATTCAGGGGTGCCACCTAAATACTCAAATTAGGGGCATTATGGGGAGTCCCAGGTAGTAGATAATGGCTACCTACCTTTAGGGTGTCTGCACCCTCTATAATAGCACTTCCTGTAGGAAGTGAGCATAACCCTGACCCTAGAATACTAATCCCACCCAAATCAAGATGGGGGGATCTGAAAAGTGGGGTCTACATCACCGGGTCCAACTTAGGGGTGGTACCTGTTCAATGTGTGTCCGTCTCCTAATCTTACTAATTTTCCCACCTGTCTTGCCACCAAAAAGTGGACCAGTTCTCTGCCCTGTACCCTGTCAGGTTATGGAGGAGGTCTAGAATTCAAAAGTTCATTTAGAAACATATATTCTCCTCTTCTGAATGCCTAATGGCAAGGCATCCACACTGCAGTTACTCAATGCGGAGGTCCCGCCATGAGTGCAGGACCCCTTCCCTGAGTGCGGGCCCCCAGCCATGAATGCATGGCTTCTGCCACGAGTGTGGAGGCCCTTTATGAAAAGGCCCCTTACAGTCCAGATCCCTCAGGGTCAGCACTGCAGGTTAGTTTTATTTTTTTTTGCAAATCTGTTTTTATTGCTTTTTGGGTTTAGTAAAAGAATACATGGTTCGGCTAGATACATTACACACAGAAGTTCATGGACATATGCAGGTTGCTGATCCGTGCCCAGCCTAGTCAATTGAATATAACCTGCAGTCAAGTAATGTGCCAACCGCCACCCGCCCAGGAGCCGGCTGCATTTACCTCATCAGTTCTGGTGTTGTCTCTTAAAGAGGGGAAAGAAGAACTCATAACAGTGGCAGCGTGAACAGTTGTACACATAGAGTGCTCCCCCCCCTGTCCTACCTTCGATTCCCCCCCCCTCACCCCCGGGATCACCCCCCCCAACCCCCATGATTGCAGCCATCCCCATGTGTTCGCAGACGCCCCTATCTGCAGGTCAGAGGCAGTAGGGGTTATGCTATCCCGTCTACGGGGCAGCCGGTAGTACGCCGTCGCTTGCGCAGGCATTTCCAACCATCCCCATGTGGCCCGTGTGACCCTCCCCTTCCAAGCGCACTGCAGGTTAGTTTTATGGCCAAAATCTCAGGATCCGGAAACTCCACAAGGAAAATCCACTATCTTTACAGACTGGGCAAAAGAAGGATCAAGGACCAGCAAAAGGAGAAGCTCTTCAACGTGCAACCACCCTCAGCTACTAAAATGTGTAGAAGCAAAATGGTGCCCCAAAATTCAGATACCCCAAAATGCACTTAATTCAAATCTCCCACATTTACTGGATCAGAGAAGGTATCACACCTCAATCTCATGAAGCAATGTGTTCCCGCAACTCTCCAAACATCAAATCAGCAAAGTAAAACAACTCTTTAAGTAATCGGGTTATATCAATTGAATGGACCCAATTCATTGACTTCTAGATCAATGAAAAGTTAAAGGGTTTTCCTACAAAATTATAAAATAAGCAGCATAGAGTCAATATCCCACGGAGGCTCTCAAATGCAGAGTTATGCAGATTAGGCAAAAATTCGAAACCATTCTAAATCCCAGTGCGCAGCAAACTCATTGGAAAATCTGGTGGCATCCCAGGCAGCATAGGAAACCTCAGGAAAATCAAGAGATTTATATAAACAAATTTTGCATATCCAATCAACAATTTTTTATTCCATAGGATTCCAGTGCAGGAAGAGACTAAGGATTACATTACAGTTATGGGTCATTTGTTATTAGGAAAGTTTGCAGTTACACAGGAGTTTCAGATGGAAAAATGCCCCGTTGACAGATTCTTTATGCAGGCATCCCGGTTAAGTTTTCTTGCTAATATGACACCTAAGGATTTGGTCAATTCAAGAATTTGAGACTTAAATCTCACACATTGAATTAGATTTCTGCAAATTTCGTTTAGGTGGAAGACAGATGTCAGTTAGAGGAGAAGAAATTCTGTGTTTAGTTCCTTTAGTTTTTGATGTCATCCTTCTGTCACTTTTGAAAGTTGATGAGGCAGTAGGATAAGGCTGTGTGATCAGAGTTGCCAGAGATCTACGGTGTAACTGGGAATAGCCTGCATAGGCTAGTAGTGACTTGTAGTGACAAAAGGGTTAAAAATAAATTTAGAAATGTAAAAGTGCCAATATCAAGTCTGGGGGTACACCACACTTAACTTAATTGTAACACTTTAATGTCTGCTTACAGGATAAGATTCAAACGATTTTTGTAACATGCCAGTTATTCTAAGCCTTTCTTTAAGAATGTATATGAAGATTTTAAAGTGCACTCTATTAAAGGCTGAGAACTGGTCTACTAAAATTAGGAGGCAGCTGTTACTGACATTTTTAAGGTCTCCACTTCACCACTGATTTCATTCTGGTGTCCTGTGCAGAAGCCTGTCTGAAAGTCACCACTAAGGTTTTTTCCTTTTAGAAAGTCCTTGTGCTGAGATGAAACACAGTTTTCTTTAATTTTCATGATAAATGATAGTACTATGATGGAAGAAACTTTCTCAAGGAGTTTGGGTCACTGTTAATTAGTGCTTTATTATGTTACATTTATAGTGGATCAGGAACATAATGTTCTAATTACAAACTGACAATTTAAAGCCAGTTTGGTATTAGGCCTTGACTGATGTTTTTGGGTAGAGTTGATGGTAATAGGTCAGTCGCATATCTAGAGAGTTTTGTTCAATTCAATGACTTTGAGAGATTCCACTATAACCATCTCAAAATTATACCATGAGGTGTTCGCTTTTTAAGTGATTGTTAAGTCGGAGGATTCTAAGATATCTAAAGTTTAGTAGCAGTTAAACAGGTTGGGCCCGATTCACAAAGGTAAACTAAGATGATAGTCTAACATTACGACTTTCGGTATCCACAAAGGGCATTTGCGAGTAGTAAAGTTAGAATTTTGTCTTAGTTAAACGTAAGTTTTGGTCTTAAGTTTAACTGAGACTAAAATTGAGAGAAAAGTATAACTTTACCACTCGTAAATGCCCTTTGTCAATACCGAAAATCGTAAAGTTAGACTATTGTCCCAGTTTACCTTTGTAAATCAGGCCCGCTAATTTTAGTGGAAACCTTGGCAAACTCATCACAGTTCTCTGCCTAGATTTCAACCTTGGTAAATGAAGCACAATATTCCTTCAGCACTCTTTCAGAACAGCAAGGAGCTTTCTTGGTCTGCATTAGGGGCCAATCAGCTGGTTACTGAAGTAGTTAGCTTTCAGAGGAAAGGACTTTTTCTTGTAGGTTGCTCCTTTAGATTTTAAAGTATGATCTTGAAAGCAGATGGGATTTTCCTTCATTTTTTTTCCGTACCTCCAGGGGTTCATCCGTCATTGTTAATATTACTAGAGTACCAGTGCGCAGACTTTTTCACCTTCTTATTTTGCCAAGCACATCTTTCCACCATGGCAAGAGAGTAAGATGTCTGGTCAATGTATTGAGAGCAGAGTGTAGAGGTTTGATAACCCTGAGCACAGGTTTTGAGGAAGGAATTTCACGCTGTGTTTTAATAATCTCCAGTAGGTCTTCAGAACTTAATTAGTGCAGATCACTGATCCAAGTCAATGTTTTTCCAGCCTGGGGTGTAAAATTACTGTGCATAATTAGATGGGTGAAAAGGGATCATAAAATGATTTGGCCAATCAACCATCAGTAAGTATTCAAAAGTCAAGGAGACTGGTTTTACAATGGGTAGGCCAGAAGTATTTCCTTTGATGTGTGAGTTTTACAAGAAAATTGGCAACAATCATGATTTTCTAAAACTCCATGTTGGTTTTGAGTAGTCCAGTCATTTCTGGGAGGTTAAAGTGACCCAGAAAGACATTGTTGTGCTACATCAGAAGGTGTTCTCTCGTATATTCTAGGTATTTGTGCTTTTGCTATCATCTAGTGGATGATAAACAAATTGTAGTATTAAATCTTTTTAAGCTTGAACACCTATTTATCTGTACTGACAAGAGTTTAAAAGAGGGGTGTATTTTTAGAGCATGTTAGACATGATTCTAAGAGTAAGGTGACTCAACACCAACGTGATCCCATTTGCTGGATGGGTAATTATAGTATATGTGGTTGTAAGCTATCAGAGAACCATGTCTCATTAAAAACCATGAGGGAAAACTTTACTTATCATGATAAAGTTTGTTATTTCTGTGCTAAGAAAAACGGCTGGTCTACTTTTGGGGAAGGAACAATTAATTTTTCCTCTAGCATCCTCATTCATGAATGCCACTTGTGAGGGTCTGACATAAATTAGGTTTGAGTTTTTAATGCATTTTGGAAGTTTAAGGTAGGTTGTTTTTGTGTATGGAGTAATTGTGAATCTCATCATGACTGATATAGGTTTTCCTGCACTAACTTTCATGCTTAATGAGTTCCACATATTTTGTATCCTCAAGTGAAAGTCATGTTTTACAGCCATGTTAGCACAGCAGTCTGAAAGTCTTCTGTATCAAGTTTGGCAACAATGGAATTTAAATATTGAGTTCATTAGAGGGTCACCTCGATCACAAACCAATTTTGGGGAATTTGGGTGCACAGTTCTGAAGTTCATATGGGTGTGTATCTTTTTAGACGTGGTAGAAGACTTTGACTTTGACACTGGATGGACAGGTACAAAATCCTCATAAAACTTGAGGTCATCCTCTGGTTCATTGGTTCATATCAGAATTTTTTTTTTAAAAGGGTATCAAGTTTGAAGGAGCATGTACATGCAGAGGGCATAGTAGTGTTTAATGTTAAATTATCTCTCTGGTCTAGTAGTTTTTCATAGGTGTGCATGATGTCATTTGGGCATGACAGTGGACAAGTTGAGAACATAATTGGCTGCAGTTTCATTTCATTTCATAAGGCTTTATTCGAACATTAAACAAGTTCATAAAAGCACACAATACAACAAAATTTGTTATAATACAGAGGCAGAAAAATTCATCAAGATAAAACATTTAAAAAAGCATACTTTTCCTAGCATTAATAGATTTGAGAAGAAAAGTAGCCGTATAAAAACAAACTGCCGGATGATGTAGATTAAAAAGTAAACACATACAATCACGTATTGTTCTGACTTCAAATTTTAAAAACAGGGGTTTCAGATAAGCTATCCGGAGATGTTTATACAATTGACAGAGCAGAAGAAAGTGCACAGTGCTTTGGGAAGTAGAGTTATCACATGGACATGGTCCAACAGGATGTAAATTCAAAGAGGGGAAGGCAACAAGGTTGTGGACAACTCCCATTCTAAATCTGGTCAACACAAACCGATGTGCCTTCCAAGTTACTTGAGACAGATATGGTTGAAAGCCCACAACTTCATTTAAATCATGATAAAAGGTATAAGATGAAAGATTGGAGCTGTTCTGATGTCTCTCAATAGCAGCTTGTTGTAAAAAACACTGCTTAAGATCAGATTTAGACAACATATCTGCCCCGTGATGATCCTCTAGGATGTCGATGTTAAAGATCACCCGAAAGTTATCAATAACGTACTTCAACCATGGGATCCTTGTAAAGTGGTCCATAGTAAGACAGTCAGAAATGATAGCTCTACACAAAGAGGTCTCTTCTTTAATCCAAATGGAGCGCCATAAGAGCAATGGTCTAAGGAGAATCAAATCGGATAGATGGTAAATACCCAATTCATTATGAACTAGGGTATTGGAGACAGAGCTTGGCAGGCACAGAAGTTTTTTTAAAAATACGTTCTCCTCAACCTGAAGAGAACCTCCCGGGGCGTAGCCCCATATACCAGCTCCGTACAGAGCAATTGATACACACCGTGATTGATAAATTTTCAGCATGTCGTTTATCCGCCTGTCTCCCAGTTTGGTAGCCATAGTGAAAATACCAAAGGCACTCCTGGCCATTTTAGACCGTACATTCTTAAATTCATTTGCCCAGGTGTTTTTATTTGAAAAGGTAACCCCCAAATATGAAAAATTATCAACAACCTGAACCTTTTGACCCTCTATGAAAAAGGAGGGCTGTTTCTTACCAATCCTACGGCCGCATTCCATAACATAGGTTTTGGATTTATTTAAAACTAGCTTTCTGCTTTTAATGAATTGCATAAAACCATCCAGCAGCTGTTGAAGACCGTGTGGTGTACGTGAGATTAAAACCGCGTCATCCGCGTAAAGTAACACAGGGACATATTCATTATTGATTTTGGGAGCATCCACTGCCAGAGATTTAAGAAAGAATTCAATCTCGTTGATAAAAAGTATAAAAAGCAATGGGGCTAGCACACAACCCTGACGTATTCCACGCCCAATCTTAAACATGGGTGTACATTCACCTTGTGACCCAAAACGGACACAAGCTCTTAATTTAGTGTATAGGCGGGCTAAGAAGAAGACGATACCATCTGGGGCCCCCATTTCTAACAACTTTTCCCAGAGAATGCCGTGGTCCACCAGATCAAAGGCACTACTTAGATCTGCAAAGCAGAGGTAAATAGTGCCAGTCTTGGCCAAGGTATATTTACCAACGAGCAGTTCTAAGTTTAAACATTGCTCTATCGTTCCACGACCCTTCCTAAAGCCAAACTGGCTCTCGGCTAAGATACCATTTTCTTCGGCCCATTCCTCCAATCTCACCATGAGCACTCGACTCATAACTTTAACAGAAGAGTCCAACAGGGAGATTGGTTGATAATTCTTGGCTTCCCCACGATTGCCTTTCTTGAATATTGGAATTAAGATGGATTCTTCCCAGGTCGGGGGCATCTCATTTCTGACAGCTGCATTAAAAATATTGGTAAGCAGAGGCCCCCAAATTTCTGGGACCAATTTATACACATCAATTGGGACCCCATCTGGGCCTTGTGCTTTCCCCCCTTTACTGTCCCGTATACTATCTAAAACCTCTTGTACCGTAAAATTTAATGGGATATGCGGCCATTGATTCCCTGAAACTAGAGGTCCACCATCTGACTGGAAATTTTTTGAAAAATGCGAGATCCATTCTGCCTGCATGACATAGGAAGTTAGTTCTGGAATTTTGTCATCTTTAAGAAATGGGGAATTGACAGTTTTCCAGAACAAGGTACAATTATTCAATTCAGCTGCCTTGGTCAAGTTGTCCCAGGCCTCTTGCCGAAGTTCCTTTTTCCTATTTTTAAGGGTTTCGTTGTATCTGGTTCTTAGATCTATAACCAGTCCCTTATCTCTAGGTTTAACTGATAGAGCAGATTTCAGCTCCCTCAGGGCCGAGGTGCAAGCTGAGTTGAACCAACCCCGCGGTTGATCCTCTTTATGTTTACAGGTACCTGTGAGTTTTAGGTTAATGGCCGCATTAATACTAATAAAATGTTCAATAGAACAAGAGGTACCTAAATTATCTTCAAGGATCGCGGTAATATGTGCCAGGGAACTAGTTATGATAGAATCAGACGTAATGTCTGCCTTATCCCACTTCCATCTGAGTCTAGTACCGTTAGGGCGCTCAGCCTCAATACTATTAATAGTACGGCCAGGGATACTAACATCATCCTTTTACCACAACTTAGCCTTTACTACCAGGCAGTTATGGTCACTCAATTGAATATCTATTACTTTTGGGGCCGTGAGCAAGACCTCAAGGCCCGGGGAAATGCAAATAAAATCTATTACAGAATTCGTTCCCCTGCCTATAAAGGTAGGGCAAGTATCCCCCTTGGCGTTTTTCTCATTATCCATGATATACATATTATATGAGGCGAGGAAATTATTTAGGGCATCTCCATAATAATTGTGTTGGAAATGGAGGATCCTGTCCTCGTGAGCGTCCACCAATCCGCAGACGTTAGCCTCAGAGAAAGGGCAAGTGGTAATATTAAAATCCCCTGCGAAGATCATATCAAAGACTTCATTAGAGTCCTTGAAAAACTCTTCCAGTGCTTTAGAAAGATCTTTAACCGGCTGATCCCTGAGATCGATAAAACGATTATTGTAAAAATTAACTAAAAGAATGTTCCTACCTCCTCTTATATGCAGCCATAAAATCTGGGAGTAAGCCCCAACTTGTACATATTTGATGACTGATAAAGGGGCTTTAACTGAGATCAAAACAAGTAAACCCCCCTTGGCTCTTCCTGATACGGAACCAATAGCGGGAAGCTGGTATGAGTTAAAACCACTGTAGCCTTTAAAATCAGTACACCAAGTTTCCTGTAAGCAAATAATGTCAAAAAGATCCAAGAATTCCAACCACCCCAGACTATCTGTTTTTGATCGAATCCCAGCAATATTCCAGCTTACAATGTAACAATCAAATGAGGCGTGGGTACCTGTCCCCAAATTTATACCATTGCTACCCTGTTGAGAAGGGACAACATTTAAAGTCTCCTCATCTAACACAGGGTTACCCGATGTATCTCCCTCCTCAGCTGGGGGCAGACAGACTACAGGGATTTCCGCCTCCAACCCTGATACGCAAATATTAGGGCCTCTTGACAACAAGTCTTGGTTCCCTGAGGGTTCCGTACTGATGGCGGGGGAGCCCGACCTATCCATTGATATGGGGTCTTCTGTTGGACCTAGGAGGGCACCCATCTCCTGTCAATCGTTTTGGTCCAACCCACTCAGGCATTGATAACGGTTAACAGTAGCTACCTCGGTGTTTGTCAAACTAAGCCCCTCTTCTCCCCGCATTCTCCCTCCCCCCTGATGCACAGGAAGGTGCTCAATATATTGACTATAGAAAAAGCCAAGGGGACGGAGAACGATACCCTGTTCATTACTGGGACGGGACGTAGCACGAATCAGAACTGTCGTTGCAAGGTGGGGGTTACTAAAATTGATAATAACACAATCACCGGGAATGTTTTTGGGGGACATTCCAATCCAATTGGTTCTGGTGGTAACCAGAATCTGGTCCGCCATAGCCACAGGAAAGCCGCATTCACGGTTAAGCCATGCCACGGTTTTATTTTTGAGGGAATCATGTGATTCCACAAAGCGATTGGGCCTGTCCTCTGTGATACCTGGCACGTTGGTCAAGACTGCCACATATGGTGCGCAATCAGGCGGCAGATTAGGTTGGGGTAGGCGACAATTATTAAACCTCCCTCTTCTTGAAGTCCTATTCATGTTCCCCGTATCATGAGTAACTATATTAGGAGGGGTACCATTAGGGCATAAAGGCCTAGCTGGAGTAGCACTAGATATATCCCCAGGGATACGTCGTGTTGAGTTACCAGCGAACCCCCGCCGGTCGTTAGTAGTAATTAATATGTCTTTGGGATCTTGCACCTGTTTGCCCGATAAGTCCCCAGTCTCCCTCACCACAGCAATCGGTAAGGAACTATTATGGGATTTAAGTCCAGATTGAACCAATTCACCCAGTCTGTTCACTTCCCTAGATACAGCCTCTAATTTATCTAAGAGCGGTATGATAATTTTATCTAACTTGCTATCAATCATACCGATTAACATCTCGAGCTGATCTGGTGCTAATATCATTTGGGTAGGGTTATTTCCATTATTTAAGCAGGTATTCTCGGGGGAGCCAGCATTAGAGACCGTATTCTTTTTACTTTTGCGGCCCCCCTTTTTGGGTGGAACAAATCTCTTAAGGTGTAACCCTGATCTTAGCACTCTATGTGTTTTGGGGAGTACAGGGGTCGAGACTACAGTAACATTAGGAGACTTGCTAATATCAGAATCCATAAGCAAATCAGTATCGGGCAGGGTAACCAGAGTGGTCTCAGTTGCACATACACCCACCCTCGCTGGGGAAACTGTGGAAGCCGATGCTTGGCTATCATCAGCTGAATGGATCTCAACGGAGACTAATTGGCTCGTAAGCTCAGGGCCACAGTTGCTAGTCAGACCTAGGGATAGTCTGCGTTCCTTGTTGATTTTGTCTACAACTTTAACTAAATAATTATCAAGTGTAGACACAGTTGAACGAGGGGGCCCAGTAGTTTTAGACATGCTGCCTTAAAATAAAAAACAGAGTAATAAGATAAACTTTATAAAACAATAACTACCGCTTAAAATAGCGCTTACTATGAAATGATACCACCAATATAAACATTGGATACAAATTAAAAATGGTTATATACCATAGTAAAAACACCTTAGATTTAAATGCTAATTAGCAGATACTGTATTCCTAAGACCTTTAAGTGCAGGGTACGAAGGCCAACTACACACCACAGGAACACGTATATAACAATCGCCGGCACAGACCTGATTAGAGTAGAAAAACACCTCAAAAACCACAGCATACAGCAAGGTGTCAATAAGCCACGGAAATAAATGTCACCCTTGTTACATCGGGGTCTTTAGCGATGTCCGGATATTGTCAACTTAAGGGGGTGGCCCCGACCCGGCCTCCTCTGGCCCCGGACGGTCACAGACGGCCCGCCCTCTGCCCGGGCTCAGCCCGGCGTCGCCCGCACGCGTCCCGCGACGCGGAGGGAGCCTCAGATTAAATAGCGCCTCCGGGCGCGCTGGTGTCCGGCGGAAGTCCGGTGAGATGCAGGGAATGGCGGGAGTTGTAGTTCCCCTCAGCTGCGGCCAGTAATAGTAGATGGCGGCGAGGGGAGCAAACAACGTCAGGGACCCGCAAGCTGCCCGGTTCTGCCTGCTGCTGTGTCCGCTACTCCGGCCAGGTGAGAAGCCCCCCTGGCTGCAGTTAATAGAGGCACTCTGCATTCCATCTGATACCTTCTCATGCACATCAGAGGCTTTTAAAGCATTGGAAAGGGAGTTTCAGTATGGATCCCCCAAGTTGGACAATTGGTTAGAGGGTTAAATTAAATGCCAAATAGTATGGTTGGGCTAGATGCACCTTCTCAGAAACCACCTGTCGGGTCCTTCCCACAAGCCAAGCAGTAACTGACTCCTTGAGACATAGGACAGTCAGCCAGCTGCCGGAAGAAGGGTGGAGGAATGCGGCACTGAGTACTGACAGATGCGCCACAGGTACTCCCACAATTCCCACTGGGAATAAACCGACACACATGAATGACACCACTTGTGAGAAAATTGATCATTTGTAGATAACAAAGTTGAATTTGCACACACAAAGAGGCTACTATATGCTCACCTTAATGTACCACAGGTGCAGATATAGCTTTGAAAAACAGAGTGGGTTGGTATGTGATGGAACAGACAAACTGGTCTACTCTGAGAGGTCACGAGAAAGCTATTAATGGTTCAGGAAAGACCTAAAGATTCCTTTTCAAATAGTCATTTGTTGGAAAGCGCGAACAACGAAAGGGCTCCCCATCCACCCCCTTCACCAAAGACCCGGACCCAACTGTTCTGTGTTCTCACTTTATAACTGCAGAAGCACCAACTCGGTGCCTACTGCTCTAAATGGACTGGCTTATCAGTGGTTTGTACCATGAATTATTGATGCACAGAGCAAACTGAAACACGAGCTACAATGCATGCTGCCCTTTACAAAACGTATAAATAAATGAACAACTTCTGTCGGATCTTGGAAACAATGATGAACAGGTGTTCGGCAGCATGTGTCAGTTCTTGTGAGGCTTTTTCAGAAATATACTTGTGAGTGACGATGTAAAATGAGTGGCAGCAGGATTGTAATTTTACCCACTATAGGTTGTCATACACTCCACAATGCAAAAGAATATGGACCACAGAACAAAACCCTTAATATTACCAGGTTTGGACCAGGGGTGTGCACTGGGTTATTTTACTCCCTTAGGGCCATATGTAGGTGGCATACAATTTACCGATTCTTAAATACCGAATTTTACCGATTCGGTATTTAAGAATCGGTAAATTGTATGTAGGTAATAATTCGGTAAATGTTACCGAATCGGAGAAATTCGGTAATTACCGAATCGGTATTTACCGATTCGGTAATGAGGCATACCTTCCCATTGATTCCTATGGGCCTGGAGGCCCATAGGAATCAATGGGAAGGTATGCCTCATTACCGAATCGGTAAATACCGATTCGGTAATGGGGGGAGCACATTCAAGGGTGGCAGGGTGTCACATTGACACCCTGTTGCACCCCTGATTCCTGCATGTGTGCACATGTGGCGGACATACATGCACTAAGGGCATGTATGTCTGCCACATGGCACTCTTATTTCAGCAAAATATTGCTTTTTGCAATGTATTCGGTATTTATCACCAACCTATATTTTGTGGTAAATACCGAATTCTAATTCCTACACAACACTCATTAGAGTGTTTCCTACATCTCATTTCAGGATTCGGTATTTACCGAATCGGTAATTTTACCGATTCGGTAAATTACTGAATCCTGAAATATGCCCCCTACATAGCAAATGCCTAAATACCGGTCGGTAACAGGATATTTACCGAAAATCGGCCGTTACCGACCGGTATTTGGCTTCCTACATATGGCCCTTAGTGTTTATAGTTTCAGAAACTGAACATAATCGTCATTGTTAAAAGGCGTTTTGTTTGTGACTCCTAGTGTAGGGTAGGTTGTGTATTCTGAAACAAAATGAATCCAGAGTGTGTCTAGTTATAAAAATCTTTGCATATTCCAGGCTTATCAGTCAGTTTATAAGGGACAAAGGGCCAGATGTAGCAAGCTAAATTGCAATCGCAAAAATCGAGACCATCCATTTTGCAATTCCTTATTTTGCAAATATGAACTTACTGAGTCCAAAATTGCTACTCGCTATTTGCGATTTCGCGATTAAGGATTCACAAACAAATGTATGAAAAATCGCAAATAGCGATTTCAATGAAAAATGCTTTTTGCGATTCGCAAATTACCACCAACTCAAAGCAGGTGGCAACCAGGCACTGCATATAAACAGGCCTAGAATGCCTCACTATTTTTCACAATGGCAACCCTGTATGTCATAACAAGGAGGATGTGGATACAAGCAGCAGCACAGAGAATGAGGAGGCGATAGGAACGCATATACAGAGTGCGCATTACCCTGTTCCGACAGACAGAAGAAGAAATACATGATAGGTACAGGCGTGACTCAGCTACCATCCTAGACCTGATACGTGACCTGCATCGTATCCTGGAGCATCAGACACGCAGGACCCACGCAATTCCAACACATGTGCAGGACCTATGTTCACTGCACCTACTTGCATCAGGTAGTTACCAGGGGGGATAGCTGTAGCAGGAGGGGTGTCCCAAAGTTGCCTGTCACGCTTCCTCAACACCTTCCTGGATGCCATGCTTCAAGAATGGACCATTACATCCAGTTTTCCACCACGCAACAGGAACTGCAGAAGACTAAAATGGATTTCTACCAGATGGCTCAATTCCCACATGTCATTGGGTGCAGTGATGGGACACATGTCGCAATCTGTCCCCCCTCAGCTACTGAGTATGTGTATCGAAACCAAAAATCCTATCATTCCAACAACGTCCAGGTCATGCCTCACACATCATCACCGACATCGTTGCAAAATTCCCAGGAAGTACGCATGACTCTTACATCTTCAGGCATAGTGGAATCTATACACCTCTGACTGGGGTAGAATTTAGAGAAGTATACCTGCTAGGTAAATGCATGTGACACACTCTGTTGTACATCTTGGATGTATTGGAAGTGGCCTGTGATTAATGTTTTTTCCTTTCTAATGTAGGTGACAGCGCATATGCAGTGTGTTCATTCATACTCACCCCATTTCTCAACCCAATTACCCCAAATGAGAGGAGATCAAATGCTGCCCATAAGTCGACGCAGAATGTGGTGAAGGGGACCTTTGGACTGCTGAAGAGCAGGTTCCGCTGCCTCCACAAAAGTGGAGGTGCACGACAGTACCGCCCCGCGATATGCTGCAAAATCATTGCTACCTGTGCTATGCTACACAACCTGGCTAAAAATAAGGAAATCCCAGTGGATATCACAGATTCTGACTCAGAGGATGAGGAAGGCCCACGGCCACATCACAGAGCAGCAGGTGGTGTAGGTGCTGCAGATGGGGAACACAGACGTGATGAGATCACACGCAACTATTTCTAAGTGAGTAATGAGACAAAGCTTAAAATTACTTTTGAATAACTGTGTTATATTGTCCTTGACATCAGGCAATATGTGTGCACACAGTCTCACAATCCTGCCCTCTGTGTGCCTTGAGTTGCACATCATGGCATATTCACACTCCATGCACATTTACAACCCTTTAACTGTTGTCTCATGGGTTACCTCACCCATTTGCAAATGTCTGCCACAGCGTGAACTTATTTTGTGCGCCCACGCACAGCACTGCTACGGTCAGTGTTCACACTGCCCTTCCTTGATGAGGGTTCTGCTGCTGTCCCTTGCCTTGCACTCCGCTGTCTGGGCTCAGTGACAGGTGGAGTGATGCTGCTGCAGCTTGACACCTCCTCACTGTCCCCAGCATCCCGAGCCCCTGTGGCAGCTATGTTGGCTGTCTGGAGCAGTTCGACAGCACTGGTGACCTGCACCAACCCCCTCGCAACAACCTGGCTGCAGTGGGCCATTTCCACCTGCATGGCAACTGTGCATCTGCTCAGGACAGCTGTAGCATTGCAGAGGCGGATGACCGCCTTCGTGTACCCATCCATGCGGCTGAGTCTGCGATGCTTTTCACGGCGCCTTGAGCCATGTTCCCTCTGCATGGTGGTGCATACCCGTTGTATTGCCACAGTCATGTCCTTCATGTTTTCTGTATTGGCCCTCTGACCCTCTGCAAATGTGGAGTTCAGATCAGAATTGCCCTCCTTGATATCCCTCATGTTCTTATTCAGGGACACCAGCTGCCGTTGCATTAATTTCATGCTTTTTAATTGCAGCCGCTGCAGCTTGACCATGGTGCCCTCAAGACCCGAAAAGACAGATGGTTCCTCCCCCTGCTCAGCAACACGTTGTGGTCTTGGTCCACTGGTGTGACTACGCTGCACAGGAGACTGTTGAATTGGAGGTTGTTCTAGCTCTTTGGGCATGGACTGTGGATGTTCCTGTCTCTTCCAATCCTCCCTCCATCTCCTGTAGTGTTTCCATGGTGTACCTGCTGGGTCTTGGTGCAGGTGTTGTATCTGTGCCTGCGTGAGACTGTTCCTCCCCTGCATGTTGTTGCTCAGGTGCCTCATCTGTCTGGCTGTCTTCTGCCTGTGACTCCAGGGGTGTTGTTGCTGGCTCTGTGGATGGTCCTCCACCTGTTTATTTTGCTTACTTCAGCCTATTGCAACCCTGTCTTTCACCATGGAGCACAAGTCATAGCAGCGCTTCTTTAGATCGTCGATGGAGCGCTGTGTGACCCCAATAGCATTCACTTTGGCTTTTATTTCCAGCCAGATCTTCCTCTTCTGCGATTCTAGGACATGCAGAGACTTTTTCCCAAAGAGTTGATCATGAGTCTTCACTACTTCCTCTATGAGGACCTCCAACTCCTTTTCGCTGAGTTTATGCTTTCTCTTCCTTGCTGCAGGCTCCTTTCCCTTCTCCTGTGTGTCCATTCTGTCTGTTTGTGCCTGTCTGAGCAGTCCTGTTCAGCTCCTGGAGGTGTGATCCTGTTCTCTGCCTCTCCCACAGCCTCAGGCACTCTGAAACAGCATGGGTGGGGTCACTTCCTGCTTGCGATGTCATCAGACTGCACCTGGATAGCAGATTCGCTAATTTGCAATTTTTTGAAATTGCGAATTCGCAAATACTGACTCGGTAATTGCGATTCGGTATTCGGATTACAGAATTTTAAGGACTCGCTAACAATTAGTAAATTCTTTCATACATTGTGGTTTGCGATTCTCAAATAACGATTTGGTAAAAATCGCTATTTGGGAATCGCAAATTTGGATTTTCATACATCTGGCCCAAAGATATTTTCAGCATAGTAAAGCACAAAAATTATTTTACTGGTCTCAGGTAGTGATTGAAGATTCCCAACTCCCATATTACTCCTCATAATAAAAGAATATTCTAGTGAAATGTTTATTGACTGCTCACTAAAACCGGTAATTTATTACTACCTTCCGAAGCCCTCCCATGAAGCGAATGTGATGCAGATAGAATCGATGTGAATGCTTTATAACATAATCTAAGATTATTTACCAATATGGCTTCGTGTATGGGTTCTCTTTGAATTCAGTTAGTTCTTTTGGGTCTAGTAGGAGGTGCTTGTAAAGCATATATCATAAGCTTTCTAAGGATAGGCCTGTATTTCTGACTATGGAGACGTGTAGGTTGCTAGACACATATAGTCTTTTGAGGCTATGTGTTCGCATGTGTCTATTCCAGGGGTTATGGGAAATGATTAAGATTCAGTGTCAATCATTTCTAATTCCTGGAGCTTTTATTGGCTCCAGGAATTCAGGGTCTGGTACAGGCCTGAATTCCTGGAACCAATAAAAGATATTCTATAGCTTTTAGGGGCATGGAGGAGCAAGGCTCCAGAGATAAGTTAGGAAAGTATGTCATAGCCTGTGTTAATCACCCAATGACTGATTTAAGCCCCTGCTTCCTTGGCCTAATGGTTTTGGGGTCTTAAACGCAGGGTATGAAAGCAAGTAGCTTGTTACCACTCAGATTAGTTACAATACACACCAAAGTGAAAGGACTGTCAAGAATTATTCTGACCCTCCAAAGATTTTCAGGGTGGGCAGGGCAGTTTTGGGGCCTGTGGCAATGCTCCGAACAAAGGACTTATACAGATCCCAGTTTTTTCCTGGAAACACGATGTTTGATATTATAGTAGTTCTAGGGTTGCTGAAAGTGCGAGAGACACGCCAAAACCCCCCAATATTTCTGTACCAAAAAGTGATCATTTCAGCATTCATCCACAAAATATTTATATGATGACCGACATGCTGGGTCATTTGAATTCATTTCTGAGAAAGAGCCCTATTCCGATCTCGGAGGATGGAATACTCCGTCACAAATGAGACAGATATCCCACCCGCCATATTATGATCTCCATAGGAAATAATGGGATCATAATACGGCGGACAGGATATCCATCATGTTTTTGATGGAGTATTCCACTATGCCAAGCTAAATTAAGCTCAAAGTTTCTAAATATGTGTTGCAGGAGAATTGTTAACAGTTGGTAGCGTGTATCATATCAGTGTTTGACACATTTACCGGCATCTCGGAGTCTGAACATAATTTTAAGCATAGGTAAAATTTGTGTAAATTGATTATTTGCTACCACTAATGCAGCATTGTAAAACAAGCACCAAATGTAAGGGAATAGTGGGGTCTAAAAAATCAATTGAGCATAGATTTGTCTATGATGACCGCTCTTCACCATTTTCCCTCACTCCTGCCAGAGGTATACGTTTACCTCATGTCATGCCCAAATTATCTTCCAAACCCAGTTTTTCTGCTACATGGTAAAAGGCAAGCAATTATCCTTCCAGGGATCCATTTTTTGATAGATTGCAAAGTCTCATCATGGCTATCTTCATCTAACAATTCCTTTACTGCCACTCCCCAAAAAACCTAACAACACCTTCATGTATAGCAGAGATGACATCAAGCTCTTTATTAGCAATTTCACTCACAGGCAGCCTTCATAGGCTGTGATGTTTTTCTTGCCTGGAACAAAAATTATATCAAAAAAATATTCCTGAAGTTTGGAGTATATATGAAGAAACCTGTCAGTGGCAGATTACCCCCAATAATGAGGCAATGTTCACTAAGGGTTTGTGATCCGATCCTACTAAGCATTTTCTCTCCTATTATAGTGTTGAAATGAGAGATTACCCATATGAATGCTGTGATAGTACACCATTTTCTATCGTAGCGTATTTACACACAGTTGTATGTCGTGCAGTAAACACCACATTCTATTCTATGTCCTTTGAACACTGTTACAACCCACCTAAGCCACATGTGCTGGTACTGATGGAATGATACAGGTTTTCCCTTGTTGCAAATGATTAAGTGTAGTTGCTGTAATGATTGCTTCCTTGATGGACTCAAACCTTGCTTGTTAAATGGCACCTCATATCAACTGGAGACCGTTGTGCAACAGATCCCTTAAAGGTTCAATTTTCTCTACAAAACCTTGAAAACATTTACTATAGTATTCATGAATTTTCTCTTTGGTATATTGTGCTGGAGCACTTTTGATTGGCTCTGTGAGTTTCTTTTTGGGAACAATTCATTCAAAAGAAATAGTGTGACTTAAATAATCCACTTTCTTCTGGGAAAAAGAATAGGTATCAGTGCTCAATACCAACCCCTTTTTGAAAGTTTAAAACAGGCTTCTTTTAAGACTTCTAAGTGATTTTTATCCGTTTTCTTTTCATCTTCTCCCAACAGTACAGTCCCCATTTTCTACTTGTCCAATATCTCATCTGACTCTGAAAGAAATTACTCCATCATGGAAAGGGAACAAAACTCCATGAAAATGGCCTGTTCGGAGTGGAGAGATTTTTTGAAGTGGACTTATGAACCCTTCAAAATTTTTACATATCATTGTGACCTCCAGTGTCTAAGAGATATGCAGTGCAGGCAGGGCCGAACTGGCTGTAACAGGTTCCGGGTGTTTACCCAGAGGGCCAGAGGGGTGGGGGGCTGATTAGGTTGCCGTAGGGGCCGGTTTTGTCAGTGCCCCAATATCGCCCCCTGTAACAAAAGCTGGAGTGCAGTTTTATACTAGCACCCCCCCCCGACCCACCCCCCGCTCCCAGGACCAATCGAGCAGCAATCTTCCAGGGTTGGTTGTTGTTCCTAGTCCGCCCTGAGTTTAGGAATAATTGTCAGGCACGTTGGGCCTATTTTCTTCAACCAGTACAACTTTTGTATTACTCATATTCTCTGCACTGAGAACACCCTAGTGGATGACCTTTCAAATAAATATCCAAAGCCCCTGTCAACTTTTGATCCAAATATTCTTTGTCCACAACACATTATTGGGGTGGCAAGATCTTTCCTTAAATGAGTGCAAGCTAGCTATTCAAAGGTCATTAAGAAAGAATGGAACACTTTACAGGGACTGATTCATAAACAAGGCAATTTAGTGTTTAAAGCAAGGACCTTATTCATTTCCTCCAAGGCACTGAGTCTGAAGTTTTTTTAAATCTGTCATGATTCACTGATTGCCAGCCACAGGGGCATTAAGTCCACTTTGGAGGTCATACTTTGTTCTTTCTGGTGGGCTTTCCATTTGAGAGGACATTGAAGATTTTGCTTATCTCTCTGAGAAGCCATAGGAACTGTTCTTGCCTCCCTATCGAGAGTTTGACTGCTCCATTCCCATTGAACCTGGGGCCACTGTTCCTTTTGGAAGAAGTTAATTTCTCTCTCAGTCAGAAAAGGAGGTCCTAAGATTATATCTGGAAGAAAATCTACAGAATGGTTTAATTAACTGATCCTCATCTTCTTCCGGTGCCTCAATGTTTTTTGTCCAAAACAAATCTCATGATCTAAGATCCTGCACCGACTTAAGAGGTTTAAACAAGATTAAGATCAAGGACAGATACCCTTAACTTTTAATCAAGGATGTACTGGATTCCATCAGGGGCTCACATATTTCCACTAAGAAGAAGACAGAGCTCAATTTCCATTCATCTGATTTAGATAGGCGTAATTGGAGGTCAGTTTTCACTGCCTGTCTGCAATAAGAGGCAGTGAAAATTGTTTAAAGCGCCTCTTGCCAGGGGAGAGGCAGGGAGAGGCAGGGCCGGACTGGGAACCACAACCGGCCCTGGCAAAGTGCTCGGCCGCCAGGGCCCTGTGAAATAAACGGCCCCCAGGGGCCCAAAACCGACCCCCACCCATGCGGCGCACCGGTGGATTGCCCGATGCCTGCTACGGTCAGTCCAGCGCTGGGGAGAGGACTCTGATGGCAAGGGGAGCATTTTCCCATTTCGGGGTTTTCTTTTTGAAAATAAAAAAAGCAGTTTGGTGCAAGGCTCTGTGATGTTGATGGTTGTTTGACCTGGAATCCTTGGGGTGGTTTCCCCAAAACGTTTTTGCCTCCAGACCTCCTGCTTTTGCTGACTTTGTTTTTGCTCGCTTTAGGACTGTGCACACTTTACCACAGCTAACCAGTGTTAAAGTACCTGTGCTCTCTGCTCAAGACATGGTAACATTGGCTAATAACCAATAGGTATATTTAATTTACTTATAAATCCCTAGTAAAGTGACCTACGTGTGCCCAGGACCTTGAAATGAAAGTCTAGTAGTGGGCCGGGAGTACTGGCTGTGCCACCCACTTAAGTAACCCTTTAAACATGTCTCAGGCCTGCCATTGCACAGCATGTGTGTGCAGTTTAAACCGCATTTTTGACCTCACAAAATGAACCTTTTGCCGGGTCCAAACATTCCTTTTTAATACATATGTCACCCCTAAGGTAGGCCTTAAGAAATCCCCATGGGGAGGGTGCAGTCAAAGTTGGACCTGTACTTTTAAGTTTTACATGTCCTGGTAGCGAAAAATTCTTACATTTGTTTTTAACCACTGCATCCCACCGGATAACGTTGGAGTGCCCTTATTACATTTTATACATGTAATTTCCAAATGGGAAGAGATGACTAGTTTATGTTTGGTGTCTCTGGAATCCCAATCTAAAATTCTAATTTATGGTGCAGTCCGATTTTAAATTATAATTCTGAAACTGCCACTTTTGGAAAGTTGGAACTTTCTTGCTTTAGCCTTTTGGTGCCTGCAGCCTGTCTCTGGTCACATGACTGGGTGTAGTTGGCAATTGGGTTTTGTATATTCCTCCTAGACGGCAATACACACAATAGGAGCTGGATGGGCCATCACAGGCAGGGTGGGAGGGAGGAGCTGGGGCCAGCCTCACTTACACCTGAATAGGCTGTGTTCCACACAAAGGGCTGCATACACCCTGTGGTCAGTTTGGAGACAGGGCCAGGAAGGCAGGGCATCTGTGCATTTCAAAGGCATGCCTCCAGAAGCTTCTACCCACTTCAAAGACACAACTGTGTATAAAAGAAGGACCCAGACACCATCACGAAAGTACACTTTTGGAGCTGTCAATACACTGCCATGAAGGACTGTCACTCTTCTGTTCTGCTGCTCTGAAGGAACTGCTACCATGCTGTGCTGACCTTCTGCCTACTGCCCTCTTGCCCTGGTGAAAAGAAATGGACCTGCATCACTTGAACCCAGAACCCAGACTGACTCCAAGAGCCAGTTGGCTGGCCTCATCATCAGAAGCCTCAGGGTCATATCTGGCTTCCAACAACCTTGCATCTGCACCTGAACTCTGCTATCTGTGAGACTTCCATTCCAAGTTATGCTCCCCAGTCCTTGACACTTGGAAGTGGGTTTAAGCTGCTTTGCCAGCCTCTGTGGATCCAGTGGAACCAACTCATCAACTCTGCTGCACAGCGCAATCTTAAGCAGAACAGACACATCTCCGCTGCTGTGTAGATTGGACCCATTGCAAAGATCCACATCACTGCCGCAGCCCGCATTGCCTTCGGAATTGCCACTGCACAATACATCCTTAGTGCAGGCCCTCGCAAATGTCGTCAATGGCAGCCTCAACTACGCCGGACTCCCCATCGCAGGTTCGCAGCTCTTCGGAACTGACTCATCACCCCGACTGTGCACCGCATCCCGAACACCAGACTTCACATCACCTGCCTCGTCAACAGGATCCTAGATGTCAACGCAACAGGACCTCGCACTGCAGCCTCCCACATCTCAGATCTGATGCATCGCCTCAGCTGCGTGACGAAGCCTTGATATGGATTCATGCAATGCTTCGTAAACCAGGATTTAAGGTACTTTGTTCAGCGGGCCTAACTAGGTCCCTGGAGCCGGTCCATCCTCCATCATGTTCGGCCTAAACCTGTGACTCTGCCCTGGCCTAGCATAACCAGATATCCACAGTTGGTGCTTTACACCTTTTGGCGCTACTTTCTCTAAAACTCTAAGGTTTAATATCTCTGGTTCAATTGATTGGATTTTTTTTATTTTTGTCTTGTTTTATTTATTAAATTAAGCTCTATTTGTCTAACCTGTTTTTTTGTGTGCTGTCTTCACTGTTTTATTGTTGAAGTGTTGCACACATACCTTACACATTACCTCTAAGTTAAGCTTTCCGGCTCTGTTAGCAGCCACAAGGGGGTTGAGCACAGGTTAATTTGAGGTTTGTTTGTGCCTTACCCTGACTAGGACTGTGGTTGCTGCTTGACCAGGGCTTCACACCCGAGTTAAGCAGTAACCCAATTTCTAACAGCTGTCATTGCTCAATTTGGCAGGCGGCACCTCCATCAGGTTGACAGAGTAATTTACTGTGTCGCCCTGAAGGAGTAATAGACTATCTTCCAACATCTAAATTAGGCCCTAATTTAGACCCTTCGAATGAAGGAAGGCAGCGAGTGAAAGAGGGCCTTTAGAACCTCTCTTGGACATTTTGAATATAGTGCAATGCCCTCTGGGTTGAGTAATCCCCCAGCTGTCTTCCAGCATTTTATGGGTCATGTTTTAGCTGACATTAATAATCAATTCATTGTTTTCTACCTTGGAAATATCTTAGTCTTTTCAAGACATACCCTTTCTCCTCATCAACATGTCAGTCAAGTATTAAACAGACTCAGCCAAATCAGTTCCTCTGTAAGCAGAGAAGCTTCAAATTCAATCTGCCCGAGGTGCAGTACCTAAGCTTCCTCTTAAACAGTGCTGGAGTCTCAATGGACAAGCATAAGGTTTACACAATCTATATTGGCTGACCCCATCTAACATCAAGGAGACATCAAGGATATCCAGTGTTTTCTTAGATTTTCCAAATTCTACCAGCAGTTTATCAGGAGTTTCACTAGACTAACTATTGACAATACCCCAATACTACAGAAGAATATGCTCCGCCAAGGTTTCCCAGGGGGTTACTCGAACCGAAGAAGCCTTAATTAGGTTAAAACAAGCCTTTGCGCAAACCTTAATTTGGTGACACCTGGATCCAACTAAAAGGTTTATTTTTGTAACAGATGCTTCTGATCGAGCGATTAGGGCTGGACATCTACAGTTTCTGGAAGACAATGCATTGGAACACCCCATTTTCTACTTGTCCAATATCTCATCTGACTCTGAAAGAAATTAGTCCATCATGGAAAGGGAACTTCTCTCCATGAAAGTGGCCTGTCCGGAGTGGAGACATTTTTTGATGTGGACTCATGAACCCTTCAACATTTTAACATATCATTGTGACCTCCAGTGTCTAAGAAATATGCAGTGCAGGCAGGGCTGGACTGGCCGTAGCAGGTTCCGGGCGTTTACCCAGTGGGCCAGAGGGGTGGGGGCTGGTTGGGTTGCCGTGGGGTCGCTTTTCTCAGTGCTGCAATATCGCCCCCATAACAAAAGCTGTAGTGCAGTTTTGTACTAGCACCCCCCGTGACCCACCCCTCGCTCCCACGGCCAGTCGAGCAGCAATCTGCCAGGGCTGGTTGATGTTCCCAGTCCGGCCCTGAGTGCAGGAATAATTGTCAGGCACGTTGAGCCTATTTTCTCTTCAACCAGTACAACTTTTGCATTACTCATATTCTCCGCACTGAGAACACCCTAGTGGATGACCTTTCAATTAGATATCCTAAGCCTCTGTCAACTTTTGATCAAAATATTCTTTGTCCTCAACACATTATTGGGGTGACAGGATCTTTCCATAAATGAGTGCAAGCTAGCTATTCAAAGGTCATTAAGAAAGAATGGAACACTTTACAGGGACTAATTCATAAACAAGGCAATTTAGTGTTTAAAGGAAGGACCTTATTCATTCCCGCCAAGGCACTGAGTCTGAAGTTTTTAACATCTGTCATGATTTACTGATTGCTGACCACAGAGGCATTAAGTCCACTTTGGAGGTCATACTTTGTTCTTTCTGGTGGCCTTTCCATTTGAGAGGACATTGAACTTAATGTCAGTTCATGCTATGTTTGCTACCATAGTAAATCTTCTCACTCTTGCCCTTCTGGGATTCTTCGATCTTTGCCTGTTCCAGCAGAACTGTGGCATCCCATTTTAACTGATTTCCTCATAGCATTGCCTCTGTCTGAAGCGAATTGAGTTATTATGGTAACTGTTGATTCCTTTACTAAAATGTCTCATTTCACTGCTTTAAAGAAACCAACCTCTGCAAAGGCCTTGGAACATTTTTTGTGCTTGGAATCTTCTATCTACATGGGCTACCTCACATGATTATTTCAGACCAAGGTCCTAGGTATATTGCTAAATCTTCGAAATCCTTTTGTAAGTCCATTCGGATTGAGGTGGCCTTGTCATCTGGTTTTCATCCCCAGACCAATGGTCAGATGGAACAGCTCAATCAGGGTCTTGAGTAGTATCTCCATGCTTTTGTATTTCCACACAGAGTAACTAATCTTCTTTTCTACCTCTGACTGTGTTTTCTTACATCAATTCTGTTCATAGTGCCACGAAGGCTTCACCATTTTTCTGCCATCATGGTCTTTACTCTAGAACTCTTACTCTGTTGCTCAAGGTTTTGGTTCCTGTAACGGTTAGTTTCTTTCAACAGTTACAAACTATTCGGTGAAAGAATTTTCTAAAAAGAAGTTGAAATCTTACACTGACATTTATTGTACTCGTCCATTGACTAGAAGATTGACGGCAAGGTGTGGCTCTCCTCTAAATTCTACCTGCTCATTTTTCTCCAAACAAATTCAAACCTCAATTTTATGGATGTTTCACAATTTTTCCGATCGTTAATCTGGTTGCCTTCAAGGTTCAATTAAGAGTAGAAGAGTTAAGAACAATGGTTCAAGGATGGCCCAAAAGGGTCCAATAGAAAAGGTGACCCAGGCAGGGTCACTTGTTTTTTAAGATAAGTGAAATCAATTCCGTAGGGAGCAGGAGACAAAGTACGTAAAGGGTCATGTAGGTCAAAAGATAGCAGGTATTTATTTAAACAAAGTCAATTTTAGAATGCTCACAAAATAAGAAAAGCGTGGTGTGAAATAGTGATAGTAGTTTTAAAAAGACATCGCATTGACAACAATATAGTAGTTGAATTCCATAATTGATCTTTACAAGTTATAAAGAATTCATGTTGTGGGGTGGTCGACGGCGTTTCGAACCCAATTATTGGGGTTCATCTTCAGGACAGTGGTGAGCATGTATTTTGAAGTTAAACTGCCCGTAAAGTTCCTAGAGTCTCCAAAGTGGGAGGCAGGGGCTTCAAAGGTTAATTATTTGAAAACAAGCAGCTTGGCAGTACATAGATCCGCCTGGAGAATGTAATTTTCTTTAGAGGGGCGACAGGGCAGTGAATGGGAGCCTGAGGCCGAGCAGTCAGAGACGTCCTGCAGCTGTTGGGGCTGGCTGATGAATGCGGGTTCAATTGCCACTGAATTAGAAGATTCCTCCCAATTGAAATCTTGCCAGATGGATACTTTTCGATGTCTTTTTTCTAGGCCTCCTCCTATTTTGAATAATGACCTAAATGCAGCATGAGGTCCCTCGTTAGGCATCAGTCATCTGACATCCAGAGGCAATCATTACTTATAGGGTCTCTCCTGTAATATGAATGACATACATGTAGAGTCCCATATCCTCTTCCTCATTGATAGTGTTCATACTCCTCACAATAAAAATCATATAATTCAACCTGGAACATGTCGTATCTCTATCCCTATCCTGACTGACCTGGACCACCCTCTGTTTAGATGCTCTTACCCTCTCTACACACTCTTGAAAAAAGGTCTTTCCTATCACAACTCCTATACATTTTATCAATGCCAGGCTACCCTTCAAATAAGTCACATAAAATACACCACCACAGGGGGAAACACAATATTTTATCCTTAGCTCTCTTTTTGCTGTCACTTAATTTCTCTGGTTTATCTTCTACAGCACAAACTGTAACATAATTTCTTGTTAGACATATCCTTGCTAACCACATTAACACATAATACAGATTGTTCAATCGCTTTGGATGTAGTTATGACCTCTTGAAGAGTTGGGTCACCCATTATCCACAATATATCTTGAATCTTTTTGGAGCTAGGATTTAGCATCAGATGCTCACTAATCTTTTCATTACTAGAATATCCACAATTACAAAAATAAACCAATCCTCTTGAGGATGTCGAAAACTCATGGTCAAATGTTTCCTTTGGTTTAAATGTGGTACCTTTCTAATGTTGCACTTGTGTTTAGTTTAAATATTTTCTCTAACCTCAGCATCACCTCATCACATTCAGTCTGATCTCCTTCTCCGTCTCCTTCCCCTTCGGCAGGCATACATCTTGATGGAGTGGTAGAACTCTCCTGTCCCTCTGTTCCTAAACAGTGAAGCAAAATACATTTCTTGTGCTCACCCCAAGCCAGCACGTTTTGCTGACTTTGGTGTTATATTAATAGATACAGGCTTCAATTAAAACATATGCATACAGTATCAACGTTTCCAGATGCTTTGTGCATGATCAACCATATATGTCTATTCCAAAGCTAAGAGATATCCACCTTATTCCAGTGCTGAATGTTTAAGGCATGCACACTGTACAGTGAACCTCATTACAAAAGGTACTGACACACTTCCACATGTGTGCACTGATGGAAAAAAGGTATGCATAAGTTTAAAGTTATAGCTGTACATTTCACCATAATAACTGTCATAGCGATATGCTATGTGGATGCTTAACATCCACATAGCATATCAACATGGATCAACATGAAAACAAGGCTGATAATTCCTAATCCATCTTGAGGCACATGCTGAGTGAACAACAGACAGAGAAATGACCAGGTCATCAAGAGTTGAGGAAACAGACAAGGAATGTGGGCCCTCATACACTTACAATCACCTTTCTATTAAGTTTGATGCAGAACATGGCTTGTTTTCACCGCTGGTTGATAATTTTATAGAAGTGTAATCAGCAACTCACAACAACAGCAGACTGAAGAACACGGAAGAAACAAGATTGTTCAAATTCGACAGGACAATACTGTCTCGAAAGAGGTGAATGAAGAGGCATGAAATGTCCCTTGTGCCGATGCTGGATTTGATGCTCGTCTAAATGATGATACGATGCACGAGGATAAAGAGTAATATCAGTTGACAGAAGATCAACATTAATAAGGAGGTTTCCAAAGGCATCCTTGTCACCACTTGACAGGTATGTTAACAAAGGTTCAGTGTTTCTTTGTACAGCACCAACGACAGGCGTCTTACTCCACTGACAACCGTGTCATGACTGATTACCCTCTCTCCTTAGAACCCTTAGGGTCTGACGTAATAGAAGGGAGCATAGGAGTCAGCAACAGGGAAGGAAAGGGGAATGTAAGGGGGACAACCAACACCCAGCAGAACATCCCAAATGCCAGAGCTGTATAGCACTATATATACATTACCCAGTGTCGGTCACCACTGGGTAGTTATACTTGGAAAAATCATTTTTTTGGTTTGCTTAAATCTTTGGTGCTGTTTGAAGAATCTTCATGAAACTTTTAAAAAGTCTCATCAACCTCAGCTCCTTCCTGGAATGTTTTGGGGGTAGGGGGAGGGGGGGGGGGGGGGCGCAAAATACATTTTCTCCATAGGAAATTTAGAGACAGCTACAGCCAAAATGGTTGCATATAATTACACCTAATTTGGTAGAAAGCTAGATCTTGCTCCTGAAAGCATGCTTTTTGTGACTTTTTGTGTAAATCCATTGTGAAAAATGACAGCTCAAAAACTGTGCATGTTTCCTACCTTGGGGGATCTACTGAGCCAACAAGTCTCTTAGGCTAAGATCTGATTGGCTACCACCACATCAACAAAGATGAGGTGGCAGCCATTTTAGCATTCAGGGAATGCATCTCCTGTCCTACAACTAAGTGTAAAAAAATATAAGGGTCAGGTTAGGTGTACCCTGACCCCCTAGGGCTGGTGGGGTTGACGGTGGATCCTCGAATCTGCTGTAAAAAAGAAAATGTAAGCGTTGGATGAGCTGGAGTGCAGCACATTGTACTTAAAAGGGGAGGGACATGAGCCACCTCCGCCAGAGCCTCCCTGAGGCCTCTAGGACCAAATTTAAAAAAAGCAAAAGGGCCAGCAGAAGATGCTTTAACAACCAAGTGCTAATCCCCAAAAATGTGTTTAATGGAGCAAGACAGTGATTTTAACCAATCAGATGTATTTCATGGGTTCTACAGTTCTCCCCTGGGAGTACAGCAGAACAGCAACACACACAAATCAGCCACTCAAGGAATCGTCATTAATTGTGCCAACAATAATAATAATGAGAAAAGTTCTAGGTTCAAACGTAAAATAAAAACAAATCCTTGAAGTGAACAAACCTTTTTTATTTTTACAATCTCTTTACCTGACCTAGAAACCACACAGAACTACTGTAGAGCCCTCCATTGGTTAGGTGAGTAACGCAGGATCATGGAAAGAGAAAACAAATTAGTGCAATGCATGATGTACATTAAGTTGTAATATTAAAGCATACCACTGAAAAAGACACTAAAAATCTAAAGGCAAAATTAACATAATCCCTCTTTTTAAAAAAAATAAAGTTTACTTTGCATAAAAAAAACAGAAAGTCACTGGGAAAAAAAAGGTTAAAGTGACCTTATAGTTAGGTATGGTAATGACATCAAACTTTATGTTAAACAAAAACAGAAATTCACTGAAAAAAACAAAGGTTTAAGTGACATTATACCTCGGTATGATAATAATGTCTAGCTTCATGTTTAGAAAACTCAAAAAATTTACTGAAAAACACATTGGTTAAAGTGACATTATAGTTAGGTGAAAATGTCAGTTAGAACACCCTGTTTTAAACCTGAAAAACCACTGAAGTGTACCAGTTATAGTTTACTGAGCTAACTATAACTTGTGCCTCTGCCATGCGCTGCTTATGACCTCACATATTAAATCACTTATGACATATTCAATGACATCATTGATGACATCACTGAGGATGTCTCAAATTACATAACTGATGACATCACTGGCATTTGAAAATTTTCTTTGGGAGGCATGACATTCTTGGGAAGGAAAAAGCAGTGTCCACCCAGTGGTGTACAGGACTGGTCATTCAAGGGTTTTCCAGCTGAGTTGAGAACTACAAGTCATGCAAGAATACCACATTCCTGGTAACTCCCTCCACCTGCCCAGAAATTGCTACAGCTGAAATCCAAGTGGAAGCAGACCAAAAAATGGCGCATTTCCATGGAATCAGAAGCAGTATTCGAAATTACCATGGTAATTCCCCATCTCTCACCGCAACCTTGGGGGAATAATTGTTATGGTGCAGTATTCCCACATTACTCTTCCCTCATTCGCACATTATTGAAATTACTAATAATTTCTGAATGAGTAATTCCAGGTGCAGGATTTTTTTTTCTTCGAGGGACTGGTGATGTGGCCTGTGTGTTTAAAGAAAACCATCACCTATTCCAGCTCACTCTTTTCATTCATTTCATTATTTTGTACTTATGTTCCTCTTCTTGGTTTTCTGTTGCTCTTGCTCCTTTCACATTTCAATCGAGGCATTAGTTGTACTTTGATTCCATAAATGCAAGGCACCTTCCTCTGCATCCCTCCTCAACTCCATCTCCCAAAAATTGAAACTTAATGTTGATCACAGAGAAAATGTTAGGCTGTATGATTTAAACTCTCTAAAGAAACAGCCTGTTAAACTCTAAGTATATCTAAATCCTTTAAACAGCTCACCAAATCCCAGGGATCGAAAGAAAACTGTTTAGAGGTGAAGTATTTCTCAGTAAGGACATCTTACTCTACGATTATGGATCTGTCCTTGGGAGAGATTCACTCCATGTGTGATCCTGTGACCCGCTTGTTATCGCTGTGGGATAATAATGGCCTTTTTACAAACTTTAACAAGCATTGGCATAGCCAATAGGTCTCGCCTTTGGGACCTTATAAGTGTTTAGCCATGCAACAATTAATGTTGTTGCACCAAGGATATTGTGCTGCATAACTAAATACTTATAAGGTCCCAAAAGCAAGACCTATTGGCTATGCCAATGCTTGTTTTGCCCTGACATGGCTGGGCCACCAAGGTGGCCTGTATGTGCCCACCTCTCATGGCTTTGTAACGTTTGAATCTAGTTGTAGCCGCCATGTTATACTGTTTAAGGGACCCATGCACTGACACGATCGCAATAAGTTGTGTAGAATGCACTGTTCAATCTATGCCTTGCTTTCCTTATTCTTATTTGTGCTCTTCTTTCCTTTATTGTCTTTTTTTGCATTCTTCATCCTTCCATATACATGGACAAGTCGTACCATTGCTATACGTATACTGATGTGCTGAAATTGCTGTGATGAGGTCTATACTGTTTGAAAACCACAAATATATACATATTTTTAAAAAGAGTCTCCGATACAACACATTGAGAAGAGGCATGGTCCATCCTTCTTGGTGGGACTCAATAAAGAAGAAAGTGATGGCTTGTATAAGGTGGTGTGGCCTAATGTAAGGTTTTGTAGTTTAGTGGGACGAGGTGGAGTCAGTTGCATTGAAGTGTGGTGTTGTAGCATAACCTGTGGGCTGATGGGATAAGATATGGCCTAGAGGAGTGAAATGTGCTCTTGTGGGAAGAGGTGTGGACTACCTGGGCGAGATATGCTCTAGTGTTAGAATGTGTTGCTCCGTCGAGGGATTGTGCCCGTACTGGGACAGGTGTCATCTTATTCTTTCAAGAAGTAAAACCGACAGTCACCTGACACAAGGTGGAACATGGTTTTGTGTGCCCACTAAACACTCAGTAAAGTAAGCAGGAGTGGTTTGTGCTACAGTATAAAAATTCCTGTCCCTGAAATGTAAGTATCTTTCCGGCTGGCTCAACACTTTGATGTACTTTTGATGCTACTGGAAATGTGACCAAAGTGTTGTAGTTTTAACCATCAGCAAGGCAGGGTGGCAATTGCCAAGAGCAGTATTTAGTGGCAGCGGTTACTACATACCACTTGTGGTAATATATAATTGAAATGTGTCCGAGATTAAAATGAAGCAAAGTTGCAATCTTTATTTCCTTATTGATTGAGGCTGCAGTCTTTTATTGGGAGGAAGAAAGGTGAAGAGGTGTGACTTAATGGAAGAATACGTGATTTTTTGGACGCAGCTTTGATTAAGTGGGAATCGACTCATGGGAGGAGATGTAGTCTTAAACAAGAGGTGTGGTGTAATGGAAGGGGGGCACTATAAAGAGGTATGGTGCTTTTGGGAACAGAACTGGTCTAGTGAGAATCCATATGGTTTAACAGGATTAAGTATGACCAAGTGCAAAGAGTTGAGATCTAAGCGAAGAAGATTTGGTGTGGTGGGAGAAAGCCTCATTTAAGTTATGGTAAGTTTGTCTTACAAAACTAGATAACGTCTGATGAGTTGAGGATTGGTAATTTTGATGAAGAATTGTCGAAGGAAAGGGGATCTAGTAGGAATCGCTTTGTCAGGCTGGAATTGGTGTTCTCTCTTGTGAAACGGTGTTTAATGGGACGGGCCTTTCGCCAGAAAAGTATTTACTAACCCTGGGCGGACAACTACGCTATGCTTGCGTAGTTTGTGCTACTTTGCGCTACACGAATTGCACGTAGCACCGTGCAAAAACACATAGCGTAGCGTAGTTGTCATTTTTTGCACCCTCGCGATCCTCAACATCAAGTTGGCGACCGCGAGCGAGCAATATGACATCCCGGCGAGACTTTTTCCTCGTTCGCGATCAGCAACATCAAGTTGCTGATCGCGAGCGTGGAAAATAAACCTCCTGGTTAGATTCTCAATGTGGGGAGGTCAGGTTTCTCATTGCGAGTTGTCGCGTATGCTCACGACTGCCCGCGATGAGAAACGACCAGTCTGCGTTGAGAAAGCTGCCGCTCGAGTAAAAATCTACTTGAGCAGCAGAAAACGACAGCTCGCACTGTGCAAGATGCCGTTTTCAATGATTGCACAGTGCGGACAAGCTTTCGGCACTGTGCAATCATCGCGAACAGCGCACTATGCAGTTCGCGTAGTGCTACGCGTATCTCGCATAGTGCAAAGTGCACTTTGCGTAGCTACGCGTAGCGCTACTACGCGAACTACGCCCAGGGTTAGTATTAACAGCGCGGATAAACTAGCTGGAGAGTCTTGCTGTACTGGACAATAAGGTGTCTTCTGTCCTGGAAGAGCAACATGTTGCATAAATATGAGGAGTGATAGAACCTGGTATGTTGGAGTGGGAAGGAATGTGCCTGTTGGTGCGGTGTAGTTGGAGGAACAGTAGGTGGAAGAAGCATAATAGCAGGATTGAGTTAGAGTCCAGTATGACTCTGCCAGAGATGTAGTGGTGTAAAAAGGATATATGCTAGGTAGGCGGCCTTTAGACAGAATATCGGAAGCAGAAACATCGTGGAACAAAATATCGTATCAAGAATACTGAGGACACAAATATAGTGAAGGTGAGTAGCTCTATGTGTAAGCAAACTTATACTATAAATAACTCCACCTCTATGCACCTTGATGTTATGTAGATCTGCAAGGTACATAGAGGTGGAGTTAAGAATTGTAAATCTATACTTACCTATGTGCACTTCTTGTGTCTATATTTTAGGCCTCCATATTATTGACATGATATTCTGTCCACACGGTATTTCTGTTTCCGATATTCTGTCAGTGATCCAGTTAGGAATTAGGAACTTTGGTTCTTTGGTGAGAACTGGGGTAGAGCCATCTAAGGCATAGAATAAAGATGTGTAAAGTCAAATTCTGGATTCTCACAGTGGATGAACTTCCTGTGTTTCGATGATATTGCTGTGATATCTTAACTCACTGAACCGCTGCTTCAAAGTGCAGCACTGGGACAGCCCAATAATATATTTCTCGATTCTTTACAAAAATGAAACCTGAATGTGGCAGTTTGCTAATTCACACGAGTGCAGATTGCAGATCTTTAGGAATATGCACAGGTTTCTAGGAGTACACCAGAAAGCCAGTAGTAGCCTTGAACATCCCCCTCTGCACCACAGACAACAGAAGTATTCATTTGCTATTTTCAAACTGGTCAGTGGTTTTCTCCTACCCTTAATGGAAGTAAATCTCCAACTGTTTCCTGGATGGGAAGGGTCATGAAAAAATTGCCAATCCTGCACTGGAACACTCAGTAGCCAACTCTAGGAGTGGAGATGAGCAAACAAACACAATCATGTCAGTAAATCTGTGTATGAGTATGAAAACACCTTTTGTAAATTGCAAAAGTGTTTTTATACCCTTAAAAGCACATTTGTACCTGTAAGCGGAGGTTACATGTGCCAATAGCTTTATCAATTGGATCCAGGGAGTTAAAGAAAGCGAAAATATGATTGCTTAAACAGCGAGGACGGGCCCCCAGTGCTCAATTTATTTTAAAAAAAAAAATGCTAGGGCCCGCCTCAGGAGACCACTGCAGTTTGCCCCACCCATTGCCACTACCAACGCTGTCAATAACAGCACCAAAACAGGTACTAGCCATCACACTCTTTTAAGTTTGACAAGGCAGACTATTCCAGGCCATCAAAGCTATAAGAGTGGTTTGAGTGGTAGGTAGTAGTCATTTTTGTGTATTGAATTAATAAACAACTGTTGTTGTGCTCATCTCTAAATTAGACAAACGGCGCCAGCATGTGGCAGACTGTCTGTCATAAGTGCTACTTTTAAAAATGAACTGCCCTGGTGCCGACCACCGGAAACCACCCGCTCAAATTAAGCATTACCAGGACCATGTAGGTAGCACTATGGTTTAGTCAGAAAGAACAGATCGCTACCTGTATACCATTACCAGGAGTTCAGACTGTACTCCTTCTAACGCAAAGATACTAAAATGTTGTTTTTTTTAAAGTTAATATCAATAAATCTCTCAAAACAAAGTGTGTGGTATACGTTGTTGCTCTTAGGTGGGTTTGACAAAGGACAGATTGATTTCAGATTTTTTTGGTTGAGACAAGTAGAAGTAAAACATAGCTAACATGTCATCTTTGATTTGGCCATACGAGGAATCAAGTTTTGTTGAAGAATTTTCAACCTCAATACAGAAAGCTGGGAGCAATTAAGGCCTTGGCATCCGGCGACTGTTAGCATTGGCTTTACCTTCAGGTGGCAGCATTCACCGTGTGGATGCCACTTAGGTGACATTGAGATAGTAATCGCCAGACGAAGAAAACAGATTATACTAATACAATACTGGCACACTCTCCAGAACTGATTTTTAAAACAAATCAGATTTCCGATTCCTGAATTTAAGTGTGCTCTATGGTTAGATGTCGACCTCATACGACCTTTGACATTTCATTTCTGATATTTCGATTTGTGTGTATTCATCCAAAGCAGCTAGCAACTAGTTCTCCTGAAACTGAGAGATGTCGATGGTGTCTCTTAAAGACCAACTGGGTTGGGACAATGAGGGTCACTGGACATGTGAATGACTTTCTCCCATCTCCGCTGGCCTTAGATGAGCAGGCCTGCGAAAATTCAGTTTCTTTCCTGCAAAGAAATATGTCACCATTCAGCACCTTTAGGCCCCGCAGCTCATGCCAGCGCCAGGGCGGTACAAGACTGACCTTTACCACATTGCTATTTTTATGACATTGCTGCTGGCGCTGCTCCAGTAAATTGAGAGTCCGGGGCCAAAATATGCTTAAAATAGAGAGAGGGGAAGGTTGTGCTGCGGTTCACAGGAAGAAGAGAGAGACACAAAAAATGAGGGAAGTAGCAGGAAGGGTGAGCAAATATGCAAGGAGAAAAGAGAGGAAAAGCATATATAACTAAAAACAAGCGATGGGAGAATAGAGGCAGGAAGGAGATATGGAGGTGAAAGACGTAAATTTGGTGTAGACAGAGAACGGGAGGCAGAAAGAAGAAAACAACATGAGCTATGGAGGTGAGATAGAAAGAGGGAGTAAGAAACGGGAGCCGGGTATAAGGGGGAATTGAGGATGGATGAAAGAAAAGGAGAGTGACTATTAGCAAGTAGAAGACAAGCAGCCCTGCGGCCGCGAAAGTGATCGCGATCAAACATCAAAGCGAAAGTGAAAGTAATCGCGGTCAAGCGCGGCGCGCGCGCCCGCGCACATGCACTGTAGCTCTAGGCTTGCCTGGTAGCATTTTTTGGAGCCCTCTCAAAAAGTCTCACCAGATCAGCGCATGCGATGGTTCAGGCGAGACCTAAAAACACAGCAACCAGAGTATGCCTGTCTGTTTTCCTTCACTTCAGATCAGTACTCTTCCTCTGATTGAAGTGAGTGAGTGGCTGATCCCATCTTTGTGAACAAACAACGGTATCCATGTTTTACTCTGTGTTGTGCTTGGTTATCTGGTTTCCTTGCTGTTTTTCTTTCATAAAATGGAAATGCCCATTGCCCCTAAATAAACTTTTCAGTCACCAAGATACCACCTGCTGGGAAGTAAAATGTTTCTCCTGACAAATACTATCCCTATTTTTATGTAAATATTAATTCAGCAGAATTTGACATTTTCTTGTTGCCAACCCATTGTATAATCACTAGAACCATTTACAGAAGCAAAATAATAGGTTTCAGTAATGCGAGCAACCCAGGGGACATGATTGTCAAATGTGTTTAATACATCAAGTTTCAAACCTGTTAATAATCCAAATATTAGGGGGTGCCAGAGAGCCGGCGCAAAGATGGCTGCTGAAGAGCAGAGCTCCGGAAGGTCGCCTTGCAAATAGCCGCAAATCCACCTCCAACTCAACCTCAAAAACCTGTGTACCTGCGGGTTTTGTGCACCCCTTGGGGAACTTTTGGTGACCTGCAGGCATCCTGACCACCCCTTTGGAGTCAGGGTGGCCTAGGAAAGTGGTGAGGCCTAGCCAGTGGGCGGAGGTGTGGGCCTGCTGCTGCCTGGAACGCAGACACACTGAGGCTTACTGCCTGTTGGGGCCATAGCTCTAGTCGAGCGTCTGAGTGTAGTGGAGTGAGAGATGACCCCTTCTTGAACCAGGGGCCAGACCATTGCTAGGACCGACACATGGCCCTGTGCCTGGAGCTTCCTAGCAGGAAGCTGGGAGACTGAACTGGTAGGTCAGCACCACAAGGGCGAGTTAACTGGTGGAGTCTTTTAACCGCCATCCTCTGGTAGGAGTAGGCTCCCGCCTAAGCTTGGCCCCTGGCACATCTGACACAGTAGTTTATGTATTGCTTCACATCTTGATCCATCCTTTCCCACCAGAAATGCCATTTAAAAAGTTCACCTGTCTTTCTACACCCTGCATGTCCAGCAATGAAAGAGTCATCACAATAGTATTAAAAGATACTGTTGAAAGTTCCTTTCAGGTATATACGGATGATTTGCATGACATAACAGATAATTCTGTTGTTGCACAGCTGGGGGGGAGGCACTCCACGGCCCGGCGGCCTGGCCACACTGCTGGCTGGGGGCTTCAGCTGCTTGCCCGCGGTGGTCCTTGTAGTACCCCTATATTGGGAGGGGTTGTCCTGGGACCTGGAGGTTGGTGCAGGGTGAACCAGCTGTGTGTGTTGCCTCACAGCGGAGGTATATTTGGGTAACTGTGCCAGCCTCACCCCCTTAATCATGCAGCCATCACCTGGCCCTCCTATAGTATGCAAAAAGTGATGGATGGAATACTTGAATTAATCTCAGCCACAAGTTGGTACCCGGGCCGCATCCCAATCCATCATTATTTTGCACACTATGTCACCTCAGTTTGGGCCCAGCTATATGCAAATCTGTCTTGACCCTGCACTAAAGGGAACAGCCCAGCCTGAACTGCCAAGCCTGGTCCTCCCTGAACCAGAACACAAGCAACCCAGAACTGGTTTCAACCTAGTTATGGGCTCATTGGCCGTGTACAGTGACACGGTGTGCAAGAGATCCATGTCTGGACATGCTAATTCCACTTAGGGTGACTGTGCCACTGGAACCAAGCTGTACCTTGGTGATGAGCCCATGTGGCCTTAACTCAATTTACCAGGCTGTTCATAGCAGAGCTGAACTTTGACAAAAGCTTCATTCAAATCTAGGTAGATTGCATCTTCTGGATCCTTCAGGAATCCTGGAGAATGTCCTCTCAAGCGATCATATCCATGGTCACAAACTCCAGGATGCAAGTTTTCCATGGGTAGGCCTTGGAGACTGGAGGCGAAGGAGGGTAGAATCACAGCATAAAGAAGATCGGGTCTCCCAGGCAAAGGTGGAAAGAGATATAACATTCCAGAGCATTCCAGAGCATTGTGAAAGGATCCAAAAGGTTCTGGACACTTCTGAGTCAGTAAAAGCTGGGAATATTTAAGCATTAGTCACAGCACTACACTTCGCCTGGCAACAGTAGTTGATGGGTTCTTTACTCCAGTCACACTGGTTGCATTTCCTGCACCTTTTTGTTTTGCTCCTCTTTGGCTTCAGGTGTTTAGGGCATCTCAGGTTAACCCTTTCTTCCACAGATATCCATTGTGGATTTCCTGCTCCAAATTCAAATACTCAAAGTCATTCTCGCTTCTGGTGTCTCTACTAATGGAGGCTGACCTTCGTATTTGGTTCCTGGACTGTATCCTAGCTATCTGGAGGGCTAGTTAAGGTCTCTCTGCTTCCGTTCCCTGGCAAGGCATTCTAATGGTACTCACAAGACAGTGTATCCTGTTGTGCACCAGTATATTTGGATTAATGGTACCTTGTCTTACAGGCTTATGGGGGTTACCAGTCAGTCCATTGCAGGCCAAGGGTCCTTGCCGCACGCCTTCTACCACCTGTGCTACCCAGGTCAATGGGTCAAGATACTTACAAAGTGTTCTTTTTCTCTCTACCACCTTTCCCACTGTTCACCATCATACAGTTACTTCAGATTTTGGGATTTATCACAGATCTGATTTAACTGAAAGGGGAAGTAGTGGGGTTAGCATCGGAGTCCCTGATCTGAATTCCAATGAAATCCTGACAGTTTTCAAGGTCCATATTCTCTGTGGATTCTGATATTAACACATTACCGTCTGTAGCTCAGGCATTTGGTAAAATAAAGGAAGAGATAGAGACAGCCAGAGAAGAAAGGGCTTTTCTTCAAGACAGGGTCAATGTGTTGCAACCCACCAATACTGGTCCCTCGGGAAGCCCAAGCAATGGGAATACAGGTGTTTTCTTCCCTTTTGGGATCAGTCTAACAAATACAGGGAGGAACTCATAAACAGTACCCATGCCTACCACCATTCCTACCTCCTGTATGGCCCCTTCAGAATTATTTTCAAGAGATTTCAAGTTCTTTCAAGCTTTTTTGACTCAATGCAACTTACACCTCTTAGCTTGGCCTCAACTGTTTCAGACGGATCAATCAAGGGTACATTCATCCTTTCATTTTATCAAATGTGTCATGATATAGGCAATTCTTCTAAATATTAACTACAGACCCTGGTTATCTAATTATTCTCTTTTCCTGGAACAGTTCAAAAGAATATTTGGCAAATGCCAAACTAAACAAAATGCTGATATAGGGTTCTCTACTCTCAGACAAGGGTTAAGAGATCTGATTAACTATATTAGTCATTTCTATCAACTGGTTTCAGAATCAGGATGATTTCCACCAATGTGACAATTTGAAAGGCAGCATCTCGATAATGGGAAACTGACCCACTGATTTTAGCCATCTTATAGACTTAGCCTTACAAACGGACTCCTAGCAAAAAACAACAATGCTGGTTGAAAGGGGGAATAGCTCATAAGATGTCGCTGGTTCCAGCAGAAGATCTCAGCCTACAGGAGTGTAGGAAGAAACTATGCAGATTATGCTAATACAACCGAGGAAAACAATAAAAGGAGAGAATGCCTGTGTCTGTATTGTGGGAAACCTACACATTTCCTTTAAGAACCATCCCCATCAGCCAAGAAATGTTGAATGGCAGGATCTTGAAGGATGAACCCAAATTTTCAACAAAAGAGTTCATCAGTGCTAAGGAACATCACTATTTGCCGGTCAAATTGTCTACTCCTTCATGCTCAATTTTGGCTCCTATTGATTCAGGAGCCTCAGGATGTTTTATGGACTCCAACTTTCAATAAAGAGTATAGATTACAAAAAAGAGAAAATAACTTATTAGGGGCTTGATATTGTAAAGAATTGCCTTCTGGAAATATTGTTTGGGAAACTAGGAACTTTATCACAGTTAAACTACATAGACATGTAGAATCTCATTTTTTTTATTTGATTGATGCCCCTGCTTTGATTATTGAATTAAGAGCATTGTGGGTATGTAGACATAATACTCAAATGGATTGGAAAAAAAGCACCCTTCTATTTATTCATTCCAACTCCACACATAACTGCTTACCCATGCTAATCTTGTGATACGACATGACTAGATGTGTCTTACAATGCAGCCTTCAGAGAAAACAATGAGTATTCCTGCTTCTTATCATGAGTATCTGGATGTGTTTAGCAAACAAAGGGCCCCCCACATCGATCATATGAATGCAAAATCAGTCTAGTCCTTGATGCTAAATTGTGTCATGGAAGAAATGATCTTATAAGTCATAAAGAGGATCCAGTACTTAAATACCATCTGGATGACAATCTTAAAAAGGGGTTCATTAGACATTTCACATCCCCTGCAGGAGCACCTATTTTCTTTCTTCCAAAATGAGGAGGAAGTTAAGGTCAGGCATGGATTACAGTAAATAAAACCAAATTACCATCAGAAATTGGTATGAACTACCCCGCATTTCAGTATTATTAGATGAACATAAAAGATGCTATGGTCTATACAAAGTTGGATCTAAAAGGTGCACACAATCTAATGTAAATACGGGAAGATGGCAAATGGAAGACAGCCCTCAAAAACACTTTATGCCACTATGAATATATAGTATTGCCATTTGGCCTCTGCAATACCCCTGACACTTTTCAGCACTTCATTAATGACATTTTAAGGGATCTGCTAGACTCTTTTGTCATAATATATCTGGATGGTATTCTAATCTTCTCCAGGACGAAAGGGGAACATCAACAGCATGTTAAAGAATTCTTGCAGAGACTCAGAGACCATGCCTTGTATGTAAAAGCAGAGTTGTACTTACTTGAGGTTAACACAATCACTTTCTGGGGGTTCCATCTCACTGATCGTGGAGTACAGACGGGTTCAGAGAAGGTTAAGTTGTACAACAATGGCCTGGTCCTGAACTTTCAAAGACATCCAGAGATAACTTGGTTTATCTAACTTTTATTGACAGTTCATTCAAGATGTCTCATCCAAAGTCCTCCCTCTCACTCAGTTAACCAATAAACAAGTTTATTTTTCATGGGGTCTAAAAGAGGGGAAAGCATTCTCCATTTTAAGAGAAGTTTTTATGAATGCCCCAATACTAAGGCATCTGGATCATTCATTGTCTTGCATTGTAGAAACTGGTGCCTCATCTTATGCCTTTGGAGGTATGTTATCACAGCGGCATCCGACTAATGCAGCCCTTCATTCTGTAGCCTTCTATTCTCATACTATAGAAGGAATTACACAATATATGATAGAGAGTTGTTGGTCATAAAGGAAGCATTTGAACAGTGGCAACATTTTCTGAAAAGGGCAGAACATCCCGTTACAGTCTGGACAGACCAGAAGAACATGGGGTATCTCAAAGCAATGAAGTGTTCCAATCCTCAAAATGCATGGTGGTCCTTTTTCTTCTCTAGATTTCTAAATAAAATATCTTAAAGACCTAGAAATTATCAAGGTAAAGAAGATGCCTTGTCCTGACCCACAGAAGAGCAAACAATTAGTGTGGAACCACCTACTCTTTTAGCTTGTCAATCGATGGAAGAAAAGGATGACAGCACCTGAAGAACAACATGCTTTTCTCAATCAACAGAGGTGGATAGAAAAAGAAAATGTATCTGTTATGTCATGCAAATCATCCATATATACCTGAAAGGAACTTTCAACTGTGTCTTATATATTATTGTGATGACTCTTCCATAGATGAACATGCAGGGTGAAGTAAGAAAGGTGAACTTCTTAAATGGCATTTCTGGTGGGAAAGGACAGAAAGATGTGAAGGAGTACATAAACCATTGTGTCACATGTGCCAGAGAAACCAACACCTCCCCATAAAGCCTGTGGTCACCTACTCCCTTTGCCCACATCCCATCAACCCTGGACACGTATATCAATTAACTTCATCATTAAGTTTCCTATTTCTGAACAATACACTGCAGTTCTGATTGTAGGGGTTATCTGACCAAGGGTGCTTATTGTATTCCACTTAATAAGGTACCTAATTCCTAGGAATTAGCCCGGGTTTTTCTAAAGGAAATTGACTGTCTTCATGAACTGCCAAGGTCATCATTTCAGACAGAGGATCCTAGTTTGTTCTTTAAATTTCAGAACTGTTTCTCATTTGAACATAATGCATTTCCCTTCATCAAGTAACCACCCTCAGACAGACGGTCAAGCCCTCAAACAATATCTCAGTTGTTTCTTAATGGATCAACAAAAAAACTGGTCACAGTGACTTCCCTAGCAGAGTTTTAATATAGCAATCCCCTCCACAGTAATGTCCGTTGTTTTCCTTTTTTTGTTTCTAATATGGGTATCACCATTGTATCTAGCTAAGAGATTTTTCTCCATCATCAGTACCTGCTATACAGAGTATTCTGAATAACATGAAAGACACTCAAAAAAGGTCATTCAAAAGTCTTCGGAAAGCCAAAGCAGACTACAAAAGATTTGCAGATCGGCACAGACAAGCTGGCCCCCAGTACATATTGAATGATCTTGATTGGCTATCCTCACAGAATTTATTTATCTCTGGTTCCCATCCTAAGTTCCTTCCCTGATTTGTGGGTGCTTTTAAGATCACTGGTTTTGTCAGGAAACCCGCAGTTTCCTTAAAATTACCAGTATAATGACACATGCACCCACTAGTTCACATGCCTAGGGTTAAAAAGCACCCAACACAGACAGGATACCACCTCCTCCAACTGTACTATGTGTATAAAGTGGAGGAAGTTCTTGATTCCCATACAGTCAGAGGGCAGTTACATTATCTAGTATCCTGGAAAGGGCATGATGCCTTTGGTAGATTGTGGCAACCGGAGTCATTCAGTCACGGACCCTGCTTAATCTGGTCATTCCATCACAATTTTCCTAATAAATCAGGTACTGATTTAAGAGAGGTGTAAGAAGGCCCTTTCTGGTAGATCATGCCAAGAATCTTGGACTTTGTGCTTATAAGGGTTCATGTCCAGTGATGCAGGGACACAGTCACTTTTTACAGACAAACTTGCTTTGGGCAGGCCTTGGAGACTACGGCAGTTGGCTCAATGGTGGATGGCTAGGCTATTGAGGGTTCCGTCACAGGGTAATATTGATCAACACTTCTGGACAATGAAGAAAAGGCCAGAACATTCTGGAAGAGCTGGAACACTCCAGAAAAACTGGAATGTTATGAAAGCACCCAGAAGGTTCCAGACATTTCCGGGTCAATAAGAGCTGGAAGGATTTAAACATCAGCCCCAACATTAAACTTTGCCTGACAACAGCGTGTGATGATTTCTCTACTCAGGACATTTTGTTTGCACCATTCGCATCTCCAACCTTTTTGTTTTGCTCTCTTTTGGTTCCTTAGATGGTTACGCCACCTCAGGTTAATTCTTTGCTCCATACATACTGAGGGACTGATTCACAAAGGTAAAGTTAGATGTTTGTGTAAGTTTACTCTTTTTTGATATTCACAATACTGCATTTGAATTGTAAGTTTACGTAGGCAGAGACTCCGCTGTCAGGGCACAGACCTCTGTGCATAAAAAGATAGGTATGTCCTATCTTTTCATGCGCGGAGTTCGACCTTACAGCAGAGTCTCTGCAGCCATATACTTACTATTAAAATGCACTTTTGCGAATACCAAAAACGGGAAACTTACACAAACCTCTAACTTTACCTTTGTGAATCAGACCCTAAGATTTTCTTACTACCATTCTGAAATTCCAACTCTAACTTCAAAAATGCCAAGTCATCCTGGCTCCTGGCGTCTCTACTATTGGAGGAAGATTTTAATAAACGGTTCCTGGGCTGCATCCTGAGAGCTAGTCACAGTCTCTCCACTTCCAACCCAAAGTAAGCCATTGTACTGTTACTCACAAGACATTGCATCTTGTTGTACAACAGTATACTTAATTAATGGTACCTTCTCTTATAGGATGAAGGAGGTTACCAAACGTCCTTTTCACTCGCCTTCCACCAGCTGTGCTACAGAGGTCAGAGGGTCAAGACGATTAAAGAGTGTTACTCCTTTTCGCCCCTGAACACTTACTTCAGATTCTTCTATTCATTACACATCTGATGTGAGTGAAATGTGAAGAAGTGGGGTTCAGTGAAGTTCTGACAGGATCTCTTAACACGTGGCGTTTAACACAGTTTGTAGATTTTGTATGCAAAGGATTAGAGCATGATGACATTTGATAGTCATCCTTTGAGTTCATTTTTGAGAAGGGTATGCCCAGACGTGGGTCCCGTGCTCTCCATGCCACTGGAATAAAGCTATCCAGGCTGAAGAGGGGTGAAACCCCGAAACCGGTCCTAGGATGCTTGTTTCCAGTCCAGGGAGGACCTGGCTTGGCAGTTCGGGCTGGACTGTTCCCATGAGGCACAGGGTCAAGACTGATTTGCATATGGCCTGGTTCAAACTGGAATGGTGAGCAAAAAAACGATGGATTTAGGCCCAGATCTCTGTACTGGGGTGAATGTATGACATTATTCTGCATTCTGTCCATCAACTGTTGTTTTTGCATTTGTCACCCCGAGTGGGAAGGTTGTGCCCAGACGTGGGTCCCGTGCTCTCCATGCCACTGGAATCAAGTTATCATGGCTGAAGAGAGGTGAAACCCCGAAACCGATCCTAGGATGCTTCTTTCCAGTCCAGGGAGGACCTGGCTTGGCAGTTCGGACTGGACTGTTCCCATGAGGCACAGGGTCAAGACTGATTTGCATATGGCTGGGTTCAAACTGGAATGGTGAGCAAAAAAACGATGGATTTAGGCCCAGATCTCTGTACTGGGGTGAATGTATGATATTGTTCTGCATTCTGTCCACCAACTGTTGTTTTTGCATTGTGACAGGATGACACTGCCATTGTGAAATTCAGACAGTAACACTGTGAGAAGGACACACTGGCTCTAGTAGAACGAGTCATAGACATTGACATTGGAACACACGGACACAGATGTTGTCAGTGGGACCAAGAGACACACATTTAATGGGGCAGAGCTCCACAAGCACTGGCACTCCCATGCTGACGCTAAGAGAGGGAGACACTGAAAATGACTGGCAACAGAGGAGAGAGTCACTAAAAGTAGGAAGGAGAAACAATCACACAGGGACAGAGCATCTCAAAAATGGTCCAAGAAAATGATACAGAAGTAAACAAGCATTTGTAATTTTCAAATTTGCTATGCAATAGGTCTCGCATTTACGAGAGTTTGGGCTATTGGCATTGTAAAGGACAATGCCTTTTATTAATGTGCTGTTTTTAAACAGATAAATAAAAGGCATTGTAATTTACAATGCCAATAGCTTCAAGTCTCACAAATGCGAGACCTATTGCATTGCAAATGTGTTCGTGCTATAAAAATAATAAACTAGACTTAGGAGAAAGCGTGTCCTGCCTGCAACAGGACAAAGCTATTTGAGAAAATAGCGCTTGGAGGCTGTAATTAAAGCCTACAGAGGAACAACACACGTAACAGGCGGTGTCGCCATGGGAGGTTACAAAATGAGACAAGGCGGTACTAAGGAGGGACTACTAAGCCTATTCACCAATGAACAGCCACAGTTTACAGTGGACTATGAGACAAGCCAAGGAAAAATATGGGCAGAGAATGGGCGGAGCTTCAAATCCCTACCTGAATACAGCATGCCTCGCAGAGCAGCATGTGCGCTGCCCAGGCTCGATATAAAAAATGAAGACCTACACCTCGTCAGGGTGACACTGATTCGGGGGGAGGGAGAAACAAAGTTGGCCACTGGGACAGGTAGATGTTGACAATAGGGAGACATTAGGGAGGGTGATAAAAGCACTGAAAGTGAGAGGTGAAAGTGAGAGGTGACATTAAGGAGTTATTGACATGGTGCAGAGAAGCCACGGACAGAAGGACATGCAGACGCAAACACTGGCAATGTGGCCAGGAGGCGCTGAGATAATGGAGCGTGAAGAAACCAATATTACCACCTGGTGAGTCCAGGCATCCAAGCAGAGGGCTAAGCAAGACAAGGGAGCTTGCCTTAAACAGTCCCTGCGTGTCCCCTTCTCAACGGTAAGGGCCCGGTGCTCGACCCCTGGCTCCAGCCTCGATGAAGTAGGCATTGTGTCTGTTAGGCCTCCCCAGACAGGTGCACACTTAAACACAACCACAACCCCTCCACGGCTACCTGTACTCCTGTGTGCTCTGCTCTGACTTTATACTCAGGCGTCTCACTGGCTCTACAAACATACTACTTAAGCGACTCCCACACAGCCTCAATAGGGCATGTAAGTCCCTTTCTTCTCCCTGTGAGCCTGCCACCTGCTGTTCAAACAGAAGTACCCGGCTGTATGTCCTGCCACACTGCAAAGATCTCAGGCCACTGCACATTGTGGAAAATGCCAAACAGAGACCTAAACCTGCCTCACCATCCCATGACCTGCAGATGCTTGCTCCAAATACTAGTGATGCCCAGCTCGGGTAACTGTACTGGCACAAGTAGCTGCATTCACAGCCACACCTGCACCAACCAGTGGTGTAGCAAGGGTGTGCTGGGCAATAACGCATGCAAAGAATTGGCCACAAACCTTAGTTTCATAATTTAAAAAAAAAGTCTCTTATTGGGGCTCAGAGGGCCCCTCATACCAGTAGACTCCGGTGCCATTGCACCCGCTGTACTATTGAAAGCTACTCCCCAGAACGATGGATTTAACCCAGATCTCTTGACTGGGGGAGAATGTATGCATTGTCAGCATTCCGTCCATCATTTGTTTGTTGTAACACTCCCCAGGCACCAGCAGAAACATCCACACCAGCATCAGGACCTGCCTTCCTCATTTTCAAATTCACCAACTTCTGAGCGAGTGGCTGTTTCCGCAGGAGCACACACACAACTCACTCCTCCAGCATCTACACCGAACCCTGCCTCACTGACTCTGAGGCATAGACTCTGGACCGAGGGACCTGGGCACTGGTACATGGAGACACAGCAAAAAATAAAAGTGTTTTGATTGTAACTTGTGCTGTATGTATGTTATGTGGTTGGTTACATTTGTAGGATGAATACAATGTGTATGGCTGCATGGGAGTGGGATGGTCTTTGGGGTGCGAGTGGGAGCTTCTCCAGAATAAGTATTCATATTGTAATTATATTGAAACGTGTATTCATATGATAGGTTGTGTTTCACATTGACACAGGCAGATTTGTCACAAATGGCGACATTATTATTCATTTGCAAGAAAAGTGTTTTTCTAATAAATAGCCGACGGCTTTCTGACATTATATTATTTGTTTCCTTTTATGCACAAGGCTCTTTTGTGACTTCCCAGCGCTCCTGAAATTCTCTTTTGAGGTATTCTCATCTTGTTTATCAGAGCAGGCAGTTTTTTTTTTCTTTTGTGTGTTTGGCTTCTCCCCTTTATTCCTACCTCATTATTCTAGCTTCAGGGGCCCTCTTTTCTCTCCTTGTTAAGTATAGAGCTAAGGAAGGAAGCCTGCAATGCGCTCGGTGTGTACATGAGACAAGAAGTAACATCTAGGCGCTTAGCCTCAAAGAATTGCCGTTTGATTGAATGACGCACGAAAGAGGCGAGAGATTGCTCGTTTTCGGCCCTTTCTCCAAACAATAACTCGTTGTCATTAAGCGTAAGGGCCTGGTGATGTAAATGAGCGCAGCTGTTCCACTGCCAGCAAATGGAAACATCAGCCTTCGGAAAGGGGGTGTCAGTGTCAGTTCTGGGGGTATCACTGGGTAAGCCTTCGGTAGCATCAATGGAAAGGGAGGGGTGAGGTAGGTCAGTGTTCCACAGAGAGGCTGTCACGTGGTCATCTTTGGACTTTGGGGACCTGTTGCCAGTGTCTGACGACAGTGAAATCATTATTTTGGACTCTGACGTCACGGAGGGTAGTTCACTGGGAATGACTTCATGGGTGGTAGAATAGGGGACTGCCTGTGACATCATCAGGGGGCCTGTCGGCATGGACTGCCACGTCACTTGGTGCGTAAGAGGGTCAGCTGGACGTGCGACGTCACTACGTGAATAGATGATTGAGAAAGGGGACTAAATATATGTTATACTTAGCACCTCTTTTGTCTATAGCTATCGCCTCTTCCAGTCGGTTCCAAAAATACCCGTGGACGGACAGTCTCGCCGCAGCCGCCTAGGTACAATCTATCATTTTCAAAAGAGCTGCCACGTCCCTGACAAGGAACGCAGTGCCCACCCATTTTTCTCATTAAAATATCAAGAACCTGGAACAAACAAACATATTTATGCAACATCCGTTACTGCGCCACTGTTTCTTTGTTCATTTTTTCATACTTCAAACTTCTCTCTCTGTGGTTCTGTCTTTTCCTCTCTCACCGTCTCTTTCTCTGTCGTTATCTTTCCCCCTCTGTCCGTCGTTCTCTCTCACTATATCTGTCCTCCTCACTCTCTAACATTGTTCCTCTTTCTCCCCCATGGCCCCTGTCTCTCCCATTCACCCTCTATCATTCACCCTTTTCTTTTTCTTCCCCTTTTTTTCCCGTCTACATTTCTCTTCCACTTTCTCTACTGAGTCTGGTTTCTCTTGCTCTTACGCGCTGACCTCTTTTGTCTAACTAAATGCATCTCAATTCGGTCCAATAATGCGCCAATATTGGCACGATTTAGCGATGTATAAAAGTTGACAATATGCTCAGAATGTATCACAATATGGGCACTGGGATGCAGCGCTTTACAAAAACCAAAATAAATGAAACAACACAAAAAATATAAATCTTCACAACTTTCAAAGTATTGCCTCCGTTTTCACGTGGTTTTTCAGTCCTCTATAGTGTGACAATAGGACTTGAAATATAGCAAATGAGACTGGTAGATCAAAATCGAAATACAAGAAATGGGGGTCTCTAGTTGGCAGAGCACACAGAATGGGTAAACAAGAAAATGCCTACTTTCTAAAAGGGCAAGAAGAGATATAAGAATGCACTCCTTCCCTTTAAATTTTCAGAAATAATGTTGGTGCAGCCAACTAATTTGTGTGTGAACAGGACTGTGAACTGTCCCCTTCATTTCACAGTGCTATACAAAGCGTTGAGAAAAAGGCATGTGACATTACGCACCGATCTGTCGCACTACTGAATAGGAATTTATCCTCACAACAAGCCATTTCTTATATGATAATCACATAGTTGCTCAAAATAAACCATCATTTTATCCATACTTCATTCCAAAGTTCATCCTTGTTCAAATTAATCACTGCAGAGACAGCATAGTTCCATGTTGTTGATTTAATGAACATTTTCAAATGCCACCTTCAATCCATCCAGATTTAGAAACGCAGCACGTGTACATGAATCATACAAATTGAGCCGGTTCATAATGTTCCACCCAATGCATTTTGAACCCGAAGGTTCTTCGTCAGGGGTTACTGAAACAGATAACAAAAGCAACTCAGCAAAATGTGCCAAACTAATTATTACTATGTGATATAAATATTTCATAGTATAAACATCGTCAAGCCCATGATATCACAAATCCACCCTTAATTTGAAACCCAAACTTAAAAAAATGAACAGGTACCAAAAACCCTACCCGCTCTGCAATACCACTTGCTCCCAGTTCAACATTATAAACTGCATCTTGTTACCAGAACACGTGCACAGCGCCCCTCCAGCCTTTAAAGATATCCCCAGAATTGCCTCTTGCTTAAACCTCCTAACTGCTACTAAAAGTGGCATTTTCAAAAACATAATTTAAAAACCATCTTTACGAAAATAAGTTTTCTTAAATTCTGAGTTCAGAGAGCCTAAACTTTATTTCTCAATCTTGTCCCAATAGGAAGTTATTCTTGTAAGATGTTACAAAGGATTTCCCATTCTATCCTATGGGCAAGATAGCCTTTCAATAGTGAAAACGAAATTGGCAGTATTTCACTATCAGGGCATTTCACACACACCAGTACATGTCCTACCTTTCACATACACTGCACCCTGCCCATGGGTGTACCTTGGGCCTACCATAGGGGTGCCTTACATGTAAGAAGGTTAGGGCCTAGCAAGTGGGTGCACTTGCCAAGTCGACATGGCAGTTAACAACTGCGCACAGACACTGCAGTGGCAGGTCTGAGTTACCTCTTCAGGGTTACTCATGTGGGTGGCACAATCAGTGCTGCAGGCCCACTTGTAGCATTTGATTTACAGGCCCGGCACACTTCAGTGCACTTTACTATGGACTTACCAGTAAATCAAATATGCCAATCAGGGATAACCAATCATGATAACAATTTTCACAGAGAGCATATGCACATTAGCACTGATTAGCAGTGGTAAAGTGCCCAGAGTCCCATAGCCAACAACAACAGGTCCGAAAAAAATAGGAGGAAGAAGCAAAACGTTTGGGGATAACCCTGCAAAAAGGGCAAAGTCCAACAAACGCAAATTAAAAATCTGAGAACAAGATGGTGCATATTTTTAGGTGAGTGTAAATATTCTCCTTTAAATAGTTTGTGGATTTTGAGTGATTGGTGCTTGATTTTAAATGGCCATTGTAAGTCTTTTTAAGACCTCTTTGCTATATTTTCAAGTTACTCTCAACAGTTTTCATTACGCAGTAAAAGAGTATTTAAAGTGCCACATTAGAAGAAACATATATGTTGTCAGTAATAGAGACAAATATGTCATTAAGTACTTCATATTTACTGTAAAAAACTTTCTTAAATTGGCACTGTGGTTCTTTTCTATGATCACATTGTAACATATTTAATTTTTCAAAATAACAAATTCCCTGAAAAACGAAACTTTTAAAGGGACTGAATACTGAAGCTTGAAAATTATGGTTCACTTAACCCTTCCAAGTGATCAAGACCTCACAGATGCCACCACTAAGTGACAGCTCCGATGAGTGATGCAGATGTCCTGTCCATAGCCTGGCGTTGATCAGGACCTACTGTTGTGGTCTGTTTCCTTTCTATATATTGCCTATGTCATCTGGAAAGAACTCTATGCATACCAGGCGTACATGGTAATGATAGAAGCCCGGGAGGTTTCCAAGGAGCTGTCGATGAAACAGGGATGTTTACCCGGCCTGCCAGTTGGTGGAGAAAGGAATGTTTTACTGAACCTCAACCAAAGACCAAGGCGTAGTTGAGATTTTAACACCTTCTGGGAACAGGGCTTGCCCACAATAGGAGGTTCCCTAAGGAAGGTGATAAGAGGGTAATTCCTTTGGTTTTTGCCTACAGGTCATGCAGTAGCCGCCACACAATAGTGCATATGTGTGTGAGAGGTGTTCCAAGGTTAGAAAACAACAACAATCACGTCCCAGAGTAGCCTGGAGAGCCAGGTATGGTAAAACCCAAGATCGCCCTTTGTATCCTGCTCCTGCTGATACCCCGTAAGTGTGGGAGCGAGTAGAGCCAGTGTGAGAGCATGCCCGCATTGATGGTTCTATGCAGTATGATCCGAGAATGATTCCACATAGTCTGAGTGGTGTTCACCCCCTTGAGAGGGCTGCTCGTGTTATTCACCTCTAGAAGTGCATTCCATGCCCAATAATCTAACTTCCCCAATGAAGTTGTTTGACACACAAGTACTTTCTGTGCACATGTGAGAAAGGAGCGGGATGGTAGGATACGCAGTTCCTTGACTGCCCAAAAAACTAGTGGATGCACCAACTGTGATTGTTTATTGTGGAGAGATAACGCTGAGGGACTACTTGTTAATCGCACCCACTCCCCCAGGCATGGGAAGCCCACTCTTGTTGTCAGCCACGGTCCATGCAGGTAACAGCGGTGGGGCGGTGGGGCCGGGTGGGGGTGTATTTCGAAGGACGATGCAGAGGGGAAATTAAATACATAATTAATTTTCCCTCGGCATCGTCCCTCGAAATACCCTCCCACCCGGCCCCACTGCCCCACCACTTTTACCTGCTTGTTGTACATCACAGGTTGTGCCACCTTCAGTCTTCCCTTGGAATAGGGAGCTAAGTGTGGCTCAAGGCCCTCACTCCAATCAGGGGCACTATAGTTAACAAGTGGGTACAGAGGAGTTGGACAATTATTGATTTTGTGATTGTACATCCCAGTACCTTTTCTATGTGAACTAGGGGAGTCTACACCGCCCTGAGCACCAACATTCTGCACTCGGATCCAGTTCTTAAGACACTGCTCAGCCAGGCAGCTTGGTACTGCCTGCCACCCTGGATGCAGAGAATATCCACACACTCCTCAACGATCAGAGGAGCTAGAAGTGGTCACTCCCCTGTGATCACTCAGAAGAAAAGTGATGAGAGAAATGCTTGCAAATAGTCTAACCACTGGCAATCACACAGGGTAGCATTCCAATATATTGTTTTTCACCCACTGTGCCACTTTTATGCAAAGCAGCACTGGCCCTGTTCCTCCAGAAAACAGTCTGTACCAAACTTCCAGGTGTAGCCACCTTCAGAAGGGAGCACAGACAACCCCGGACTGGTTTTGGACTACTTAGGCCTCGTCAGTGAAGTAAGGCTTTGATGGTATGGCACAGTAAGTAACAGACCCACGTCTGGGCATAGCCTTGGCCACTTTAGGTGTTAAACCAATCACACAAAAGGTGATGGGAGATAGACTAACCTCTAGCAATCGCATGAGGTAGACTTAAGGGGGGGCATAACTGGTGTAATTAAGTGTAGCGTAATCATGCTGAATTACCCAAATATTCTGCGAGATACCGCGTAATTATGTGAAATGTTAATTCTGGATTTAGCATCATTTTCTTAGCACTATGAAATAGCTCTAAATGCAACAGAACATGAATAGCAAGCTTGAGCAGCTGCTCTTCTTTGCTAAATGTGCTTTTGAGGTAGGATTTGTTTCCTCCCAAATTATTCTTAATAACGTGACCTGGCATCATTGCATTATTATTGGTAATTTCGCACAATAGAGTAACACGGAATTACCAAAATTACTCCGGCTTTACTGACATTCCACCTAGGCCTAGTAGCATTTCAATCCACTGTGCCACTCTAGACAAAGACACCAGTTATGCATATCAGTACAGATCGCTGTAAGTGGCCAAGGGTATGCCCGTACGTGGGTTCTGTGCTCGCTGTGCCACTGGAACCAAGCTGCACCCAACTGAAAAGTCCCAATTAGGCCGAATGCAGTCTTGAATTGCCTGTGTTCCAGTTCAGAGAAGACCTAGTGTGGCAGTTTTGCAGGACTTTTCCTATTAGAGCATGACCAAGGCAGGCGCGCGGCGGCGGTGATCCAAGATGGCTGCTCCGTGAATCAGCTCTGTGACACGGAGAGGCGTTTTTCACGGAAGGGCTTGCTTTCCTGCTCGGAGAGAGGGGAAAATGATTAATTCCTCTGGCGGAAGCTGTGCTGTGTACTGAGGCAAGTTTTTTTTAGACCTCCAGGTCTTTTTTGACTCCTTTTTTATTCTTTTACCTTCCGCCTCAGCAGGCCTGCAATGCGGGCGCCATTTGGTCTTCTTCAAATATCCGCTATTTGCCTCATTGGATATTATGCCTCTCCTCAACCTGGGTCATTTTTAAGAGGATGTCACATCTAAAAGATGTCACGCTCACATTTTTTCAACGGGCATCTATATATTCTCCTTTCTTCTCGATTGAGGCAATAAAGCTATTCAGCAATTTTCAGTCAAGCTCTGCATATGGTCTGCTGGTATCCTCTCTAATTGGCTGGTACTAACTGCGACCGTAGCGTTTTTTGCCCTACGAGTACTTATCTACTGTTGTGCTGTGCACTGTGCTCTGCCATGGACTCCCCACACTCAAACAAGCCCCACGGGGCTGCTGGGTCCACTTCTGGAGGTCATAAAGACTCAGTTGTTCGCACCAACAAGCGCACCAAAAAAGACCCGTCCTCCTCATCAAAATCATCTCTTCCTCTGACGTTAGAGGACATCATGGACGAATTGCGCCATATTAGACCCTTCATGATGGATACTACTGCTACACTCCAGAGAAATGTTGCGGCCTTGAGTCAAGACTTTCAGATGTGGAACAAAAAATAGGTGTTGCACAGGACGTTGCTGCCAGAGTCGACATCCTCACTAAAGAAGTTACTCAACTTAAGAAGGCTTCAGAGGATTTAGAAAATTGTAATAGGTGCAACAACCTACGCATTTACGGTATTCCGGAAGGTTCTGAAGGTTCGGACATGATCTCCTTCTTGAGGGCTCAAGTTCTGCAAATTGTTGGCCTATCGAAATCTATGGACATTAATATTCAAAAGGCGGGGAGGAGCCTAGCGCGCATCCAAGATGGTCGCGTGAGCACAGGGCTCCCCGGACCCTCTCTGCTCCTCGGAATTTATCCTGAGAATATCCTGACGTGGCTTATGGAATCTGGGAGATAAAGACCAGCTGAGCGTATATCTCTTTTCAAAACTTAAATCGGACCTGGGAATCCTGAGTTGTCGTCGTCGGAACTTTTGGGACCCACCCGACGGAGGTGACCGGGGTGAAGGTGACCCGAGGGACCGGGCTGCAATTGAACAACAGCGGCTTCAGCGCGGTGCCAGCTGCCGATCCACCACTTTCGGTTTCGGTTTTGCACTTCAGGAGACCGGCAGGGAGGTGCGCTCGGGGTGGAGAGGTGCTTCCTGGGCCTCTGCATGAGGTTTTCTTTCATCTGCCACTAGAGCGCCTATCGCCTCGAACCCCCTATACCGACATTTTGTGGTCTTCTTGCTGGTGCCTTACACCTCTTGATTGGAGGTCCCCTCGGGTGACCGTGTTCACATGGGGGGCAAAGGGGGTCCCGAGGGCCGCAAGACCAAGGCTTCCCTCCGCGGGGGGGCAGTCCAGAGCAATAACATGGACCGCTACACCCAGGGCAGGGGGCCCTCTGGCGCTGCTGGCCTCCCCTCGGATACTGCGGAAGGAGGCGCGACCGCCACTACGGAACTATCCTTGCAGGACATTATGGGCGCCATTGATGGCATCAGGGAAACCATCGCGACGCAATATGAGGCCCTGGCCCGTAAGATTGACACTGTCGCGATCGATGTCACCCTGATCCGGGCCGACCTCTCCAAAACTAACGAGAAGGTCCAGGCTCTCGACGCACGGACCTCCACCCTCGGTGCGGATGTGTCGGATCTGCGGGCCGCGCTTGGAGACATCAGGGTGGTTAACGACCATATGGCCCGGCGGCTTGAGGACTTCGAGGGACGGGCCCGACGCAACAACATCCGCGTCATAGGTGTACCGGAGTCCTCTGACGGCCGCCCGGTTGACCTCGTGGTCGAGGAACTTATCCTGAAACAGTTGTCCTCGGCTGGCCTAAGTAAGTTCTTTGCCGTGGAGCGGGCCCATCGAGTTCCGGGCGGTCGGCCACGGCCGGGGGCCCCCCCGAGGCCTATCGTGGCCAAACTGTTCTACTACAGGGACCGCGACGCTATTCTACAGGCCTCACGGACCCACGGCCCGGTTCGTCATGAGAACTCGACCATCAATTTTTACCCGGACTTCACGCAACTGGTCCAGAAACAACGGATGGGATTCCAAGGGGTGAAGCGTCGTCTCCGTGAGCTGGGCCTAAAGTATTCGATGCTCTACCCTGCAAAACTCCGAGTGGAACATGGGGATCGGACAGCCTTTTTTGACTCTCCTGTGGCTGCAAGTGACTGGCTGGACTCTCTGCCGGACGGAGGTGGCCGCCCCGGACCCTCTGCGGGCACCGCAGGTGATGGGTCCCCTTTAGAATGACTTTTGGTCCTTGATTTTGCCTTTTTGCACAGTACAGTCGGGTCTTATTTCATTTGCATATTGTGTTTTACCAGGACCAGTGAGGGGGGCGGGCGGGGACGGGTCCCTTACCTCCTCTGGGTTCTTTTCGTAGAATGGGGTTAGTGGGGCGACAGGCACACTGCAAGTTGGGGGGGTTTTTTGGCCCGCAGGGGTGCAGGGTGGGGGGAGTTGGTCCTGGGGTGGGGTTGGGGGGGAGGAGGGTTTGTTTTGCTGTGTGTTTTTTGTTTACAGGGCGAGGTACTGATTTTTGTCCACATTTGGGAACTGTGCTGCAGGCTGGGGGACCCTTGATCTATTGGGGGGGATGGGGGGGGACGGGTTGAGGCTTATGTCATGGAACGTCAATGGGTTGGGGGACCGTATCAAGCGGGGTGTAGTACTGCAATATTTGCGTCGTTTGACTCCTGATGTGGTGTTTCTCCAGGAGACGCATCTGGTTGGCAATGTTTGTCATGCAATGAACAGGGGGGGATACCGCCTCGTGGCCCATTCTGGTTTCACAACAGGTTCCAGGGGGGTGGGCATTCTGCTGCGAACCTCACTTCCGGTGGAGATCACTAAGATAGTCTCGGATGACAGAGGGCGCTATGTGTGTTTGATTGGGAGGTGGGAGGGGCAGCCCCTTGCCCTGGTTTCAGTTTACGTCCCCCCGGGCCTCCAGAACTCCACCTTCACTGACTTGGGTCGAATGCTGCTTGACCTTCCGGACAGCCTCCTGCTCATGGGCGGGGACTTTAATTCTGTGGTTTCGGGTGAACTGGATCGTCACCCACCAAGGACCCTCCCCGCTGCCCAGGCATGGCTGGGTGGGATGCTGGAGACCTTCGGCCTGGTGGATAGTTGGAGATTAATGCATCCGACCCAATGTCAATTCACCTTTCACTCGGGGGCGCATGGGAGTCTCTCTAGGTTAGACTACTTCCTTATGCCCGCGGCGCAGACTGGTCGGATTCGAGAGGTCAGGCACCTGGCGCGGGGTATCTCCGACCATTCTCCGCTGTGGCTTGTTTTTGACACCGGGCCGCGGTCTGCAGGGCGGATCGCTCCCATTAACCCATGGTACCTGCGAGACCCTACGACTCGTGACAGCCTGGTTAAGGCTATGGACCAATACTTCCTGGATAACGAGGGGTCGGTGTCTTCTGCAATGTCCCTGTGGGAAGCCTTTAAAACCGTGATCCGCGGACACGCCCTTTCCCAGATAGTGGTGGCTAAGAGGGTCAAGAGTGAGGCAGTGGTGAGGCTGGAGACTGACATCTTGGGGCTGGAGTCGGCCTTGGAGGCGAATGTTACTCCGGACGGGCTCCATGCCCTCAGCCTGAAACAGTTTGAATATAGGTCCCTGGTCACTGACGCGGCCAAAACTATGTATAGGGAGCAGCAGGGTCGACTGTACGATGCCGGGGACAAGGCGGGAAAGTTGATCGCGTGGCTGGACAGGAAGGAGAGAGTGAATCGTGTGGTCCCGGAGTTGCGTGCTGCGGATGGTGTGTGTGTGACGGAGCCTGACGAGATTGTGGAATGTTTTGCCGACCACCTCCGGGCTGTGTACTCCCCAGTGACTGACAGGGATGAGGGCGACTCTCGCCTTCTACTGAGGGATATCGCCTTGCCCTGCCTGTCCGTTGAGGACCGTGAGCGGCTGGACGCCCCCTTGTCGGTGGATGAAATAGCGACCGCGATCCGCTCCCTTCGCTCGGGCAAGGCTATGGGTCCCAACGGTCTGCCCATTGAGCTATATAAATTGCGCCCTGACAAGCTTGCGCCCTTCCTCAGTCGCATGTTCCGTGAGTCTCTGGCGGCGGGTTCCCTCCCGGCCGATCAGCGTTTGGCCACGATAGTCGTTATCCCCAAGGAGGACAAGCCGCGAGATCGCTGTACTTCTTACCGGCCTATTTCACTGCTAAATGCGGAGCCTAAGATCCTGGCGAAAGTCCTTGCCAATCGTCTGTTGAGCGTCGTGTGCGATCTGATTCATCCGGACCAATGCGGATTCATCCCGCATCGTAACACCGCTCTTAACTTGCGGCGTCTTCATGGCGCCCTTGCCAGGGCGGAGCTCCTCTCCGAACCGGCCGTGCTGGTTTCTTTGGATGCCACGATGGCTTTTGACACCATCGAGTGGCCATTCCTCTGGGCTGTCTTGGCTAAATTTGGCTTTGGGGAAGGATTTATTGGCTGGGTGAAGCTTCTGTACACGGGACCCATGGCTCAAGTGGTGGTGAACGGGCGGGTCTCTCGGCCCTTTGCCCTCGGCAGGGGCACGAGGCAGGGATGCCCGTTGTCCCCTTTGCTCTTCGCTCTCGCCCTGGAGCCACTCGCGGCTTGGCTCCGCTGGGAGCCCTCGCTTCGAGGGATCCGGTGGGCCCCGGGCTTTGAAGATCGGGTTTCGCTGTATGCGGACGATATTCTCCTATATCTCACCTCACCGCGGCAGTCGCTCAACGTCCTCTTTGACGTTCTGACTTCCTTTGGGAATAATTCGGGTCTCACGATCAATTGGTCTAAATCCTGCGTCTATCCGATCTCCGGTGGCCCTCCACTCCTACCGCCTCGGCTTCCGATCCAGGTATCACTGAGCGGCTTTAAGTACCTGGGGATATACGTTTCGCTGGACCCGGTGGCTCGCTATGAGCTGAATCTCCTGCGTCCGCTTCGGCGATTGCGAGAGGATACGGCCCGGTGGTGCAGGCTGCCCCTGTCCCCGCTGGGTCGGGCCGCGCTGTTCAAAATGATGTCCCTTCCCAGGTTCCTCTATGCACTCCAGAATTCCTTCGACGTCATCCCAGTGGCCTACTTTCGGGAGGTAGAGAGCCTGCAGAGGAGACTGGTGTGGGACGGGCGGGCGCGTATTGCTCTTGCTAAGCTTACTCTCCCCTGGTATGACGGGGGCATCGCGCTTCCCGACATTCGCAGGTATTATTGGGCCGCGCAGCTTTCGGCCATCAACCATGCCACGTATGCGCCTGGCCTGAACCCGGCGTATGAGATGGACAAGTTCCTGCTTCCCGGCGGGGACTATAACAGGGCGCTGTACTCCCGCTCGGCTGGCCGGACCCTTACGGGTCCTACTAAGATTGCTGTGCGGACCTGGAGGGCCGCCACCGCGGCCACGGGCTGGGGTGAGCGACTGACATGTGCTACTCCTTTGTTTGCCTCCGATCGCCTGGGGAGCCTCTGGACTACGAAGGGGTTTGACCAGTGGGACACGATTGGTATCAGCAAAGTGGGAGACCTGTGGCATAAGGGCGCGGTTAAGACTTTCGCGGCTCTTCAGGCCGAATATGAGCTTACGGACAGGGAGTTCTTCCGCTATGCCCAGGTTCGACACGCCCTGCTCTCGGTCTTTGGAGAGGGGACCACGATCCCGGTTTCCTCGCCCCTCGAGGACCGCATACTTGACGGACATGTCCCGGACAGCACTATTTCTTTAATTTATAAGAAACTGATTAATCATCGGGCTGACCTCTTGGTGCGCCTTCGGGAGGCTTGGACGGGGGATGGGGTGGAATTGGACGACGAGGACTGGCAGTCTGCACTGTCGTCCCCCAAAGAGGTCGCCATTCCGGCCCGTCTCCGGTTGGTACAGCTTAAGATTCTTCACCGGGTGTATGTGACGGGTCCTCGCTTGGTCTCGATGGGATATTCCGACGATGGGCTCTGTAAGCGGGGTTGTGGGCTCAGTGCCACCTTTCTCCATATCCTGTGGGAGTGCCGCGAGGTGGCGGACTACTGGCGCCGGGTACATACGGTTATGGGACAGGTCACTGGGGTTGTGCTGCTGCCGGAGGTGCGTCGCTGTGTCCTGAATGTGTGGGAGCCCAATGATTATAGCGCGGCTCAGACTCGGTGGGCGGCCCTGGGGAACATGATTGCCAAGAGAGATATAGCGCAGCTTTGGGGTGCCCAGCGGCCGCCCACCGTGTCAGTATGGAAGGAGAATATGGACTGGTGTATGTTCAGGGAGAAGACTGTGTATGTTGCCCGTGGTAAGCCGGGGGCATGGGGCAGAATCTGGGGGCAATGGAATGCTTATCGCGGGGGTATCTGTACGCCCCCCCTGGTGGACACCGATATCGCCATGTCCCCCTGACCCTTGACGGTTCCGGGCACCTTTTGGAATGACTACATATGGACGTTCAGTTCCCTTGGCCCCCCCCCCCCGTCCCCAGCCTCCCGGTACTCCTTCCTTTCGTGTGCTGCTTAATGGTCTGACCTGGAGTTCCCCGGAGGAAGCCTGACCTGCGCCGTTTGTCTTTATGCCTCGCCTTTTGTTTTTCTTTTAGTTTTCTGTGTTTGTTTGATCTAAGTCTCCTGTGCCTCTAGAACTATCCGGACTCACTACGGGGCCGACCCCCGGGAACCGACTGCAGCTTTGATAAATGTATATTTCATTCTGTACTTAGCGGCCGGCCCTGGTGGTTGTAGGCCCGTGCTTGTAATCGAATTATTGTTCAATAAAAACTTTTAAAAACAAAAAAAAAAAAAAAAAAAAAAAAAAAAATATTCAAAAGGCGCACAGGTTAGGACCTCAGAACGCATCTTCCGCAACCAAACCAAGGGGCATCATCGCTTACTTCCTACTGTACTCTGATCTCATGGCAATCCTCAACGCTGCCAAACAGCACAAGCAGAGGCTCTGGTCTGGCCAGAAAGTCTTTTTCAGTCAGGATGTCTTCAAGCCAACCGCCAACCGGCAAAAGGAATTTCTAGACCTCATACCATCATTGAGAATCATGAATGCCCGTTATGGTCTTATCCATTCGTGCTTTTTTAAAGTGACTTATAAGGACAGAAATTTCACTTTTGAAGACCCAGCTGACCTTCGGAAATTCATCCATGTACACAAAGGAGAAGCTATGGAACTGAGCAAGCCTTAATTGTTTTCTTGTTTGTTCTCTTCCCTGTTTCTTAGGTTTTCTCTGCGCAGTTCTCGTTGCTGATGTTCATACCCATGTTCTCCTTGTGTCTTGTTATGTATGACTCACTCCATTGCATTGTTTCCCCAATGTCTGGTGAGTTCCTTTCCATTTTGTTTCATATGTTTACATCTTTGTCTTTAATTTGTTTGCCTTATCTCTTTTTCTGTTCTATTAGTACATTTTCCTCTCCTCGGTGTCCCCCTCCTGGAGTGGCCGCTTTGTTCTTCTCTCCTTAATGTTTTTCTTGTTCATGAACATTATGACTAAAGCCTTCTGGCTTTCTGTCATCTCTTCTTTGTTAGCTCTTACTGGGAGATTATGCTCCCCTCTTCATCTTCTCTTCTCTCCCCTTTTCCTCTTCTTTCACCCCCTCTCCTTCCCTCGCCTCTTTGCCCTTGACTTCATTGCACCCCCTTTCATCCTTTTCATATTTATGGTACTTTATTGCTCTCATCCTGGTATATTTTTATGGACACATCTAACCTGATATTCTATTTTCCTTTCTTTTTGCTATTTTCTATCCTTCGCTCTTTATTGGTTTTTGCAAATCTCTACTCTATCTGTCTTTGCTTTTTCCCATCATTGGTATATCCCTTTTTTGGTTGGTTTCTTATACCTTTTTTTCTACACATCCTTTAAGTTTCATGTATTTTCATGTTTACTTTTGGTTAAGTTTTACCGATGACCGGCCTTCGTATAATTTCATAGAATGTTAAAGGTGTTCGTAACCCTGTTAAAAAACTGCGAGTTTTGTCTCATCTCGCTAAGCTGAAATGTCATGTAGCATTATTACAAGAAACACATCTCAAGGTATTAGATCTGCCTTCCTTACGTAAACTATGGGTAGGAGATGTCTTCTGCTCCCCGGCAGTAAATAATAAGAATGGTGTGGTTATTTTGTTCCATAAGTCACTAAATCTTCTTCTACAAAATGAATTCAAGGATACTAATGGTAGATGGCTTCTTTTGAAAACTAAAGTTAACAATACTCAACTCTCTATTTGCAATGTTTATGGCCCCAATGGTATTGACTTATCCTTTTGGAATGATTTTTCCACTCTCCTCTGCTCCCACGCACCAGATAAATTGATTGTGGGTGGCAACTGTAACCAACTTATGGATCCCTTCCTAGACCGGAAATCCCAAACTAAATAAGTCCCTAACAAGATGCAGAAGACGTTTCATAAGGTTATCACCTTTAGAGGACTGGCAGATACATGAAGAACCTCTCCCCCGACGTCTTAGAATTCTCCTTTTTCTCCCTTGTTCACAGATCTCACTCCCGCATCAACTACATTTTTCTTACACAACCAGCTCTTCAATTAATGACTAGTGCAGAGATTGGTTCCATTATCATTTCAGATCATGCCCCCATCATTCTAGGCATGGATTATCCCTCACCCACTCCCACTCCCACATCCCGCCGATGGCGTTTCAACAATTCCCTTCTCCTGGATTCTCAATTTGTCGATCAATTTACACTTTTTATACAGGAATTCTTTAACTTCAACCTCTCCTCTACTTCTCAACACCATTTTGTCTGGGAAGCTTTCAAAGCTACTGCCAGAGGCTACATAATCGACAAAAGCTCTGGAACCTAAATACTTCACCACTAATTGCCCTGACATATTGTCAAATCTTATCAAAGCAAAAATGCAATACAATAAACACTCTTTGGACTCCGCTTGTAACAACCTCCTCAAATTCAATGCTAAAATTCCGGTGTTCGAAACAAGGCAGGTAGATCTCTAGCCAACTATCTTAAAATCAAAAAGCAAAAATCCAAAATTGTGGCCATTACAGATAACTCTGGAGTTCGGCATATTACAGACGCTAAGATTCTTGATTGCTTCACTGAATATTATACTTCCCTCTATACCCCAGAGTCCACCCCTTCTTCCGACCAAATAGATTCCTTTTTCCAAACTATTCCCAAATCTCCTGAGAATCACATTGATCTCACATCTTTGGACTTTCCAATATTAGAACAAGAAATCCCTAATGCCATCAACCTCTTGCCGAAAGACAAAACACCTGGCCCAGATGGTTTTACTGTACGTTTTTCCTTCATTTTAGACAACTTCTGGTCCCTCAGTTATTCTCATTGATAAATCACTTTCTTACCACCGGTGAATCACGAGGGTCTTTCACCCAGGCAATGCTATGTTTGAACCCTAAAAGAGATAAAGATCCCTTCCTCTGTAAAAACTATAGGCCCATTTCCTTGATGAATACAGATTGTAAATTATTTGCTAAATTTCTTGCCCTCCGCGTTAATAAAGTAATCCCGGACCTCATCAACATATACCAATCAGGGTTTGTTAAAGGACGATCTATCACAGATAACTCAAGAACTTTCCTTAATATTATCCACCTGGCTTCCAAAATAGATTCACCAGTCGCTGCAATTACATTAGACGCTGAAAAAGCAGTTGATAGGGTAAACTGAGAATTGATCTTTGGTGCTTTGAAATGGCACTGCTTCATTCCTCCCATTATTAAATACATCCAGTTGTTATTTTCTGCTCCCTCTACCTCCATCTGAGTGAATGGTTGTCAATCTAAATATTTTCCAATCCTTAGGGGAACTAGGCAGGGATGTCCATTTTCCCTCTGCTATTTAATCTTGCTTTAGAGCCCTTCTTAGAGAAACTTACACGTTCCCCACAATATACAGGTCTCCAATTTAAAAATATCGACATCAAATTTACTGAATACCAGACGATATTTTGTTATATCTCTCCAATCTGTCTACTTATTTGCCGACATTCTTCTCCTTGTTAAAATATTATTCTATAGTTTCTGGTTATAGATTGAATGTTGACAAATCCGAAGTCCTGCTTTCAAATAAGCACTGTCTCTCGCATGTTTCATGACACAGGTTTCAAATGGAACTCCAGAAGTATCAAATGCATAGGCATCCTTTATGCTAATAACATTAGGGAAACTATTAAAATTTATCTTGCTAACATACTTAAAAAGCTCTCTGCTCTCACTGATAGTTGGTCTCCACTTGTCTTATCCTGGTGGGGTAGATTGGCTACAATTAAAATGATGCTTCTCCCAATTCTTAATTGTTATCTTTCTATGCTCCCGGTCTCTCTCCCACTTTCCTTTTTTGGTGCTATTAATCGCTCCTTGGCCAAATTTCTTTGGAACAAACGCACGGCTAGGATTTCAGTTACTCGTCTCCAACAATCCAAAGAGTTGGGACGAGTTAATTTTCCCAACCTTAATCGTTACCACTCTGCATTCACCTTGAAACAAATATGGACCTTTTTAACGCGATCCACACATATACCTATAACGGCTTGGAGCTCTTTAGAACAAGCTCAATACACACCTTTCTCTTTTATCACAGCTACCCCTTTATCTCAACCTCCTAAGTGTTTCTATTCACCTACCTTTACTCACTCCAAAGCAATTGCAACCTCTCTGCTTAGAACTCATCGCTCCTATGCAGACCATCTCTCACGCACTCCAGTATGGTATAATAAACACCTAAAGATTAACAACAGAGCTGTATTCTGGAAGGAATGGATTGACAAAGGAATCATTACAATTGATCACTTGTTGAAGGATGGGTCCTTTATGGACTTTACGGAGATCCAAAATTCTTACGGTATATCCTCTACACATGCTCATCATTACCCCTTGCTTAGAGCATCTCTGACTCGTCTCTTTACCCAAGGATGTTCCTCTGAGTCACCTGATCAGGCCTCCTCCCCCCACTTGATTTCTCTACCCAATTCAAAGCAGCTGTTATATACAAGATATTATCCCGTTCTGTTGATGCTAGAATCAAATCCAACTTAGAACTTTTATGGGAGAAGGACTTGGCTCAGGATTTTTCATTTCAAACATGGACAAAAATCCATACTTCCTCACACTCAGCTAGCACAACGCAGACTTTATATTACTTTTACAATAGACATTTTCTTACTCCTACTGACCTGCACAGATTCAAATTGTTAGAGTCCAAAAAATGCTGGTCTTGTTCTCACGAAAACAGTGATTTTCTTCATATGTTCTTTCATTGTCCTCTGGTTAAATCTTTCTGGTCTCGTATTTGGTTGAAATTGAATAAAATACTATCTACCAATGTTTCTTTTGATATTGTGCATGTTTTTTGGGGTAGCTCTTCGCCTATCTGGGATGCCCAGAGTAACGTGGGCAAATTTATTGATTTATTTTTAGCTATTTCCTTTCAGATCATCACCGCTAATTGGAAGGATACCTATAAAATTTTGTATCAAGCTTGGTGGAACTTGCTCTGTCATCATCACAGGCTTGATCGTGCCCATGCCACTTCATTACCTCTGTTGATCAAAAGAGACTTGCTTTGGTCGCCATTAACCACTTTTCTTTCCAGGTTGACTACTTGATTTCACTTGTATTTATGGTACCAATATCGTCTTCTTATAATTCACAATGTTTAGCTGTTTCTTATTACTTTGCATATTTGTTTTAACTTCTGATGTATTCTCCCCCTCCCCCCTTCTCCCCCCCCTTTTTTTCTTTCTCTCCTTTATGCTCCTCTTCAATCTAAAAATTGTTAAAATGCATTTACCATATGTACAGGTTTTTCCTTTCAAGGGTTCTATTAGTCTTGCAGTTATATATAGCTTTTACTTCTATTTTCATGTTGCACAACCATGTATTGATGTTTTACTTCGCTTATTATCTTAATAAAGCATTCTAAACTCAAAAAAAGAGCATGACCAAGGCTGATTTGCATATGGTTGAGTCTAATCTGATTTGGAATAGTCTGCAAAAGAACAATGGGTTGGAATGCTGCCGGAGAGATTGCCAGTGGTTAGACTTTGCAAGCATTCCTCCCATCACCTTTTGTATGTTTGATGTAATGCCCTAAGTATGTGGGTCCTGTGCTCACTGTACCACTTGAACCAAGCCATACATCAATAAAGAGGTCCTACTAGGCCAACACCAGTCTTGGGTTGTTTGTATTCTGATTCAGAGAGTACATGGTTTGGAAGTTCAGGTCAGACTGTTCCAATTGGAGCATGATTAAGACTGATTTGCATAGGAATGGATACAATCTGAGGTGGCATGGTAGGCAAAAGATTGATGGTTTTAAATGAACAAATGAAGGGCATTTGTAAGCGCACTGTCACTCAAGCAGAGCACCCTGGCACTAACTCAGACACAAGATTACTCACCATCCACAACACAACCAATAGGAAACCTGAAAAATAACTCCATAAGAAGCATAAACCTGAGTCAACTGGAATTAGATCAGATTCTTACACACATCACCTGAGGCCGTGTGAGGTGATCTAAAAGATGTTTCGGACCTCTAAGTTTGAAAGCTCGAAAATGCGAGACCAGGGCTTTAAAAAAATTGCTTATGGATGGGTAGCCAATGCAGTTTCCTTAGCCCCTGAGAAATAGAGCTTTTGAGGGGGAGATTGAGAATTGGTCCTGCAGCCGCATATTGAACCACTTTAAGCCTATTGAGTAGCTGCTTAGCACTGCCTAGGCTGAGGCTATTACAATAGTCCCGTCTTGAATAAATAAGCATGAAGGCTATCCTGAGTGATTGTCAGTGATTAGACTTTTTGAAAGCATTCCTCCCATCATCTTTTGTGTGTTTGATTTCATTTCATCTACAACATTTAAAAGGCCTTGAGACCCAATTAAATCGAGGAGAAAAATACTCAAAGATTACTTTTGTAGATGTAAACATTAGTGATTATGCCTGAGATTAGCACACAATAGTACTGTAACAACTGAATGGAAAACAAAATGCAGACGGATATAGAATAAAAGCAATGGGGAGAAAATAATGTTCATGAGCCAGGTTTGAGCACGGCAAGAATGAAACTCATAATGCAAAATAATCAGTAACCGTAATACTCCAATCCGGAACCTAAACCCTTTGTTTTACAACAAAAATCTCCTTTAAAATACATAGGTATTAATCTATAGCCAGGGGCTTTCACTCAGCCAAGTTCATCCGTTGTTCTGTTGTAGTGTCATTCACATTTTGCTTCCTGCCCCCACCTTAGTATCCAATCCGTGAGTCCACTTCAACATTCATTTCATATCTGTGTGAGTGACGTCTTTCCACCTTTAAATGGGCTTTGAAATCATTCAAATATGGTTGCCCATGAATGCGTGCAGAAGGGTGGCCATCTTTGCATAGGTTTTACTAACATGTAACAAAGCTATTGATGATGACCGCCCATGACTGCACATGCATGGAGACAGACAGCTAGGTATCTAATAGTGTTTTTGTAAAACTTGAATAAAAATCATTTAAAGACAGCCTCCATTGCATAAGAATGTACAGGCAGTCATCTTCCAATGATATTTGATAGAGCATAACAAAATACATTACAAGATGGTCACCCATGTGTTTGGTTGTTGGCACACATGGGTGGCTATGTTCAAATGGTTTTTGGTATACTTTACAAGAAGCAAACATTGGCAAAGTCATTGGTAGGACAGCTGATACAAGAAACACTGACTTTACCCAAGCACGTTTGCATTGGACCCTCTGAGCTGGAACACTGTACCAGACATTTGAGCAAGTTCTTCCCTCAAAGATTTTTTTAAAGCTATTAAAATATCTTCAGGTGTAATTAGAACACTATTTCTAACCCTCTAACTGTATGCCACTGTATATAAGTATATTTTCTTGTACATCTCTGTTGGACTTGGCCCTCTCTGGAGGGTCACTCCCACACTTTTTGCCTTCACCATCCTATTTTTCTGAATTTGTTTTTGCTGGCCTTAGGACTGCTAATCAGTGCTAACATGTATGTTCTCATTCCCTAAAGCATGGCAAAAGTGACTTACATCTGTTTGGAATATTTAACTTATTTATGATTCTCTGGTAAAGTGGTACACCCTAGACCCAGAGCCTGTAAATTAAATGCTACAAGTGGGCCTGCAGCACTTAAGTAGCCCTTAAAAACATGTCCCAGTTCCATGCCTGCCACTGCAGCCTGTATGTAGTTTAAAACTGCCAATTTAGCTTGGCAAAATGACCCCCTTGCCAAGCCTTAACCTCCCCTTTTATTACATATAAGTCACCCCTAAGGTATGTTCTATGTAGTCCATTGGGCAGGGTGCATTGTAATTAAAATGCTGGACATTTACTTTTAAGTTTTAATTGTCCTGGTAGTGAGAAACTCCTAAATTTGCATTTCACTGCGGTGAGGCCTAAATCTCATAACGGATAACATTGGATTGCTTTACTACATTTAATAAATGCTGACTTTTGATTAGGAACATGTAGGAAATGTGTGTTTGGTCTCTGAGAAATAGTAATTTAAAGTCTTCTTTAATAGTAAAGTCGGATTTTGAATTACAGTTTTGAAAATCCCACTTTTATAAAGTTGATATTTTCTTGACCTAACTATTTGGTGCCCGCAACCTATTCCCAGGTCACATGACTGAGTGAAGTTTGACTTTCTATATTCCTCCCAGACAGTCACACAATAGAGGGGTTAGTTGTGCCTGGGTAGACCATCACTGGCAGGATGGGGAGGGGGGTAGAATTAGGCACAGCTGCACTTGTAATTCAATAGGTTTTGCCCTGCCTTCACGCAAAACACTTCACACTACCTCATTATTCCTGTAGTCAGGCTGGAACCAGAAGAGGCAGGGAACTCCAAGCACTTAAAAGGAACATCTCTAGAAATTGCTTCTACTTCAAAGAAGGCACAGGTATAAATCTAGGAACCTCAGATCCACCCTTCAGTTCACTTCCTGAACCTGCAGAAGGACTCCGTAAGGACTGCCTGCTTCTGTGGCCTGCTGTGTACTTCAGAAGATTGCTTTGCTGCACCTGGAAGACTGCTCTGCTACCGGAAGCCTCGGAGGCCTGCCCTTTTGCTTGAGCCCTGTTCCACTCCTTGACTTCAGTACTACTAGTGTGACTCCAAGGGCTAGTTGGCTGGCTTCCTGATCAGAGCCTCAGGACCTTTGGAAGTGTTGTTAAAGGTGCCCACATAGTCAATATCCAAAACTTGAGTATTGAAAAATATTTGGCTAAAAAAGTGCTATGAGAACCAAGAGATGACCAGGAAGTACCTGTTTTTCTTGATCTGTCCAAGGTGCATCGCCAGCTGGCCTGAATTCACAGCAGCTCCTGCTACGTTCTTTTCCCCAGCAGCAAATCCTGTTCAGCGGTCCCCAGCAGAGGGGTGTCCAGCCTCGTGCAGCCCTCATTGACTACAGCTTGTAGCTTCGTCACACTGGAGATCTTCGACTTCCAAAAAAGAGAGTAAGTCCAAATATAGAAATCTTCACAGTGTCTCCCCGATGACAACTCCTCCTCCTCGGACACTGCGTGCACCCTGGCCCAGCTGAACTTTACCTTCTCAGACATTTTTCTTCGAAATCTCTTCTAAGTCCGAAGGTAAGCACCGACAGGGTCCAATCCACTTCTTGAATCCGACCTGCTCTCCATCATGGTCTGCCATATTTTTTTATTTTTACCCAGTCATGCACAACTAGATGGTGCTCTGATCATTTAAATGCTAGTATTATATCAACCTTTGAAAATTCATAACTCCGGTTCTATTAAATTTGATTTTTGTAATGTTGATGTCAAATTATTTATTAAAATATACTCTATTTTTCTAAATTGGTGTGGGATTTTCCTTGTGTTGTGTTTTCACTTTATTACTGCTTGTGTGCTGCATAAACACTTTACAAATTGCTCTAAAGTTAATCCTCATTGCTTTTGTGCCAACCTACCAGAGGGTTTAGAGCAGGTTTATTTACTGCCTTTTGTTGTTGACCCTGACAGGGGTTGTGGCTGTTGCTGGAGCACGGTCAACACCCCATTCAACTAACAACCACTTTTCTCACAATCTCCATGTTAGATTTACAGTTTCATTCTGAGTGCTCCGGTATCTCGCGTGGTAACTCAAGACCACCAGAGTTACCAATACTTGTTTTATTAGTAACACTGGGGCGTAATTACTGGAAGAATAAAAGTTGGACGCTGAGGGTATTCAGTAATTGTAGATTTGGTTATTCCTTCCCCTCGCCCCCGGTAACTTCCCATTCCCCTCCCCTGACAGTTTCACCCAGGGATTTCACCAATTCTCAGCAGCTGAAATCTCCATATGAAACAAAACGTATTCACAGTGTTATATGCATCGTCTCAGGAGCGGCAATTTAGAAGAAGACATTTCTTGAATGAGGTGCCTTGGAATCCCTTAAGCTCTAGTGTTGCAAGTCTGAAAAGAAACTCCACGTCAGAACAGTTATTCTGGCATACAAGAACGTATCAGTCTGGCCACATGGAGGAGACAGAACGGAATCCAAACCTCCCCACGAACCCCAAGGAAAAACCCTGGCCATCAGCTTGTTCAAGGTGGTCTTGGAGGTTTTGCAGTTAAAATTTATTTTAAAATACTGACACCTGAAGTCCTTCATTGCATTTAAACATAATTTTGGAAGATTGTTTAATGTTCTTCTAAATGTCCAAAGACGTCATAGTTGAGTCCAGGTACTACTATCCTGACGTGGAACGGAGGGTGTTCTTAAAATAGAGACCACCTTATTTCACTTCTTCGCAAGCTGCCCTTTATTTTTGTAATCTGAAATCAAAATGAAATAAAACTAAATTTCACACTAGCTCCCTGCAATTTGGAATTAGTACAATTTACTGCCGGAATTGATCATTTTTGATTTTTACTAAGAAAATGATGGGTCTAATAGCTATATACCTCAGCTTCCTTATAGGTTTGGGCCTCGGAAAGTCAAATAAAACTGTGGAAGAGTCCGTCAAATTAGGGCCACGTTGTGCCACTCAGACTCTTCAGGTTCCTTATATGTGTTTGAGAGGTGCATGCGCATGACTTGTGATTGACTGTCCTCAAGCCCTGATGCCCTTTCAGAGGTAACTGTTTGGCTGCATGTTGCACGCACTCCTGGTACAGCCTTTCAGGTGCACCAGCTGTGAATATGAGATTTGATGTCTAACTGCGTAACAGCCCTTTCAGCGGTACCAGCCTACTGTTTGGCTTGAAACTGAGCAGTTAACACTACTGTCTTTCTGTGAAACAGGCCTCCCAGGGTGCCATGCAATTTCCCCAGACCAATCTCCCGCCAAATTTAGGAGATTTGCGTGCTGATCCTTAGAGTGTTTGTGCCGGAGGCGATGCACAAACCTGTAATCTGAAATCCCATATTTCTTAATCTGTGCAGTGCTATTAATTGCAGAACCGCGGCCTTTCCTGCTTTGGCGTGTACACATATGCAAACGTCCATATGAAATGCAAATATGCGTCCTAATCGCACTGGCACAGAGAACTCATGCTCCCGTGTGTCAGAGTGATTCATTCTGCCAGTTTCGATTTCCATTTCTGTTTCCCTTGCAGTGAAGTCCAAAAGGCAAGCTTGCCATTCATTCCACACAAAAACGAAGCTCCAAAGGGTTGTTTCTGCATACATCCTTTTAGCGATTTAAACCTGAGCAGGTGATTGTGCCACCACCAGGGCAGGCACTAATACGAATTGACCAGGACAGCACCCTGTGCGGACAGAAAATCTGCTGTTTGTAGTAGTGTTAGGAGGTAGTTGCAGTGTGACGGTAGGAGTTGTGAGGAATATGGGAGGAGGACAGGGGGTTGATGTGGTGATAACAATTACTCTGATGTACGTTAAGGCTGATTGCAAAGTCTTTAATGCAACCCGATTCAGACCAAGTTGGATGGACGAGCTGCTGTTTGCATGACATACGTCAGGCGGCTCCCTGCTGCGCCCCTCGGAATATTGTCGTCCTGAGCCCAACTGGCCCACGACCCACATATCTCACCATTGCTAATCTTCAACCAAATATGGGTTCATTTCTACATTTGTGCAAGTGTCTCCAAGCCTTGTTAGCATAATATAAAGAGGTAATCATGAAGCACACAGGATTTGAGGGCACAGGCCTTAGATGGTTTTGTACATAGTTTTCAGTGTTTTAAAATTTACTTTAAAGTAACTGGAAGTCAGTGCAATCTTTTGATCACAGGTGCTATGCACTCAAAAATTCTCTTTTGTATCACAATTAGAACCACTTGGTTTTGAATTTTCTGTAGTCTGTCTACCACACACATTTTCAAAGTTAAGTACTTCTCTCTCCAAACCACCTTCTTGAAGATCCAAAATCATCTCTTCTAAGTTAGTGCAAATGTTTGATTTGACTGAGTGATTCTAAATATTCTATCAAATACATTTCAAACCATCATCCACATCATGTGGCATGCTTCATCTTTGGGCTTGCTTCTTTGGGGAAATGGAAATCCACTGGGAATTTTGGTGATGCAAGTAGGGTTGCTAAAATGTGTATGTAGAATCAGTGTAAAAGTTAGGTAGAATTAAAACTTAATTTCTCTGCTCCAGATCCCAGCCCCGCCCATCTGCTCCCTTATTAGTGTAGGTCGTGTCCTCTAATCTAAGCTAATTTGATGTCCCATAAACCATAACCCTCAAAGTAAAATCACGTCACTTTAGCTAATCCATTTTATTTACTTTCCACGATATTAAAAAGAGACAGGCATCATTTATAAGCTCTATTATCTTTAAAATGCTGAGTTGTTTCTGAGCTATACACTGTCCTTAACAGGCCACATGCATTCATTAGGGAAGGGGTTGATCAGGCGATTATTAATGTGGATTGAGGTTCTCCAACCCTTTCCGCATGACGAAGGCCCTAGAATCTTGATTAAATCAATGTATATCATATAATTGTTTAATGCAACACTGTCACTGAAGAAAGATTTTCTTTGACAGTTATGACTCTACAGCATCTCCACACCTGCTGTTACTAGCTCCAATTTAACTGCTGTAAGGAAACAGGATTTTTACAGGCTTCCCCCAATGTTTTGCCCCATTTGGATACTAGCTGCTGATTCCTCAGTGCCAGTGTTCTGACCCATCACAAAAGGTATGTTGAATTGTCTGTACCCAGTTGGCAAGTACTGATGTACTTATAAGTACCTAGCATATGGTACCCAGGGCATGTAAGGCAGAGTGTCCACCCAGAGCTGTAGCACTGTTTGTGCCACCCTGAGTGTGACAAAGGACCAAATGGCTTCCAGGCTGCCACTGCAGGCTGGAAGAGCAATGTTTACACTGCTAGTTCCACTTTGCCATTTAAAACCAATGGCAAAGCCACCGCTCGCTTATGCAAGTCTCCCCTAAGTAAGGCTTATAGAGCCCTATGGCAGGGAGCTAAATATTGTTAAGTAGGACATATTTTTCATATGTACTAACAGCAACATTTCAAAATTGTCATTTTGCTGGGGAAACATTAGTAGCCCCATTGGCTAACACAGGGTTACCTGCTGGCACACCAGCATGGCTAACTTCTCAATAGGAATACCTAACTGGGTACTGCAAGGTATCAAACTAATTGTGGAAATAAATCCGAGTTGATCACTAGGTCGAAAATAATGTCACAATTCAAATTAAGCAACTTTTAGAAATGTGCCACTCTGTGCGGAGCTACTCTAGTGGCCTCACAAAGGCCTTAGCACACAGACAACTTTCTGCCTGCCTGGAGAGACGTGTGATTGACTCCTAGTCTTAGAAACAAAGACGGTTGCCGTAAAGTGAGGTGTTACGCCATTGTACAGGAAGGTCACTCAGGGTGTTAACTCAAATGATGAGCTTCAAAGGAGAAGTTGCCTTTGTAGAGCCACCTGCGACAACAACCCCAAGCAGGATGCCTTTTGTTCCTGCAGACACGTTGGAGATAGGGAAATAGAGGGAAACCCCATCTCCAAACCTGTTTTCTTGTGGACGACGTGTAGCCCACAGGTAGCCACACCTCTTGGGTTAGCTACCAAGCTCCTGGCGACTGAGGAATGGTTCCAATATTTTGAGAGTGGCTATAATAGTGCACTCCGGGATCACCAGGTACCGCACATCGCAGGAAACACATCACTAGAAGGGAGGGGACCCAGAAGCTCACTGGCTAGTGCATGCACCTCAGGGGGCACTTTCCTGGGCTAAATATGGCACCCCTGGCCCCCAGCTCCCCAGATCACATTGGATTTGAAAAAAAAGAACCAAAGAAGGACTGCCCTGCTGCCCTTGAAACTGCATGGAGAGAGGCTGCACCCTCGGAAGGATTACATCTGCTGCACTTTGAGCTAGTAACGTTTTGACTGGGCCTATAGCTCCTGACCTGAGGAAAAGTTGATTCCCAGGACTAAGCCAAAGCAGTGACTTCAAGGATCAGTTGGCTGATGCTGTGGAACCAGCTCCAGGGACACAAGAGCTGAAGTAGCCCACAACGGCAAGTTGATAGCCACTGCAGATGTTTTGCAGCTACCTGCCATCATGCATAAAAAGTGACCGATCCTCGATGACCAAAAGTTGCATCTGAGTCTGCCAGACCAGGGAGTGTCATCAAAGTTTGGATTTGTCAACCCAGAGGGACAATAGCCTCCACCAAAAGATTTTGCCCCAACCATGGTGCAAGGAGACCAGTAGCGCAGCATCGTCTGGCCAGCTAATGAAACAAAGAGAACTTTTAGGGACCCCGATCTCTGTGGCCAAAGTCACCCCACATTAACCATGGATTGAGGAGTCATCACAAAAACATCCGCGTTGACCGCACCTCAACCGGAGCATCCTTGAGCATCTTTTTGCCTATATTCTCAGCATTGGACCACTCCATTAAAGTCAATGGCGGTCATCCTGTAAAGTTTGGAACTTACCTTAAAAATGCTCTAGTGGACAAGTAACTGTACAAAGTATCACCTCTGGCCCCCAGATTTGGTTGCCCAAACCAGGCAGGAGTTGTCAAATTAACTCTTTCAAACTTTTAAAAAGTTTACAAACTTTTTTTGACCAATGCTTGTTTGTAGTTTCATTTCAAAGTATTTATATCTTCAAAGATCTATATCTCTGGAACCCTGCAGTGGATTTCAATAATCAAAGTCTCTAAAAATTAATCAAAATACACTCCATTTTTATAAATTGTTGTCGTATCTCTTTCTTGTTATGTGTCTTTCTTATTTAGTTGCTGTTAAGTGCTTTACACTAAGGTCCTTTGCCAAGTGTTGATGGTCAAAGCCACAGCTACTGAGGGTTGAGCAAAGGTAATACAAAAGAGCCTGAATGGACCCAAGACAGTTCTGTGCGAGTGTATTCCGTGATAAGGTCCCACAGCTATATAATATATTACACCCAAATCCTCACAACTATGAAGTGTCACAGCCCTCCATTTTGGCTTGAAGATTCTTTCAATCCAAACAAAAAAGACCCTTATACCCTACAACCATGATGAATCCTGAGTATGCATTCAAATTCTAATGGTGGGGCCTGTTAAACATTCCCTGTGGGTGTGGAGCTATTTTCACTCTCAAAGATACCAGAGTCAGTACAGCAGTTCTGCAGCACAAGCATAGAATAAATAACCTGCTGTTTGACTGTCTGCGCAGAAGGGACTCGTTTGGTTAATAGCTTTTTCTTTCCCTAACAACCTTCCTGGAACAACTGTCATCTAGACTGCTGAATGTGCAGAAAAGGAGGAGAAAGAAGCAGCGCGTAAATGCTCTTTTTTTCACCAAGTTCCACTATTCTGAACTCCCTGGCAAAGAAGCACTTTTTGATTTGCTGTTAGTGAGGGGGTTTCTGCAACACACTTAATTGCATAGAATACAGCTGAGACAAGAAGCCTGAAAGTTTTCTTCACAAAATTAGAGAGAACATAAGAGGGACTTGTTCACTCTGAAACAAAGTATATCCCTATAGGAGAATGGAATTAATCGAGGAGAAGTAGGGTGAAAGTAAAAAAAAAGCCAAGTGACCCCATATTTTATTTTATAGTTTTTGTAAAGCACTTGATGCGCAGATTGCAGGTACTGAGATCTAGATAGAAAAAATGCTACTCTCTGTAGGGGTAAAGATTTCAATGGAAGGCTGCTGCAACTGAAAAGGCAAGCCCACCCAACCTGGTTTCTTCACCCTGGGAACCTGAAGATGAAACATACTGTGATGTAAGTGCCGAATAGGGACGATACCAGCTAAAAAGTGGTGTGAGAGGTGTACTAAGCTTAGCGTACAATGTTTTGTGCACTATGCAGAGGACTGAAAAACACTCTGTGCTTAATTGGCAACGAGTGTAAAGAATCTAAGGCGGGAGTCACATGATCCTGTCTTGACAGGTCTGTAATTATCCTGGCTGAGGTATTTTGGACCAGTTGCAAGGCACAGATGTGGCGGTCTGGCATGTCAAGATAAAGAGCATTACAATAATCCAGGCGAGAGGAAATAAAAGCAATCATGATTTGCGCTCTATGCGAGAAAGAAAAGAGGTTCAGAATTATTTGCAGAATGTAATGGTGGTAAAAACAGCAACTAGCCGCAGTTCTAACTTGAGAAGCGAGTTAGAGGAGAATCGAATTTGACTCCAAGAGTTTTAGCTCAAGATAGTGGAGTAGGTGGTTCCTCTAATCCCAAGGGCCATAAAACAAGTTGCCAGAAAGGGGATGAAATAGACAGAAGTAGAATCTCTGTCTTTTCACCATTCAAATGAAAAGGACTGTGATTCATCCAGGCACCCACTTTATTCAGACACTGAATCCAATTGGCTCCTCTTTAAGTCGTTATTGATCTTTATTATTGATCTTTACTATGACTTAGCTATCATCTGCGTAGCGAAATAAGTTGTACCCAAACAGCTGAAGTAATGAAGCCAAAGGAAGATCATATAATCTGAAATGCAGTGGAGACGACATAGAACCTTGTGGTATACCTGTGTACTCTCCCATTTCTTATATGACAAACGGAGAAAAGGCTACTTTTTGGGTTTGATTGTTGAGAAAGTCTCGAAACCACGCCAGTGCATCTGGTGAATTCCAAGGCTCTAAGCCTATCTATGAGCAACCGGTGGTTTACTGTTTCAGATGCCACAACAGGTTGAGCAGATACGTTAGGCAGGACGTCTTGAATTCATCCGGCACACCCACTGTCCCAGTTTCAGTAGTGCATCCAGAATGAAATACTGCTTCCATGGCATGTAGAATGTTACTGATCTCAATAAATCTCTGGAGAAGGCCACTTTTTAAAGAAGTTTAGAGAGATAAAGAATGTGCAAAATACGCAGCAATTACCTAGAGTAGTGGGGTGCAAAGTTGGTTGTTTCAGAATAGGAGCAATAATTGCAGACCTCCAATTAGCTGGTACTGAACATGTCATAAGTGAGGAGTTTATAACATCCCTCCGAACCCCTCCTTCAGCCACTAGAACATTTGTATGAATGTGGTCAGGAAGTATTTGTTCAGGGGACTGCAAGGGGTGACAACTTTGCACCAGTTACGCATACGCTTTTTCAATTGGAAGGTCGATAATACAGCTTGCATGCTTACTGCAGTGGGGCATTTTCTTCAAAGTTAGAAATAGCTAATTTCCAGATATTCAATGTTTTGACAACAGAGTCAATCTTAGTAATATGATAGTCTGAAAGTTGATTACATCTTTCCATTGATTTAGATATTTGTGAATGATAGATGGGCTCGCTGGATTCCTTTAAGGTAGCAATAATCTGAGGATTTGTTGGGAGCTTTAAAACCCCTCCAAGCATAATATGCTGCTTCTATATTCTCAATGGCCTGCTTATAATTATGTTTGCTTTGGAGCAGCGAGTTCTATGTTCGGGATGACATGAACTAGGCCATTCACTCTCTATTTCCTGAACTTTTTTCTTCATTTTCCTATGTTTGCTAGTATACCAGGGTTTAATATTTCTTTATTACTTGTTTCTGAACTCTTATAAGTACAGTAATTGAGTTTAGTTTGTGTGTGATGGTATGGTTTTAGTGGGATAACAGAGTCAATATTGACTGCCCCAAATGAGTATTGAAGGTGCAAGTAGTTCAGAAGAAGCAATAAGCACGTGTGTAGAACAGGAAACGGAATTGAAACAAACATTATCAAGGGTATGAACTTTAATGTGATTTGGCATGGGTTTATCCAAATGGAGGAAAAAGGCAGTAAACAACTCCAGACATCATGAGGTCAATGGGGATTAGGTCTGGTCAAACTGCACAATATGGTCTCCAACTAAAAGAGTGGGAGACTTCTGGACAAATTTAGAGGAAAGAGGATCTGAAAGTAGGTCAAAGGAGACATTTGAGGCCAAATGTGGGCGATAGGTAAACACGATGTTCCCAGATGAGGTATAAGAAAGTTGTATTTTCATCAAAGGATTCAACAGCATGTTTGTGTGGTTTCAATAAGGAGGCAGCAGTGGTGTTTTAATAAAAAGTGCTAAGCCTCAGCTACGATACCATGTATTGGTGACAAAAGGCTAAAATAACTGTCTGGCAGTAAGTCAGTCAAAACTAAGCCACAGTTGTCTTTAAACCTCAGTTAAACACAGAATACCAAGGTTGTGTTCAAGGATGGCATCATGGATGAACTGTTGATTTTTCACTGCTGTACATTGATCAGCATACCCTTTATAGGTGAAACAGAACAGAGGCTGCTAGTTAAAAAAGATGGAATGCTTGCAACATATTTTAAAGGGGAGGTAAGAAGCAAGATGAAACATTTTAAATTGTATCTGCAGTGGGGTACAGTGCATAGCTGGTTCAGAACAAATTCGTAAATTCAAAAGGTTCGCAATGAAAAAAGTGGTGTATCAGTAGTTCCGGTGGAAAATGTACAGTATAGACGGAAACTGGTGCTGGTCTCTTAACAATTGTGGAGGATGCAGACGAGTTTGCCTTAGGTGTCCCTACAGTAATGTCAAAAAGAAGATTTCCTTTGGACTACACACTAAAGATATAACGAGCAAGACTTGGTTAAATCACTCCGATAGTCACACAGACTCACCGATTTGGAAATGGTCCTGACATCCACTCAAACCACTCCCACGCCACCTATTTTGTTCATGCAGTGCGAATAGACAGCTAAACCCAAACTAGAAAAATACAAGTTTGTTAAAAAAATATCTATAATATTTTATTTATAAATGTGTATCAATCATATATGGTGCGAAAAGGTAAAATACAAACTATACAAAGAGAGTACACATGCAGGAAGACAACAGACTTTGTCATAACATCCACATCCGTGGTAAAACAATAGACACAGACTGGAACCCGATATTCTAATTGATTAATAATCTGTGGTTCCAGCAAGTCCACGGATTGTGTGAGAAAGCGTTGACGTGTTTCGATGGAAAAGGATTATTGCACCATCTTTATCAAGAATGTATTTTGCGACTCTCCTGATTTATAACGTTGATCCAAAGACTGGTTATACAAACACCTGTGTAGTAAAATATATAAATCAATGTACATAAAACAATTGTTTTCATATTGTCATTATATTTTACATATTGCAACACTGTCTCAAACACAGAACAATTATTTTGTCACCCTCTGCATTATAATATATTTCCCATTGTTATTAACAAATTCTTCTAACCTTTTGTCAAGCAGAAAAATAACAAATACAAATTTTTAAAATCATTTTTTTGATTTAAAAAGTTATTAATTTTGGGTTTACGTTGCTATTCCCATTTTCATTGACTCTAACCTGTGTGTAAAAGGGAAGAAGGATGAAATAGGAGGGGAAAAATAGAAAAGGGAGGGGAGGGTGCAGGGGGACAGTGGAGGAAAAACAGGAGGGACATTTTTTCCCACTAGGGGCACTCCTAGGGACACATCCCCAACATTACATCTCCCTTATACTGTCAGTCTTTTTGACCTGGAGTTTCACTACCAGCATGTCTCTCACTCCAACCATCATTCTATCATTAGGACCAGCCAGCTCACACCATGCATAGCTTCAAACTTTTAATAATAACTTATTTGTTGTATCTCACCTAGAGACTTCTCAACGCAATCACTACTTGATTTGGGCAATACTTTTAATTGAATTATTCTCATGGGGGAATAAACACCTCTATCCTGCCCTTTATGGATATAGAGCCCTCAGTTACTGAACATTTCTGGGGAAGCTAATTTCCTGAATTTAGATTGTTTTTATACAATGATTTTTGTCTTTGTCTTTTTAAATACACATTCATAAATAAAATAATACATTTTCTTTTTTAACAAACTTGTGCTTTTCTAGTTTGGGTTTAGCTTTCTATTCGCACTGCATGAACAAAATAGGTGGAGTGTGAGTGGTTTGAGTGGATGTCAGGACCATTTCCAAATCGGTGAGTCTGTGTGACTATTGGAGCGATTTAACCAAGTCTTGCTGGTTATATCTTTAGTGTGTAGTCCAAAGGAAATCTTCCTTTTGACATTACTGTTTTGCACCCTATTCCTTTGGCTGGAAAAGGGTCCCTCTCAGTTTTTTTTATAACATAGGTGTACCTATTACATGCTGGTTGCATTGCCACACAGCCATTATACAGCCCCACTCAAAGGGTCTGAGAATAACTAGATTGGCAAGCAAAATGGTGTCAATAAAATGTCAGTGTGCCAAAAAAGCCAAGATGGCTCCCAAAGTTGAGCTGGTCGACGGACTGGTAAACAGTGTCTATTACGTCATTGGGGGAATAAATAATACAATAAATAATTTGTAAACAGTTAACAGTATGCACATATTTTATGGCAAAGAAAATATGAAAAAATACAGTAAGTGTTCCAAGATTAAAAGTAGAGGGGTTAAAAGTTATGTGATAAAAGGGGCAGAGATAGCATTATCACACTTCAGCAATCGATCAAGTAGACCGCCCATCCAGCTCCCACTATTATATAGCCCCACTCTAAAGATCTAAGAGCAACTAGACAACCAGCTCAAATGTAGGTTGGGCGAACTTTTAGTTACGCCAGAGTAATGGGAATAATTTCAGTCATCTAGCATTACTCTTGCGACGCAAAATTACTGAACATTATGCGATGTTTACATTAATGTGGGACAAAAATGCCGGCAGCAAGAGCACATAACAGAGCACTAGTGGCTGATGGATCCTGCTGTTTATGTTCTGTTACATTTATGGCTATTTTCTTGCAAATGCAACCTCTTTTCCTCATGTAATTCCAAAGACTTTTGTGTAATTTTGCTGTACTTTTGCTACTGCAAATAATGTGTTACACCCACCCGTACTAAAATGGCATTAGTAAAGTGATAGTGTGCAAAAAACACAAGATGGTGGCCAAATCTGAGCCGGTCGTTTGTGGAGAAATAATGCAACAAGTGAGTTGAAAACAGCTCACAGACACATATATTTTATAGCAAATGTTTTTAAAATGTAGTAGATTTGAAACCTACAGCGGTGTCCTACATTTTAGCCAACAAAACATTTCATGCTGGAACTTGTAGTCATCCTCATTATATTTCTTTATTCGGAAAGAAATATGACCATAAAAGCACAAAATATACACAGTCACCATTTTTACAAGTTGATAAATGCAATACAGTTAAAAAATTCATTAGATGCCAGCCAAAAAGCAGCCTAAATAAGCCTACTAGAACACAAATGGAACAGTAATAAAAAGGTAAAAATTTTAAGTACAATATCAAGCTTTACAGTTAAATTCCATTATTAAAACCGCTAGCTATCCTACTTGTTTTATTGATAAGACGTATAGTTTCTCATGATTGTTTTTTGCAGCAATAATGAAACTCAATACAGAGAAACACATTTCTGGGGAGAATAAGGTTTGGAGATATCCCAACCCTTCTTTGTAAGAAGTAAAGTGCTTGTGCAAAAGAATTGGACGTAAGTGGCAATCTCTTAAAGAAGTATGCAAAATAGAAAATAAAAATAAAGTACACAATAGATTGAAGGGATTTAGCATCACATGGACAACAGGGCAGGGTAGCAAAACAAGAGCCTTCTTGGGGGAATCCAACTCGGGAATTAATCATATTTAATCTAAATCTAGTCAAATAAAACCTGTGCTCATGTTTAGTAAACCAAATTAAATGAGGTTTCAAACCTGAGGTACTTGAAATTTGCATATATCTAATAACTGATCCCATATCAAGATCCTTCTCGAGTGAGTCTGATTTTCTCTCTGTATGATTAAAAAAGATTATTTACCATCTCTTTTGTTTGGGGACCAATACCCTCTGAAGAATCAAAAAGAGAGCTCATACCCACGTCATAGAAGGTAGTTTTAACACTCACTAGCCAAGGGATGGCTGATGATATGTCCAGTTTTAAACAGTCTTCCAATACCATCCTCGAAAAGACAGCCTTGGGGGTACTCCAAACCTTCGACCATAATAATAATGGGGGCCATTCCTACATAATCCTCTAAAAAAAACCATGCCCGTTTCCATATGTGTAATAATACTTGAAGTAGCTTGTGGTAATGCTAGGCACCTGCACAGGAATTTATTTTCTTGTAATCTATCTTTTAATGTTGTCTGGACTCAAAGTAAATTCCAACATACAATGCGTTGTTGACTATAAAACTAATACTAGCTGAAGGTGTCACATGAGGAAGGAGGGCGCTACTTGCTAGACTCAAAAGGGTGTGAGGGATTTGAGACTCTTTTACCTTTTACCCCTCAAACTCCCACAGAATCAGCGTGTCTTTTTTGTCAGAGATTCGGCCTGATGTTGAAAGTTACAGACTTACAGCCCATAAAGGTAATACATAAAATAATCCATCTGCAATTTTAAAGCAAAGGTGTGCAAAAAGATACACCTGAAGAGTAATTTACTTTCATAACTCCTTTCTGTGTGTAAAGTATGCTGATTGTTTTGTGTAATTACAATAACAATGAACAAGTGATTCATAAAAACGTCAAACTTTTTTTTCTAATTAATTTGTGTTTATTCCCGTTAATGTAACTTAGTGGCACTCAATTAACAACTTTAAAAGACAGATTTAAATCTGAAAGCTGTCAAATATTTGCAGTGCAGGATACATGCAGCTGTGGCGAGCTGTTTGCAGTAAGTGCATTACTGCCTGAACCTGTGACCTGCATTTTATATCTTCAGTTGAGCTGGTTACCCACAATGCTCTACAGCAGAAACATTCTTCCTCTATGGTATTCTATCGCAATAAAAAGCTTTGATAAGAGCGTGCACACCAATTTATCTGGTAAAATAATTGAACCACCTAATCTATTGTACCAGCATTATACGGTGAGACTTGCTGAATACAAACAGACGTCTACATCAAGTGTCTTGAATGCCTAAAATAGCTTAAAATTCAGTCTATTTGTGACAGTAAGGAAACTTTTCCTGTCTTTCATTGTGTTCAAGGACAGTCTTTGTAAAACATAATCCACATGGATTTGCGATTTACTGGCGGACCATAGGCTAAGAGTATTTGACTGATTCTCATTGCTTCACTCCTCCTAACTTCGCTTTTTTTGGTCTCCCATCTTTTCTGAAATTTCCCCTTTTCTGGGTTCTCAGATTAAATCATTTCCATTTCAGCACTGATCAATGTTCAGCTTGCTAAGTGGCCTCCCATCATGTAAGGATTGGTATCATGAAGCGTGCACTTTAAAACCTTGAGTGAGGCTGCTGGGCAGTTGTGTTGTTTCTCGCTCCTCTGACTTTGATGGGAGATATTGGTCCCCAAGCTGAGTTTAATTTGACACAATGGTTGCTGGTGGTGGTCACAGGCACTCATTTTCTGGGATGGGCACTTATTTTTACTCATCAGACATTTCCCCAGAGCACGAGAGGGAAAAACACACAAAGGAAAAAGAAAGGGGACGTTAAAGACAGAAAAACTGTCATAAAGGGAGAAAGGAGGAATCTGCATGTGTGACATAAATGCAGTGGCGGCTGGCATCTACGAGGAAGGAATAAGGGTGCGCGCGCAAAAATTAAATTAAAAATGAAAAGACTTACCAAAAACAACGTCCTCCGCTCCGGAGCTCTTCTTTAGTCGACGCCCACAGGAACAGGATGCCGCAACTCCCTTCACCAATCCTAGCGCTGCTCTCACCAGGATAAGAGCAGTGCTAGGATTGGTGAGAGCTGCCTCACTCAGTGGTCCACAGCGCTCTGGAGGCTTTGGCTTTTTCTAACCCAGCTGTCTTAAAACAGCTTGGTTAGAAATGTTTAAAGTGCGCTTGTGTGGTTGACTGTCATAAGGCGGCCTGCCAAAAAGACATGCACACTTTAAAAAGTGCATTAGACAGCCCACCCTCCTCCCTGCTGCTGTCACTCAGTAGCGGCCCAACCCCCATCCTGATGCTTGGCTTGGGACGGGAGGATGAAAAATAAAATGGTAATAAATTACAGTTTTATTTTTCATGTCTGGGGCTTTGGGGAGAATTTAAGTGGGGCGACGCTCCTCCGCTCAAAGGGAGGAGCCACTTCTGGATAAAGATGAAGGTGCTATCTGGTATTAGATTAAATAGGCCTGAGGTGGATAGAAGAGTACACAGCCTTGGTATTCGGCGCGTTGACATTTATTAGCGCCGTGCGTGGGTTTCTGAGCACAGCTTTGGGCATTAGCACTCATTCTCTTACAAAAAAAAGCACTGTCTCCAAGAAGTATGTCTCATAGAGCTGTGGGGTGGGTAAGCAAATGGAGCAAAAGTAAATAGAAAGAGGAAGCGACCTTGGGATGGATGGATAGATGGATGGATAAAGAAGGATAGATGGAGAGAAAGAAGGGTGGATGGATGGAGAGAGAAGGAAGGAAAAATGAAAAGAAGAAGAGAAGGATGGAAAGCAGGAATGAATAAGGAAAGAAGAAATGGAAAAGAGGAGAAATGGAGAGCAGAAAGGAAAAAAGAGGGAAAGTAAGACAGAATAATGGAGAAGAAAGAAAGATGGAAAATCAAAGGAAGTGGGAGAGAAAAATGGAAAGAAGGGAGGAAAAAGAATGAAGAGAAACAAAGGATGAAGGAAACAAAGGAAGAAATAAATAAAGAATAAGTAAGTAAGTATGTAATATTTTTCGAAAGCACATGAATGCCAAGACGGCTTAGCACTAATGATGCCATCATCGAACGAGAAAGAGAGAGACATACTTAAACACTGGAAACAAAGAGCCAGGTCTTCAAGGATTTTCTCAAATCCAGCCAGGCATGGAATTCCACAGCTTGCAGGCTATATGGAAGAATGAAGTACAGCATGAAAATAAGGTGAAAACAGAGAAACCTAGAGGAAAGAAAGGAGATAAGAAAGGAAGAAAGTCAGAATTCCCTTCAGCAGACCGGCTCCTGTCCTCCCACCCCCGAACAAGTGCCAGGCTTGGTTAGCGTCTAGTGCCATTCGCGATATGTTTCGCGGGGGGCAGGATACATTTTATTTCCCTGGCTACTCTCTTGAATGTATGACACCTTCAGCAAGCCATACTTTTTAACCAACAGCACTTTGTGTATTGCGATTTGAAGTCCAAATGGGTCAAATAAACCTACATATTCAAGGATGCAAAGTAGTGTGGCTGAATGCATCACACAGTGATTAATTTGTGGTGATGGTTGCAGGTGGTGAGCACAAGGACTCATTTTCAGGGACCAGAACTTAGTTTTTAGCATCAGACTCTACCCCAGAATAGGAAACAGAAAGGCAGAAAATTGAGAAAGGAGGGCGAAGGGAAAGATAGAATAATGGTGACAAAGGGAGAAAGTAAGGATTAAAAAGAACCTGCAAGAGTGAGATAATGTGGGACGAAGGGCAGGTGTTGTGTCCTGCGAGACACATTCTAGTGTCTCAACAGGCACAGAGTTAGTAGCCACTCCCCCTATGAGAGTGGGCACACACACCCCACACCCATTCACCACCGGTGTCACGAGTGACGTGACCCGGCTAATAAAAGGGCCCGAGTGCACGTGCTCGTGGCCAGTTAAATGATCCGATCTAGTGTGTCTGTGTCAGTTGGCGATGAGGGGGTCTGACCCCACGCACACCGCGGCCACTGCTCACTGTTTCCTTGGTGGGGGGAGGTGAGTTGCCTGCACAGGTAGCCGCCTGCACCCACAGTAGCCCATGACGCCCACCGGCCCTGGGTGGGATGGCCCTGGATGGTGCGTCCCCACACAGCAGCCCACTACGCCGGCGACCACCTGCAGGACACCCTGCATGCCCGGCAGGGGCTGTGTCCCTCCAGCACCTCTGCGATGCGAAGCACTCATGAGGTGGATCCTGCGGCAGGGCCGCTGCCACACGCAAGAAGGAGAGGGTAGTCAACGGAACACAGGCGAAGGTCCGACAGGCAGTGCCTGTGATGACAACAGGACACCGCATGTTGCCCCTGCTGTGCATGCCCCACCGTCATCCATGGAAACTTGGCCCGCAGTGAGAGACAGCCCGGCAGCCGGTCGCGCCCGCGTGAGGGCTCCAGATGCTGCCAGCCGATGGACTGCCTCCTAACAACACCCTTCATTCACAGAGGTGAGAAGAGGAGCGCATCAGCCCTGCCACGACTTACACCCCTCCCGCTAGCGAGTGCGTACGAGTTGGCGATCTGGATCACAGCATCCCGCACAGCAACTCTCGCAGCTACGTTCCAAACACCAAACTAACAAAGGGGAACGCTTGTTCACAACTCACCACTGCACCATAAGTTACGGCGACATTGGGATTCGCAGCGCTTACAGGACGGTAAGGCCTGCAGCATGAAGACGGCCGCGGCGGCCGAGTGAGACGCGCCTGCGCCACCTGGTGCTCGATCGGAGCACTGCAGCAAAAATCTATCGCAGAGAAGCTGGCGTGGCAGGGGAGAAGGCAGCCAGGGCACCACATGAGCAGTTGCCCAATCGCGCTGAAAGCCGAGCGTCGGCTTAGAGAGGCCACCGAGATAGAAGGTGCACCGCCTGTAGGCGAACACAGCGAGTAGCTGACAGGAATGGGTGTAGCGGTGCACGGTCGGTCACAAGGAGGCAACCGGCACTGCAGAGATGAGGCTGGTAATGTGCCCGTGAGAGGCGAGGCCCCGAAAAGCAAGCACAACACTGAAGATGAGTCTTGCCCCCCCCTGCATAGCCCCCCCCCCAAAAAAAGAGAAAACGTACATTGGTATGCAGAGTTGCTGTGGAGTAACGAGGGCAGCTGGTGCAGTGAACAGGGGCCCAGGAAGAGACAGAAGCGTCTGCAGCTCAGTGGATATCAAGTTGGGAAGAAAGCAGCACCTTGCCCTCAACTCTTCTGCCCCAAAGACGCCTGCATGGGCATGACAATCTGCAGCACAACGGAACTGGTAGAGGTTCCAGAAGAAAAAAAAAACGGGCGGACTGAGATGAAAAGGCCACTGCCCCACCTAGTGGCCGGTTAGCGGTACTGCCCCCGCTCACTAAACTACACTGCCAACACTGAGTGCACCCTATCCAAGCCTGGAAAAGAAAGTGGTTAGCAGTGGTAGTCAGCCACCGCGCCTACACAGAGACAGTGTCTCAGGAAGCCTGCTCGCCGGCAGTCACCTAAGGAAAATGATCATACACAGGGTCACGTGCCATCAGCACTCCGCCACAGAAGCAAGTCTATGTAAAGGTTTCGCGCCCACCACTACTAGAGGCAAGTGAGCATGTAAGGCGCCAGCAGACACTGAATAGTAGCCCCAGCACTGCCTGATGGGGCACCAACTCATGCCTGTTGCGTTGGAGGGGTAGAGACTGTTAGCCCTCACAAGGAGCCTCAAGAAGCCCAAAGCCACCAAGCCAAGGATGCTGCCAAGGGTCCAGTGATACCAGGAGCAACCAGAATGCAAAGCCCCCAGCCAGCTGTCCCTATCTAGGTACACAAGAAAGACTGGTGCAGAGTGCAACCCCAGTGCCTGTCTTACGCCACCGCAAGTGAGATGAGCGCAGCACACACCGTGGCGGTGAATGATCACCACCACAAGAAGGAAGAGCAGGAATGACAAGTGCCAGAAGAAGCCGCCCTAGCAAAGAGGAGCGCGCAGTCCGAGGTGCGTGCCGCATGCACCCAGAATCACGCCAGCACAGGTGCACCCCCAGGAGGAAACGAAATCTCTCCAAAAGTAAGAAGCACTGCGGACATCAGCAGGGAGATCCCACACATCTCCACAGCAGCAATGAAGTAAACGAAGGGCGCAGTCAGAATCTCGCCGAAGCGATGCAAGCAGAGAGAGCACAGAGAAGTGGTTGCGTAGACGCACAGAAGCATGAATACCCAGAAGAGGGTAGAAGTATGCCAAGTCCGAGGTGCGCGACAAAGACACCCAGAAGTTTGATTGCATGGGCAGTCGCCCAGGAGAGCAAGACCTCCTCGACGAAAAGGGGAAATGCTGAAGGCATCAAGAAGAATCTCCATCGCCTCAATGAAGCCTGGAAGGGGCCTGACGCAGAACAGTGTCCTCCCTCACTGCCTCACACTGAAGTCGTCAGTGACCCAAGGCTAACGAGAGGAGAGTCGCACACCACAAGTGGACAGCTGCCACCACTAGCTCACTACTGCCCGTGGAAGTCATTCCCTGGAGAGAGAACGCCCGGAGTAGGAACGTCAAGAAGCTGCCTGAAGAAGGAGCACCCAAGATGAGCGGCGGCTCGCCATGCATCTGAGAAGAGCGACTGAAGTCTCACCTGGATGGTCAAGAGACCATTGAAGTTAATAGGCCCGTTGGCCTTGTTAGAACATGGTGCCTGTCACTGCACCCGGAGGAGAAGCAGAAGAGTGGAGATTGTGTCACCCCGAAGAGCCGGACAAACGCAGGCATGACAGACCAAGAGAAGAGAAGCATGAGGACTCGAAGCACCACAAGCCAAGAACACCTCCAGAGACACCAGACAGCCACTGAGGTAGACCGACGGCCCTGGCGACAGCACCAAGGGAGAACCACACGTAAGCCGCAGCAAGCGCAAACCGCGTTGCTCCCATCGCTTCACAGTGAGACCATCTAGCCCCGAGTGTCAGCAGTTGGAGTTGAGTGGCATCCCTGCTCCTGACCGCAATGGAATTAAAAGGAGAGTCAGTGGTCATGCATCCTATATGTAGCTACATTGTCCTTATAAATGGCTATTAAATCAAACACTAGAGAAGTTTTTCTACAGCGCACATCTGGAACTCACATTGTTGAAGGTGATCTCATGCATGATAATGAACAAATAGAAAGCTAGGTGAAATAAAGTGTTTGCCTTGTATCACACAATTTGGCCAAGCAGGGAAGCTATGATGGAACCCAGATTTTCTAGTTTCCTTCAATTGAGCCCCTAAATGGGTATCCCTTTCCAGACCTGCCAACTCGGATGGTGCCACTGTGTGTCACACAATATCTGCTCCTTTCCCAGGGTCACCCAGCGAGGATCCAATATCACAGGGTGGGCACACAATTAGCTGGAAACCCCTGCAGAGAGCAGATTTCCTGCTAATTGTTTGGAGGTTTAGCTCAGCTCATGTCCTTTTCAAGGCATCAGCAGCAGCCTCAAAAGCTTTGATTTTGATTTAGGAGGATGAGGGCAAGCGTCTTGGGAGGGTGGAGGCTTGTCATGGGAGAGGGGGCTGTGGATATAGAAGTGTCTCAGGCTGTGCTTGGCACTATGCCCTGCCCCTTTGAGGCCACGCCCTCTCCTCGCAGGATAAAATAATTCACAAGTTGGCAGGTCTGTTTTCTGATATCAATGGTTAGTTCTTTGTCTTCTTGGAGGAATTGATGTTAGAGCTGTGGACAACAGACAGAATCTGCATTTTATTTTTGGCAGTTTTTCATAGCGCAAACCTATTCAAAGGACAGAAGAGAGTTGAGAGTTTAACAACAGACACAGATTGCATTCCAGCTTTCTTTATTTTTAGCAGATAGAGATTTTACGGAACTCACAGGATGCGGAGCCGAACCCAGGATTCTGATGAGGCTCCTCATGTTGTGTGGTTGGCAACAGGGCCGGATAGGGACCGCAAACCAGCCCTGGCAATTACGTTGGACCGGCCTCCGAGGGAGAGATAGGGTATGCTGGTGGAAACACTGCTGCTGCGCTTTTGTTACTGGGGGGGCGGTATTGCTGCAAAACTGTCCTTCAGTAACAAAAACAGCCCCCACCGGTCCAAAACCAGCCCCCACCCTTCCGACCCACCGGGGAAACGCCCGGTGCCCACTAGGGCCAGTCCGGTCCTGGTTGGCAGCAATATATCGCTCCTAGGGCAATATTATAAACGCTCCGCTCATTTTGGGCTGGAGGTTCCAAGAGGGCCTCGAGCTGAGCTAGAGCCGGCCTTCTCGCTCGCGCTCTCAGTGGTTCGCCCGCTTCTATTTCTAACTCGCACATTGATGACTGGGTAAGTCAGAGCTGGAGCCGAACTACGCCCTCCTCGTCAGCTAGGAAAAAATAAAAGCGTATGTTATTCGACTTGGTTGCACACTGGATGCCATCAGAAGCTGCTTCAGAGCATTAAATGAAAATGGAAAACAAATTCCGACAGGGTGAGGAAGAAAGGCAACAGCAGAGGCGCAGTACCGGGACCTCTATCGCAGCGTCCCTCTGTAATTGCCTCTGATCTTTAATTTGCCCGCGGCAGGAAGCGCGCGCGACGTGAGTCGGCGGCGCGAGCTGGTGGCCTCTGCCTCTCGTCTCTTGCCCGCCGTTCCCAGGTGTTTATTTCATGATAAGAGTTTCGGGAGGCGAGTGTGGGCGGCAGCGCGTGGCGAACTCAGCTGTAATTATCCGGCCTGATTGGAAGTCAATGAGTGCGCCCTTGACGTGTGATCACTGAATAATCACAGGTGCGGAGGTAGTCGTCCAACCCCCTTTTCCTAACAGCCTCCCATCCTAGACACTGCAGCTTCATGCGGATTTTTCTTTTTTTCCTTTTCTGTATTCTATTTTTCCTTTTAATTAAGGTTCCGCTCAATTCACACTTGTTTGCTGATCCTTATAACATTTACTTGCTTCGTGCTCTGTGCAACTTTTTTCAGGGATTTAATTCCCCCTTTCCGAGCAGCTTTCTATTGTGCCTGAACAATCGTGAGACCAGGTCTATACTTTCTGTCCTGCAGCGCGTCGATAATGTCCTACAATCATGATCTAGATTTAGGCCTGCATTTTATCTAATCATAATCACGGCTTGGGTTCGTTTTATTGTACTGGTTGTTTTTTGACAATAGGGCTGCCCTATGTGAATATGTGAAATGCTCCATTATCTATTTTTAGGGTTAGAAACATCAGGGTCGAACTGGGGCAAAAAATAGGCCTGAGTGCCAAAATAAAAATAGCCCCCATTGGGGTAGCATTTAGCAAAAATATGGTAATGTCAGGAAAACCCACAGTAAACAAATTGCCACCTGACCATAAAACCAATCCACAATTGCTAAAGAACCAGCCCACACACTGTTCTGTGAGACCAACACATCGGGCACTGCCTTGTTGCCCTGTAGGCCAGTCCAACCCTGGTTAGAGCTGTATTATTGGGTGTCCTAGTCATGTTCTGGAATGTACTTTTACAAACCAATTTAATGAACCTATTACCTACAGGTAATCTTGGTTACCCTGAGTCAAGTAAGCCTTCTACCAGTCATTACTATCTCATCCTCTTTCTCGTCCTATTCCTTACGGTAGGATGTTTACCTCATGCTCCTCCACTTCTAACAATTTCCCAAGCTCTTTTCCAGGGCCTTAAGAGGGCTAGGTTCCTCCAGGTCTCAGAGTAATTAATAGCGGACATTGAAACTGTTCCCTATTGGGCCCTATATTCATGTCGTTAACTTTAATGGCATAAACAAACAACATTAAGGTAATCCAAGGTCAGCAATGGGTTTCCTTTTAATTTAATCTTGTGTTCTCTAAGAGTGTTAGCTATTTTCAGGATATTGTGTTTCAGTCCTTTTTTCATGGAGCACATTACTCTGTTATAGTGCATACTTTGAAATGAGTTGCCTGTAGGTATTTATAACAAGCCATGATTGAGAGCGCTGGAGTTGAGGCTGAAGGTAGTGTGAGTTTATCACAGTGCATGTCAGTGGGCCAAAAAGTGTTCAGAATACATGGTCATCCAATCCTTGGCCTCTCTGCCGAGTATACAAAGGTCACCTATTCCAGTTTCAATAGTTATTCTGCGCAAATGTGTGAGAAGGAAGTACATACTGGTCAATCTATAGACAAGACAAACGTGAGAGGAAATGCAGTGCTTCCAAATGACTGGGGGTGTGTTGTGTGTTTCGGGTGTGGTGAAGTGAAGGAGATGCGAAAATGTGCATTCAGGAAATAGTTAAAAGATGGAGCTGAAGAGGAAATATATGAGGTTTAAGATAAGCAGATAACAAGATGTGGGGAGAAAAAGGGCTTACATGTCTGACAAACAGTGAGCACAACAGGAATGACTGAGACACTCTAAAAACCACTACCCTTCCACAGGCATCACTAATATTTAATTCACAGTCTCACAATTTCCAATTTGAAATAATTTGTAATATTCATTATTTACAATAAAAACGTTGTTACTCATTTATCTTAAACAGCTAATAACCAGTTGCAAAGCCAGACAATAGTCCTGGCTGGTTTTGGGTGTCTGTCAGTCTGTTTGTTATAATTCTGGATGCGATAACACAAAACTCAGAGTGGAACCAAAATACTGTCTGGGTGGCACACTATGGGAATCGCAGAAATATAGCTTAAGTGTTTAAGCCACGCACTCAATTACATAGACCACGGCCCTTTTAGAAACACCAACTTTTTCATGCCACTTAAAGGCCTGCTTTTTAGGTCGAGCCTAGAGGCAGCGTACATGCGCTGCACTGCGAGGCCTGGTGTATTCCATCTGTGAAGATGGAACACAGTCATGCCACGCCTACCGCTTTTCATAGGTTGCTTGGTCTGCCTTTACTTGTTTAATAGTTTTCGTTGGTGTATACTACACATTTGTCCCGCCTGATGGGTGTTTCATTCCCCTCCCTGGCGACTAACCCTGCTACACGGATACTTTCGATATGGGCCATATGTTTTCTTGAACTGCACTACTTTTTCCTACCACCCTCTGCTGGCTGGGTGCGGAGACTCTCATTCCGGACTCTGAAAATGTACTTCGTGGGAGAATCAAAGCCAGTAAAGGAAAATGTGGCTTTTGTGAGCAGCTTTCAGACCGCAAAAAGTGGAACAGAATGGACTTGCAAGTTACTCTCGCCATTGCCGTTACGTGCGGACATCTTCGAACAACACTCCTCGAGCACGCTGCTTGCTATGGTTAGCTCCGTCCATTTGCAGCCATCTTAGAATGATTTTTCTCTTACTCCAAGCTCAACTACGAGTGGCAGTCATAGTTGAACAGAACTGTCACATTAGACGTATAAGCATTAAAGACTCATTTGTGTTCGACACAAATATGGAGTTAACATGCAGCGAAGGTCGTTCACCACAAACGTGGAGATGGGTTAACATCATAAACATGGAGATGGGTAAACGGTCTGTGTGATCCAGAAATACACCCATCTTTCACTTCCTGGTGTCCAGTTAACTTCGATGAGATAATTAAAGCGGAAGTGTTTACATTTCACCCTGCAAACATGGACAAACACTCTACACCCTCCCTTTTTCTACCTTGACTGCAAATGTAGCTCACAATCTGGATGGGAATCAACCCCTGTGCACTGCAATATTCATGTAACGTTTTGAGGCAAAACATTGCTAGACAAGTCAGTAGTGATGTTGTTTATTATTTTACACTAACTTTGTATTGCTGCTTGATAATTATTTATTTAGGTTTTTACCTTTCACACTGATCTAATAGAATTTTTGTTTTATGCTGTTTCTTTTGTACAGCACTTTAACACCTTCGGGGACATTTAGGCTCTGATTTTAAGTGGTCCAGATAATTCGGATCTTTGCCAAACCAGAGTTTGTGTAGGGCAGTTTGCTACTACTGCGACCAATAGCACTGAATGTGGAAACATCTTTCTTTGTGGCAACCCAGTTCTTTGCTGACGGAATCATTTTGAATGCCACTTACACCCCTAAGTATAGTATTACATTCCTGCCAAGAAGCGATGGCACTGTGCCACAAAATTAAAATAAGGATTAGCAACGTCTTTAGGTCTTGCCTATGCGAAAGCTATTGGCTTTGCCAATGTCTTTTAGCCATGTTGAACAGCAGCATAGCTGTGCAGTGCAGAATGACTAAAAGTAAAATTAAAAAATAAAGCGCCCTGAGGTGGACAGCACTTTTTTTCTAACTTTCATTTTATCCATGCTGCACAGCCACACTGCTTTAAGCACGGGTAAAAGCTATTGGCAAACAAAATAACTTTTGGAAATTATTCACGCCGCATGCATGAACAGTCCCGAATTCTATCCCCTGATGAAGGGCAATCTGCCCGAAATGCAATGAGATTAAAGGGAGAATCATAATTGTGGACAAACTGTATTGATTAAGCCACCATCCAAATGCATCATGGAACTTGGATGCTTTGTGAATGAAGTTACTTCATGTAACAACGGCTATAAATATATCAGATGAACTGACCTTTGTTTGAACGATTGTCATTCTTTAAAAAAAAAAACTTTTGTCAAAAGGATTTAAAGCCTTAGTTGAGGACCTTTGGTGCCTAGGGGGGCATTCGCCTTGGGGGGATTGCAACTTTACTAAACAAAAGAACTTTCCCATTGGCGATACCTATTGGATTTGCCAATGCTTGTTTCTGTTTCTATTAGATCTACCCTAGGCCAATACTCCTATAGCCTCCCCCCTCAACACTCCTCCTGTTGTTTTCTTCTTTCAACCCATTTCTCTATCTCTGGGCATTAGATTAGTGCTGGAGCACTCCTGATCTTTTATCTTTTTTTCCCTATGTCCCGCTGCTATGACTCTGTTTGTTTTCACACGCTTCCTGTGAGTGATAAAAGTGAAGGAGTTAAAACTTGTGTAAGCCAAAGGGTCCTTTTTTAGGTCGAGCCTAGCTCAGCGCGCATGCGCTGCTCTATGGGGAGGCTTCTTAGAATCACTCCATACTTTCTCAAAACTTGCCCATGTGGTTTTTCAACTTCCACACATTCTATTGGCCTTTTCGTGTGGCTTTCAAAAATGAAAACACGCAATTGGCAAAAGTCGAGTGCATGTCCCGCTTTTTATCTAAACGTTGACTCCCATGGCGTTTGGGTCTTGGGAGCAAGCAGCGGCATGCCTGGATGAGGTTACTAATTGAACAGAACGCGCCGCCGTGCTTTTTTTTCAAATGCTTTTTTTTGTTGACTTTCGCTTTTGAGCTAACACGTTTCCTGCTCAAAAGTGTTTAACTGTACAATTTGAAGCCTCACACAGCTGGAGTCTCTCCCCTGAACACCCACCCTGCCAGGGTCAGTGCAGCCCCCCACAGTAACCCACCAGTTACGGAAGCCAACCCGTGGCCCCTCCTCGCCGGAGCCCAGATGGTGCTACACATTTATATCCAGGAAGAAATGAAACATTCAAGGGGCTTCCTGTCTCTGAAGCATTTTGCCTTTGAAGACTTCCTATCATGTGACCTAACGGTCTTCCTTTGAGTCTCACTTTTATTACCTTGACATGCCTCAGTGGGAGTAGAGACACTTTCTGGATGGACCAGCGGAGGGTTAGTTCCACTCGAAGTGTCATATCAACATATTTATAATCCTTTCGTTTTCACACATTGTACTGCCCGTATTCTCCCTGATCGCTCAGACCTCAGTAGAATGAAGGCATCCAGTTCTCTCACCTTTGATATGATTTTTGATCGCATGTGGGGCTATAAGGCTTATAAGGTCCCAAAGGCGAGACCTATTGGCTGTGCCAATGCTTGTTCTAAAAGTGCGTTGTGGTGGCCGCTATTCTCTTTTTTGGTTACATTAGCACAGTGTTCTACTAACCGCGCGTGGGCCCCTACACTCACCAGCAGGGTCTGGTTCTGTAAATTGGATGCTCATCCTATGTGATCTGAATGTGTCTGCTCACCGCATTTTTCCAGGTTCAGGCGGTGCAAATGGGCCCACAGGAAGCCTCCAAGTGCGGTTCGTTTTTGTGTATTTAGAGCACATTTGTGGCCCTAAGATTTATTATGCAATTACAGTTTTTAAATTAATCAGCAGTTGATAGCAGCACATGCTTTTTATATTCTTGAAATACAGTTATTCAGGATTTGAAGTTTCTGTGTTGTAATTGTTATATGCATTATTTAAGCCATCTATTTAAAGACCTAGGGTACATATTTAAAGCTCTTCTCAGTATGTGTTCTGCATCCTTGAGTGCCATGCTGAGGAGGCATTCACAGAAGAAACATCATCTTTCCTTCCTCCAGGAAAGAGTTCATTGCATGGGGTCAGAGGTCATTCTAAATTCCCCAGTTGCTGAAAGAAAGCTGCAGGAGATGTTTAAACGCTCTGCATCAGTCTCTAACTTCTTCAGCGTCTTCCCAATTTTCGGTTTCTTGTTCATCCTGATCCTCTGGTTCCTTTTGTGCTTTTCCTGATTACAAAGAGGAAGAAATGGGTTTTCCAGAAGCCTGCTGCACCCAAACGTCCTGCAACTACAGCTATTCAGGGTTTATTAAAAGGGACGTCCACCCCCTAATACATTTATTTTCTGGTAAATAGTTGGGTACGGGTGCTTTCAGTCGGGTATGGTGAAGCGTTTGTCAGATTTCACCAGGAATTTTTACACACAGACAAACAAAAACAAACACACACTCTCCCTTTCTCTGTTTTGAAAGTCTTCTAAAATGTTTGTGAATTGACAAAATACGGTGTTTTCTCTCACTTAGTAGTCCTACAAATCTACATTCTTCTCTCCATTTACTGCCCCGTAAGCCCCTCTCATGCACCCTGCCCTCGTATAATGTATTTTAACCTTATAGTGATTGTCGGAAAATCTGAAGCTTACTACCCCCACCCTACCCCCACACCCCTCCCAATCTTACTGACCAAGACACGCTCCTGTGAGGGACCCTGATAGAATAACAGTGCCACGGTTTATGAGTGGGCTTTATTCTTTGGCTAAGGGAGATCAGTAGTTTTGACAAGCTGTGTCCATTATCCCTCTTGAGGCTTCCCTTCTAACCGAGGACACAGTGGTCTCTGACACTGTGGACAAAAATGCTGAAGGCGCATTGAAGAGCTTAGTCTTTCTTTGAGATCTAAGATTCATTCAGTCTTTAGTCAAAGATTCCAAGTTTCTTTCCACAGCTATCCGGGATGGTGACACGCATGGAGGGGATGGTCAAATTTAAGTCTGATATGGTCTTTGATGGTCAGAGCCTCAGCTATAGCTTCAGCAGCACTGGTGGCTGCTAGATGTCTCCTTCATTTGAGAGGATTGAAAGTTGATTCTTCCCAAAAGTTTTTCATTGAAAATCTCAGAAAGAGCAACAGTTCGAGCTCTACGTGATTTAAGCTCTTAGCTACACAGCAAACTACGGTCCCTGCGCCACTCCCAGGTGGACTTTAATGTCACCTTTGTAGGGTTTTCACCTTTCTTAGAAAAAAATACCAGTCATTTGTTTAAGTTTTACTATTCAGGAACAGCCAAGAGCTATTTAAGATGTTGCTTCCTTGAGTCATGGCACTGCTGTCACACAGCTGTAACACCTACAGAAGCATGCTGACCCTCACAATTGGGGTGGTGCTGTGTCAGGGCAGACAAAGAAGTCTACCTCTCAACTCTGCCTCTGCATCACGCACAGACAGGAATCAGACAATCAGGTTGGCTCCTGCGTTCATAATGCAGAAAAACAGTGTCAATGACAACATCCAAATGTCTGAATGAATCCCACTGGCAGCAGGGCCCAATAGGGCTAATTGAAATAATATCGAAGGAAGCCCTCTATTACTCACCCTCTGGATTGGCAGAATAAACGAAAATGGCATACTACCTAAGGGGTTCACAAAATTGATCACAACGTTTATGAGGAAGCTATGGCAGAGCCAGCAGCATCAACCCCTGAGGTCTCTGCTTTGAACTGCCCCTCCTCGACCATAGCTGACTTATACCAACAAACAGAACGTCAGATAATGGACAAAATAAACATAGCAGTGGTCATCATGGCCATGGCTGCCTCACTCCATTCAGACAAGTTGGAAGTGTAAGTTTTCCATTTTACAAACAATAGTCTCTGCTAAAATGACAATAGATGGGAAACTTGATCAACTTAACCAACTAATATTGAGAACCCAAGGCTCACCGAAGCAACGGAGGGGCAACTACAATGTACATGCAGCCCCCTGATTGAAAAACTCCCCTCCCTCCCAGGAATAATGGGGACTCTGATTGAAGACCTAAAAAAAGAAGTGGTAATGGAAAGGACTAGATGAGAAGCAGATAAAGAAAGTGAATTCCAACTATTAGGACATTCTTCTTTGACCCCCAAAACACTGCTTACCCGATAAGTGAACTAAGTTTTGCCAAAGAACAATCTACTGGCTCTATCACGTTCAAGGAGCAAGCATGCCCCAAACTAAACTCGGGTCAGAATCTAGAAAACAACTGCCAGGAGGCCGAAAGCGTGGCCAAAGGAAATAAAACCAACCTTGATATGCCCCCCTCTGCAGGAACCACCTCTAACGAGGAAAAACAAGAAAAGGCTAAAAAAGCTCAACAAATCAAGGAGGAAGCTTAGTAGAACTCCACCCATAGTGGGGGAAAAACAAGACAGCACCTGCCCTCAGTTGGGGAACTAGAAAGTAAGAGAAAAGCACACCAAAGCCCACAACGAGAAGCCCACAGCCAACCATACCAAAGGACATAAACTCTAGGCAGGAGAAAGTAGTAAAGAGTCAAACAGAGACAACAAGTGTACCGGATAAACCCGAAGAGCAGGCCACATCAAACCTCGTGAAAGAAGACCGGCCATCTCTAAGCCCTCAACCTAGGAGGCAATTAGAAGAGTTGCAATATCTTCCTGAAGTGGGGAAAGAAATCAACTCAAAAGTCATTGAATTAGTCGCTTTTTTGTCACCGGCTAAAAGAGTGGTAAATAAACAATCAGAAATTACCTTCCCAAGTGCAAAACTGGCCCTGGCTCTAGCTCTGACCCTAGCTATTTGGGATATCAAGTGCACATTAGATCAATGGGGAATAAAAATCGAAAACTGCCTTGAACTCAGGGAACTGGCCATATTTATGAAACACAAAATGCAGGGAGAAAGTACAGGCAAAACTGGAGTAACAAGCAGCATACTGAAACTTAATGAATCAGTCTTACTTGGGGAAAAAGGTGCAACTAAACCCTCAATGGTGCCCAAGGGAGAAATAACAATCACAACCAGAGCCTCCGAGCCCTTCAGAAAATGCATATCCCGTCAAGCAAAGACCACACACTGGTCATGGTTACCAGAGGCTTTAATGACATGCCCCTAGCGATAAAAGTAATAAGCAGTCACTGACACTGACTTTATGCTCATGGAATGCTGGGGGGCTTTCAGTATCAAACAACAAAAGGGAAGCCATAGCATTTTAAAATCTGGCAGACATAGTTTCAGTGCTAAAAAAATGGGCTTTGAAGTCCACCCCTTGGATGGACTTCACAGTGTTTGAAGCCCCTGCAAACGCATCACGGAGGCCATGTCTTATGTGGTGTCTCAATTTACGTGATGAATGAACTAATGACATTAACGTCCATCTATGCTAAAGGGTAGGGTGACTGCATCATCAGTTGTGCCACTCAGAGTACAGAAACCAAACAACAGAAAGAACAGCCACTGATTGTAGGCAGCATATACCTGCATCCAGCAAAGTACAAACACTGGCCTTGCAACTCCCGGTGCTGTGGGATCTTAAAGCATCACTGTTAGACCTGGTACCATTGGCGTGAGTCCCCCTTCCATTTTATCTGATTGCCTCCTCTGTTTTTGATATGTTTTGCTGGTTTAGATGCTTTGGGCACTGTGCCACTGCCATTCAGTGCCACAGTGCAAGTGCTCCCTATGTTAAATTGATGTATTGATTAGTGACTCCATGATTGGGTTATTTGATTTACTTGTCAGACCCTAGTACAATGCACCATGTGTGCCCAGGGCTTGTAAATCAAATGCTGCTGATGGGCTTGCAGCACTGGTTGTGCCACCCACAGAAACAGGTTGTAAAGTGTGTCTCAGGTCTGCCATTGCAGAGCCTATGTGCAGTCTGGTACTGCCATGCTGACTGACCAAGTGCACCCACTTCCCAGTCCCTAAACCTTCCCTTATCTTCATATCAGACACCCCTATGGTAAGCCCAAGGGCATGGTGCATTGTAAGTATAAGGTAGGACATGCCCTGGTGCGTGTGGCATGTCCTAATAGTGAATTACAGCCATTTTCGTTTTTCACTATTGCAAGGCTACCTGTTCCCCATAGGAAAGAATGGGCAGTTTGATTATTACGTCTTATAATACTAACTGACTTAGGGAACATGGTAGAAATTCGAGTTTATTATGCCTGAACTCAGAATGATAAGTGAAGTTGGTTTTAACATTCTGTGTTTGAAAATACCACTTTTAGAAAGAAGGTATTTTCTTGCTTAACTGTCCAAGCCTGCCTCTGCTAGGTTGTGTATTATCTGTCTGGTTCTGTGAGTGACCGGAGCTGGGAATTCCAGGGGAGAAGGTGAGTCAGCACAGGGCTGAATAGGAAGATCTGCATGTAGATGGGTGGGGGGAGTGCACCTGGGACCCGAATAGGGCTGTGCCTTCCCTCCACAATGCTGGCTCCACCTCCTGTGGTGTGTCTGATGTCTCTGCCCAGCCCCCTGAAAGGAAAGAAGGAGTCAGGTAAACAAAGTGCTCCAGGACTGACCAGAACTGGTTTGGACTAGGCAAAGGCCTCTCTGCCTTCAGAGAACAAAGAGAAGAGTAGTATAAATATGGGGACCCAGACCCCAAGACTTTAGATCACTTCTGGAACAACAAGAAGAAACCTCTGACAAGGAGAAGAACCAAAGGAAGCTGTAGGAATTGGACTGCCCCCCTGCCAGTGTGCTGTGTTGTTGGGCTGGTCTGCAGTGGTTTCTTCATTGCCAAGGAGAGGAGAAGGAACTTTTACAGAACTTTCATCATCCTGCAGAATATTACTCCAAGGGCTTGAATTTGTGTTGAAGTCTCAGGGACAACAGACTTCACCACCAGCTCCCCTCTGAATTTCCTTGCTGGGAATTCTATCTGCAGAAGCATGCGTATCTCTGGGAGCTGGAAGTGCGACGCAACTAGAAGAAGCGTGTCGCCGCCGCAGCTGTAGTCATCGCATCGCCGGAGAAGCGTGCCGCCTCTGCATCTCCCAGAATCGTACCTTCGTCGCAGCTGTCTGCTGTTGCATCACCAGAGAAGCGCGTCGCAACCGTGAGGGTCGCCGTCGCATCATCGGAGAAGCGTGTCGCTGGGCCTGTCACGGCTCTAAAGTAGAGAGTCGCCGCAAGGCTGCCAGGGCATGCCGCATCATCTCAACATCGTCGCATCAAGGGCTCCATCTTATCACATCGCACCGGATTGTCGCATCGCATCGAGGCGTTATCTTGCCGCATCGCTACCGGGCTGCAGCAAGAGGATCTACGCATCACCTCCTCTCCGGTAAGGTTCAAGACGCATCCCCTACTCTGCGCAAGCATTTGAGGCGCGACGCATCGTCTCCCCCGAAGCAAGGAACAAACGCATCTCCAATGCTGCGAGCCTTTTGTTTATTTTGCGTTACGCATCCAGTTACTTTTGTGGGAAGTGTGTCGCATTTATCAGCAACTTGAAATAAGTTACTTCTACCATCTTTAAGTCAATTTTGAGTACAGTATTGTGGATTTTTGTCGTTTATGGTCTTGTGTTAAGTCTATATAAAGCATACTTATTCTTATAAAACCTTTGTGGTGTCCATCTGTAGTGTTTTTACTGTATTACTGTATGTGTTCACAAATGCTTAACACACTGCCTCTGAGATAAGCCTGTCTGCTCGTGCCAAGCTACCAAGGGGGTGAGCAGGGGTAATCCAGTAGTGTAATCCCCTTTCCCTGACTTAGAAGCAATGGTCCCTATTTGGTCAAAGGTACCTACCTCTGCCAACTACAGACCCCCAGTTCTAACAGTCACACACAGACTTACTATTGCTACTAATGGGAGACTTCAATGCTAATCTAATGACCATAGGAACCAACAACATACTGCGGAAACTAGATGATCAAACATGAAACATATCCGCGATCCAACCTCAATTCCAAAGACTAGATAAGCATAGGACAAAAGTCAGCATGGCACTCAACAACATGGGCCTATGCCTTCTAAAAGGCAGACTGCCAACAAACTCTCTAGAGGCCTGCACACATTTCTCAGCCAGCAAGTTAACAGCTCTAGACTATATGTGGATATCAATCGCCCATTTTCAGCATCCGATCATAATTGAAGTACACCCCACAATACGCATTGACCATTCAATGCTAAAATACAGGCTGAACTTGTCAAGCGAACGTCACTCTAAGCAGCAGCACCTAGGCAAGCAAGAAGAACTGGAATCACTTAAAAGACTAAAGTGCCTTAATAAAGATCAGGATGTACTAAGATGGGCAATGGAAAAAATACTAGATCACCATCAAAACCAAGCTGAAGGAGCAAAAGGAAAAGAAGATCCATGGAGTGTATGGGCCTTGCCCCTCCAAAAAATTGAAGCTGATTGCATTATATCCTGATGTAAGCTGGGGGAAAACAACACACAAATAAGGAAGCTCTGTAAAGAAAAAAAGTAAACAGGATAAGAAGGTCCCGCAGGAAACTGTTGCATGAGAAAAGACAAGAGGAAGGGGCCAACAAATGTGCACAAGTACATGAGATCATAAGATTTAACAATCAAAGAATTTTCTGGGCATAGATAACTTGCATGAAGAATGCCGCATCTGAAAAACAAGTGTCAAACATTACACCAGGAGAATGGGAAACCCTCATAAAGCACCTTTTTAATGATCCAGCACCAGGCATCTTTCTGTCTAACAATCCCAATGAGGGGGCAAATGAGCAAACACTATAAATTACTACAGCCCAAGTCGAAAAGTCGCTTGGCTATTTGTGCAGAAATGGGTGCCTGAACCTAGCGGCATTCAGCATCCATATTTAAAGTGGCACCCAAGAAATGGGCTGAGGTAATACCCCCCATCTTTCATTCTTACCTCCTGGATGCAGCAGAAATGGAGAGAGAGGCTCAATTTTAGTGTCAATTCCCAAAAAAGGGGATAGTGCAAACCTTGAGAACTTCAGGCCAATAGCCTTGATGGACATAGAAGTGAAATGCAATGCTAACATTTTAAATAAGAAACTGGAAAAATGGGCCAAAGAAAAAAAAGTTGATTCCATTATGCCAAACAAGTTTTAGAAAAGGCTGTCACGTTGTGGACAATCTGCTCTGCATTTCCCACCTGATAGAAAAAACAGTGCTGGCAAAAAAACAAATAACCGTCACCCACGCCCTCATCACCAGCAGACTCAACTACGGCAACGCACTCTACGCCGGAATAAACAAAAACCTCATCCGCAAGCTACAAAACATCTAGAACGCCGCCGCAAGACTGGTCCTCAACCTACCAAGACACTACCACATCTCCCAGCAGCAGCGCACACTCCACTGGCTCCCCATTGAGGCTAGAATCACCTTCAAGATCCTCACCCACGCACACAAAGCCCTCCACAACACCGGACCAGCATACCTCAACAGTCGACTCAACTTCCACGCACCCCAAAGAACACACGATCAGCCCAGCTCTCCTACACTGTGGTTCCCAGCGCCAGAAAGCCAGATTGGGAGGCCGCTCCTTCTCCTTCCTCACGGCCAGAGCCTGGAATGCCCTATCGCTCCACCTCAGACACCCTACATCACTCCCCATCTTCACAAGAAACCTCAAAACTTGACTCTTTGACAGACCCCCTTCTTAATGGACTGGAACCTGCACCTCCCCTCCTCCCCAGTGCCTTGAGACCCTTACGGGTGAGTAGTCGCGCTCTACAAACGCGTGATTGATTGAACTATATCTAGAGTGTGTTGAGTTTGCCACAGCATTCAATAAACTCTGCACCAAGCTAAACATGTGGGGAATTACAGCACCACTGCTTAATGCTATAATAGCATTATATTCAAACACATGGGTAAAAATAAAAGTGACAGCATGCTGGACAATAGCTACAAAGGTGGACACCAATAATGGCCTAAAATAAGGCTGCAGATTAGAATCCCTGCTGTCCAATCTATATTTGGCAGACTTACAAGATCATCTAGAAAAAACAAGAGCACTCCTTCCAAAAATCTCCACACACAAAATACAAGTACTGCAGTATGCTGATGGGACCTTGCCAAGAGACCAAACACATATAGGTCTTCAGAGACTGTTCAATTCTTTAGCCAGATATTGTGAAGAAAATTACCTAATGATCAGCACAGCCAAAACAAGAGAGTTGATTGGCAACCAAATAATAATTAAGAGTGAAGCATGGTTTTGCAGAGGGAAAAGGATTGAGAATGTCCTTTAATACAAATACTTAGGTGTGTGGCTGCATAACCGGGGCCAGCATACTGCACAGATTTCCATACAGCAGGCAGCTGCCAATTCGCTATCTTGGGCATTCTGTAAATTGAAAAAATCCCTCTAAAGCTCGCAGTCCCAAGCGCTGCTAAAAGTAGTGGCCCACAGGCTTCTACCTACCATTTCTAAAGGTACGATAGTGTTCCGAAGCAGAATTGCTAAATGGCTTGACAGAGCCCAAATCAGCTGCTACAGGAATATTTTCACTCTACCATATTGCTCAACACATGCACAAGTACACCTAGAATTCAACCTAGCTTCACAACAGCTAATGCTAAATGCAAGGTATTTCGCTTACTGCCGGAAATTAAAGCAGGAACCCTCTGGTACATTAAAATACATCCTTTGGCCAGCAACAAATGGGAGTGAATCAGACTAGCGAGGGTGCCTAGCTAGCTCACTGAAAGATCTAGAAGCTGAAGAGATATAGACCATCGACTTTTCTGCCAAACGTATAGCAAAACTGCTTGTTAAGCAAGCAAAAATGATATCCCAGGATCAGGACATGCAATATATGAAGAGAAAAGCATAGAGCAGTTGGGCTCCCACATTATATGTTCCAGAAGCACTGCCAATCTATTCATTCCAATTGCTGGCCAAGGTTTTTAAAACAAACTTAATGAAATTAAGATTTGGCCTGATTCCACTAAAAGCTTTATGCTACGGAAGAAGAGAGGGGACAAAAGTAGGCTATGTAGCGGATGACGAGTCTCTAATACACATAACATGCATTTGCAAACCATTGCTCCCATATATGAAATTCTGGCTTCGTCCTCTTCTGTGGATATTCAAACGTGTGAGGAAGCGATGCTCTGCTTCCTGAAAGACGAGTCCTCGCAGCCATCAGCACGCTTCCTGAAAATCTTAAGGATAGCCACTCACATGTTACGAGCAGCGGAGAATTAGGCCTGTGATACGATGCCAGGCAGTTAAGAGCATCAACAGCCATAAAGCTAGAGGACTGATGCCAAGCATATTGAAGCAGTAGCACAAAACACTCTACGGAAAAGGGGGGGCTACCGGAATTCCGTAGCACTTCCGCACACACGAATTGCAAGAAACGCCATCATGTAAAAAAGAAGTGTGGGAAGAAGGAAGGCTCCGGACTATGGGGCTGATTACGATAGTGGACAGACTTGAGTCCGTCCGCCATCATCACGGGAATTGGGACCGCCCGCCTATATGGTGGAGGTCCCGCCCATGGAATTACAATGCGACCGCCACGGTGGTGGTTGCATTTGGCAAGTTTACCATTGTGGTGGGTGCTGCAGGCTGCAGCACCCGCCGTAATGGTAAAAATGTGTGTTTTGCCACATAGTGCAGGGAAATGTAGGGGGGGCACGTGCAGAAGGAAAGTGCCCCTGCTGAAGGGGTGTCCACAACGGGTCCCCGAGGTCAATCTCTGCCAGCCTTTGAATGGCGGGTGAACCGCCATTCAATGCTGATGGAGATGAAGCATCCTAATATGGCGGATGGTGCCTGTTAGGCACCGCCACCATTCTAGGTATGCTTTCCGGGTCCGCCAGGCAATCGCAACGGACCCGTGGCGGACGGACTTCCCATCCACCAGCAAACCTCCTGCCATCATAATTTGGCAAGCAGAGAATGGCTGCAGGTTGGCCGTGAATCCACCACCAGCAGGCTGCCGGTGGCGGATTCACCGCTATCGTAATGAGCCCCTAAGTCCAAAACGTATTTAAATAACCACAATACACAGTTCCAAAGTATCTAAGACCATGCATAAGGGGGGTAACATGAGAGGATCTGTTGATATCAACAACTTCTTAATGGCCTTGAGCTGCATATAATGCATTGAGGCTCCCTCTGAGCCAAGGACTGAACATTTTATCAAATTTTGCCAAACTGATTTTAATGCATTTGTAATTGTAATGCTTTAAAATACTTGTAAAATAAATCCTTTCTGAATTCTGAATTACCAAAAGAGCTGTTTACTTCAAATGCCATTATCTTGTAATGTTATTTGGTGATGAACTGAAAGAAGTTCTACTTAATTTCTTCATGTGGGAAAATGCACAATAAAAGCAACAAAAAAAACACACCAAAACCAAATCAAACTGCGTAGCACCATGGATGCATCCGGACCGAGTGCCAGTCACAGCCCGTATTAACGGGAAAAAAAAGAATTTTGTTGCGTGCGTTGCATCGCATTTGGCTATGCAACGCGCGCAACAATTTTTATTTTTATGCCGCATTTTACAACCCCACACCCTGCCCCTCCCCACCCACATCACCGCCCCGGTAGCACACCCTATACGGGTCGTGACTGCCGAGTGCAGAGGACAACCCAAACCCCACAAGCCCCACGGAGGACTAGCCAGGAACCCCGTGTTCGGGGAAGGACAAAGAGAAGAGGAAGAGGCAGATGGGGTTCAGTCTGCAGGAAGACCGGATCATCGTCACGGAGGTGATAGAACACTACCAACAACTGTTTGCCACCTCCACTGCGTCATTGGCAACACAAACGGAAAAATGGCAGTCCATCGTCACCAACTTGAATGCAGTCGGAGTGTCGAGGAGGTCAATGGAGGAGGTCAAGTGGCGTTGGCATGAAGTGCACAGCCAAACCAAGGAGAAACTCGCTGCCAACAGAAAGGCAGCAAAGGAGCCTGGAGGTGGGAGTCCTGCGCCACAGGAGGAGCTGGATGAGCTGAAAGAAATGGTGGCCACAGTCATCAGCGTGAGACGGTGCAAGGAGTTGGGGGTCAGGACACAGCTCGCTATGACCTGACCCAACAAACAGCAACAGGGTGAGTAACGACCAGGGACTGGAGGGACGGAGGGAGATGGGCACAATAGCATACATGCACAATCATGTGCAGCACGCTGCACACCCACAATGAGTGTGGAACATGTCCCTGATGCCCTTGGCACACTGCAGCACACATAGAAACACCAAGTAGGCCCCCGTCCTCAGTGTGCACAAACGGGCCCCCCTCCATATCACCAATGCCACAACCCACCCATGCACATGTGCTGAATCCAGAAAAGCAGCGGCTCTGGGAGCCACACTGACAATGCAAGTGACACTGCATGACAGATAGCATGGCTGCAGTCACAATACATGACATGGTGCACAAGACGAAATCGAGGTGGCTGAGTGTGGACCACATCCTTAAAGGAGCAGGTCACACTCTGACACATCCACGTGCACCTACAACCCATGGCATCAAAAAAACATCTGCAGACAAACAATGCACAAGAGTAAAGAATTTGTCCAAGAGCACAAATGACCTAAGTCGCAAACATCCCAGCATCCGAAAAGCACACAAGTCAAAGGAACACCGACTCAAAGGGATAAGGGGCTGCCAAATCAGAGCTTTTGGGGCGACTCACTAACAATGTAGCACACACACATACATCAACATTGACGACAATGTGGTACAAAGTGCAACCCTTACACCACAGGACAGAGGACACAACTGGTGCTGCTCGTGCGTAGAAACTAGTCAATCACATCTGGCATTGCATGACACTGTGAGATGATAATGTATGAGTACAACCACACATCCGTCATGTAGTCGAAATGTCCACTGTCCCACATCAAATAGCCAGCTTCATCAAAACATATACAATGTGTCAACATACATGGAACACACTGTTAACCTGCATCTCCCCGTTACATTGCAGAGGGACAATCAACACCTCCTGCAGAGCAGATCACACATCTCTACAGTGATGATGAAGAGGATACCCTGCACATTTGCCCAGACACCCTCCAACGGCTCGTGGACCACCTCTGCACCGCACCCCCAGGAGCAGGGCAACCCAGCTACATTGCTGAGACCCCACACCCTGCACAGACCACACAGCAGGAAGCACACACCACCACGGGTGGCTCACAGGACCCCCACGACCAACACATGGAATTCCAATGCCGTGTGTTAGGGTGCCAGGAGAGATGGCTGATCAGCTGCGGGTGGGGTTCGACCTCATGGCAGCCAAACTCAATGCCATACTTGGGTGTCTGAGTCCCATCAGGGACCACATACAGTCCCTAATGGACACCCACTGTCCGCACCATGCTCACCAACAATCCTTGGCTGACCTCGCTGGGGCCATTACTCAGATACAAGAACTGTCTAGTCAGACAGGCTCCAATGATGACAGCACAGAGTTGGCACAGATGCAGAGGACAGTGGAGACCATGGAGCCGATGCAGCCTGGAAGTATGGCTGCCACGGCTGAACACCAGAGAGACATAGCTGGGATATTCCATGCCTTGCAGATCCTCATCTTGCCATTGCTGCCAATGAGCCTGTACCAGATGAGTGCTGCAGCAACCTCGACACACACATCTCCACCCCTTGACGTGTCATTGGCACACAGTGATGCAGCCCTATCACCTTTGCACCCTGATGTGTCAGTGGCCCACAGTGATCCAGCCATAACACCACCACACCACACCTGACACACCTGACACAGAAGATGTCCCGGAGGAGTAAGATGTGTAGAGTAATGACTATGTCAGGAAGGAGGTAGTAGCATTCGTCCCCGCCACATGGCCTGTCCCTGCCTGGTTCAGCCCTATGCATCATGCCCTGGAACAACACCTCCCACTGTCCCCCGATACACTCTGCGACATTCACCTGGACCCCGACATGGCCTGCCATTTCCTCTCTGGCACCAATGACACAGCAATCCGGCTGCAGACTGCACTCTTCCTCTTCAGATTAACTTTGCATTCCCCCAAGGACTCTGGTTGGCCCACCACTGGGCAACCATGTTATGTGGGCTTGAAATGGCCATGTACTGATCCAGCTCCGACACTCCCCAGAATGTGGATAAAACATTCCAAATCACACAGATGTGTCATGTCTATGTTCACTCACGTATAAAAGTATGGATGAATGTAGGGACATTGATTGCACAAAAAGGTACACCCTGGTAAATTTCATTAATGCGCATGTTTTACCCTGACCCACATGGCCAATTAGATGACTGCGAAGGTGTGAACTAGCTGTGGCCTCATTGCACATGAACAACAATCTCGCAACCCCCCAACGTAGCCCCACGTCCATGTATTAATTAGGGCTCTGTGTAGAAATGTCAAAATCGGTAGCACGCCTGAAGTAGTGTCCCCCATCGCATGTGGCTATAGAACATCTCTTCGCATGACCTACTCACACACATCAGTGTGGACACAGCCTGTTTTGATGGATCACATTGATCCATATGGCAGGAAGTTGGACACCATACTCACATTGCTGAAGACACGTAAGAGCACAGGTCTACCAGCAACCATTCCAAACACAATGTCTGACTCACAGATGTGGAGCTGCCAATAGGGACTCACCACCAATGTACATGCGGCAGTCTGTCCCTCCCCATGTACGGACAATGCTCATCGAGGAACACGATTTGTCATACTAATCAACACTCATTACATTTGTACACTGGTTAAGTTGTGTAGACTTTATTAGCATGTGCGTGTCAGTACGGGCAAGGAAAGGGCCACAACATGCAGACAAATGCTTAAGACACTTACAGGCAGCATGGGAACATGTCGAGGTGCAAGAAATGGGGAGGCAAAAATGAACACAAATCACTACGGATGGCAACGGCCTCAGCCCATCTTGCCTTGCTGGACGAGTCATGTGATTTTTGGCGTCTGCTCATTGCCCTGTGTCAGGAGACACGACTCACAGCCCATGGGATCTACATGGAGCTGTACCACCGGACTGCGCCGACTGTGTGCTCTGCTGACAGTGAGCAGGTGAAAAGGACAAACAAGGTCACATGTCGTGCTACATTGCCATGTGTGTAGCCTCCCTCCAGCAGTAAGTCTGATTTAAGAACGTTGCCAAACGACGCTGTGCAGCTCCGCCTATGGGGCTGCATCACCTTGCACAGGTGTGTAACAACACGCGTAAGTGCACACACATGTATTCTGAGTCCAGGGGAATGCAGACATGTCCACTGTTGTTCTGGGATATGTGACCATTCCTCCACGATGCAACAAGGTGTACGGACTTGTGCTCTGGGTGTCAATCAGTTGTGGCTGCAGGAACGTAGTTACTCGTCCATGAATGAGAGCGCAGCTTCATAGGCAATCAATTCCAGAAGTACATCGTTCTCGAGTTCAAGGAACACAAGGGAGAGCCAATCCATTAACTGGTCCGGACAAATGTGGTCTGTCCACGCAGTTTCACCAATTCGCAACACAGTCCAAGAGGGGAGCGCCTCGATGTGGTCACTGCACACGATGACTTGTGCAATCTCCCATCCTCTACTGCCAGCACATACCCGACAGATCAAGGCATCCCATGCACAGGTATCCCGGTTGCACTCCTGTTCGTGGCCAACAGGGGGTGCACACACAAGTCATAATCCATTTCAGCTACTGTTGTGTTGGGTAGGCAGACCTCCATGGGCCACTCGAATGTGCATGATCGACAGTGCAACCAGGGCTGGACACATTTGACGTACGCAAGACGGAAACCCAGATGGTAACTTATTCGCCAAACTGCCAGTGGCAGTGATCCCAACAGATACAGCATTCGTGCACGGTACAGTTCACGTAACAGGGGTTGTGCATGTGCCCGGGATTGCCTGCCATTGCGTTTGTTGGTCTCGTACCACTGGCACTCCTCAGACTGGCGGCAGTTCTGTGGACGATATGTCACAGCTCGGAGCAATGAGTCGTATGTGTGCTCAACGTTTGGATATATGGGTTGTTTTTTTACCAGTGTCAGGGGCATACCATGCAGGTGTACCTCGAGCGGGGACAAGTGTGTGTGGGGTGTGGACACGTTGGTTTTTCATTAGCGCAGTTCGTGGTGCGGGAGTCATCAGAGTCTGGTATGGTATCTCACTCAGGGGGTGCCGGACGCATTCAAGACTAAGGTCGGAGGTTCGGATGTCCTTCCGCCTTATGTATGGAGACAAAGGAGCTTTAATGCCTAATTTTAGTCTGACTACTGCTTGCATTTCTGAAATGTGATGTGGCCTTCATGCTGAAATTGATGCCAAGCCTTAGATTTAGAGTGCACCAATTGCGAAACACACACAACAGTTGGCATGTATGAGCCAAGGGCCCGATTGGCCTTGCGCTCCTTGTTCAGTCTCTCTCTCTCTCTCTCTCTTTCTCTCTCTCTCTGTCCTTTGATGAGTGCCTGACACACCTTCTTATCTTGGATATTGTCTTACAGGCTGTCACTTACAAATGCTCATCGAGGCACACGATTAGTCATACTAATCAACACTCATCACATTTGTACACTGGTTAAGTTGCGTAGACTTTATTAGCATGTGCGTGTCAGTACAGGCAAGGAAAGGGTCACAACATGCAGACAAATGCTTAAAACACTTACAGGCAGCATGGGAACATGTCGGGTTGCAAGAAATGGGGAGGCAAAAATGAACACAAATCACTACGGATGGCAACAGTCTCAGCCCACCTTGCCTTGCTGGACGAGTCATGTGATGTTTGGCGTCTGCTCATTGCCCCGTGTCAGGGGACATGACTCACAGCCCATGGGATCTGCATGGAGCTGTACCACCGGACTGCGCCGACTGTGTGCTCCGCTGACAGTGAGCAGGTGAAAAGGACCAACAAGGTCATATGTCGTGCTACATTGCCATGTGTGTAGTCTCCCTCCAGAAGTAAGTCTGATTTAAGAACGTTGCCAAACGACGCTGTGCAGCTCCGCCCATGGGGCTGCATCACCTTGCACAGGTGTGTAACAACACGCGTAGGTGCAGGCACATGCATTCTGAGTCCTGAGGAATGCAGACATGTCCACTGTTGTTCTGGGATATGTGACCATTCCTCCACGATGCAACAAGTTGTTGGGACCTGTGCTCTGGGTCTTAATCAGTTGTGGCTGTGATGGAGCGGGTAAAATAAAAAAAATTTAGTATACCCAATCCATTTATATATGTCATACTAAAATGAATAATATTAATACTAATGAATAATTGCGTGGGGTAGTATTGAATTAATCAACCTTATTAACCAAGAGAATACACGTTGGAATGCATTTGCATGGCTAAAATAATAAGTGAACTAAGTTTGTACGCATATTAAATTTATATGTTTGGCTTAAGCAGTGTTAACGTGATTTGCGCTAAAATAAATCAGCATTAACGGCTTTAAATGTTGCATATGGCTAGATAAATGCATACACATAGTCATTTCTATGTATTAATCACGATTTTGTGTTTCTTTTACTTAAGTTGACTATTTCGGCCTACTAAAAGATGGCTGCCGACTGAATCCTCACTAAAGTACATGACTTCATAAATTGAGCAATGGAGAAAGGCACCTGCACTGACTTCGTTGTGGCCTTTCCTTGAACTATCGAACCAGGTCCATGAAGACTACTCTGGGCGAGATGCCAATCTCCCTGAACATGGAGGAATTGTTGCCATTTGGGAACCAAAAGCCACCTATTCACAATAGACTGATACTTTCCTGACCTGGGAACAGCCTTTCCCATGCGCCTAGTTTATTCATCATCCTTATGTGAAATATTGAGAATGTTTCTTAAAGTATTGGGACGTGGCTGAATTCAGCCAATCAGCGGCCTGGAAATAAAGAAAATGATACTGTTGTATGTAAATTTTAGTATAAATATTAGTAGTCTAGAGAGGGAAAAATGTTACCACCCCTAGAGCTTGAGACACACCCTGATTGATGCTACTCTATGCGACACTCCATGCTGACAGAAGAGGACGGGACGTTAGAATACTGATGATCTTTCTGAGGACTGGTTCTGACTTAGAAAACGACAAATAGCCAGAATAGGTAAATATGACAAAAGATAATATGTCATTGTTAGGATTTAACCTGCAATTTAATTAGATAAAGAAAATTATTATTTTAAGAACTGTGTCGGGTGATTATTTCTTGTAATATTTTATTGATTAATATGAGAGTTAAAGAGATTTCCATCAAAATTCCAAACCAACTAAATGATCTATTCGACCTCCGGATGGAGGAACTGTTAAGGTAAATCAATAGATGTATTTCCTCTATCCAAAGTGAATAGCTGTAGTTCGGGAGCGGGATATCTCCTCTGTAAGGCACGGATAGTTTGATGTGAATGAATGTTGGTGTTATGGGCCCCACCAGCATGTGATGTGTGTATGTGCGTGCGACTGAGGAATCATTCCGTCCGTGGAAGCAGGAGGAGATTTTGTGTTCTGAACTGCACCAGTACTTCTGGTAGCAAGATGATGGTTTTTATTGTTTTGGTTTGATGATTTGGCATGTATATAGCTTATCGATTATTGATTGATATATGTACTAACACTATATGTTGAAGTTGTATTGAGTTCTATGTCGTCTGTACGGCTTCTGGGATGTAAGAAGTCGGTGACAGTTCCGTAGTAGGGCAGAGGTAAGCGCTGTTCTCGGGAAAGACGGGATTGTGGTTGCCCGTAGGTACACGGGGAAAAACGTGTGACAATTGAAGTTGCGCGTCGCATTGTTTGGGTTCGATATGGTGACATCGCTGTGTGTTGCCATTAGAGACAATTTCTGTGTGAGAGAAGTGTAAATGATAGCAAAGGGTTACCTGTGAAATTTTGGTCTTAGGTACCAGGAAACCAATTGGTATGCCGATAACGCTTATCACTGAAAAGGTAGCAGGTGTTCTCTGAGCTTGTTAGAAGGACAAAGTAGAGGTAAGCACTGCTTTGTTAACGTATGTTATGATTCTGTAGTTGGACAGACTGCTCGCTGTTCTCGGAAAAGGCAGGATTCTGTGTGAATGAACTATATATTCTTGTGTAAAAGTGCGTGAATGAAATAGCATTCGGATTGATTGCGGAACTCTGGTTTTATCTCTCAGGAGCATTGCGTTTCCATCTATGTGTTTTAATACTGGAGAAAACAATTAATTGATGCTTGACAGAGGGGTGAAGTAGAGGGATGCGCTACTTTGCCAACGGACGTAATGATTCTGTAGTAGGGCAGAGGTAAGCGCTGCTCTCGGGAAGACAGAATTCTTGTGGGAAAGGTTTTTTTCTATTCTGTGGTTAGTGGGATAGACAATGGAGATGTTTGTACGTTGTAACTAACAAGTATTGTAAAATTGAAACAGGGTCTACCGAGTAGTCTTGTAAAGAAGGGGTAAACTGTAGGCAGGAGACAGGAGCAGGAGCTGCTGCAGCGACTGTTGACGTCAGGTGGACCGCGCTGGCATTGGACAGTTAGTCAGTGACGTAGACGCTCCAGGATTGGTGCGTTAGTGTGAGCCGCGCTAGGAATGGAGGCTGTGACAGTGACGTAGACGCTCCAGGATTGGTGCGTTAGTGTGAGTCGCGCAAGGATTGGAAATTGTGACAGTGACGTAGACGCGCCAGGATTGGTGCAGGAGTGAGAGTCGCGTTGCTATTGGACTAAAGATCGTACTGTTGCAGGGAAGATTAAAAGGGTTCACGAAAGAAAAGAAAATGTATTATCATTCACCCGAAAAGAAGAAAAAATCTTTATTTAGTAAAATGCGGAATTGGTTTGTGAAAGACAAAGAGATTGTGACTAGGGAAGGACAGTTACTTCCCCCAGCGAAAACCCCTGCATCCTTCATGGTTGCGAAATATGGGTACCATACTTGCATCTGGTTAGACAATTGGGCAAAGTATACAAAGGAAGACGGAGTTCTAGCGTTTCCAGAGGATGGGTCCTTTAATTTGGCAATATTTAGGAACTTACGGAAGAGGATGATGAGCTTAGGCCTACGCAGTTTGAGGCATTAACAGAGTGGGAAGATGAGATGCATGAGCGAGAGAAACAGAGAAATGGCAGTAGGTACCGGTATATGTTTGGACGGCCAAACGATCGCGAAACTCATTGTGATCGAATGAGAAGGTGGCGAGATGCTAGTATGACTGAAGGATTGTTTCCCGTTAGAACAGAAGGAGAAAGTGGAGGAAGGAAATGCCTAGAAAAGAAAAATCATGTAGAAACCCGGAGGTATGGGGCTAACGAAACGGACGACGATGTCCTAGATGATATGTTTTACAAAAGTCCACCTCCATACAGGCAGGAACCAGAAACGCCAACCGCAGATACACCAGGGAGGGAGACTCTGAGAATCATTAAAACAGAAGTTGTGACCCCAGAAGTAAAGAGAAGAAATTCACTTAAAGAGAAGGGAAATAGGGCAGAGAATGAAAATTCTAGGGAACTAGCAAAAACCCCTTTAGAGCTGACAGAGAAAATAAGAGAACTGACGAAAAATCTAGAAGCAGTTACAGTCCCTGTGACCATAGGTCCTGTTATGCCTATTTTTGAGAAGCAGAAAGACAGTGAGCACGGACTAACAGTCCCGTATGTGAACAGTAGACAGGAAGAACAGCCCCTGATGAGAGCAAAAGAGAATTCCTGGGGACATACTATGGGTAAAGGGGAATTGCATGTGTCAAAGAATCCATTTTATTGTCCTGATACTGCCGAGAGAAGCAGAATGGTAGGAGGATCAATATTAGAACCACAGAGATTGACAGAACCAGGGAATGTAGAGAAATCAGTGAGCATAACTACTGAAGAATTGAATGAATGGCTGAAAGGCTTGCAGGATAAAGAAAAGGAATCTCATACCGTTGATGTGGCGAAATTACGGATGGTGTTGATTGTAGGGACCATCCCCACAGAAAAGCTGAAAAATTACCAAGATGAGGAACTGCTGTTCCTATGCAAAAGTGTCACTTGGAGAGCGAAGAATTTACATGACAGACTAGCAGAAATAGCGAGTGAAATGGGAATTGACATGGACAAGGTAAAAGCTTTACAGAAGCCATACCGAGTGGATTGCACAGAAAAAGACATAGAGAATCTGAACGCTGCAGGACGGAAAGGGCAGATTAGGGACATAATCACGGTATTGAGGAAATGGGGAGATGTAGACAAATGGAAGAGCAGGTGGTATAGGAAGCGGGATGACACCTCAGACAGAACATTTCCAGCGTTTCCTGTGAGAGAAAAGGAGAAGGTGGTGATGGAGTTCCCTATGATAGAGATTCCAGGAGGGGGATATGTGCATGTCCCATGGACCAGACAGGACATTTTGTCATTTACAAATGACTTCCCTCGATTACGGGAAAAGCCGGTCGAGTGGTACAGACAGGTAGACAGATTTGTGAAATTGTCAAAGGTGCTGTGGATTGATTTGAATAGTCTGTTTGATATAATAGTGCCAGCAGACTTGTGGGCAGAATGTAAGATAGTCATAGATTGGCCCACCAAAGAATACCCGAGAGATCCCAAAACAGGAGCCCCAGACCCAGAGGTAATGAAGAAATATGAACAGGTCATGGCATTCTTGAAAAACAAAGTGCCTCCTAAAGAAACAGACTGGGTTAAAATAGATCGAACACATCAGGAAGCGAAAGAGTCAGTCCACGCATACTATGAGAGGCTAAATTTTGGCTTTCAAACAGTTTAGTGGGGATGACAGTCTGGGAGAAAAGGACCTGAGTCATTTTGTGTACAGATTTGTGTATGGTCTGCGTCCCGAGATTGGGGACATGATTAAGCAGCACACCTTGGACTGGCAGAGCAAGAAAATAGATGAGATCCTGAGGCATGCTAAATACTTTAGTGATGAGATTGAGGCAAAGCAGCGAAAACTAAAAGAAAAGGCAATGTGGGCTCAAGTGAAGGTTGCAGAGAGACAGGAAGCTCAGCTGATAGACCAAGCTAATAATCCAGGCATTAAATCAAAATTTGGCCTAGGAAAAGGAAAAGGTAATATAGAAGAAGCCAAGAAGAAGTTCCCCTGTCACAATTGCGGAAGATTAGGGCACTGGAAATCCGAGTGTAAATATCCACCAGGTACTAATGATGAAAATCCGTCATTGAATCCACAGGTACAGTGTGAGGGGAGTGGCCCACCGCCGCAACAGCAGAAGGCTGTTAATCCACAGAATCAAGTGCCAAAACCGCCCTTACCACAGAGCCGGAGCACACAGAAGTATAGTAAAGAGACGGGATTCTACAATGAAGAACAGGTAAACATACCGCAACGCGCGAGCGCTGTGTCACAGTATTGGCTACAAAATGACGAAAGTGAGCCAGAAGAGATTTATTGACGGTGCCGAAAAGAGGAAGCCGGGTGCGTACTTGGCGCATCTCTAGAAATAGATCAGACAGGACCATTTGTGGATGGGAAAGTTAATAATGAAAACATTACTTTTCTAGTAGACACTGGAGCTACACGATCCACTGTCAGATCAGCAGATGTTAAAAATCTTCCTCTTTCAGATGAAACAATCCAAGTAGTTGGTGTGTCTAACACCCAGATTAAAACGTACCTTACTGATCCTGTAAAGGTCATAATAGGGAAATTTTCAGAAATGCATCGATTTGTGGTGTGTGACACCAGTCCTGTGAATTTACTAGGAAGGGATTTGTTGTGCAAGATGAATTACACCATATTCTGTACACCAGACGGAATAGCCTTTGAAACACCAGATGAAGATGTTCTGTATAAAATGACCATAGCTAACCGAGAGTGTGAGGTTGCTGGAACCTATGCAGTATTCAATCCAGATGAATTGCCCCCAGAATTGAAACAGACAGTGAAAGCAGCAGTCTGGGATTTCACTGGGGAAGATGTAGGCCTGATGAGAAATGTAGACCCAGTGAGAATTTCTGTAAAGGAAGGAGCCGTTTACCCAAACATTCCACAATACAGACTGACACCTGAAATAATAGCAGGAGTGACCCCTTTGATTGAGAAAATGATCCAGCAAGGAGTGTTAAGGGAGATAATGAGCAGTCCATGTAATTCGCCTATCATGGGACTGAAAAAGCTGAGTGGCAAATTCAGGATTGTGCAAGATTTGAGAAAGATTAATAAGATTGTCGTCTCATGTTGTCCAATTGTTCCAAATCCCTCAGTAATTTTGTATCAGATCCCACACGATGCAGAATGGTACACAGTAATTGATTTGTGTCATGCTTTCTTTTCCATTCCGTTGCATCATGACAGCCAGCCGCTTTTTGCACTTCGGTTTGGAAACCGTATTTTGGCATGGTGCCGAATCCCACAGGGGTACACAGAGAGCCCCTCTATTTTCAATCAGTTGTTAAAGAAATCCCTGAAAAGTCTTACTATGCCTGAGAGTTCAGTTTTAGTCCAGTACATTGACGACCTATTGGTGGCGTCAAAGACACGTGTGGCCTGTGAAACAGACACCATAGCTTTGTTAAATCATTTGGCAGATGGAGGACTGAAGGTATCTCCAACAAAATTGCAATACTGTAAGAAGGAAGTGACATACTTGGGTCATACTATCGAAAAAGGCCTGAGCAAAGAAACCATAGACAGGATCATTAGAGGAATGAGAGCTCCAATGACCCAAAGAGAGGTGAGAATGTTCCTAGGAATGGTTGGTTACTGTCGTCAGTGGATAAGTAATTTTTCCCTGATTGCCAAACCATTGGTGAAATTGACAAAAAGTGAGGTAAAAGACCCCCTTGAACTGAACAAAGAAGAATTGGCAGCATTTAAACAGTTGAAGAACAGTCTTTGTGAAGCCCCTGCGCTGGGTATGCCAGACTATGAAAAAGAGTTTGAGCTATACTGTAGTGAGCGAAACGGATGCGCACTTTCAGTGTTAATACAGAAACATGGAAGGCAAAGGAGACCAGTGGCTTATTTCTCGTCAATGTTAGATCCAGTGGCGATAGGTCTGCCAGGATGTCTGAAAGCAGTAGCAGCTACATGCCGAAGCCTAGAGCAGAGTGAGGGAATCGTGATGGGGTATCCAGTAAGAGTGTTTGTACCCCATAGTGTGGCGATCCTTTTAACAAGGAGTCGAACACAGTTCATGTCACATAGTCGGCTGACTAAGTATGAAAAGGTCATTCTAGGTGCAACCAATGTGAGTCTGGAAAGATGTGTGAATGTGAATCCAGCTACACTTTTGCCTGATGCAGAGAGAGTGGAGATAAGAGAAGAGGTTGATCATGATTGTCTGGATGTGCTTGACTACTGCACAAAACCTCGTCCTGATATAAGAGATCTTCCACTGCCAGAAAGTGATTCTGTATTTTTTGTGGATGGATCCTGTTTGAGAACGGATGAAGGAGTGTTGAGCGCAGCCTATGCAGTATGCACAGTTTCAGCAGTTATAGAAGCATCACCCTTGAAAGGAGTTAAATCCGCTCAAGTAGCAGAAATAGTGGTATTAACCAAGGCATGCAAAATTGGGAGAAATGCGAGAGTGACTGTGATGACTGATAGCCAGTATGGCTTCGGAGTTGTCCACGACTTCGGCCAATTATGGCTGCAAAGAGGTTTCCTGACCTCAAGTGGAACTCCCATAAGGAATGCAGAAGTGGTTGGAAAATTGCTTGAGGCAATACAAATGCCCAAAGAATTGTGCCCGAAACAAATACTCAATTAATCGGTCAAAAAAAAGGGAAATGTCTTCTTGCTCCATAATGTTTACTAACATTGTGGGAACATGGAATGAAGTGAGGCAGTTGCAGGATGAGGCGGTGGATGAAGAAATGAGGCAGTGGGTAAAAGCAGGATGTGCACCCAGGGAAAAGGATCATGTGTGGGTCTATCGGGATGGGATGGAAGACCAGTAATGCCTGATAGCATGATGTCAACCATGGCACGGATGTATCATGGCCAAGGACATCTGGGAAGGGATGCCATGATAAGGGCTTTCAAGCAGAGATGCCTGACATGTCAGCAGTACAACCCTGGAAGGAAAACTGTGGTGAGTCTAGGCACCATAGGCCGGGAGGGAGGACGTTTCACCAGAATGCAAGTGGATTTCATTGAAATGCCCCCTTTTAACAAACTGAGGTATGTGTTGGTGGTAGTTTGTCTGTTCTCTAGGTGGGTAGAAGTCTACCCGACCAGAAGAAATGATGGAATCACAGTGGCCAAGCTATTGTTGAGGGAATTCATCCCAAGGTATGGGTTCCCAATAACCATTGAATCAGACAGAGGAGGACATTTCTACAATGAGATCATGAAATTGATTTGTGAAGCATTGGGTGTACAACAAAAACTGCATTGTGCCTACCGACCAGAGGCTTCTGGTGTGGTCGAGCAAATGAATGGTACTATCAAAAACAGAATAGGGAAAATGTGTTTAGCCACAGGTTTGAAATGGCCTGATGTCTTGCCTCTGGTTTTGATGACCATTAGGTCTACTCCAGACAGAACTACAGGTTTGAGTCCACACGAGATCATCATGGGACGCGCCATGAGACATGTGTTTGTACCAGTCAACAAGCTGATGACTATAACTGATGCCATGATTTTGGATTACTGTAAAGGCCTGGCTGACGCAGTTCATTCTGTGTTTCACCAGGTTGGAGTGGATGCCACCATACTTGAAAAGAAACCAGCACATGATTTGAGCCCAGGGGACTGGGTAAGGATAAAAGTCCACAGAAGAAGAAATTGCCTGGTTCCAAGGTGGGGAAGGCCAAGACAGGTCATCTTGACCACAACAACTGCTGTGAAGTGTGCTGGACTGAAAAACTGGATACATGCAAGTCACACTCTGAGAGTTCCAAATCCAGCAGACGGTATTGGAAAAGAATACTTTGACGAATCAGAATCAAGTGATGAGTCAAGCAATGAGAATATAAAGTCAAAAGAAAATCCTGAAAGGGGGGAAAATGAGCCAAGACTAGTTCAGACCCCCAGAGAAGAAATTCTGAGGAAAAGATTGCAGATTTCAAATAGTTCAGATTCTGGAGATGAGCAAAACGCCAATGGTGAACACAGAAAGAAGAAAAGAAAAGAAAAGAATGTCCAGTCAGAAGTAACATTTACACCAAATGAGAGAGTAGAAGAAGTTCCACCTGAGAAAATACTGGAAGAAGAAGAAGGGACAGTCACAGAAAGAGAGGGACAGATTGCGGAAAAACCCCGAGGAGGTGTAGGGAACTGCAACACCCAGCTAGGTGAAGGGACAAGTAGTCAGCAGGGAGATTGCGTACCGGAGACCCGAGGAGGGACAGAAGTAGGGCCAACCCAAGAGGGGGAAAAAGAGATTACTGAAAAAGAAAAGTCAAATGAAACAGAATATGAGGACAGTGAAACTGAAATACCAGAGGGTCGAGTTCTGAGAAAGAGAACTTGGATTGAGGAAAGAAACGGCAAACCAAGAAGAAATGCTAAGGGTGATCTGTGGCCAAACAAAATTAAGAAGCTGAGATATTGATTGACACGAGTTAAACCCTCAGAGGCTGAACAAGTGAATGAAGTAACCAGTCAGCATCCAGAGAAAGAGGGAGAAACAGAAGTGTCAGAAGCAAACAAACGAGCAAGAAAACCAAACCAGAAGTATAAGTCACCTGAATGGACGTATGTGGCACTGCCTGAACAAAGGGAAGAGGCAGATAGTCAAGGAAATCCAGAGGAGACTTTGCTGAGATTGATAAAAGAAGAAGAAACAGGGGAAATCCTGAGAGTTATCTTATCCGACATCGGAGAAGAAGCGGAAGATCAGGAAATCCTGCATGTGGATGACGAAAAGGAAGTGAAAAACGACGAAAGGCCGAGCTGAGTAATTTAAATTGATCCTTGTAGGAATACACAGGATTGAATAAGAAATTGAAGTATTTGGATCACCTGATAAGGTCTTAGCTCTTGTAGGAAAGCTACAAGAGGCAGAGTAGAAGAGGCTAAGTCAAAAGACACGGTCAATTCTAACAGGATGGCTAACAATGATGATAACAAGAGTAGATGTACCTTCATGAGAAGGTGGTGCAAGACATGTTGTTGTTGTACCGGACTATTAATGCTTCTTTGGAGCGTACTCGCTCTTTCAAAGTAACTTTAGATACACTAGCAGGACATACTGAGAATATGACTAATATAGTGAAAAGCTCACAAAAAGTAATACCAGTTAGAACAAGCACAGAGCATGTGCATCAAGGTAGGTCAATAACTGATTTTTCTAGCAATGTGTTTTCAAAATTATTGTATGAATATGTAAAAACAATGGACGTAAGGGATTGCTACGTATGTATGCAATTACCTGCATCTGTTTCAGAAGGGGTGACTTATCATCACCTCCTAGCAACTTATGGAATAACATGTAGCGTCTTAACTAGTATATTTTATCAAGTAGGGAAATTAGAATATAATTTGTCTAATATAGATAATATTCAGGGACGATTGCCCATGAATAAAGAATTAAATCCAGCTAAAGATGCTAATGTATTAGGAGAATTTTTTATAGAAACTAAAGGACTAACTCTAGAATATATTTTTAAGAACAATTTAACTTGCAGTCTGAAAACAGAGGAGAAAACATTTTTGGATATGGTTGAAGAGAGAAGATTGAAAATACACAAGAATGCAGAGGGACATAAGGAGGACGAAAACCTTTGGGAAATAGATGGGAAAAAGGAGACACCGGGTGGAGTTAAACCGACAATAGCTATAGACTCACCCCAGCAAGGCAAATTATGCATCATGAGGGAAAGGTCCCAATATGATTATATTTATATAGGGACAAGTGAGTGTCATGATACTTATTTCATTGCATCCGGATGGGGATTTAGAGGTGGAGAAGATCCAGTTTTCCCTGGACTGTACTATGTTTGTGGGAACAAGGCTTACTACAGGTTGCCCGGCCATTGGTATGGCACATGTTATGTTGGCCTGGTCTTTCCAAAGATCTTTCACATGGCTAGAGTAGAAAATAGTGGACCAAATAACCTACTAATGCGTAGCAGAAGAGAAACCTGGTTAGAAATTGTAGGTGATATTTTTGAAGCCTTGATACCAGCAGTGGGAATAGCTTGGAATGCAAATAATATTCGGAAATTGTCAACCATTGTGGATCGCTTGTCAACAAGCGACTCTGGTGGATTTCTTTTGGTAAACACTGAGCTGGTTGCCATGCGTGCTATGATTATGCAAAATCGACTTGCCCTTGATATCTTATTGGCAAAAGAGGGTGGAGTCTTTGGAATGCTGAAAGTTCAGCATTGTTGCACTTACATTCCTGACGAAAGCAGAGATCTAAAAGTCTATATCAAGAATATTACAGAATTGCATGATGAAATAAAACCACTGGAGGTTGAAAGTATCTGGACTAGAATTAGTAATAAAATGGCTGCTATTGAAGCTTTCTTAGGAAAATTAGGTAGTACTATACTAGGGAAAATATTATTTCCATTAACTTGTGTGATTTTCGTATTATTAATACTTAGATTAGGATGTATGTGTTGTAGATATAGAAGAAATAAAAAGAAGGTTAAACGAGAAATTTACAAAAAGAGGGAAAAGAAACCAGAAAAAGATCTCAATTAAATAGAATTGGAAGAGTGGAAGGAGAGTATGTATGACAAAACAAAAAGAGAAGACGAAAGGGAAACAGAATTTTAATTAAGCAAGAAGACATTTCAAATTTCTGTAAAAGGGGGAAAAATTGAATTTTTTTGTGGGTTTTTTGTGGTGATAAAATCACCAAAGGGGGGATTGATGGAGCGGGTAAAATAAAAAAAATTTTGTATACCCAATCCATTTATATATGTCATACTAAAATGAATAATATTAATACTAATGAATAATTGAGTGGGGTAGTATTGAATTAATCAACCTTATTAACCAAGAGAATACACGTGGGAATGCATTTGCATGGCTAAAATAATAAGTGAACTAAGTTTGTACGCATATTAAATTTATATGTTTGGCTTAAGCAGTGTTAACGTGATTTGCGCTAAAATAAATCAGCATTAACGGCTTTAAATGTTGCATATGGCTAGATAAATGCATACACATAAGGGTATTAGTAAGGGAATAACACTGTTTTAGTCATTTCTATGTATTAATTACAATTTTGTGTTTCTTTTACTTAAGTTGACTATTTCGGCCTACTAAAAGATGGCTGCAGACTGAATCCTCACTAAAGTACATGACTTCATAAATTGAGCAATGGAGAAAGGCGCCTGCACTGACTTTGTTGTGGCCTTTCCTTGAACTATCGAACCAGGTCCATGAAGACTACTCTGGCGAGATGCCAATGTCCCTGAACATGGAGGAATTGTTGCCATTTGGGAACCAAAAGCCACCTATTCACAATAGATTGATACTTTCCTGACCTGGGAACAGCCTTTCCCATGCGCCTAGTTTATTCATCATCCGTATGTGAAATTTTGAGAATGTTTCTTAAAGTATTGGGACGTGGCTGAATTCAGCCAATCAGCGGCCTGGAAATAAAGAAAATGATACTGTTGTATGTAAATTTTAGTATAAATATTAGTAGTCTAGAGAGGGAAAAATGTTACCACCCCTAGAGCTTGAGACGCACCCTGATCGATGCTACTCTATGCGACACTCCATGCTGACAGAAGAGGACGGGACGTTAGAATACTGATGATCTTTCTGAGGACTGGTTCTGACTTAGAAAACGACAAATAGCCAGAATAGGTAAATATGACAAAAGATAATATGTCATTGTTAGGATTTAACCTGCAATTTAATTAGATAAAGAAAATTATTATTTTAAGAACTGTGTCGGGTGATTATTTCTTGTAATATTTTATTGATTAATATGAGAGTTAAAGAGATTTCCATCAAAATTCCATACCAAATAAATGATCTATTCGACCTCCGGATGGAGGAACTGTTAAGGTAAATCAATAGATGTATTTCCTCTATCCAAAGTGAATAGCTGTAGTTCGGGAGCGGGATATCTCCTCTGTAAGGCACGGGTAGTTTGATGTGAATGAATGTTGGTGTTATGAGCCCCACCAGCGTGTGATGTGTGTATGTGCGTGCGACTGAGGAATCATTCCGTCCGTGGAAGCAGGAGGAGATTTTGTGTTCTGAACTGCACCAGTTGCAGGAACGTAGTTACTCATCCATGAATACAAGCGCAGCTTCATAGGCAATCAGTTCCAGAAGTACATCGTTCTCGAGTTCAAGGAACACAAAGGAGAGCCAATCCATTAACTGGTGCTCTGTCCACGCAGTTTCACCAATCCGCAACAAAACCCAAGAGGGGAGCGCCTCGATGTGGTCACTGCACACGATGACTTGTGCAATCTCCCATCCACTACTACCAGCACATACGCCACAGATCAAGGCATCCCATGCATGGGTATCCCGGTTGCACTCCTGTTCATGGGCCAACAGGGGGTGCACACACAAGTCATAATACAGTTCAGCTACCGTTGTGTTGGATAGGCAGACCTCCATGGGCCACTCGAATGTGCATGATCGACAGTGGAACCAGGGCTGGACACAAGTGACGTATGCAAGACGGAAACCCAGATGGTAACTTATTCGCAAACTGCCAGTGGCAGTGATCCCAACAGATGCAGCATTCGTGCACGGTACAGTTCACATAACAGGGGTTGTGCATGTGCCCGGGATTGCAAGCCATTGCGTTTGTTGGTCTCGTACCACCGGTACGCCTTAGACCGGCAGCAGTTCTGTGGACGATATGCCACAGCTCGGAGCAATGAGTCGTATGTGTGTTCAATGTTTGGATGTATGGGTTGTTTTTTTAACAGTGTCAGGGGCATGCCATGCAGGTGTACCTCGAGCGGGGACAAGTGTGTGTGGGGTGTGGACACGTTGGTCTTTCATTAGCGCAGTTCGTGGTGTGGGAGTCATCAGAGTCTGGTATGATATCTCACTCAGGGGTTGCCGGCCGCATTCAAGACTAAGGTCGGAGGTTCGGCTGTCCTTCCGCCTTATGTATTGAGACAAAGGAGCTTTAATGCCTAATTTTAGTCTGACTACTGCTTGCATTTCTGAAATGTGATGTGGCCCTCGCGCTGAAATTGATGCCAGGCCTTAGACTTAGGGTGCACCAATTGCGAAACACACGCAACAGTCGGCATGTATGAGCCAAGGGCCCGATTGGCCTTGCGCTCCTTGTTCAGCCTTGCGCTCTCCCTCTCTCTCTCTCTATCTCTCTCTCTCTCTCTCTCTCTCTCTCTCTCTCTTTCTCTCTCTCTCTGTCCTTTGATGAGTGCCTGACACACCTTCTTATCTTGGATATTGTCTTACAGGCTGTCACTTAAAGATTGTCCAGGAATGACCCGCCATGACTCTTCCAAACTGTTGTTTGGAGACAAATTTGATTGTGATATTTCAATGGTGAATGATTGATTCTGCTTTTTCTGTACTCACATGACTGTTAGTTGTTGTGATTCTGCAGCATCAGGCGAATGATTTTGTTCATGATTTTGTGATGTTGATGTGCAATCTCTTGGTCTGAGGGAGGTGGGGGGTGCCCGGGGTAGGACTCCAGGCGGGGGGGGGGTGGTCGTGGGGTGGCGATGGGTGGTTGTGGCCTGGGTCCGAGCTGCTTGATCATTGGCTCCATGGCATCTGTTGTTCTTCAGGTGTGGCTCTGGGCTGGGCTCCCTTTTCTGGTACAGGTTGTAGTCTGACTTTACACCAAGTGAGAGCAGGTGTTAGTTTCCTGCTGCTAAAGCGCCTTATCGCCTGTTTTGTGATCTTATCGCAGATCTGGCTGGTCCTTGAGAATGTTGTGACGTTGTGTTGTCGCAGCTTTTTGCTCGGGAACACCTACTCTACATCTCAATAGCGATAGTTGCCGGGGTCATCTGTGGTGATGTTTTTTGCAGCTGCTATCGCAGGTAAACTGGTGGTATCGGATGTTAGCATCAGCTTGTGAATGGGGCGATGAATTTATCGTGACTTTGGCTGAGATAAAGTGCCTATAACTTGGCGATAGATCCTTGGTTTGTTCCCACTTCCCATCCCTTATAAATGATCAAGAGGAAACCATTGTTGGACACTATTCTTGCCTTGGTGCAAACGAAAGCAGTAGTGCAAGACCCTCCGAAAGAGTGAGCAACTAGCTGGTACTCAAGAGTGTTTCAGGTCCAGAAATAATTTGAAGAATTTCGGATGATTATAAACTTAAAGGAACTCAACAATTTTATTCCCTTGGTGCATGTCAAAATGAGCTCAGTACAACTGGTTATTCATTTGATAACTCAAAGAGATGTTTTTACATAGATAGACTTGCTTGATGCCTACCTGAACATCCCAATCGAATTGTCGTTCCAACAGAATCTCAAGATTGTTTGTGGGATTTGGCATTTTTATGTCCTTCCTTTCGGTTTAAAAACTGCCCCAGCTATAACCACAAAAGTGTTCACATCTGTAAACAAGGGAATAAATATTTATCCATATCTCGATGATCCATTGATTGAAGCTTATTCTCCATCTCAAGCATTAAGCCATACCAAGAAAGATGGCCAAGATTTGGACCAATCAGGACTTTTGATCAACCAGACGAAATTCCTTCTTGTTCCATCTCAGATTCAGAATTATATAGGGATCAATTTCATAAAGGAGCTGCGGAAAGTGTATCTACCTGCTGTGAGGAGACCGAAGTTACTCAGCCATCTGGAACAGATCTTGTGAAAGCAGAGGGGTCCAGTGAGGGAATAGCTTAACATCCAGGGAAATATGGTAACTATTAAATGTCTTATTTTGGAATCCTTATATTTTGGGATATACAATCAGGAAAGGAAATAACCTTGTATCTTCTTTTCTTCTTTCTTCCAAGTATCAACAGTGTCCATCATTAATTGGGCACAATTTCACCATGGAGAGGTTGTTCTTCACATCTTTCAACATTTGTCTCTGGACTCAGCAGATTATAAAATCTTTTGAGTCTGGCTTCAAGGAGGGATTCCACTTAAAAATCATAAAATCACATTCTGACTTCCTTTGATGAGTTATGTAATATCAAAGGGAATGTCATCTTTGCATTGTCCTCCTGAACACATACTTCTATTTCTTCAGAATGGTTTTGAAAAGACTGTATCTGTTTAAATTCTGAGGCTCCAGCGTTCAGCTATCAAAGCATTCAGGGCCCCTTGGGTTGGTGTTCCGTATACTGAGGACCTAGTTTACAGACTCTTTGAGGATTCTGATTTAATAAGACCAAAAGTGAAGATTTTTTGTATCCATTTTGGGACCTTCCTTTGGTCTGATCTTTTTTGAAAAGTCCTCTCCTTGGACTTCTGGATGATGCTTCAGTTGAATTTTTGACTCTAAAGGTCTTTTCTTTGGGTTCTAATTTCCTCCCGTCTAAAATAAACGTTTCATTTTATAGAAACTAGGAAATTATACTCCCTGACTTACCAGAGGGTTCTTGTGCAGATATCTGTGTGTTATGCATATGTCCTGTAAGAGCTGTCTTATCTGAAAAGAACAGATGATTTCAAACAATCAGATAGATTGTTGATCAATTTTGGTACAACATGGACTGATTGCAAGTCCTGTAAGACAAACTTTTCAAGATGGATCAAATCTGTGAATTCTTCTGCCTAGAAACAGGCTGGAAAATGATTGTTCCATACAGGGTGATGGTTCTTTGAGGCATAGCTGCCTCGTGAGCAGAATGGACTGGAGTTTCAATTTTAGATACTTTTCCTGCTGCTACTTGGACTTCTTCAACCACATTTATTTCCCATTGCATGTTAAATGTAGCTCAGGAAAATGAACAAAGTCTTGACTCTAGTATCCTTTGTAAAGTTCTGGTATGCCTACAGGTAGCCTGCGCTCTATAAGTGCCTATCTAAGATAAAGCATCCTGTCATAGCCCATTAAAAGTGTTTGATTTGTCAAATGTAGTTCTTTTTTCATTATACACTGGGGTGTTTTTATTAAAGCTTTTGTAGTCACTGCTTCTGGTGATATATTCCTAGTCTATGTCATTGCTAAGAAGGTCCTTGCTTGGGCATATCCTCGTAAAGTAAGGAATGGGACGAGGAAGAGGATGGGAAGGTGATGTTTGGATTACTTACCAGTAATCGTCATTACTCTGATTCTCTCTTCCTCATCCAAGGACTTACAAATCACCCCCTTCCCTTCCTCTAAGCCGTCTTACTGCTTTGTTGATGAGGTACTTTAGAAAGGCTCAGGAGGTGGGTTGGGCATGAGGGAGGCTGATGGGGATTAGTCAAGGGTCAATCTCATAGAAACAGAAAAGAGCTTGGGAGATTGTGAGAAGTGGAGCAGCATGAGGTAAATCTAAAGTGAGGTGGTTCCAACATCCACACAGCACTGCTCCCAAGGATTCCATGCCGTAAGTATTTTTTCAACTACTTACATAGTGTAAGCTCCTCCTACCTGTGTGACAACTTGTGTTTAATAAGTAAATTATATTGGAGGTGCCAGGCAATAGGAGGAGGGGTGGGTTATGGACTGGAACAATAACTACTTCAATCAGGGTAACAAATTTATGCAGTGCGGACCATATGGCTGCTGTGCAGATTTCTGAAGAATCAGCCGATGAGGTAAAAACTGCTCTTGCTTAGCAGCTGTGTATGTTTTTAGGTATGTCACATCCACACAGATAGATATGCTTGAGAGATAGTCTGCTTCACCTATCTACTTAGATCTGTTGTCGTTATTTCCTCATCCTTATTTGCAGGCCCATGCGAGAAAAGCAGTGCATCTGAGACTCAAAACTTTTGAGATCTTTGCAGATAAATGAGTAAGGCTCACTTATCATCTAAAGAAGAAGGGACACAGTTTTTCTTGCAACACCAGCAAAATTATCACTGGTTTATAATGATATTGTTTATGGATTTTTGTTGTAAATTTAGGATCCGACCTCAGTACAACAAAATATTACTAATGACCCAATTCACCTACTCTTCTGATGTTATTGCCACCAAAAAGCCTACTTTTGAGGGAATCTAAGCAAAATCTGCCATGTCTAATGGCTCAAAAAGTTCCTCCTGCAAACCTTTCAAAACAACCAATAGATCACAATTAGCTATTGGAGTTGAAATCACTAGTTTCTTCATTCTTGAGCTTCTAGAAGCCAGTGGAAAAATGTCACCTAAGACTGCCTGAAAAGCCTAATTGCAGCCCATTGTTCGGAGAAAGTAAATGGTGCTAAACCTAATAAAAGACATCCCTTAAAAATCCAGAATTTTGAACTGCTCATATGATTTTTGCCTCTAGCCCCTTAACTTGACATTGTTTTTCAAAATGTACCCAGTGTGCGAAATATGCTGAGAGCATGGAGAGTTTCCTTGAAGCTTGAATGTCAACTGCAACCTATCTTGAACACCCTAGATGTTATGAGGCAATCCTCTCACTTTTCATGCCATTAAAGCCACTAGCTGTTTCTGTTGACAGCACTCCAAATTGTGGCTGCGGAGGATCAAAAGGGATGTGATAATATTGCTAGCTGCTTGAGGACTGGAATTTATGGATGACGGGGCAAAAATGGGGCAATTAGAATTACTTCTACCCGCTTGTCCCGAATGTCTTTGGTAGAAGAGGAATTAGGGGGTAAGGAATACTTGGCCATGGAATCCATGGTGTCCACTGCCCAGGCCTCTTGACACCACATGTATGAGCAAATTGTAGGAAGTAAATCATTGTTCGGTAATGCCAACAAATCCAACCATGGTCTGCCAAACAATTCGACTATGTTCTGAAACATGATTGGACTGAGGTGATAAAATACTGCTTACTTTCGGTAAGGTGCAACGGAGTATGTCTGTGTGACTGTTCTCTATCTCAGGAGTGTACATGGCCCTTCATAGGGCTGGGTGAGTCTCTGCACAAGAGAAGATTGCTGTAGCTATTCTCACTAAAGCTTTGTTTAATGCTCCTCCTTGTCTGTTCACATAAGGTTTTGCTATCTGATTGTCGGTCCTGATTAGAACTGCCTTCCTCTCTAATAGAATGGAAGCATTTGAAGGGTATACCAATAGGCTTTTAACTCCTTCCAATTTGACACAAGCTGATTCTGTAACTGACTACTTGTTCTTTATCTACATCCCATTTAGAGTTGTTTCATCACCGCAAACTTGCATTTGATGTTATCAGTAGAGGCTTTGGATACTTGAAACATATTCCCTTCTGCACGTTGTGTCGATCTATCCACCACTGCTGGTCGTGCTTCACTTGCTCTGACAAAGGCGTGGTCGTCTCGTATGCCTGTGTCACTGGAGACCAATAATTCAAAAGATGGTATAACAGAGGTTTGAGATGGAGATGCGCCCAGCGAATCACAGTCGTACTTGTCAGCAATGATATAGCCTCAGCAGGTGTGACAATTGATTCTGTAGGTACTGCATTGTCGTTTGTAGAAGAAACACTTGCCCCTGTTCCGTATCTATCTGAGCACCTATGAAAGTCTTTGTCCAAGTGGGTTAATCCCGGACTTCTGATAGTTGATAACACATAAGAGAGATTCAAGGCAAGTACAGGCTTTGTTCCCACTGGAATTTGCTGTAAAAAAAGAAGCATACATGAGCCAATCATCAAGGTAAGGAAACATTTGAATACATTATAATTGTAAATGTGACAAATGGTGCAATTTTCTTTGTAACTACTCTAGGTGAGGAAGAGAGGTCGAATGGTAAAGCTCCGAACTGATGATGATGGTTCTGTATTGCGAACCTGAGGTACTGCTGAGGTTCCTGCAGAATTGGTTTATGGACATATGCATCCTAATAGTCCAGTATTGTGAGAAAGGTCCTTTAATGTCGGGCTAAAGGAATACACCGACGCGAGCTCTCTTTCATGTGTCTTTATTCCTGCCCGTACATTTCTTTCTCCCACTTGCGCATGCGCGCTGCCCCTCCTCATCCGCCTACCGCTATGCCTGACCCGGAAGTCCGGACACGGTCAGGCACAGCGACACGACATCTCCCCATTTTGTAAATTGTCAGTTACCTTAAGTCATTATTCTTTAATGTTCTTCAATAAGTCAGACTGGCCTTCGAGTGGTCCTCTGTGGCCGGCGAGTTGGATGTTGTTCTCTGGATTCGTCCGTGTTAATTACGCGAAGGCGTTCTTCGAGGCTCACCGCTCCTGGGTTTGAGGTGTCTGTATCTCCGCCAGTTTCATCTTCTCGACTGTAGACTGCTGGATTACACTTCTTGAAGTGTGATATGTTTCTCGTGGTTCTCTATGTTGTGGAGGCTGCCGTGATCATAGTTCCTTTTTTCTTCACTACTTGTAGCGGGTGGGCATGATATCGGATGTCGGCCTTAGTTTTCTGTTCCTGCTTTACTAAGACTCAATCTCCTACTTGAAGGCTGGATGTCTTTGCATGGCGCTGATTGTCAGCGTAGTCTTTCATCTTTGCTTTCTTCTCCCTGTCAATGTTCATCAGTGTCTCATGATCTGAGGTCGGGAGTCTGGAGTGCATGACTACATCCGACGTCGGGATCCTGGTGCACGGGGTCCTCCCGAGCATCAGGGTGGCAGGGCACCTGTTGGTGGTGCTGTGTGGTGTGGTTCTGTATGCTCTCAGTACTTCGTTGAGCGCAGGTTGTATGTCACGCTGTGACAATTCAGCTTGTTGTATTGTTTTCTTCAGGGTGGCCATGAAGCGCTCAACCATCCCATTGGCCTGGGGCCATAGGGGGTGATTTTCCGGTGTTTGAAGTTCAGATGATCTGCGAATTCTGTGAACTCACGTCCATTGAAAGGTGGCCCATTCTCTGTCTTCACTGTCTTGGGAATACCCCATGCTGCGAACACTTCGTCAAGGATGGGTATGACGGCAGATGCCCTTGTGGATGATACTTGGTGTGCAATGGGAAATCGAGAATATTCGTCCATGATGACGATGACATACTTCCCAGATTTTAGTGGGCCGAAGAAGTCAACGGCTACTAGGTGCCATACACTGTCCGGAAGATCAGACATCTGTAGTGGGGCGTGTGGTTCTTCTCGCCCTACTAGTTGTCATTGTGGGCAATCTTGAAGCGTGGCTTCTACCATTTGGTCTAGGGACGGGAACCAGACCCGCTCTCTTAGAGCTTTCTTTGTTGCTACGACACCTCTGTGGCCTTCATGGGCTAGATTAACAGTCTCTTGTCGTAGTTGGTGAGGAATGACAATCCTCCTGTCTCTCAGTAGCAACCCATCTGCACTGATTGTGAGGTCGTCCTTGACGTGCCTGAAGGATGAAAGTTCATGCATGTTAATAGCAGTGGTAGTTTGGGAGGTTTTCAGATGTCTCCACGAGCCCGTTCGAATGCGCTGCATGACATCTTGGATTGTGGTGTCCTTGGCCGTGGCTTCTATGATAGCGTCTAGTGAGACGGCAGGTGGGCGCGCTGGGTCGATAACGAAATGGAGGCATTCTTCGGCTAGCGAAGTGCGTGTCTGAGTCAGTCTTTGAGGATGGCGTGAGATGTAATCCGCTGGGTTTTCTGTCTTTCCTGGTTTGTGAATAATGGTGTAAGTGTAGTCCTGCAAGCGGATCTCTCATCTCTCGATCCTTGGAGGCATCTTGGCTCGTGGGTTGCCGAAGATGGTAATTAAGGCCTGGTGGTCAATAATAAGTGTGAAGTGCTTCCCGTAGACGAATAGATGGAAATGCGCACATGCCCACACAACAGCCAGACTCTCCTTCTCCGGTTGCGAGTACGCCTTCTCTGTGTCGGTGAGACTGCGGCTGGCATAGGCTATGATGTGGCTCTGGTCCCTTTCGTCATCGTACTGAGCAAGAATGGCTCCACGACCCACGGGGCTGGCGTCGACAGTGACTTCTGTTTTCTGTTTGGGATTGAAGTAGGCCAGGTTGGCGACTGAGCTCAAAGCGTCCTTGATCTTGTTAAAGGCATGTTTGCATGTCTTGGACCAGTGAAATGATTGGTCTTGTCTCCTTAGCTCTCGAAGTGGATAGCTGATGGTTGCGTAGTCTTTAATGTATCTGGCACAATAACTGGCCATGCCCAGGAATGACCAAACGTCACTGACGTTGCGAGGCTGTGGGGTGTCAGCGAGCACTGAAACTTTTTCAGGGTCTGGTTTCATGCCGTCTTCAGAAAAGATGTGCCCGTAGAGCTTGAGAGTTGACTTGTGGAATTCACACTTGTCTCTGTTGAGTGTGAGGTTGGCGTTGAGAAGGGCATGACACACGCGGTCTAGGGCTTTGTCATGGTCTTCGCGTGTCGCACCGAACACAAGTATGTCGTCACTGTAGTTGAATGAGTTAGGAATGTGGTGGATCACTCGCCGAACGGCTTCTTGAAAGATTTCCGCCTCTGACGAAATGCCAAGTTTAAGGCGTTTGTATCTGAAGAGTCCTTGATGAGTGGTAAACGTGGTAATATAGCTCGACTTCTCATGGAGTTCAAGCTGGTGGTATCCTTTGTTAAGGTCTAATTTTGAAAAGACAGTCGCTCTGTTCAGGCGAGTAATCATGTCACTGATATGAGGTCCGGGATGTCTTTCTCGTTCTATGGCCGTATTCGGGGCGCGCATGTCCACGCACAGGCGCACCTTGCTTTCATGACCTCGTTTGGGCACAACTACCACCGGCGACACCCAGGGAGTGGGTCCGGAGGATCACTCTATGATGTCCGCTCTCAATAGGTCTTGAAGCTCATCATCAACAGCTTGTTGAAGGTGGAACGGGACTTTCCTGTGGTGTTGTAGGAAAACGTCCCAGACATGGCAGTGGCTCTTTGGACATCCATGTGTAGATGCGCACTGCGGCTGGTTCTAGTTTCGGTTTTGGGCACATATTTTCATATTCCGTTGTGCAGATATAGTTCAGAGATGCTCCCGTGTCCAGAACAAACTTAGCCAAATGATTTCCCATTTGAATGTCTAGTCGGGGGTATTTCTTCAATCTGTCTGGGTCTGCCACCATGCATACATACTCGTCAATGTCTTGTGATATGGGAGTAAGTGCGGACGATTCTCTCGAGGTCGACCGGTGAGATTGATACAAGGCCTGGGACTGGCTGCTAGATCTGGATGAGCTGGTTGAATGGTCTCTTCTCCCGTGCACCGCCCTCGCGTGATGGTGTGTCCAGGTGTTTTGTCTGACTGGTCTTGCTTCCTTACGCTGGGTTTGGCACATCGCTTCGAAGTGATTGTCTCTCCCGCATCTGTGACATTGTTGACCCAGGGCTGGGCAAGTGCCGGTGTGTGGATAGTCCAGGCCACAGCAGTAACAGTGCAGCAGTTGTTTCTAGGTTTTACTGGTTCTGGCCCCACCGCGAGACGAGCATGTGAGTTTATCAGGCCTCCGATGATCTGGCCGACTCCTTGTTTCCGTCTGGGACTGAAATCTCGGAAGGCTTGTTCGCGTTTTTCTGTTTTTCCGGCTTCAATTTTTTTAGCATGTTCTTCAGCTTGATCATTTATGCGTGTGAGTTCTTCAATGTCATCGAGTGAATAGTGCTTTTTGAGTAGTCGACGTCGCAGCGACTCTGATTGCCATCCTTCGATGATGCGTAAGCGAAGTTCATCTTCAGTGTTAAAATTGTCCAACTCGCAGTATCGTGCCAGACGCTTTAGTCGCGAAATGAAGTCGCCCATAGATTCATCACGTTCTTGGGACGCAAGATTGAAGGTGTAGCGTTCGTAATCTAGGTTACGCTTGTGGAGAAATTTCCTGTTCAGAGCGTCCTTCACATCTGTGTATGACACAGCGTTCGCCGGGGGTAATTCTTTGATTATTTGTCCAATGTCTTTGCCTACTAGGTTTCTCAGTGCTATAACTTGATGGTCCGGGTCATCTACTCTTGCACTTTCATAAAATCTTCGAAATCTTCTAACCAGCTTTTCCACTTGCTGTTTCCTAAAGTCAGTATTAGAGGTTCGGGGGGACGCAGGAATGATACCCCCATTAGTATGGGCCCGTGTGGCGTGGCTGAAGCTGGTCCTGGTGTTGCATTTTGCGTGGAGTCAGGTCGAGTGGACATGGTGATGTATTTCTAGCTTCACTGTCTAGCTTCACTGTCCCTCCTGATGCTGCCCACAGCGTTTGCAATGCCTCAAAACATCTTTTGGCGGGCTCAGGGTGCTTATCCTCACTTTGCCTGACCTCAAAATGGCCGCCAGGCGGGTGCCAAGAGCTTCCTTTGGAGCACGCCTGACTTTAAGATGGCCGCCGGACGTGACGCCTGTATGCCAGTTCAAGAAATGGGGAAAACTGGTGTTCTTACCCCAGCGTTGTGCATCTTTCATTAATTCAGGCCTCAGGGAATTGCCTCGCTGGGTGTCCTCTTCAGGGCTGCAGAATGAGCCGTTTGGCAGCGCTCATTCACTTGGCCAGATATTGCACTTCGCGCTATGGCAGGATGCTCTGCAGACGCCACTTTCCAATTGCATGCAGCTGAGGGGGGTGTCAGCGCATCCCACCTTCGTCGCCAGGTTTACTGTCGGGCTAAAGGAATACACGGACGCGAGCTCTCTTTCATGCATCTTTATTCCTGCCCGTACATTTCTTTCTCCCCCTTGCGCATGCACGCCACCCCTCCTCATCGGCCCACCGCTATGCCTGACCCAGAAGTCCGGACACGGTCAGGCACAGCGACACGACAGGTCCCTTCTGGTATCAGAGTGATTATGGACTGCAAGGTTACCAATCAGAAAGCTATTTTGACTTTTTAAATTCCAATACCCGTCTGTACTTTGAATAAAGCGTGGAACCAGAAAATATTTCTATTTCTAGAAGTACAGCTTGTATTCCGTTCTCCATGGCTTTCTTTTTTACTTTTGACCTGGGTATTGGAGTTGTGAAAAACCAATGCTCAATCAGTTGGATTGCAAAGTCTACAGACAAGCCATTTTATACAATCATCAACAACCATTCGTCTCTTATTCGTGTTTGCCACTGTAGATAAAAATTTTCTATCCATCCTCCCACTGTGTTGTCCTTATAATCAGGATCGTAATTTTGTGTGGATTGCTGGGCTATGACCGGCCTTAACAGATACTGTGGCCCCCTGGTCTTGGCCCCTGGCACGAAAAGGACGCTTTGCTTCCTGATTATACTGGCTGGGCTTTTTCTGGAAAAATTACTTTCGTCCTTCCTGTAGGTGCTCTGAAGGGATGCAGCATCTTATTTTTCTCTATTGATTTCTGTACCTTGTAATTCAACTACATACAAAGAAGCTTTGGCCTCAAAAAAGGAAGTTGATGAATTAAAGATCTCTGAGTTTGGTCAGTCTTCCAAAGTTTCAGCTATAGCAGCCTTTGTACTGCTGCTGAAGATCCTGTAACTGTTGAAGCTGCCCACAGTGAATCAGACATTTTATCGAACAAGAACTGGGCTAATATTTCCATACTGCCTTGTAAATGTGTTGGATCATTTACATTTTCCATTCAGTTATACAAGTTTTGAAAGTCTTTTAATAAGGCTTGTGAAGTATAAGCCACATATATACTAGCACTTAGGGTAACGGCATGTGGAATACACCAGTTTAAAGGCACCTTCCACTTTCCTTTTAGCTGCATCAGGCAGAGGCGGTTCTTCCAGTTCCAAAGAGGAAGAGGAAGCCCTACTGGACAGAATAGCATCTACCTTGGGGAATTGTTGAAAATCTTCCTCAAATCCTTATAATAATATACCTCTCAGATAGGAACCTTGGGAATGTTGTTTTATCAATGTCGTTCTACTCTTTGAGTACAATGTTTTGAACAACCTCATGGAATGGCAGGCTTTCTGTAATGAGCAAAAAAATCTCTTCATCTTGTAGGGGCTTTCCTTGGAATGTCAACACTCCCTTCTCTGAGAGACAACATTTCCTAAACATTGCCCACCCATTTTTCTTTAGGGCCGTCCTCCTGGTCCTCATCCAGTCACCGTCCAGTTTCTGCATCTTCTCAGGTGGTTCCATCATGGCAGCATTAATTGCCTCCTTTATCACTGCTCAACTGTCCTTTTGATATAGAACTTACTACTTCCCCCTCAGTCTCAGTGTCAGTATCTTGTTCTCCATTGTTTTGCTTTCCAGAGCTCTTTCTGCGCTCCATCTTAAAACAGTTGCCATTCTCACAGAAATGGCTTGTGTATATAGATCCTTAGTAGCCAGCTCTAATCTAGCAAGATGAGAGCTGAGGCTAAAAGACTTTCAGTGCTCAGCCTAATTTCATGTACATATGCCCTGAAAGCACTGCATAAAACCTGGAACTCTGGCCTGTAAGCGGCTTCCATACTGCGTATGGAGCTCATTGGCCCCACTCAGCACATGAGCAGAGAACATGTGCCATCACCGCACCTTTCTCGTCGTCTCAGCACAGCCGCATAAGTAACAAGCTATAACATGCAAGAAAATTGAACTGCTTGAAAAAAGCATCTGTGAGAGAAAACTAGAAGGTCGCTGTACAGGGAGGAGCGGCTTAATATACGTTAGAAGAATTAGAAAAAAAACTTAAATCATGGAATGCTTATGGAAAAGGGATGACTGGAGGGTTGAGTCACCTAGCTTAGTGATGACTCGGACGAGGAGCACTGACAAAGGGATAATAAGGCAGTTTAGCCAAGGTTAAAGGTTTATTACCATTTGCAAACCTGACGTTTTCACTATAATACATAGAAACGGCATAATAAAATCAACATGATTCATTCATAATAATTGCTGCTAACAAAAAGAAAAAGGAAAGGGAAAAAGATCGAGACAATTGATCGAATAAAACTCAGAAATAAGATAACAGACATGTCAATAAATGTACCGTGTGGCTACCTCGCACTGACTGACGATACAAAAATAAAGAGGCTGTTACAAAGTTCCTCTTGTGTCTCTGTACTATCTCCGACGCAACACTCACCGCCTAATCATAATTGAAGGTCTGCTGGACAGGAATTAACACTATTTTGTCCGAAGACTGAACATAAATAACAACATTTCCTATGCTTTTAGATCAGAGCAAATTTTCACAATATGGATGAATAATTTGTCATGGAATTGGCATAAGCAACAATTCTTATTTTTCACACCAGAATCACTCCAGAAGCCTGTATAGCGAGGATGTTAATTGTCTGTTGTGGTATTTTTACGAAAATGCATTGTATGAGGGGTTGGAGGCCAAAGATAATCTGTTCATGAGGTTTTAAAGAGCAATAGGGTTGTGTTACGGGGAAGATAATAACAAGTGAAAGCAGGAACTTCTGTTCAAAGTTCAGAAGTGAGTTTAATATATCTAGCATAGGCAGACAGAGAGAACACTCACAAATAGAGAAAACAACAACACCTGCTGCTTACTCTTTTTGTAGAGTAAGTGTTAGAAATTGGGTTTTTGATTGAGGGGGGTAGAAACCTTTCTCAAGCAACAAACACAATCCTTGTCAGGGTGAATCAGAAGAAATCATTAAATTAACCTTTGCTTAACCCTTTGATAGCTTGGCACAAAAGCAGTCAGGATTAACTTAGACGCACGGTGTTAAACATTTAGGCAGCACACAAACAGTAATAAAGTGAAAACACAACAAAAGAGATATCCCACACCACTTTAGAAAAATAGAGTAAAATCTAATCAATAAAACGAGACAAAAAAGTACAAAAATGTAATCATTAGAACTGGGGATATGCAATGCTTTATGTAAATTAGTGGCAAGCAGCAGAAATGGCAAACTGTGGGTATCTGGTCATGCTAGACCAGGGCCATGTTACAAATTCAGGCTGACTGCGATAATGTGCAAGTCGGATAGAGGTACCAGGTTAGTCCAACTGAAAAGGTTACCTTCTCAAAGTCCGATATGCAGAATTCAAAACTTCAGACTTCCACAGAAGGAATTCAATTGATGCCAGCCAATGGTGCAGAACCTTGGGAAGTACCTCTTGGGATCCGAAATTCACTCCCGCAGAGGCCAGCAGGGCTCAGGCAGGTACAGTTGCAGGCCCGGGCAGGTACAGTTGCAGGCCCAGGCAGGGTAATTTGCAACAGGTCAGCTGGGCAGTTGCAGGGAGGCCTCTGGAGCTTGTTGTGCCCCTGTATCTCAGAACAGCATGTCAGTCAACTGACCCTTGGATTTTTTCTGGTAGTCCTGGTTTTGAGGAGTTGGTCCTGTCTCCTTCAAGCAGTAGCCCAAGCATCAAGCAGTAGGTCAGTACTCTGAGAAACAAGGCAGGCCTCAAGCAGCAGGGTAGTCCTCTAAAGTACAAGGCAGTCCTTCTGCAGTCTTCCGCAGGTCCAGGAGTGTATTGAGGAGTGGGTCCACTATTTATACCTGGTGCCAGCTTTGAAGTGGAAGAAAATTCTACAGTCCCCCCACCCACAAATGATTCTGAAATGTCATTCCTCCCTGCCCAGGTCCCAAGCTGTCTGGGGTGGCAAAGGTCCAATGTCAAGATCTTTGCGAATGAGCTGAGGCAGCTCCTTTGAAATTAATTTGGGCAAGGAACAGCTCCCCCTCCCATTCTGGCAGGATGGCCCTCTCCCAGTGGGACCAAGGTCTCAATGTTCACTGTCTGGGTCCAATACAAATTCCTGATGGGGTAGTAATTAACAGGCCCAGGAAGTTGGAATCTCTTATAGGGCTTCAGAAAGTTTAGGGCAGGAACATGCCAACTTTCTAAAAGTGGCCTTTTCAAAATTGTAATCTAAAATCTCACTTTACCATTAAAGAAGATTTTACATTACAATTCATTTGATTATAAACAGGACATTTGTACCAGCTCCCAATCAAAAGTTTTCACTTATTGAATGTTATAAGGTAGCCCATTGTTATCCTAAGGGAGAGGTAAGCATTACAGTAATGAAAAACGTATGCACGAGTTTTTCACTACCAGTACATGTAAAACATAAAAACATATGGCCTACTTTTCAAATACAATGCACCCTGACCTGTCAGCTGGTTAAGGCCTTCTTTATGGGTGGCTTATATGTATTAAAAATGAAGGTTTAGGCCTGGCAAAGGTTTATTTTGCCAAGTCAAATTGGTAGCTTAAAACTGCAAACCGGCTGCAATGGCAGGCCTGAGACATGTTTTTAAGGTGTACTCAATAAGGTGGTATGAAAAGTGCTGAAGGCCACTAGTAGCATTTGATTTACAGGCCCTGGGTACATATAGAACCACTGTACTAGGGACTTATAAGTAAATTACATGTACCAATTGGGTGTCAGATAAAGAGTGAGCACAAGCCCTTTAGCACTGGTTAGCAGTGGCAAAGTGCGCAGAAGCCTAAAAGCCAACAAAACTGGGTTCAGTAAAAAGGAGGGGTGAAGGCAAAAAGTTTTAGGGTAACCCTAAAGAGAAGGCCAGGTTCAAAAGAAAATATAAAGATTTGGTTTGGGGAACAAAACATTTCTAACATGGTTCAACCAGGCACAAGAAAGTGAGAAGGAGCCAAAAACGCATCAAGCAAGACAATAAAGCCAAGGGAAATCCTGACTTGAATAAATGTATTAGGAAACTGAAACTCACTAAGTTATTTCATTAAAAGGAAAAATGCAGAACCAATATGGAAAGTAGGTTGTCACACTGTGTGTATAACTGCTGAATTTATACTGTTTAGCTCCAAGATGCCTCAGGATAATTGTTAGCGCTTTATAAAACCCCAAATCAAATTAAATCAAATAACTACATAACCTGTGGTCCTACACACTAAAGGAAGTGATCCATTATCAATATATAAACTTTTAACCTAGCTATACTAGCCATGATTTGACATTCCATGTGGTCTGGAAATAACTTCCAAAATCATACCTCTTCTCCAGAATCTATGAAATGGGGTTATATGAGAACCTTCCATATAGCACTTTCGTCAGAATACAGCAACATTAAAGTTCATTCGAAAGTTTATTGACTATCATTCCAGGCTAGGTGAACCTTGCTTATAATTTCCCCTTCTTTTTGTATTTCTAGAAGTTATGAACGGCAAACTTTAAAACATTTATACTGCAATTTGTTCCTCAGCATCCAAAATTTTCATTTGGTTAAAGATTCTTGAAATTCGAATTTTTCCTTTAACTTGTGTCTTTTCATATTTATTTGCTTCTCAACAAGATACTCCAAGTACTTGCACCTGGTAGCAGCACACTTTTCACTTTGAACAACTGACAGGACTTCTGGCTTTTACCAATGGCACATTCTGAGTGATTTACGTTGCATGGATTTTAGGGATCATTGGTGAAATTCCAGTTTTTTAACCTTAAAATGAATATATGGAATGTTTGTCTACAACATGTGCAACATGTTCATGTAGTATGTTTTAATTTCTGTTTTGCAGCTTTGATAAAGTTGTTCAGACAGAAGAAGAGTAGGATGCGTCTTTGCATATTTCATGAAGAGTAAAACAGATATGAAATGTTCCTTTGATAAGGTTTTTGAATACATTCCTACACTACATCTATTCTTAATAGATTTATGAACTATTTAGCATGCGCCCCAAATCCGTATCAAAATGCAAGCTTCTAATGTGTACCAAAGCAGGTGATTCCCATTGGGGTCAGCACATGAAGCAGCACTTAATCACTCTGGAAATACTAGCTAGCGGAAGTGTGATTTGGCAGTTTGTGGTTGCTTTCTTTAGAACAGTTTTTCCATTTGAAGTATATATCAGATGCATAGGACTATCCTGGATATTGGTTTATATCAAGAAACATCCAGTACAACGCAGTTATTACATCGCAATGCTTTTACAACGCAACTGTTACAACGCAACTGCCTTTACATCGCATGTCATTACAACGCATGCCATTACAAAGCATGTCACTACAACACATGCCATTACAATGCATACCATTACAACGCATTATAAGGTAAGTAATGGAGATTTTTAAGTTTTATGGTGGATATGTTTTTGGGGTAGTTGGGAATAGTAATTCTTACCCCAACGCTATCCAACACTTTCCCTACGGTTGCACTCACTACAGTGGGAATAATAATTTTTACCCCTAAGCTATCCAACACTTTCCCTTCTGTTGCACTAAAAGTATTATGCGTTGTAATGGTTTGCTTTGTAATGGAATGCGTTGTAATGGTACTTTTTAAAAATGCCTTGTAATGGCATGCATTGTAAAAACATGCAATGTAATGGTAGTTGCGATGTAAAAACCGTGTTGTAAAAGCATGCATTGTAATTGTTTGCGTTGTAACGTCATATATTCTTTATATCCTGATCCATGACCAGAGTTCAACGCTAAAATCAGTTTTAGTGTTGATAGTTCCATGTCCATGAATGCTACTTTGGACTGCAAAATGGGTCTGTTCACCCTGTCAAATGCTGTGCTGGAATCTACAAAACAACTGTGCAGTTTTAATTGCTCTTTGATAGAGCTGATGACATCATCATGAAAAGTGACTTTGTTCCAAACTCCAGGACACACAATCCGGAGCAGTGCTGTTGCAGTTTGCATTTAGCTTCTAGTATTGTGATATATCTATAAGGGTTTGGGAACTTTACTTCTCAAAAGATAGTATGATCTGCTGCTAGTACAGTGCAGGCCATACATGAAGGATCATTGAATTGCAGGAGGTACATCGGAAGTCATTACACCGCAGGTATTCTTTAATACCTTTGCTTTTCAGGTTTTTACCTCGCAGGTAAGTTACTCCATTAAATAGATGGATGGATGGATGGATGGATGGATGGATGGATGGATGGATGGATGGATGGATGGATGGATAGATAGATAGATAGATAGATAGATAGATAGATAGATAGATAGATAGATAGATAGATAGATAGATAGATAGATAGATAGATAGATAGATAGATAGATAGATAGATAGATAGATAGATAGATAGATAGATAGATAGATAGTGCTAGAGGGCGAGCTAACAAGATGGCCGCACTGTAGTGAGGCTCCGTTAGCCCTGGAGATAATATCCATAAACTATCCTGATTTTTCGTGGTAATCTCGCTGTACTTTGCCACAACAAGCAGCGGAAGGTCGGCAGAAGCGGTGCGATCCATTTGCAGTGAGCCAGGGACTGTGGCGGACCTACCAGGCTCCGTGAACCTTAGCGGCCTGTGAGGTGTGGTGCTCCCGGCCGGGCCAAGGGGGGAGATGGTCCGCCGCCACCTGTGGAGATCGGGTGAACGCACCAGCGTGGGATCGCCAGAGCTCTCCAGCGGCGACAGCGCGACTCACTTGCAGCCATCCAAGTAAGGCAGCTGAGCAATAGCAGGGGCCACGCTCTCGGAGACCACACCTACATTCGCCTACTGCACGGCACCCAAAGGAGACCCCTGCGCGGGCTACCGTTGCGCAGGGCTTAGGGATCCAAGCCTGTCACGTGTGGTTAATAACTTTGCTGAGCCATGGCCGGGTCAATAACCCCACTACTTGCAGAGGAGACAGGGGCAACACAGGCCCAACGGGCTGGGAGCCACACACGTGATCCACTGGCTCAACGGCAAGAGACTGTGTAGAAAGATGCGCCGGCCTGAGAAGCGAGCTGCTGGTACGCTAGGCCGGGGATCAGGGCCTACTGCCCCGCAGGTAACACCTTCACTGCTGCCGGACTGAATGCTACTAACCGCGACCTGTTGAGGCAAAAGACATCGCACACACCCTGAGGAGCTAGGGGTCGCGGCGGCACCCTGCAGGGAGCAGCGCTTATCCTGCAACGTAACGCTCCAAGCCCCATGCCTAGTCTTGCGGCTTACCTGGTGACTGTGGATGGTCCCACTTGCATGGAGCTCTCTTCTGGCTGTCTCGCCACTCCACCCCGACCACCCTGGCATTTCTTTCATTGACTGCTGCGGCGCGGGAGGGCTCACTACCCAGGCCCTGTCTGCCGGACCCATGCTACACGGCGCGCGCGCCATATAGCACATGCGGCAATTCTGCACGCAACTAGAGACTGAGCACCACAGGGGTGGCAGTGCCCATTTGTCCATTGTGAAGCGGAAACGAACAGGAGCAGAGACCCCGCAACTCATACTCTGAACAGCGATTACCGCCCCATGCCGACATGGAGTGAACGCACTGCCCCACCTTTGACGGTGCTGCACAGCGGCGAGCACGAAGTTTCACCAGAACGCCCAAGCGCATACCCCGGACACAATAGAGCCCCTCGCCACCACCACTGAGGCACTGCGGCGCCATTCCATGGCACGCTGCTGGGCGTGCAAAATGGTGGGGAAACGCGCCGAAGTTAGACTGCACGACTGACTGCACCCTTGTGTGATGCCCCTACTGCCAAACTAGGAGGTGCAGCCCCTGGACCGCGGGTTGCCCATGCCAGGGCAGACACCCGACAAGCCGTTCAATTAGACGTCTTGCTCCGCACAACGAGACATACGGACCTACTGCAGATTCCCGCAGCAAGCCTGGGTGCGAAGCGCGGCGGGCTGCCTGGGAAGAAACGATAACATACACCCAAGTGTTGCAACAAAAGTTCCCCTAGCGCGTGATAGACGCCGCACAAATAGCAACCTGTGGGACCAAAGGCTAAAGCAGCATAAACCACGAGTTGTGGCGGCAGGGGTGCACGTTCGGCATATTTGGCACGGACTACATTGCGATGGGGAAACTAGATGGCAAGCAAGCCAAGCTGTCCTTTGATGCCCGCAGAACGCCCAGGGGGCAACCGCCTGATGAGGAGCGAGACTGGGCGAGCCAGGCAGGGCAGGGCTCTGACGACGTCGACATGAACGCACTGCTGCTGACGATGAAGAACAGCCTAGCCTCCAACAAAGGGAAAATGGACTCAATGTGCGCCAGAATGGACCAAATCACACAGAGGCTAGAGAGGCAAGAAGGCAGAATCAAGGAGGCAGAAACTAGAATCTCTACTCTCGAAGACGACCATGCCCAATCAGCAGAGCAACTCACGGATGTAGATAAGTTACTTAAAGTGATTGCAGTGAAAAATGAAGATATCGAAGCCCGTTCACGACGGAATAACATCCGCATTACTGGCATTCCAGAAACCACCAATACGGGCAGGCTACAAGACTATGTGGAAAAATTGCTCGTTACCTGCTTTGGTCTGGAGACCTTCTTTAAAATGCTCATTGTTGAAAGCCCCCACCGGGAGCGCCAACCAGGCCCATAGTAGCAAGGCTGCTCAATTAAAGAGATCACGATGCGGCACTGCGCAAGGCGAGGGAAATAAAAGGCGTGGTCTTCGAGAACAATGCTCTGACTTCACGCTAAATATCCAAGAAGAGCAGAAAAAGTACCTGCCTATCAAGAAAAAATTGCAGCAAGAGGAAGTGGAATATGCCATGCTTTATCCTGCACGTCTGCAGCTCACCTATGATGGAAAGCACCACATATGCAACACCCCACAACAGGCAGCAGATTTCTTCAAGAAAACTGTGAAAGCAGCCAAGAGAGCGGAGCACTTCCCATTGGGCAGCAGAGGGGCAGTTTCGCAATATGAGGAGGAGTGAAGCCTGATGAGCCACTTGCAACAGAATCATCTCTGCTCTTTCCCCGCTTCCAGCTGCGGCGCTAATCTCAGGTAACGCTTTGTCACATAGGCATGACCTTCCGCCAAACCCTAGTACTGACTAGAGACAGTGAGACACCACTGGACAATGAACTTTCATTACAGGGCCCCCTCCTGTATGCTACAACTGTGCAGGAGGCAATGCCACGCCACCTAGGACACACGCTCCCAAGGGAGATCCCCTCTCCTCTATCTGAGGGAACTGTTCTTATAGTTTTTCATGTTTACTTTCATGTTTTGGTAATGTTGAGCGTGCTGTTCTCTAACCGCCTTATCATCTAAAGCACACCGTGCCTCACACGTGGCGAAAGCCTCCACGCATGATTGGCAAAGTACATGTCAGAAGTATACAGGCCACAGACCTGCAGTATGGATCAGGTATCATTGGCTTGGGGCTGATGCGACAATAGCTCACTTGACCTACATAGCTTTATTGGGAGGGTTGGGAGGGAGGGTAATGTACACGGCAAATTGGGGATACAGCTGTGGGGGGGACCTAGGGGTAACAAGGTAGGCATTAATGAAGATACGCTAACCGAAGGCGGCACAGGCACGGATATTGTATGGACGCAGACACACGCGAGCAAGGCAAATACACTTTTCATCCTCAGCTGATGGTACGAGAGGAACACCAAGAACAACATGCCATGCAAGTGGGGTTATTGACCAGGAATGTTAGAGGACTGGGTGACCCTAGGAAAAAGAGGCATATACTAGCCTATCAAGGCAGGCATCACATGAGCATAGCTATGCTACATGAAACACACACCCTCCCCTCCACAGGGACGCACTTCGGGACTAGGTGGGCCTCCCATAGATATTTCTCCTCCTACTCAGCTTACTCGAGGGGCAGGGCAATCCTCATTAAAGAAATCACTTTCCTGTGTCGAAGAAGGCTCCACAATCGACCCACATGGGAGATTCTGCATGACTTTGGGTAGGCTGTCGGCAGAAACCATCACACTAGTAAGCAGCTATGGGCACAATGTGGACGACGAAGAGTACTTCATCAAACTATGGGCACACATAATAAGCATTGGCTAGACCCACCTCATATGGGGAGGAGATTTTAATTTAACGCTCCACCTGCCCTGAGACCACTCACACCCCCTCCCACACCACTACACAAAGGCACAGTGCCAACTCCAGCAAATTATCACAGACAACCAACTAGTGGACGTCTGGCGACATCACCATCCCACGCAGAAAGAAGGGACGTTCTACTCGACAGTGCACAATATCTGGTCTAGATTGGACATGTGGCTCACATCCAAAGATATAGCAATACACGCCCTTTCTACATGCCACTTAGCGCGCACTTACTCCGATCACTCCCCAGTCTATATGTTGCTAAACCCCCCGTGTATGGTCCCCGACCCAAGATATGGCAACTGTAATCTACTGCGCTCGTAGACACGCTGTTTAGGGCGGAATTAGGGGACGCGCTGGAGGAATTCCTGCAGATCAATACAGACTCTGTCCCCACCTTGGACACAGTTTGGGAAGCATTGAAAGTCACTGTTAGGGGACTGTGCATCGCTAAAGTAGGTGGCATCCCAAAGCACGAGCAGCGCATGAGGGCTCCGTGCTAGCCAGGGTATGGGGGCTACTTATGGAATACCAAGCTGAAACAGAGAGGGAGTGCCTCTTTCGCAGTAAATATCATACCGCACGGAGATACGGGGAGGGGGAACGCCCTGGTAAAGCGCTTGCAGAGACCATTAGACCCCCTAAAGCAGCGAATCATGTGCTGACCATCCGTGATGGGGATGGAGGGATACATAGAGATACCAATGCCATAATGGAGGTTTTTATCGCCTATTATAAAACGCTATATTCGACCCACACGGCACGGCAAGACGAAACCGGGCAATATCTGAAGCAAATATAACTTGTCTGGCTCAGCAATGGGCAGTGGGAATTCCTTGCAGCAGACATTGCGGTGGAAGAAATACGGGTGGCAACCATGCAAATAGGGAATGGAAAGGCCCTGGGACCTGATGACCTCACTATCGAATTTTACAAAACCTACAGACACACTTGCGCCATTTCTGAAGTTGGTATATGAGGATGCGGGCCAATTGGGGATGCTTCCACCTACCATGAGAGAGGCCATGATAGTCTCGCTGTTAAAGGTGGGAAAAGACCCTGACTCCATGGATTCATCCCCTGATCAACTGAGACGTCAAGATATTGGCACAGGTCTTGGCCAACAGATTTACGCTTCTGATGGGTAACCTGATACGGCCAGACCAAGCAGATTTTATTCCCGGACTGTCCACCGCTCATAACTTGCGGACACTATTCTATGTCATGCACGATATTGACTGGGACGAACAGGGGGTGGCGGGCTTCCTAGATGCCACCAAAGTGTTCAATTCCTTGGAATGAGAATACTTATTTGCAGTTTTGACACATATGGGGTTCCCGCCTGTTTTTTTAATGTAGATAAATGGAGAACGCTCTCGGCCTTTCCCATATTCAGAGGCACGCGGCAGGGGTGTCCTCTCTCACCCTTGCTGTTTGCCATAGCAATGGAGCCACTGGCTGCCATGCTTCGGCAACACCACAAGAGGTATGCCCTAGACTACCCAATGTGGTCAGTATTAATTTAGCTCTACAAGGATGATATCGCGCTCTATGTGAGGGACTCTGAAGTTGGCCTAAATTACATGATCCGAGAAATAATTACATTTGGGGCCTTCTCGGGGATCACCATCAACTGGGGTAAATCTCAGATCATGCCGCTTACTCAGTGCACCGCCCCCTTCCCAATGGACTACCCGCTACAGTGGTGCGAGGACGAGTTCCGTTACCTTGGCATCAACGTAGTCAAAGATAAAGAGGAACTCATAAGGGCAAACTATGGGACGGTGTTAACCAAAGTGGAGGAATCAATTACTAGGTGGATTGCTCTGCCGCTCTCTTTCACTGGCTGCGTCGCATTAATGAAAATGTCCATCATGCCCAAATTCTTATATTTATTCACAAATATCCCCCACCCCACAGGTCGTTCTTTTTTTACGCGACTCAAAAGCCAGCTTATAAGGTTGGCGTGGGGCGGAAAACAGCGCCAAATTAAATGGAGTACCTTCACACTGCCGTTGGCGCAGGGCGGGTTTGAAGCGCCAGATCCTGAACTTTACTATCTCAGCGCCCAAGCACATTCTGCCGCTTATTGGTTTGATCCTCTGCCCGTCATGACACACTTAGCGGTGGAGCAGGGGTATATGGCACCTGTTCCCCTCACAGGGTTTTTGGGTGTTGACGATAAGGCGACTTGAGGGACAAGATCCATTGTAGCATGCACTAATGGGGCATGGCGCGCCCTTGCCAAACGCTCACAAACTCCCATGCTATGCTCTCCACTCCTTCCCATCCGAGACCAACCGGGACTACCGGTCACGCTGGAAGGTATCTGCAGGCGCATGCTCCGCAAATATGGCATAAACACATGGGGGGACATGTACACCCATGGGCAATTCAAAGGGGCTGACAGTTTTTTGGGGGATAACACTCCCACTACCATGGAGCGCTTCATCTATATCCGTCTACGTCAGGACGTTAAAGCCACCACCCCCAAGTTTCCGGAGGAACCCCCCCCACTGCCAACTCTGCACCAACTATTATTAGCTGGAGCTTCTCATGCGGTGTCCCGCATATACAAGGCGGCAATAGGAGCAGGGGCACACAATACACTGAAGGTAAGAACTGGGTGGGAAATAGATTTAGGATACCAGCTGACGAGATCTGGTCTTACTGCTGCCAACAGACGGAACGCATCACAGCGAGCAGCAGATTCCGGATCATACATTTTAAATTTCTTCATAGGATGTATTACACCCCTGTCAGACTGCACAAGCTCCTACTGCTTGATAATGACAAATGCGACCGTTACAGACAAGAGGGTGCAGGTTTTTTTACATCTTGAATGGGAATGTAGGGCAATTGCACACTACTGGACTGAGGTGGGAGAGGCCCTGAGGGACATGGTGGGCTGGCAGCTAAACTTGACCCCTGAGATGGGACTCCTAGGATACTTACCTGGGTATAGAGGCCCAATAAAACGTTTGATAGTGGTGGGCCTACTTCTTGCAAAGCGAAAAATTGCATGTAGGTGGGCGAGAGGCAGGGCGCACAAATTTAAGGAATGGCTGGCAGATATGACATATTGTGAAGAGCAAAACAACATATACGTAAAGCTGCTCCCCCCTCGCTCTTGACCCTGTAACATTTGGGAACCTCTCACGCATTGTCAACAGCGTATGTCTACCGGTGACGCAGCTGAATGAGAGCCATCGGTACAAGCCAGCTGGCCGGTTGGGGTCACTGGGAAGTGAAAGGCTGGGGTCAGCCGATCAGACAAACAATGTATAGTGATGTACAAATTGCCTGCTTTACGAACTCACTGTGTACTGTGATATATCTTTTCTTAATGCTATCACCTGTGCTGTTCCAACTTGTAACCATACAATGTAATTGAAATGCCTACCAAGTAATGTGTGTGTTATGTTGTTGAAATAAGAAATGCCAAGAAACAAAGTTACAAAAAAGATAGATAGAATGACTAGATAGATAGATAGATAGATAGATAGATAGATAGATAGATAGATAGATAGATAGATAGATAGATAGATAGATAGATAGATAGATAGATAGATAGATAGATAGATAGATAGATAGATAGATAGATAGATAGATAGATAGACAGTGAAAATAAAGGTGGCTCAATAACAAGTTATTTAGAGATACTGCACTAATAAACACACATCCACACATGTATTACTACTAGAATATTGGGAAGGAAATACCATAACCTTAATATCGTAGCCATAATATTGAGGAAAAAATATCACTAGGTAAGCATGCATAGATTTTCTGTGCCTAACTCTACATGCATGCATACTATATATATGGTCAAGCTATTTAGATAAGGCTTAAAGATGGTATATCTATACTTCCCTATAGCCACTTAGCTTTCAATATTTCTGTCATAGATATTTTGGCTATGATATTATTGTATAACAATATTCCCTAATCAATATTCCAGATTACAACTGTCTGCAAAGGTCAAATTCAAGTTTATTTCCGTTGTACAGTAAAATTAACATGAGCTACGTTTTACTGCCTAACAGAATATGTGTAACAATTGCTTTGCACCTGGAAACAGCTCTTCTAGTAATCACATTGTCTTTAAATGTGAATTTGCCATAGTGCACACGTTTAATCCCTTGCATCCTTGTTTCTGTAAATTACCTTTTGATAAAAAAAAGTACACATGAAAAAGGAGGGCTTAAACCGGGGAACAACCTTTACAACGCAACTTTTACAACGCACTACCTTTACAACGCATTTTTTACAACGCATAATCCATTACAACGCATGACATTACAACGCATGACACTACAACGTATTTTTAAAAACTACCTTTACAACGCATTCCATTACAACGCATACTACCATTACAACGCATACCATTACAACGCATAATATTACACTACACTATCCAACACTTACCCTACTGTTGCACCCCCTGGAGTTAGAATAGTAATTTTTACCCCTATACTATCCAACACTTATCCTACTGTTGCACCCCCTGGAGATAGAATAGTAATTTTTACCCCTATACTATCCAACACTTACCCTACTGTTGCACCCCCTGGAGCTAGAATAGTAATTTTTACCCCTATACTATCCAACACTTACCCTACTGTTGCACCCCCTGGAGTTAGAATAGTAATTTTTACCCCTATACTATCCAACACTTACCCTACTGTTGCACCCCCTGGAGTTAGAATAGTAATTTTTACCCCTATACTATCCAACACTTACCCTACTGTTGCACCCCCTGGAGTTAGTAAAGTAACTTTTACCCCTATACTATCTAATACTTACCTTAAATGCAATTTAATATTATGCGTTGTAATGGTATGCGTTGTAAAGGTAGTATGCGTTGTAATGGAAATGCGTTGTAAAGGTAGTTTTTAAAAATGCGTTGTAGTGTCATGCGTTGTAATGTCATGCGTTGTAATGGATTATGCGTTGTAAAAAATGCGTTGTAAGTGCATGCGTTGTAAAAGTGTGCGTTGTAACGACATACATCCCTTAAACCATATATGCAGATACACAGGGTATAATGTACTACCTGTTACCTTTGCTTCATCTCTTGTGAATCATGTCGCCACCCACACTCAGCAAGGTGTAGGTATATATAAATACATGTATATAGACACACATGTATATTTAAATATACATAGTTAAGGTTGTGACCATTTAATTAGTTATGGTGCTCACAATTAAATTTAGTTAATTTGCACATTTAAATAAGTAGTATTCAAAATATTTAAATTAATAATAATGAATTGTAAAATTAGTATGAAATTAAAAACACAGAGATAGCAATTACATTTAAATGTCAAATATTTTTAGTTATCAAAAATATTTTTAAAGTATTATAATTCAAATGACATTTTAACCATATTTATGTACATTTTTTGTTTCTTTTTTATTCAAGAGTAAGTGGGTTTTTAGAGTTAATAAACGGGTAGAGTGTGGGTGTGCTGTGGAGTTTTTAAGGTTTCAGGATTGGTAGTTGTTTAGGGTGGTAAGGAGTTTTTAGGGTTCATGATTTAGTAATGATTTGGGCTAGTAAGGAGTTTTTAGAGTTCTTGGTTGGGTACATGATTGGGTGCAACAAGGAGTCCTCAGGGGTCAGGGCTCGGTAAACTTTTGGGATGGTAAGGGGCTTTTAGGGTTCAATCAGTCAATCAATCAATCAGGTTTGGTAAAGTACAGCTACTCCCCCACGAGGGTCATACGGCGCTAGAGGGTGTGGGGGGCGGCTCCTTTGAGTGCTGGGGTCATCCGAAGAGCAAGATCTTGAGGTCCTTCCTGAACTGGAGCAGTGTATGGACTTGTCGGAGGTGGAGGTCGTTTCAGGCCTTCGCTGCAATGTAGGAGAAGGACTTTCCTCCCGTTTTTGTCTTGTAAATTCAGGGAATGGTGGCCAGAGAGAGGTCAGCTGATCGGAGGTGTCTCCTGGGTGCATTTAAGGAGAGGCGGTTGTTCAGATATGCTGGTCTGATGTTGTGGAGGGCCTTGTATGCATCAGTGAGGCGCTTGAAGGTTGTTCTTCTTTCAATGGGCAGCCAGTGGAGATCGCAGAGGTGTTGGGTGATGTGGTTATATGTTATATGTCATATTGTTTATAGAGCGCGCAGCTGCCCCAGCAAAGGGGAATCCCAGCGCTAATAGCAGCTAAATGGAGAACCACTGAGAAAAAAATAAAAGAACCTACAGCGAAGGGAAGAGATGTGTCTTAATAGCCTTACGGAATGCCAAGTAATTGGTCAGGCCGCGGATAGACAGAGGGAGAGAGTTCCAGAGATTGGCTGCTAGTGTGCAAAAGGAGCGCCCACCAGCCCGTACTCTCCTTACCCTAGGAAGACGTTTGCCCATGGAACGAAGTTGGCAGAAGGGAGTGTAAGGTGAGAGAAAGGTGGCCAAAATGGGAGGAGAAGAAGAGTTCAAGATTTTAAAAGCGATGCAAAGGGACTTAAACTCCACGCGTCTGGCCACCGGCAACCAATGTAGTCGGCGGATGGCACTAGAGGTAGAGCAAGTTCTCGGGAGGCCAAGAAGAGTTCTGGCTGCCGCATTCTGAACCCTCTGTTTTCTCATAGTCATCAGATTTATTGATACCCAGATAGAGCGAGCTGGCGTAATCCAATCTAGGCAGAATGGCAGCCTGAATGATAACCTGTCGGGTGGATGGATCAAAGTAACCTAACAATGGTTTGAGCCCCCGCAGAATACCAAAGCAGGTCCCTGCCACTTTCTTGGTTTGGACCTGAAAGCTGAGGGTCGAGTCCACCCAGACGCCCAAATTTTTTACCACCTGTTTGGGGGAGGGAGCACAGCCCAAGATCGTAGGCCACCAACGCTCCCTCCACAGCTCTACGTCCTGTCCAACCAGCAGGACTTCAGACTTACTCGCGTTGAGCTGCAAACAGTTGGCCGAAATCCACTCAGCAATAGCTGCAAGATCGCTCCAAAACTTGGAAGCATCCTGCATGGAATTGCCAGAGAGTGCCACTACCAGCTGTGTATCGTCGGCATACGATACTATTGTCAGCCCTCTGCTCCTAGCCACAGCAGCTAGTGGTTGAACATAAAGATTGAACAGCGTGGGGCTCAATGCTGAGCCCTGTGGCACCCCTTGTTTGATAGTATGGATCCAAGAGGTAAATGGGGGAGCTGTCACCTGGAAGGTCCTCTCAGAAAGAAAAGAGGCAAACCATTCCAGGGTGAAGCCCACATTACCTGCCTCCTCCAGCCGTTGCAGCAGAATCTGGTGGGAGACGTATCAAACGTGGCACTGAGGTCTAATAGGATCAGTGCCGAAGTACATCCATCATCCAGTGTGACCCTCAGATGTTCGGTCACTGCTAGGAGGGCACACTCCGTGCTGTGGCCCGGACGAAAGCCATTCTGAGAGGGGTTTAAGATATTGCTGTCTTCCAAGAAGCCTGTCAGAATGGAATTAACATGTGTCTCAACAATCTTGGATACCCATGGCAGGAGAGATATGGGGTGGAAATTCGAAAGTTTGGCTGTATCCAGGGAAGGTTTTTTTAACAAGGGTATCACCCTTGCTTGCTTCAAGGTCCTGGGGACCACTGCCATTGTCAAGGACATATTAATCACCTGGCCCAATGGAGAGAGGAGCACGAGTAAAGAATTCGTAAATTGCTCCGGCTTGAGGGGATCAGCAGGACAGCCTGATTTCACCTTGCTGCATAACAAACGCAGCTCATCCTGGGAGATTGATGGGAGGGCCGCGAGAGTGTGGGTGGTGCAGGGACTAAGAACAGAGCCCGAAGATGGAGCAGCTAGAGAGAAGGAGTTATAAATGTTCTCCACCTTCTTCACAAAGAAGGTGGCGAGAGCCTCACATTGCTCATCTGATGTCAAACGAGGCGCTGGGGGTGACCCCGCCCGTTTAGGATCTTTAAGTATTCCAAAAATACTTTTAGTGGGATTCTTACTGCCCCTGATGTCAGCTGCAAAATGAGCTGCCCGCTCTGACTGGATGGCCCTGTGGTAGTTCTTAATAGCTGCTTGATAGCTTCTCCACACCCGCTCCAACCTTTTGCAAACTTTACGCATACTGGCAAGCTTGTCACTGTACCACGGACTAGACTTGGTATTGCAACACTTGGACCACTCAGCAGGTATAAGCACGTCCAGTGGCTGGAGGATCCAGTCTGACAGTGCTTTATCTGCAGCATCCGGGTCATTTGGTATGTTGAGGGTGTTTGTAGACAGGAGGGCATGAAATTGTTCGGTCTTTAATTTATGCCATGGGCTCCTGACAGAGGAGTGCTGAACCTCCCTCCGAATGGGCTCTACCCCACTGAGAATCATAGATATTAGGTAATGGTCAGACCAGCACACTGGGGCAGGGGAGTTGACTGTAAGGGGGGGAAGATTCGGAAAAACTGGGTCCAACAAATGGCCAGCAGAGTGAGTGGGGCCTTGAACCAGTTGACTCATCTGACATGCCTCAAAGTCAACCAAGAAACTACCTTTCCATGTCCAGAGGGTTGTCTAAATGCAGGTTCAGATCCCCAATGATAGTAAAATTGGCTGCTCTCATAACCAATGAACTGACTGTCTCTGTGAGTGCTGTCCTGAACTCTTTAGAAGGTCCTGGGGGCCGGTAGATCAAAAGCCCTGACAAGGTGAAGCCAGCATTAAAGGTAATCCCAAAATGTCCGCACTCACAGCCAACCAGAACCATTTTGGCAAAGGTGCAGGTATAGCAGGATTTGTGAACAACTGTAATGCCACCCCCCTAAGGTGTTAAGAGTCATGATACTAAGGCCCTGGGAAAGTGCCAGACCGGGCTAACCCACCATATCGGCTGACAGCCAAGTTTCCGTTAAAAAAAGAACATCAGGAAATTCATCGTGCAGGAACTCATGAACATCAAGAAAATGTTTCGCTAGAGAGCGACAGTTTAGACTGAGAATTTTGATACTTTGCCCAGGTGGGAAGGCATAATAGAAGGCAAGTAAGTGGCCCAAGAATTGAAGCCACAGTGTTTACAACAAAAAGGGCCCTCCGGCAGCTTGCCTATAGGATGTCCACAAGGTTTCACTTCCTCCGTAATAGCCAGCAGGTCGCCAGTGGAATAGATGGACTTATCTCTGACGAAACCAACAGCATGTCTGGTATCTGGCAGCGCCCAGGCGCAGGCGGGCTTGCCTTAGGCGCACCTTTGGCACGCCAGCGGCGCTTCACCCCCGGCCCCACCATACTAAATAGGTGAGCACTGATTGTGATGGGGATGTCTAGTATCAGTCTGGCTTCGACGTTCTGGACCGTCTGGAGCTTGCGAAGTAATTCAGGGATAGGCAGTTCTTTGTGATGTAAGGAGTTTTTTGGGTTGAGGGTTGGGTAGTTTTTTGGCTGCTAAGGTGTTTTTAGGATACAGGGATTGCTAGTTTTTTGCACTGGTATGTAGTTAAAATACTGGGAAACGACATGGTTAAAAACACTATTTTCGGAATCCAAGTTATACATGAAATCCCCCAACAGGATTAATGTGATGTAATGCACATGCAGTATTTCCACTACATGTACCATAAGAATGCATTAATATTTTTAATGGTGGCCAACTTGAAGCATAGCGATAGCATTGAATTTCTATTGATGTACTTGACATTTCTGTGATTTGACACCTGATTATACCATTTCTTTTGACTTTGTCTACTTATGTGTATATATTTCTTTTATGGTACATAGACATGTTATTGGTTTAGGAAAAGTTTCTTGTCAAAATGAGTTAGAAATAAATGAGGATTAGTTTCATATCCTTGGAATGCCAGCTTTTTCTTCCTTTGGGAATATATATATATGTGTGTGTGAGTGTGACAAGAAAAACTACATACCTTCAAAGCTGCAAAGTGAAGGTACCCCTGATGTAGAAAATTGTGATGTAAAGGTACACCTGATGTACTGACCTTGATGTAATGACTCCCGGGGCAGTAGACCTCAAAATAACAACTGATAATCAGATGGTACAGTCAATATGTTAGATACAGGCTCAAAAAGTCGAATTCGTTCACTTGCCTAAAAGTTAGCATATCATTTTAAAAGAACAGTCTGAATCCTGTTGGGATCCGGGGCCCAAAGTGATTTTGCCTTTCTGATGAGGTCTTCAATACAAGATATTGACTATTTTATTTGTCATATTTTCTGGTTTTCATTGTTTGTGTTAAATGTTTCTGTGCAATAGATTAATGCACTCTTCCCAAACCAGTGGTCAGATGTGCTTTGAATCTTCTTGTGGAAGGTGGCAGTTTCAGAATTGATTTCTTTTCTTTTTGTAGCTTTCCACATCAAAGTCCACTGACATTCAAAATGCTGCTTTTTTCCTATGCGATGATAAATTCAAAACATATTAACAAACTTGCATCCATGTAGAAAAGTCAATATATGCCAATAGTTCACACTAGACCGCACTTTGGATCATATGGGCATTCCGACATAGGGCCCGATTACGAGTTTCGGGGGTGTGGGGGCGGTCGGTACTCCACCACGGCATCCCCGCACTGCTGAGACTCGTTGCCGCGTGCCAGTCAGATTACAACTTGTTTGTAGTTTGGCGAGCAGCGTGGTGTTCCCACGGTGCTTTTGAAAAAGGCACACAATGGGAACGCCTCACAAGGTTCCTGCATAGCATGGAGTAAAAAGACCGTGCCTTGCAGGAACTCTCGTGCATGCACACATGGGGGGCACATGTTAATCCCCCTGTTTGCATACACTAGCGGAGGAGGCACAGTGGCCTCTCTGGCACTTAACTATGAGTCAGGGATGGTGAAACATTAATTGGACAGTTAGAGAAAGGTTAGCATTTCAAATCGCTTGCTGTTGTATTTGCTATCTAAAGTAATTAAGTATGCCTTCCATAGAATGAGGTAGTCCTTTCCATTCCTGACCTGCCCTTTGCAGCTTATTTTAAGTCCTAAAATAACATGGCTCTTAGTCAGCCGACTCGTCATTTCGCAAGCTGTGGAAATTAGCGCGACCAGACTCTCCTTTCCCCTGCTTCTCTTAAATTTAGAGGGCTACCTCTCAAAGACCTTGAAAGCTGCACTTACTTCTGATTCTTGCCTCTACCATGTCTCTTGGAGACAGCAAATACTTGATTCTAGAACTATAATCAGGGGATCTTCATTCTGGGAAATATTGGCAATACTGTTCCAATAAATATGTTTACATGCCCCTCCCTTACACAGAATATGCTCAGAGGATAGGGATCTCATGTTTGCTCTTTCTGCCTGGCTGACTTTAGCACCAAAAACATGAGAGGCTCAAGACTCAAGTAAACTAACCTGGATGTTCATTTTATCAGAATGCCAGCCATCATTGTGTTAGTGAATTAAATATGCCTAATAAAGGCCCTGCATCCTCCCAGGTCAGTAAAGTAGGATCATTAATCCTATTTAGGCAATTTATCCCTTTGGAAATAAAATCAGAAGAAGACTAGGTTCAAATAACAGCATATCATCATCTATTGTGCTCTTAACTGTGTTGAGGTTATTAGTTCATAGGTTTGAGGGATTGTTTCAAAACATTTGGTTTAATATACTGCCAATATGTTAGTGGTGCCCAAATTAAAATGTATTAATACAACATGATCAATATCAGTGGAATCCAAGATCACATTGGTTGTTGGGTCCATGCTGATCTCCGTGACAGATAGTAATCACTATAGTTGATTGCAAGATCTTTTCCAAACCTTCTGTTGAAGAGGGCAAAGAGTTTTATTTACATTGGTACAGTACTGAAAAAGAGTAGCACACCCAGATAAACTGGTTGCGCCAACATTTGCATCATTTGACTTCCTGTTTTTGGCTTTTCATCTGGACCCCTTCAATTTCTTGTTGCAGGGCGGCATTCTAAAATAGTTTACAACACACAAAAGACTCACAGTAAGCAAGTGGTTAGTGACCACCAGCTCCTGATCACCATTTATACACTCACTTATTCACCCATATAGAAACTCCCACAGCCACTTACCTTAGTATATATGTTTAACACTCAGTAACTTTCAGAAAACACTCACAATCACTTGATGATCTCATCAGTGTTGTAATTAGTGATGTCATCAGGGATGTAATTTGAGATGTCATCAGTGATGTAAGTGACCATTTCATGGGATATGTAACATGTGAGGTCATAAACAGTGCATTTAGGCGCCGTAAGTTATAGTTAGCTCAGCTAACTATAACAGCTGAATTTCTCTGGTTTTGTATGAGTCAAATGTCAGCCTAACTGTAACATCCCTGTAACCTTCGTTTTTTTAGTGAATTTGATAGGTTTTTCTGGTCCTGGTTAGATCATGAAATGTAAGCGACAGCAAGCATTTTGTTGTCATTAATAAACTTGTTCATTATGCATAGGTGGTAAAGATAACTATCTAAGTACAGTGAAAGCATATGAAGTGAGGAAAAAGAAAGAACACATTTTATTAGGACACTGCACATTTCACAAAAAGTCAAGCCCTAGAGTTCGATTATAATGTTAAATCACTATTTTATAGAAAACATTTATTTTCTCAAAGGGACAGTTTTGAATAAATGAGAAGTACAGCCCAGCAAGTGGAGAACGACAGAAATGAAAGCTTTCTGCAGAAAATAAACAACATTTTCACGTTTGCATGTTGAAGTAAAAGCACATTTTCTAACATTTAACACATTTTGCATTTTCATGTTAATATTCAGCACTTTCTAAATTATTATTATACGATCAAATTTGTGTACAAATGTTCAGCTTTGTCACAGCTGAGCTCTCCATTCTTGTGATTTTACTTTAAATACTGAATCTTCCTCTTGGGTTTTAATTGCAACACCATCCAAAGTGCAGTAAATCACAAAATTCATCTCGCAAAGCAAGTCTCTGGTAAACAAATTTACAGAACTTGAATCACACAATTTGAATTGGTGACTGTTCTCCATTGACCCAATTTCAACTGGGATGTCTGCTGTAACCTCATTATTTTAATCTGTTTATTGCTGATTCCAACAACTTAAGACTTCTTTTGCAGAGAGGGGTAGGCTCCGAACCTCCATGGAATGAACAGTAGAGCTGGTAGCACCATTATCGATTCGAAATTATATCGGGTGGCCTTTCACCTAAACATCTATGTATGGGCCACTCTGATCTACCTGTAGGACGGCTACAATCATACAATCTTCCTCCCCCACCCAGGCACCACAATTGTGAATTTATCGCATCTGGTGAAATCTGGGGAAAATTATTGATCAGAAACAAGGGGTTCTGCTGGTACCCTGGGTTGTATGGCATCTTGTTTCTCATGTTTTGTTGTAACTCTGCGCTATAGGCATGATCATATTTAACTGCCCCAGATTTTGCACATTCTGCATAGTGGTCTGTAGGGCTGTGGTAACAAACAGCTTTTTCATTTGATTTGGATTCCGTTGCATCTGGGGAACAAAATAATTTCAAACTCGACCTGGATTCTGTCTACAATTGGGCTTCCAGTGCTTAATTTTGACGTAGATGTGGCAAGCAGTGCTCTTCTTCATTAAGGTGGCATTCACATTAATTCCACAACTGATCACAATCCCTCTACCTCGACCCTTAGCCTGCATTTGCACCATCTCATTCCTTGTTTCCACTCCGTGCATTCCTTGTGCATTCCTTGTGCCCTATTCATACTAGAAGTTGCAGGCTGCACAACATCTGTATCAGAATTCATCATCCAATTTCTGTAGTTTCTCTCAATCTGCTTTGTCTGCTTAATCATTAACTTCTCTTTGACCATTTTGTGCTTTGCTCAAAACAGTCACTACAGTATTAAGCATACACTAATATCTCGTCAATACTCTTAGTCTACCAGCACATTGAATTCTGCTGAATATGAAAACTAAGCTCCAGACACTGATATGAATCCACTAATACTTCCTCTTTAGTCTACTCAACTCCACTGTACTTATGTAGATCTGCATAAGCCTCTCATAATAAGCATGCACTGACTCTTTTGGCTCTTGTTCATTTCCTTCTCTGGTACCTTCTTTTTTAAATGCTCCATCAATGCCCTGTATTTTCCCATATCCAAATCAGCTGGAGCATTATTAGGCAAAACCCTTATAGGTTCTTATGTCAGCTAAACGACAGTCACTGTCCGTTGTCTAAGAACAACAAATAATTCAAACAGCGTATTCAAATCTATACAAAGCGTCTTCGAAATTGTGACCAATATATGAACCTCTTTATACCATTTTTCAGAGTTCTTTCTCAGTTTTAGGAAATATGTTGCAAAGACATAGAGATCACCTCTGTACCAAGGAATATGCATATAACTACCCCATGCATTTCTCATAAAGGGAATTCTGCCACTGACTCTGGTTCAGGATCACTCATGACCATGCTTTCTTTTCTGTGTCAATATTCTTCTTTTTAGAGCTAGCCTTTTTCTTCCACTGGTCCCTGTCTTTTCTCAAATCTCTTCAATCTTTCATGTGCTCATCTAAGTCTCCAATATGAGCTCACACAGTCATTAAACCCATGTCCAGTATTTCTGCATCACTCAATTTCATTTTGTAATTTTTCCGCAAGCTCTCTATTCTACTTATATTCATAATCCCAATCTTCAAGCTTATCATGTGCCTCATTTTCACACCTTGCTGCTTCTTCTCCTAGCCCCATCTCCTAGCAGGAATGTAAAAAACCTTGAAATCAAGGTACATTTTGAACTTAATATGAAAGCACAAGTTCTGTCTACAACCAGCACTTGTTTCCATATGCTACGATTACTGAAGAAGGCTTTGCCATTCCTCCCCCTGGAGGCCAGAAAGACCCTGGTTCAGGCTGTTGTTGTGATCCGGCTGAACTGTGGAAATGCTCTGCTGGCTGCTGTCATGTTGTCATTATTGTCAGAACTGCAGGTCGTACAAAGCACTGCAGCGCGATTGAGTTGCAACCGACCGCCCGGTAAAGCCTCTCTTAAAATCACTACATTGGCTAACGGTAAAGAAAAGAGTAGTTTTCAAATTGTGCTGTCTAACCTATAAAGTTTTGCACCGTAAAGGTCCCATATACCTTAGCCAGAGACTGGAACAATATCTCCCCACTAGGATTTGGAGTTCCAGTGAGAAGGAGCTATTGGTGGTCCCTCGGAGTTGACATTTTAGATGAAGTAGCAGAGCCTTTTCTCACCTGGCACCCTCCCTTTGGAACAAATTACCTCTCACAGTTCAAACCTACCCGGATTACAGTCAATTCAGGAAAGCTTTAAAAACAGCGCTGTTTTAGGGTCTGTTCCAGTATCTTGTACTAACTGTGGTGCCAAGATACCCGGGGTGGGATAATTTGAGTGTGCTATCAAATTAAATCATTCATTCTTTGATCAAGTATCTCAAGTCGTCTCAATTATTTATCAGTATTCTACCTAAACCAATTGTTTCCTGCAAAATATCTCCAGATTCAATTTTAAGATTAGAAATGTTAACTTCTCTCTTTTCAGGAGGTGTAGGAGATACCACTTCTACAGCAGAAACCACTGAATCCACAGCAGTCGCAATCTCACTAGGACCAGGTAAAACTGGCAGTGTACTCCCCGGTGGAGCAGTTGCAGTTGCAGTGGTACGTGCACTTGGGTCTGCAATAATTGCTTTTCCTTGCATACTTGGCTCACCATTTGCACCCATATCAGGTACTGGCAGTTCCTGTGCCTGTGCACCATCTATATAAGAAGGAGATTTAAGGAGGAGGTCTAGAATACATCAGGTCATTCAAGAAATTATCCTCCTACTCTGAATCAAATTCCTTATTTCTGTTTCGTTTGTCACTTTCAAAGCCATAATCTTTCTTTTTGCCTGACTCATTAACTATTGCAGGGAAGATTCTTACTCTTACTACCATTCCCTCTGTGCATGCTCTTTTCTGAATGCGCCACTTGGATTCCATCCCTTGGCTCATAGAGCTGTTAAACTGACTCTTCTTTTTCATTCTTGCTTTTGCCATGGCCATTCATTCCAATGTATTCAAGGCTTCAAGTTGCGTAGGTTTAGGCTGCAGCTTTCAAAATCAAGCTTTCAAACATTAAAGGTACCCATTAGAGGAAATGATATGCCTTGGTCACCAGAGGTATACTCATGCCAGTCTTCCAACCAAACACATGAATATAGACCGACCTCTGTCAAGATTTTGAATGCAGGAGAACCTTCAGAAGGAAGCATCTCTCCCTCCATCACAGGTACACTAGGAGCTTGAGGCGTTTTCGGTGCAGCACCCATTATTTTCGCTCATAATAATACAAAAACCTCACAAAATATACAGATGAGCAACAGCCAAGGCCAGTGGAGCTATGGCAAAGGGTCAATGAATCACAGCGTGGCTACCGCAGCAACCAACCAATGACAGTTCGACTCAGTGAGGATGTCTCACCAGTCCTAGCGTAACTTTCAGCGTCAGTAAGCCAAGTGCAGCACAACTGCTTCATGAATAGGGAAATCAATGCAATGCCTTTCGCCACCAAACAAACACAAAATCTTGTCTGCTCAACCTAGACAGGAGAAAATCAGAAAGTTAAATGGAAGAATTTCACAATCAATAGAAACAATACCAGTTCTTTTACAGCACTTGTCATTCACAAATTCACATTAAATCTGACTGCCGTTCTGCATAATCCACTGCGGATTAGCGTGCTTACTCTTGCGCACTGGAGAGGAAATAACACCAACCTAGATTAAACCCATAAAACCTGAAAGAAAACTGTTAATTCAGAAAGATCCCTATCCAGTGTGAATGTTGTGACCGGCAAATCACACTACCACTTTGCAGACAAATAGAACAATATCTTGAGATTTTAGATTATGACTAATCTGATTACCTCACCCACCAACTAACAAAACCAAAATATTTTGCGATGCAATTCACAACTATAACAGATACATCAAAATTACAGTAATAATACCACCAACTGATTCAGCAATCAGCAGCGCAAAACCAAAAAATTCTCACACAGTATAACAATTAATGACTCAATTACAAACACCAATACATTTAATTTTTAAATCTGTAAATAGCAATATCACTATATCTTTAAGCATAATGATTTGCAATAAAGATATACACCATCTAAATAACATTCATTGCAATCAGCAGACATACTGATACTCATACCTACCCTTACATGCATTCCTTCCTCATCCCTCTCATGTTCACTGTGTTGTAGAAGTGCAAAATATTTATTAATTCATTGTTTTAAGATCACAAAGTTAAACAGGATGTTTAAATGTACTGATACAACAAAGATCTATATATATGTGTGGTCAAAAGACACAATTCTGAAAAGCTACGAAATCAACTACAAATCCAACAATGCATCACTAGCACACTAAACACTATCAATCCCAAAAATGATTCCACCCTTGTAATACTCACAATCCTCTTGCTTTAGAACAGTACTGGAATTTCAGGACTCAGTTATTAATCTAAATGTGGACTTCAGGAATGCAAACAACAATCCAGTCTAGGGATAGGGACAAAAATAGTCTCCGAAAGCATCCCTTCTCTCTTGAACCATTCTCTGCTAATAAAAAACTGTGGGCACTGTGTGCTTCTACAAAATCTGTGTCTCAGTGGCTCGTCCAGAAGTTGGGCGGATCAGGGAACGATGTTAACCTAGAATCACAAGCTAATGTTTCAAAATACAATCAATTAAGAAAAAGAATAACTCAAAAAGTGAGTTCTATAGTGAAATTTACAAAAACCATGAAGGTTTGTTGCAACATTTGAATGTACACTACAGAAATAGTAATGTGCAGATTCAGCATTACTCTCATTGAAATTCATAAACGTTACTGCCATAAAGTAATTGGAACAATGCAGAAAAATAGGCAAAATTCAATCTAGACTCAGGGCCTGATTTTGATATTGGCAGTCGGGACATCCTCGGCTGCAGCTACAAAGTAAATATTTCATCACTCTGACTGAGGTCCCGACAGCCAAATCTAGAGATGTCCACCCGCCAATCAGACATTTCTAGCATTCACAGGAACTGCCATCAAGGTTGTTCTTGTGAATGCATTGCAACTTTGACGTATGGTTCTGTCAAACATGACAGAGCCATCCGGCAAAGGTGCTTTTTTTTTTCAAAAAGAAAATTACAAAGTGGGATTTTTATTTTTGCAAATACAAAAAAAATCCCCACCTTGCCATGGGAGCTATCTATCATGGCCATAGGGGCATTATACCGTTTTCATTGCCCTTTACCGCAAAGGTTTTCCTGGCAGTGACAGGCAGCAAAAACTATGTTCACCCATCTAAATTAAGGTGGCGGATATACAGGTCAATCTCCGATGGCCTTTAGTCCACTGAGCCATCGGAGGGGTGTAGCCATGGCGGAAATGGAGTAGTCTCCACCGTGGTTACACCAAAGGTCTAATTTTCTAGGTAAACGTACCATTATATTGTCAGTAAGCATACTCTGTCTCCATTGCAATGGATTATGTTTACCGTCAATATATAAATCAGGCCCTAAATCTCCAATGTGCAAAAAAATCAGTAAGAAATCAGACAGCATCCCTAGTAGAAGGTAAACGGTCTCAAAAGGATCCTGTCTCACCACCAAATTCAAGGGTTTAGATATCCACTTTCTCCATAAGATGCCACTAGAACCGCAAAATAATCATGGTGTGAGCAAAGAATTACATATTCAACAAATAACATTATAGAATTATGAATCTTCATATAAAACTATCACTTTAGCACTAATCCACAACATGGTTTCGTCCCTTCTGACGTTATGTCACCCAGAGGTGTCAGAACATACCAAAAATAACAGTAAAACATTGTGAATGAATGCAATACCACGTGCAAGCAGAAGATCCTTGTGAATTGTTATTAAAGCTAGAGTCCCACTTTGAGAACAGGTTCATTTCAGAAATAAATAAATCCACATATTGCTGCACGTAGTGTCAGGCAGAAATAAAAACAGAGAATAACATACTGACCATTTTGGACAAGATAATGTTGAGGCATAACTGAGGCCTAGTTACCCTAAGCCGGGTAAACAGCTAGTCCATATGTTTCCAGTATGCAACAGACTGAAAATCAGATATGTGTCCTTCTCCATGTATTACTGTGAGAACATCTTCTGAATCAACTATATAACCGACACAAGGGCCGGATATTCCAAAGGTCAGCCTGCTATAATGGCAGCGATAACATTGTTACTGAAAGGGCATGTTCTTTAATGCAACATCCAAGACAGGGCTCTGAACAGGAGGCGGCCATCCCGGAGAATTAGAAATGGCTTGCGTCTGAGACCAGGGGTGCAATGCCCATTGGGCTCAAAGGGCTTCAGCCCCACCCCCCCCCCCTCGTGTGTGGCAGCCCGGGCTGAGACAGCATCCCGGGCACACACACAGCCGCACCGAGTACTTCACAGGTCTTTATCTGCTTGTTAATGAGGCTTTGTTGTGTTTTCACCCCTTCTTAGAGCCCCTGCATCTCCACTCTGCCTATGGCTGGAAGAATTACCCCCCCCCCCCCCCCCGGAAATCTTTTCTTAGCCACCCCCCGAAATTTGGCTCTAGTTTCGTCTCTGTCTGAGACCACCGTGAATGCCAAGCTAGGGGTTTTCTTTCCCTTGATATTCAGGCTTAAGGTACTAAAGGAAGACAGATTGAAATTCTAATTCTCCCTGTTCCACAGCATAATTATTCCTTCCTCCGAGAATACAACGTGGCTCTATGACGTATTGTTTTCATAAAGCCTTCACCCTTTTCACAAAGGGTCCTCTTCATTTGGTCCTCCATTGATTTTAGCAACAGCGATGTCAAATTTAGCACTCTAGCGGATATCTTGTAATCTCGAAACCCAGACGCATCTGAAAGCTTATCTGTTGGTTGCAGGCGTGAAACTGAGAGTGGCTTCTTGTTTAAAAAAAAAAAACTACTTTCACAGGAAAGACTTTGGATTCGTGACATAGCCAATAAGAGTCAGTGAGGCAAAGAGAAGAGAGGAGAATGTGTTGCTTTCTTGGTGGGGTTCTGAGGCAGTCAGAGGTCACGTTTAGCTTCTGGTGAGTACTGTCTGTACGAGCATGTCCCTAGGGCCAATGCTACTCCCTACTGTAGGTTTCACTCTCCAAGGGAAGGTAGTCCGGTCGAGCATTTCAAATGATTGATAATATGTTGGAACTCAGATGCAGGAGCGGCTCGTGCATGTAAGAGTGGTGGGCGGGAGCCAACAGACGATGACGAGGGAAAATACAAGTGCAAGGTAAGTGTTCTTCTTTTTTTAAATTGTATTTTCCCATGTTGTCATCTGTCGACTACCCCCACACCAGGCGGGCAACTAGAGCCAAATTTCGGGGGGGGGGGTGAAAAAGATTTCGGGGGGGGCTAAGTCTTCCAGCCATAGGCAGAGTGGCTGTAAGAAGGGGTGAAAACACAACAAAAGCCTCATTAACGAGTAAATGGTCTTTTAAAGACATGTGAAGTACTCGGCTGCAATTAGACGGACGCCAGCCCGCGAGGCTGTCTCAGCCGGGCTGACACACATGACGGGGGGGGGGGGGGGGGCTGAAGCCCGGTGAGCCCAATGGGTGTTGCGCGCCTGCCCCACACCGCCCCACTGCTCTTATCTGCACGGGCCGCTCCTGCTCAGATTCAATTTGACACATTCGTCACACTAACCAAACTCGCAACAAACTGTAAGTGCAGTCTGAATTAATATTTTTTAAAAGAATAGCTGCTTATCCCCGTGTAGGCAAAGTGTAGTTACAAAAATATACCAAATCAGTTTTGGTCAGTCCTTTGTTCTTTAGTAGAACTCTGGCTTGATACAACGAAAATGTGGATTCCCCAAACCATTGTAGAGGGGAAAGATGAAACAGCCTGTAGGGGGAAAGCTACTGGCAGGTTTTCATGTGAAAAAAAAGCACCCTGAATAAGGATTTCTGTCTTGGGCTGCAACCTTTGTGTCTTTAAAGAGAACACCATTAACTCTTCACATTGACTCCCAAACTTGTAACACACAACAAAGGCATAAAACTCACATGTCAGATGCCCCAGCTCAGCTCACAACACAAGCCCATAAAAACGAGTTTCAATTACAATAATAAGTGACTGAACAAGGGGGTCTGTATAAAAAAGCCCTGACCCCTGTAACAAAGATTTAGCCACTACCACACCTCAGTCTCCCTAAATACTGCTGAGGAGCTAGTAGTCACCTTCCAATGATGTTGGGGTACACGTGTGTAGTGTCTTGAGAGTTATGTGACGGAACCCTTTTGGCTCCCAACGGATTCGGTAGAGCTGTGACATGGGTGTCAGAGCGGAATGCAATGAAAGCTTGTTTTAGAATGTTGAGTTCGCAGTTGCACACAGGCAAGTAAATAATGTAGTATTAAGCTCTGTGTTTGGTATAGTCATTGGTGGGTACCTAGACTGGGAAGGATGCTACAACTGGTGGCGCGATAGTGGATAAGTAACCTGAAGAACAACCGTGCTCTCCATTAGAGTTTGCCGTGGTCCAAGCAAGCTGCTCGTTTGTGCCACATATGTGGCTGACTAAGTACGGAATCGACCCTTCATGCATGTGGAGTCAAATCACAGCTCCAGCTGCTGTAAAGCAGGTGAAGACAACACAAGTGTTGCAAAGAATCTGCACATCGAGTGTCAAGAACCTGTTGGTGAGGCCATACATAAAGGGACCGCGCTGCCACACAAAATAAAGTTGTACATTATGCGGAGTGTTAACGCTGAAGGCCAATTCAACCTTGTTTACGAAGAGCAGTCACTGATAATCATAACTTGCAAAATAAAAATGAGAACAGAAGCGCTACAAGGCGGAGATCACACTTTACTGAATACACTAAAGAGAGTCATCGTACCACAGAACTCAGGTAAGTTGGCTCAAGGAGAAGGGTTCCGGCATGTGCTTACAAAGCCATTCCTACCCGAACTGATTCATTCACAAAACTGCCAAGTGGGACTCAGAACAACTCTAAAGGTCTTCAAAGAATAAAGAGCCGAGAGCGACTTTCGGAACAGTGAAATCTTTCTGATGGCAGCGAAGAAAGTCAAGTTTCCAGCTATCATTAAAGATGATTCAGAGGCCAGCATATCACAAGGTCTCATGGATGAGTTGCCTAAACCAAGTCAACTGTGTCAGTAAGTTCCACATTGGTCTACAATGCTGCTGCTTTCCTAAAACCACCACCACCTTTCGATACCGCCAAGAAGAGAATTTATTGGCGATAGAGGGAATGCATAGATAAAGACATTTGATTACTTCATTGATGCACTTGAAGAGACTGATAGCAAAAAGATTATAAGTATCTCAGAAACCTTGCTGGTGATGGGGTGAAAGAAGTCAGAAAGAAAATGCTGTGAACAGATGAAGAAATCACATATTGTTTGATTAAAGAAACGCTGAATCTCAAGTTCAATCCAGTACCAAACGTTGATTACAAAAGATACATTTTCAGTCAAAATTGCCTAAACGTTTGTGAAACCATTGATGAATTTGTGGAGAGACTCGATACACTCATCAAACACTGTAAGTTCAAGGAATTAAATGATGAAGAAGCTATGCATCGTAGAGTTAGTGATGAATGCTTGTCAGATTCATTCAGACAACGAATGCTGAGATACACTCTTAGTCTGGAGCGAGTGGTGATGGCTTCCAGAGCTGAGGAGTATATTGAAAGACAATCTGCTGACATGGAGGCTAGAGGGTGCACAGAGTGAGTCAGTCATGAGTATAAAAAGTAATCCGAAGCAAAAGACTGAAGGACACATAGTGATGTCTATATGTAAAGAGAAGGTATGTTTTAGATGTGGATTTTCATTTCCACACAAAGGTAAATGTCCCGCCATTGGAAATATATATGAAATCTGTGGGAAACATAATCATTTTCTGACAATTTGTAAAGCAAAGCAAAAAGCAAGTGCGCTTACGGTGCAAATACAAAATGGCCACCAGAACATTCCAGAAGCAATGTTCGACGCACACCCATAACGTCAAGTGGTGACATTAATTGAGGCAAATTGACACTGAATGAAGTTGACCGTCATCTAAATCATCGTCAAACAGTTCTTCTGCCTCAATATCAAGGGAAAGTGAGAAAGATGGTTGTGCCATGGCGATGTTTACCTTAGAGAAACATGCACACGTCGGATTGGCTGCATGTGAGTAAAAATGTCAGTCAAAGGAAAGTCTTATCATTCAAATCAAGAATCCCTTGGCAACCAATTGGTCTTGAGAGAATATACACCATAAATCTATAATGCTAACAATAGACTCAATGTACCACTTATAATTATAAAAAAATAATTTTATTAGTACAAAACTGTTATTACAATAGCTGGAGAGCTCATGAATTCATAAAGTTCTAATAAATAGACCATAAGTGTACATATAATAGCATAACAACACAAAACAATTTCAAACCTTAAGTATATGTAGTGTGAGGTCTAGATAATCACACAAAACAATATGACATCACAATGAATACAAACAAATCATAGATTGTCAAGACAAAATAAAACAGTATGGGAGCTTATAATGTCATGAAATAGTGGTTCTTCAAAATTTCGACACGCGTTTCGTCGATCATGGCGCCTACTTCAGGAAACCACATTGAAAAATACTGTCTGAAAATGAAAGGTACATTGAGTCTCGAAAAAAGACAATTCCTAAAAATTGTTTCAAGTGCCTCTAACACCACCAGTGAAACCAGGTGATACATGCATCAAGATACCAAAATGTGCACAAGAGGGAAAGATGGTGCTTAACTGAGCTGAAAATAAGATAAAAGTGAAAAATTATAACAAAAAACACCAGGAATAAACCCTACATGTAGTATGGTAGAAAAGTCAACATGCCAAATTCAAACATTATCCGAAAATTACATTGAAAATAATCGGTTGCTCAATACCTTTCATCATTGACAGTGGCGCACTTCCCAGGGGACAGTTCCTACTGTGTAGACAGCTCCTAACAGACTGCCGCAAGCAGTGGCGCGCGATTAACACGGAACCCCCCACGCATCCGGTCATCCATGCGATCCTGCAGATGGGGCCAGGGCGCCACTTAGTCACCTGGATTTATAAAGCCATACGGACTCTAAAACAACCCACACTTGCACCCCTCAGAGAACACTGGGAAACCGACTTTCGTAGACCACTACATGACAGGGAATGGACTAGGGCCCTTGAGCATATCAAGAAGGTCTCTCGCAATTACCGCTTTAAGAATATACAATTGCATATCCTGCATAGGGCATACCTCACTCCCGAAAAATTACAGAAGTATTTCCCTGACAGTTCGTTTGCTTGCCCCAGGTGCCTGGAGCCCACTGCCTCTTTCGTACACATGTTCTGGGATTGTTCGACGCTTTACAGTTACTGGCACGCGATCCACACTGCCCTTCGCACGGCCACGGGCTACAGGACCTATATACATGGGAGGCTAGCGCCCAGGGCATCCACAAGCGACACAAGCACATGAAAGTAGAGAGGCGGTTTACTTCCTTGGTGCTCCTTCTGGCCAAACGGTGCATCACCATGCACTGGAAGACACCGGAGGGGCCTCCCTTAGCGGCATGTGTGGGCGCAGTCAAAAAGTGGGGTAAGGCAGAGGAAGAGATACTCCGAGCGGAGGAAGCCCAGGGACTCCGCAAACACCAGATTTCCCTGCCCTGGGCCAGGGCTACTGCATTCTTTCGCGCAGGAAACGATAATGGTGGCAGGACCGCAAACGATTGGGTCCCCCGGGGCCCCCATGGCCCATGAGTCCACCCAGGGAGATGTAGAGGGGGTCCAGACGCCCGGCGGGTCGTAATTGCAGACCGCGACTGTTCCTTCATCACGCCCTCACACGGGCAGTGATCGCGCTCCCGCCTCCCTCTTCCCCCTCGCACCCACGTAACCCCAACAACATACCTTGCAATGGTATAGCTCTCAGGCGCAAGATTAGTAGTGCTCATCCTCTGTGACACAGTGCACCCCCAGTTTATACATCCCCAGTTTGTTTATGGTTAACATATGGCTGCAATCCCATAGCCCCTATGATAAAATACAAGGGGGAATAGACACACCCCACAGCCCCAGCAAGGCGCTGCGACCACCACGCAGGCTGGTTGGGTATACTTCGTCACAGGCCTCGGGGGATGCTATCAGCTCATAGACTGAGTGGGGGCCTACATACCCTAGGCTTACACGCTCAGAAGTCCACATAAGGTGCGATTGAGCGCCCTTGCTTGTATGTCTATATCAATCGCAGTACCGGATGTGTAGTTGTATGTACTATTATATAAATGCCAATAAAAAAAGTAAAAAAAAAAAAAAATCATTGACAGTGGCGCATCGATAAACATAATGCCTGAAAAGAAATACAAGGCATTATCTCCATTGCCCCGCCTTACGCCATTGAAAACCAAAGTGCACGCATGGGCTACATCAACGCCCATAAAGGTCAAGGTTAATTTGTAGCGACAATGAAACACAAGAAAACGAAGATACAATCATCCATCCATGTGCTCCAAGGTACAGCATCAAGTGCTAGTCTGCCCAGCTTCAGCACAGCAGCTGATGTGAGACTGATTTCCGTGAACTACACCATAAATGCTCATCATGAAATAGTAAGTCTGTTCCCTTCGTTGTTTCATGGTGTGGGAAAGCTGAAGACTATGAAAGTAAAGTTGCACATTTATGAGGACGTCCCTGCTGTTGCTCAGAGACATCGGCAAATTGCTTTTCATTTACAAGATGCTGTTGAAAAAGAACTTAAATCGTTACTTAAGCATGACATTATTGAGCATTCAACTGGTCTGACGCCATGGGTTTCTCCCATAATGGTAGTGCCCAAAAAGGATAGTGAAGGAGCTGTACCCATATGCATTGACATGCATTTAGCAAGCAAAGCAATTAAACAAGAATGACATTCAGTTCCAAACATTGTGGACATCATAACACAATTAAATGGTGCAAAGGTCTTCTCTCGCCTTGATTTAAATTAAGGTTATCATCAGTTGGAACTCGAAAATGATTGCAGGTATATTACAACCCTTTGTATACATGTTGGTCTGTTTCAATACAAGAGACTCCGTTTTGGTGAGTCATCGGCTGCATAACTTTTCCAAGACGTCATTCGATGTGTCATACAGCCTGTTGTGAATGCATTCAATTATAGCAATGACATATTGTTTTTCAAGCTACACAGAAGGAGCATGATGAAGCTCTCACACAAGTATGTCCTTTTTTTTACTAATGCAGGTTTGACTTTGAATGCAGACAAGTACGAATTCCGCAATACAAAGTTAAAGTTCTTTAGGCATATCTTTTCAGATGGGGGTATAACATCTGATCCTGCAAAAGTGCAAGCCCTGTCAAATGCTGATCCCCACAAGATGTTTCTATGATACATTCATTTCTTGGCAGGCCAGTTACTGTTCAAGATACCTTCAAGACCTTGCTGCTATAATTGCTCCATTATGAGAGTTAATGAATAAAAATGTTTTATTCAAGTGGTCACAAGAATGTGAGAGAAGTTTCAAGAAAATCAAACAAGCCATTATAACTGCTGCTTCAATCCAAAGCTTCATACAGAGATTGTCGTTGACGCTAGCCCAGTCTGGATAGGTGCTTTCTTTCCCAGCAGACACCCAACTACCTGAAGGCATATTGTGGCACATGCCAGTAGAAGTTTGTCCCAGACAGAATGTCCTTACTCACAACCTAAGAAAGAAAGAATAGCCATGGTATGGGCTTTTGAACATTTCCATGTATTCCTGTTCGAAAAGCCTTTTTAAACTGGTAACTGATCATCAAGCTTTACTGACAATCTTTGGAGATTCAAAAGCCAAGATGCCTCCTCACATTGAACAGTGGACACTATGATTACATGAGTACAATTATACTATTGTGCATTGTCCAGGCAAGGATCAAAACCCTGCTGACTACTTTCCCAGAGTGCCTATTGAAGGTCAGGGTACTCCATTCAAGACAACTGAAGCCTACATTAATTTAATTGTAAAATCAAATACTCCAGCTCCTATATCATTAGTCCAGATCATCGCTGCCACGAGACATGATAGTGCCATACTGAAATTGAAAGATATAATTACACATCAGTCATGGAACCAACACACTCAACTTCACACCAGTGATGGTGAATACCAAAAATACAAAAACGTTAATGATTAACTGTCCATAACTCAGGAAGGAGTTATACTGTGAGGGTCAAGAATCCTAATTCCAGAGAGTCTGCCACAGAAAATACTTGAAGTAGCTCACGAAGGACATTGTGGTATTGTTGCCATCAAAAGAGCTCTCTGAGACCAATTTTCGTTTCCATATTTAGATGAGAGTGTTGAAAAGGAACTCAAGACCTGTCTTCTTTGCAACTGCCTAACAGCAAATATTACTCAACATACTCTAAACATGTCAGAACTCCCTAAGCATGCACGGGAGAGAATAGCCATTGATTTCTTTGGTCCATTCGATAATGGACATCATCTGATGGTAATTGTGGATGAATACTCATGTTTTCCATTAATTGAAGATCTCTCATCCACAACTCATGAGCAAGTCATTGAGAGAGTAGATGGCATCTTTATGACATGCAGCATTCCACCCATTTTTAATGCTGATAATGGCCACCTTTTAACAGTTGGGATTTCAAGGATTTCCTGGAGCATCTGAGCATAAAGCATCAGAAGAGTACACCTTTATGTCCGCAGGTCAATGGATTTGTTGAACATTTCATGACTACACTAAAGAACGCAGTACAGCACACAACCCTTGAGAGGCTCAGTTTAAAAACAGTATTGAATTCCACCCTATGAGCTTATCATTCAACACCTCACTCGATCACAGGCAAAAGTCCTGCTACTTTGATATTTGGGAGAACAATGTCAACCAAGTTACCTCAATGGACCAACAAAAGAGAGCAATGACATAACTCATACAAAGGACTTAGTTAACAAGCAGAAAATGAAAGCCTATGCAGACAGGAGGCGACATGCAAAGAACATTGAGTTTAAGAGAGGAGATCTAGTGATTGCCTAACAAATGCGAAGGAGGAAATCGGATGCTCCATACGATGCTGATCCTGTCCACATAGTGTCCCCCAAGCGACACATGATGACTGCACAGCATCCTGTAATATCTATTACCAGAGACTCTTCTCACTTTCAGCATTTGAGTCTTCTGATCAAGAAGCCGAAGGAAATATTGAACCTGAAAACTCAGTGACTGCTGTTACCTCTTCAACGTCTTCGACAATCTCTGACACTGAAGATGACAGCTTCAGGTAGAACAATTTAAGCACCAAGAAGGTTGATTGGAGAAATTAAATTGTGTGTGCATGTGTGTTTGTGTGTGTGTGTGTGTGTGTGTGTGTGTGTGTATTTATATATATATATACAAGTGAGCCCTGTACTGGGTGCACAGCGCGGAGCCCCCCTGCTGCAGAGTCATGAATACGAAGCAATTGCCAGAGGCTGCGTAAACCGGAACCGGAGGACAACGTCCAGTGGGAGCGGTAAGACGCGAGCAGCGCCTGGAGTGTTGCAGCGAGGAGGGAGGATAGCAGTATTGGTCTGCATATCGGGACGCGTTACAGGGAGTAATTATTTTGCCACATTGAAAGTATCATGGAATGGATGAAAGAAAGAGAGAGCGCAGCGGATCTGCTGCTTAGCAATGCTGAAGTTATTGATGACTTCGGAAAAACAAGGAGGGAAGATGAACCCATAAAGGCTAATGATTGTAAGGAAATACTAAAAGCATTGGAGAAATTGATTAAAAGAGAAACCTCAACATGGTGGGAGAGCAAATCATTGACACGCTACCTGGAAGTGTGGCGGGTCCCCAGGGGCCTTCGTATATTGATTGCGCCCACATATGAACATCCAAACCCAGACAGGTTGCTGCAATGGGCTCAAAACAACGTGAATTCATTGAAGCGGAAGTTGGCCATTTTACTCAAGTATGCAGACATAGACAGATAAGCCATACTTAAAGAGATTAGTATACTCTCTGAGTAACTTAGTAAACTATCTGACCAGGATGCCATCTCAAAGATGCAGTTAGAAATGCAAGAAAGGATTAAAAAATAGTAACATACCATCAAAGATCGAAAGGCCACAAAGTTCAGAAGAGACAAACTGGACTACCAAAGAGGCCAGATCTTCACATTCTCGAAGCGGTTTGAGAAAATTCGACAGCAGAAAATGGATACTGGTCTCAAAGGCAATGCAGCGCAATGACATGAGCAATCTGAATCTGATTTTAGCTCTGAAGTGGATACTGATAATGAGGAGGCTCGGCAGACCAGCAATGTACCCTCGGTAGTGGTTGAGTTACATTTTTTGCGGTGGACAGAAACACCAACTTAAGACCATTACGGGGGCAAGAAAGAACATTTCGAGGAGGACGAAGAGGAAGAACCACAGGTCAAGGAGAAAAGGTAGAGCAAGTGAGCAAAAAAGTGAACAGCAAGAAGAACAAATAATAGACACTAATATTAGTATCATAAATTTATCTGACCTAACATTAAATACAGAGGAAACAAAACTTTTATCACGCGGTCTTTCATATTGTGCCCCTGAGGATATGGATTATGTGCAAACCCGAATTGATTGCTTTAAATTTTTATGGAAATTAAGTTTGGTCAAGTATTACTCGGTCTGCTGACCTGTAGAATGGCTGCATACTGAAGCTATGGATGATTTCTGATTTGGGCACACTGAGGGACATGGACAGCTTAGAGAGGGGTGGTGAATTTGAAGGAACTGATGATGCTTTACTAGGAGAACAGGGTCTGAGTGTGTATAATAAGCCAAGCACGCCTTGTAAACCCCGCTCTGTACTTCTACCCAAAGACTCAATTGATGCTTTTAATGAGTTAGTTATTGAATAAACTTTACACAGATCAGGAAGCCAAAAGTACTACCCATGCAAGAGACATAGGCTATGGAAAATTGGCAAAGAAATTGCAAGCAAGGCCAGATATAGTGGTCAGACAGGCGGACAAAGGAGGAAATATCGTCCTTTGGCCCCTAGCAATGTACCAAGAAGAAGCAAGGTCTCACCCTTAAGATAGACGATGTTATCAGAAGGTTGATGAAGGTACATTACTAACCACTACGGGTCTGATATCTCAGGCAGAGTATAAGTTCTTCAGAATAGATTCACCAGTAACACCGGTATTGTATCTTATACCGAAGATACATAAAAGTGTGAGTAAACCACCGGGTCGTCCGATAATTTCGGCAATTGAAAGTCTATTTGAGAACACTTCCAGGTTTTTAGACTTCTTCTCCCAGGAGTATGTGAGGAATTTGTCTTCATATATAAAAGATACAGGAGACTTCTTTAAAAAAGTATGACGTCAATTGGAAGGAGAATGTTATCATGATAACACTTGACGTCTCCTCCCTATACACTAGCATTGCACATGAGGACGGAGTAAGGGAAGTGCAATACTATCTGAAAGTCCATCCTCTCTCACTGTATAAGCATACACTAATGTTTGTAGATATGCTTAAATGGTGTCTGAAGAACAACATCTTCTTATTTGATAAAGACCTTTTTCAACAGCTACAAGGAACGGCAATGGGCACCTGCTTCGCCCCAGCTATGCTAATTTGCACATGGGCTGGTGGCAGGAGCAGGTAATCGCTGTTGAATATGCCCATGAAGTGTCAGATAACGTGGTCCTATGGATCCGTTATATTGACGATCTCTTCATTATCTGGCGCGGAGATGCACCATCAGCAGAGTCATTCATTGAGAAAATTAACATCAATGATATCTACTCAAAGTTTATGTCACATTTGAGCAGAGACGAGGTCCAATTCCTTGATCTCACGTGTATATTAAGGATGGTAAAATTAACATGAAAACATTTTGAAAGACTACGGCAGGCAACACGATTCTTCATGCCCATAGTTTCCATCCTTCCAAATTGGTGAATAGCATCCCGCATGCTGAAAATTTGAGGATGAAAAGGAATTGGAGCTGCCCTAATCAATTTTATCAGGCTCAGGAAGAGTTGAGCAAGATGATTGAACAACGGGACTACAGTAAAACAGTACTCAGAGTGGCCAGACAGAAGGCTAATGCTAAGCCCAGGGAACAGCAAGTTTTCACTAAAGCCGTTGAGCCTAGAGAAGTGAAGGATCAGGTGAAACCACAATTATGTTTCATCACAGGCTATAGTAAACAACACAAAAACATATGGTTCATCATGCAGAAGCATCGGCATGTACTGCATGGGGATGCCTTTTTATGACAAAAGCTAGGCAGTGGGCTTCTTATTACATTTCGCAAAGCTAGATCATTGCGGCAGGCCCTGGTGACAAATAGCCCAGGCATCCCACAATAGACAACCTGGATCAGTGAGAGTAGGGGGCTCCAGGAGATGCCACAAGTGTAAGGCGTGCAGGTATGGAGAGAATACAACAGAGGTACCCTTACCGTTTTCCAACAAGAAGTGGTAGATCATGGAGCCTTTGACATGTAGGAGCCAGTTTGCAGTATATGTTTTGAAATGTACCTCTCTTAAAAGGTATGTAGACAGCACGGTTTTACCAGTGCACCAGCCGATTTTACAACACATTGGAGCGATAAACAACAGGGACCAGACATACCTCATGGCCAGACATTTCCAGCAGTCTCACGATAATAAGCTGGAAGATATAAAATATTTTGTTATAGACCAAGTGCCACAAAGGTTGAGAGGGGGTAATAGAGAAAGATGCCTGAGACAGCTCAAATCGAGGTACATTCTACGGTTCAACAGTAAGATTCCCTATGGGCATAACACTGAGGAAGATTTACATGTTCACCTGTAAATAGAGATGAAATGAGTAACTGCCAAAGGAATGTGATGAAAAATTTGCTGAAAGATTGTATAACACAGGGACCAATAGTACCTCAAGTAACAAAGATTCACCAAACACTCCTTTTATGAAGCAATTTACTGCTTTTAGGTATTTTGTATTCTAAGCCAATCCATGCAATAATTTGTAATGTAATGTTCGCACAAGGTTCATGTACAAGCACTTTAGTTTTAATTTAGGTGTGACTAGCCTTGTTATTCATTGGAAGAGTAAGGGCACTTGCTCATTATAAACAGTAGAGGTGACAGAGTGAATAATTTGCAGACAGTCTCTCTACGAAGGCACTTTTGGGTTATTGTACAATTCCTAATAACACTGTGAAATTTGCATAAGTCACAAGTCACTTTATTAGTTATGTGACATTGCATAAATTATCATTGATGAGTGTCAAGTCAACCTGGTAATATGGGTTGGTACTAACCCTGGGCGGAGTTTGTGGAGTTGCACTACGCGGCACTCTGTGAAGTGCAAAAAAACTCCTACGCACTACGCACTACGCAGAGCTCTGCAAGCGGCGGAGTACAATAGGGAAATGCCTTTCACGGTGATTGCACAGTGCCGGATGCTTGTCCACACTGTCCAATCATTGCGAACGGCACCATGCACAGTGCAAGCGGTCCCTGCTTTCCTTTTCTGCCACTCGAGTAGATTTTTACTCGAGCGGCAGCTTTCTCAACGCGAACGGGCAGTTTCTCAATGTGAGCTGTCGAGAGCATATGTGACCACTCGCAATGAGAAACCTGACTCTCCTGCGTTGAGAAATCTCACCGGGATGTTGATTTTCCACACACGCACTCGCCAACTTGATGTTGACGATTGCGAAAGAGGAAAAATCTCGCCAGGAGTTTGATTTTCCTCACTCGCGGTCGTTAACGTGACGTTGGCAAACCGGAGCGAGGAAAAAAACTCCGCTCCGCAACGTGAAGCGGAGTTTTTCGGAACTCCGGGATCTCCGCGTAATGGGGAGTGCAGAAAACTCCACAAACTCCACGAGCGGAGCGGAGTTCACCGCCCAAGGTTAGTTGGTACCAGAAACAGGACATCAATCGGGCATTTGCCATATTTTGGTTGTACCTTAAATGCTTTTTAATATATTCAAAATTCGGTGTATTACATTTACAAGTTTTCAAATGTATAGCTGTCTGGTTATTACCGCATATTGTAATTGATCGAGCAAGGTATTATTAACGCTCATTTGCACAATGTATTGGCCAGTTGGTCTGGATACCATGCTTGCATATGTCACTTTAAGAGATTACACTGTTGCACTGTCACTTTATTTAGTTGTTCAAAAACTCTTTATTGTTACTGTTGCACTGTCAGTTTAATTTGCACAAGTATAAAGAGGTAAACAAAATGGCAGCGACTCCAGGTTTGACAAAGACCGCTTCGCGGTCGAAAAATGCGTTACCTGTTAGTATGTGGCTGAAATAAACACTTAACAACAAGCGACCTTGAGCGTGCTAGAGTCTGTTCCCAACTGTGCGAGCAGACGTGGATACAAATATATACATATATATATCTATTGATGTGTAAACAAATTGTACATTTATATTTAACAGAGGGGGAGATGTAGTGTCTTGCAAGTTTTATGACGGAACCCTTTTGCCTCCTATTGGAATCCATAGAGCAGTGACGTAGGTGTCAGAGTGGAATGCAATGAAAGCTTGTTTCAGAATGTTGAGTTTGCAGATACATGCAGATGAATAACGACGTGTAGTATTCAGATCTGTGTGTAACTTAGTCATTGGCTGGTACCCAGGCTGGGGAGGATACTACAACGTGGTTGTATCCCGTCCGGCAGGGCTTCTGCTCAACTGAAGAAACAAAAGCATGAAGATCCTTCAGTGATCTTGCAGCTGTAATTATTGCTTGCTCTGTTTCATATCACTTAAAAGCTTATTTTTTTCTCACTCCTAAGTCACAAAGCAAGCTAAAAAGCTTAATTTATCAAGTGGGGCAAAACCTTTGTCACTAAAAAAAGAAAGAGTAAGAAACAGAGGATACAATTGAGAAAAAACAAAGGCATGGCAGGTGAGAGATTAAGCATAAAGGATTAGCGTTAGCAGACTTTGCAATAATCAGGTTTGATGCATATTGGAAGCTAATACAAGTGCACTCTCAATATTAAAAATCTGCAATGCCACCTCCATCATATGACGGTTGAGGTGGAAAGCGGGCAAAAAACTTCGAAGTTGAGCTCTCAGTCCTTGCTGATTCTTGGTGTGATCTGAGGCAGATCACACTGTTGATCTCCGTTATGTTTCCTTAGAAATTCAATAGAAGCAGAGTAATCTCACAGATAACTTTGCTGTTCCTCAAACTAGCAGATCTGTATAATCTGAGAGAGCTCTTCTATCTGAGATGTGAGGTTGTGAGATAGCTCTGCTGCCTGAAAACAAATGTCTGTAGAAACTTTGCAGCATGCAGGATATCTTCTCTGTGTGCCATTTGCCTTTGTCTCCTGGCAGTTAGCTGTAATGTCAGCACAGTGGCGTACCTAGACCTTTTGCGGCCCGTGGCGGCCACTGCGTTTGACACTCTGCGGCGGCTTTATGTAGGAGTGGGAGGTGCTGGCGATTCCTGTGTAGCGGCCCCATGACAATCGCAAGCAAGGGGGGCACTGCCCCCCAAAACACGTGCTGCCTGGGGCGAACTGCCCCCTGGGGCGAACTGCCCCCTTGCCCCTCCTTTGCTACACCACTGTATCTGCAGTTACTAGTTGTAAGTTCTGTGTCACATGAGCCATAGCCGCAGCCTGTGCTACCCTGTTACTCAATGTAGCTGCCCTGACTTCAGCCACACCCTACTTCAGCCTCGATATGGCTTTAGCAGGGAACCAAAACCAGCCCTGGCAAAGTGCTTTGCAGGCCCCCCTGGGGGGTTGGGAGTGCCGCCGAGCTCTTTTCCAGGGCCGGTTTTCGGCCGATTTTGTTACAGGGCCGATTTTGCAGCTATGCTGCAAAAATGGTCCTGTAACAAAAACGGCCCCCAGGGGCCCAAAACCGTCCCCCACCCATGCAGGGCACCGGGGGATTGCCCGGTGCCCTGAGCTTTAGTACTTGTACTGCCAGGGCTGCAGTTAGAGATTTGCCCAGCCTCGACAATGACAGATCGAGGAAACCGCTATAGTCTCTGTAATGGCCCTGGTCGAAGTAACGGTTATTCTCAGCAGTGATGGCTAAAACCCTGTGGAGGCCCCTAGGCAGTAGAAATTTCGGGACCCCTCGCAAATTATCTCCCAATACGTTTTTAATTTTACCAACCAACAATTTGAATAAACCAATTTTATTACACAAAGATCAAATCAATATTATTTTGATCCATTGGCGCGGGCCCCTAAAAGGAGTGGGACCCATAGGACGGGGCCTACTTTGACTATTTGTTAATCCGGAATTGATTCTCAGTCATGGCCTGGCTCGGTAACGCTCAGCCAAAGTAATAGTGCAGACATGTTCACTGAGATGCTAAATTCTAGGCCTCCTGAGGGTAGATCTGTTGTCAAAAGACTGAGCCTGTAGGTCTGTGGTCTGTGTAGCCTATGGAAGGAGCCAGCTAGTCCTCTGCCCACATACGCCGTTGAAGTGTTAAAATGTTTGTGAGAGAGTTGCAAGATTCCCTTACAGTGTGATCTGTCAACAGTACAGTAACTTTAATAGCCGCTTCAAAAATTCATGGTTTGTCTCTGCGCTCTGCCCGTCACAGTCACTGAGAAACCTAGGTAAAGGAGTCAGTTTTTGTCCAATTGCAACATGCCAACAGTCCCAATTCAGGCGGAAGATTCTCGAATTGGAAAGCCAAAGACGGCTTAATTTTGACTGTCGCCCGCCTGAATTTGCCTCTGTTTCAATGGAAGTCAATGGGCGAAATACATTCTCACAATTTCTTTTGGGTTTTTTAAATCTCCCCTCTTCAAAAATGTTGCCATATATGCACTGAGCAAGGTTTTAACATATTGGCGAGGCACTCAGACGTATTTTCTGTTCTTTTTTTCAGACTTAACACAGAGAGAAGGCATCCCTACGCTTCTGCCATGAAGTCTGGGCCAAAAAGTAATTCACCATTGAGTTCTTGCATTTGGTTTCTTTTCTCCCATCACAAGTAGAGGTGAGCGAGCCCAGCACGGCTCGCGCTGAATGTCTGCCACTCGTTTAGCCCAAGCCCCATTGGCACCAGCGAGCCAAAATACAGCAGAGGAGCGTTTATTGAACACTGAACTAATTTAAGGCATGAAACATATGAACACGAAGCGCTGCGCTTTTCTGGTAAAGGGGAGAAATCCGGAGGTATTCATCCAGTGGCTGAATTTCACAATTCAGAACCAGGAAACCTGGGTTCAAATTCCGGCTCTCACACTGGATCAGACGGATTCACCCTACGCAAATCCCTTTACTTCACTGTGCCGCATTCTGATTGTTAAATCTGAGAGCGCCTTGAAGGAAATCAGTTCAGGATGTCCGCTATATGAATTTGCTTGTGTGTGGTTTATCATGTAATAATGTTGTGCCTCGTGTAGCAAAAATATTGGCCATATATAGGGTGGTCGTGCGTTCTCCCATCTAGCCCCCTTCCACTGGAACAGACTGCCAGACGAGATTCGAGCCTGTGCAAGCCTTGCTAAGAAACAGCTTAAAACATGGATGTTCTGTCACTGGTAACCTGCAGTGTGCCACCAAGGCGCCGAGAGATCCCCCTGGGGATGATTCGTTGCGCCAAATAAGTTTTAATAATAATAATATATTCAGAGCTCATGACAAACTGACATCTGTGTTCACTCATGGCAGTGACTTCAAGGCAGCAGTAAGTCACGGCAGCGCCAATGAGGATTTTATTAGTTTGAAATTCAATTACACGTGCAGGACAAAAATAAAGAAAAATCCATCAAAGAATATTAAAAAGGAATTTATGTTCATTGTCTACAAGTCACGTAGTACATGAAGGACACTCTCCTAGACTTAGTTTCTGCAGATGGTTGCAGTGTAGTGTATTTCTGTAACCATTATATGGGCTGTTGGCAAAATTGCCATGTTTAATGACCTCTCTGGGCCACTGTAAATATGTAGTTTTCTCTAAAGGGCAGCAGCACACTTTTCTGCTGTAGACCTGTACGTTATCCCTTCAAACTAATGCATTTTAGTGGCTGTAAAATGCTAGTTTGACATTTCAAATAAGTGTCTCTTTAAAAATGAGTGTACCCTCCAAAGGTGCTAGTCCAGCATTTTATACTTTTTTCTTATCAAAAAAGCATGTCTTCAGCAGCGTGTGGAGTCAAACAAGCACATCTTCTCTCCTCCCTCGCTTTGCCAATTTGATAAGAGAAGGATTGAGAGAAAGAAGTGAAACCAAGCAAGAGGAGTCATTTCTGTCATCCATCTGCACAGGTAGTGACATCACTGGGTTTCCCATCATACATCTGCAGAAGACGGGACATCACTGGATTGCCCATCATCCATCTGCACAAGAAGTGACATCACTCCTCTCCCCTCCCAGGACCTACTTAATGGCTTCCACAGCATGGACGTGCAGCAGAAGTGTGCACCAGAACTCATGTGCCAAACACACGCTAAACACGAGCCAGAGTTAAACACGTCTGTGCCTGGAAACCTGGTCCTCCTCATCACGCTGCTACAATGCTGCAATGTAAAGCACCCTCAACCTCATCCGCTGCTCCAGATGCTGCTGCCTCATCGTACCACACAACACAGAGGGACCATTCTCCTGCGCTTCCTGCAAGTTGTTATGCACTTACCCACACCAAATACTCATTGTACTGACAGCACCCAACTCTTAACTCTCTCACACTCACACAGTCCTTCAACCAACCACCCACACAACACTCCACACCCACATGCATGCTCCTCAATACCCACTCACTCACCAAACATGCTACAGAGAGCTGGGGCCCGCTGTACGACAATGCCCTTGACCCACCTCTTCTCACAAAAACCTGGCTTAGCCCTGCATCAGCACCTTACATCACCACAACCATCCACCCTGGCTACAAGATTGCCAGACAGGACAGACTTCACAAGCCCAGAGGCAGAGTCACAATCATCGACAAGAACACCGTCAGCTGCACCATATCCACAAACATGTCCTTCTCCAACATGGAATACCTGTCGCTAAAGCTCCACGTCTCAGCCAATGTCACCCTAAGGGGCGCCCTCCTCTACAGGCCACCAAGACCATGCACCAACTACACCGACACCATCACGGACTTCATCGCACCACTCACCCTCAATGCAAGCAATTACATCCTACTCGGAAACCTGAACTTCCACCTGGAAGACTACACAGAATCCAAATCAAAAGTGCTTATCGAAGACCTTGGAAGCCTGGGCCTCACCCAAGTAAAATGACCTACCCACATTGGCCGACACATCCTTGACCCTATTTTTAACAACTTCAACAACACCCGAGTCAACAAACCCACACCAGTTTTCTGGACAGACTATATCCTCATCAAGTACAGCGTCCCAGTGTCAGTCCAACATACATGATCCACCGCCAGACCATCCTGCCAAAACTGGAACAGAATCACTGAGAAGGACTGGAAAACCACTCTCAAAACTCACCGACTTGAACACAGCAACAACCTCCCCAAAGCCATCAAGAATTTCAACAATTAGATCACCTCCTGCACTGACTCACTGGCCCCCTCAAATACAGTTATGCAACAAGATCCAGACCCTAGAACAGTTGGTACACACAGGAACTCAGACTGATGAAATGCCACTGTAAACAATGGGAGTGCAAATTGAGAATGCGCCAGGCCAATGCAGACAGAATATCTTTCAAATCCACCCTGAGACGCTACAACCAAATGATATGGACCACCAAATGCACCGCTCTGGTGGATTGAATGGATGCCAGCACCAACAGAAGGAAAATCATCTTCACCGTTTTAAAGATTTAATCTCAATCACAACAAAACTTTACAAAGAGGGTCCAAGGGACAGTTTACAGACCTGCACGGATTCAGTCCCCAAACATACTGTAGCAAAAAAACAAAAGGAATCCGCAGGTCTAGTTAAGCTTAGACAAGCTAAGGAGCAGAAAGGAGTATTAGTCTTCCAATATCTCCTGACTCTAGGAGGAGTCCTTTATAGAGGACGGAATCCCATCACCCACCAAAGTGGCATGCTTCATCATATGGGACCTACTCTTGGTTGCAAAAACAAGTGCAACCAAGGGCTACAACCCCCTCCCTAGGAGGGAGGAGCTCAGGGATGTTTTAAAGTAGTCAAAAACTAGGATCTACTAAATCCACTAGGAGCGAAGCAATATAGATGTATCCTGGGGTGATGGTTGCAGTGCATGTAGTGATAAAGTGAAGAAAAAGTAATTGAAAATTGGCTAACAGGAAGAAAAAACAACTTCATTATTATTTACCCTGGTGTCAAATTTAAAAACAGTGCGTGTGCAGTTTAGAACAAATAACTGCATAAGTTCAAAAAGACGGTCTGCATGTTTCAGCCGTGTCGATCAAACTATGATCTCGGCCTTCCTCAGGACCTCAAAAATCAAACGCTACTGCAAAAAAGAGTGTGAAAAATTAAACAAATACAAAATACAGAGTATTTACATATCCAAATGATGTGGTTGGGTTCGATACAACCTAGATTATTCTGGGTCTTTTTACATTTGTAAAGTGTCACAGGGATTTGGACGAAACCCGTTGTGCACAAATTCCACATATGAAAATAGCAAAACCACAGTTTCAGCATGGTGTGATCCCATGTAACATTTCGTTTGACAATTCAGAGAAACTCACGTAATAACATTACTCATTAGCACTGACCCATTTGAAGGCATTGAGCAGCCTCAGCAACATATCATCATAGGAAGTTCAACCAAATGCAATATTTTTAAACATTAGGCCATACATCAGCCAAAGAGTGCTAAACTCAGCAACACTACAGGAGAAGAACAGAAAGACCTTGACGTTTTACAAATTGCTAACAAACACTAGATAATTCATTCACAATACATGCACATTGGAAAAATGCCCTTTAATATCAGCTTGTCTCTTGTTCTGTGCAGCCTATGGGGGACAGAAGACATCGCAGGGGAATGGGGTGGGAGGGAAAGAGCAGGGAAAAGCAGGAGTGGATGAGCAGCATTAGACAGCATCCATATTAACCAATATGGTGAATTTATAAAATTATAAAATGTATAAAACTGTTGCACATCTATACTAACCAACAAACGTACTTCTGAATGTCAAATTTAATTTGCTACAATCATATTATTTTAGTACCTCTATTAAACCTTACACAAAAAAATCATTATTTATTCACTAAAATTATACACGTCTAAAAACGCTACCACACATGCACTGCAAAGACCTGGAGGAAATGTGCAACAAGAACATTTCAATATCTAAAAGGCATCATTTCATGCAATCATTCTTGTGAGAATCACACAAAGTGTGTAATCAATTTAGGGAGTAATTGACACCTATTATGAAGAGCAAAAAAAGATGACATTTTAGTTGTATACTACTATATGGTCATTCTAAGCAGATTTTGCCACTCAAACCTACAATTCATTACATACCTCGCGGACTGTGGATTCCTTTGCCTTCTCTTAGGAGAGTTTGTGGCGTAGATTCGGAAATTTCTCACCTCACGTGGACCTAGAAACACGCTTTGTTTGCTTTTTTATACAAAACCATTTGCTCTTAAAAATACGTGATATGGAACTTTAACATCTCAGGCCCTAATGTGCTAAGGATTGGATAAAACCTCTCGATACATCTGACCCTCAGTTCGGCATCTTCATTGACTTCTGAAATGATGGAAAGATATGGTCAGATGGGTGTGACAGCATACAGATGGGTCTGCTCTCACCAACGTCTATACTTAAATGCACAAAATAAAACTGACAAAATGTGCAAAGTGATTGTCATCAGGTCGGAGATTATGGGGAGGTCTATCTCTGTTTTCAGGATGAGTGGGTCTGAGAAGGGTTTGAACGGGTTCCCTGGAACAGAAAGCTAACTTGGGGGTGAGGTTCAGAGTGGATAAGGTTGGTAATACACCAAGAGCTGTAGACATATCTGTGCAATCAGATAAAGACGTGGACAGTAGGGCACCAGGGTAAGCTAATGTGGAAACTCTTCAGCGTCTCACAAGTACATCCACACCCCTAAATAGGAAGTAACATGCGATGCACATGCATCACAGTACATAAAGCACCCTCCTCCTCAGACACAACTATAGAAAAAATGGAATCAGTGCAGGTTGTGAACGCATTCCATGTGCCGGTTACATGCGGTTCCTTTCTTCACAGCAGCTATTCCACAGGGATCTTCTTGTGATAATCCACCATTCTTGCCCACAATGCATTCAGCACGACGAACCTATCCGTTCTCCTCACTGCTCCGTTCGCTTCAGACCATTCAGAGCAAACCTTACTATAGTTTTCGATAGTATTTGATTTTTATATCGACTGAGTGCTCTTAATGGCAATATACTCCCACACCTTCTTTAATTCTTCATCTTAGTCCACACCATCAAGATACAGCTTCAACTATATTAGTCCCACACTGGACACCGCACACCCATGATGTTGTTCACTATTCCGTCCCTATAATGCAGGTGGGACATGAAACCGGTTTTCACGTGGCGTAGCCCAACTGCTCACCTCTAGTGGAGATGGCGACCAAAAGTCAGGCAGCAGCTTAAGGCCCTAATGAACAATCTCTGTTTCCTATACCTATGGTTCAAAGTTTTAAACACCCCGCCAACACACCAATGCTGCCTTTTTAATTATGAAGTAACTTTCTTCACCACCTGTTAATGTCATAAACGCAAAACACGCCACTTGTCCTAGATCCTTTCCGTGCACCCTAAAGCTCCTATTCCGATTACACTGGCACTAATCACAATTAAAGTTCCAGTGTTACTACCAGAGATGTGTCTTTTCCCACCTTGTCAAAATCTTCCTCACACTTGTATGGTCAGACATACTCTACTTTTTTTCATTAGTTCTCATACTCAGTTCATCCTGTCTAAATGATGCTCAACACAATTAGCATTATGTTCTGCAAGTCCCAGAAATAATTACAGCTGTTCTATATGTCTGGGGTTAGGGGCCTTTTTGATGGCCTCTATCAAACTTTATTTGAGGTCTAAACCCTGTCGTGTTCCCGATCCCACAGAACACACGACACGCGCCAGATCTTTCAGGTATTCTTTATTTACTTATTTCTTGTATCGTGCGTGGGCCCTGACCTCTCGCCCTGAGGTCCTGCCCTGGAATGCCCTTTTCCCCGTTCCCCCCTCCCCTCACCGGAACTGGTGTCCAGTGTCCTCTGGCCTCTGCCCCTTTGCCCCAGGGTCCTAGTGCCCCTGGTCTGGGCATGACATCTCCCCCCTTGGTTTTTTTTTTCTTGTACTTAGAGAGAGAGAGAGAGAGAGAGAGAGATATAGAGAGAGAGAGAGAGAGAAAGAGAGAGAGAGAAAGCATCCCCACGGACCTCTGTCCTCTCACATTTCTTCAATTAGTCTTTTTGTTTTTTTGCCTTCTCTTCTTGGTCGTTGCGCTCTGATGTCCACTGGAGCTGTCTCCTCGTGTGTCTCTTCCTTCAGCCCATGTATTGGCAGCTCCTCTTCTTTTGATTTCAATTCTCTGAAGTGCGAGCTGTTGCGGGTAATGTGGTATGGCCCTGCTGAAGCTGTTATCATTGGCCCTTTCACTCCTGTCACTGTCAGTGGGTCCCTTGAGAAAACACTGTCTGATTTTCGCACTTGTCTCTGCCGTACTACCACGGTGTCTCCTTCTTCTATCTTTGTGCTTGCTGCGTGTCTTCCCTGATCAGCATATGCCTTCATCTTTTCTTTCGCTTCGGTGTCTCTCGTTGCTATGTCTTGTCGCTCCATGCTTTCCTTTTCTTTCACTTGTGGCAACCTCGTCCTGCTTGATCGCCCCAACACCAGTTCTGCGGGGCACCTTCCTGTGGAGCTGTGAGGGGTGTTTCGATAGTCTCTTAGGACCTGGCACAGAGCTTGTCCTATTGAGATCTGCGTCAACTTTGCTCTTTGTATTGCCTTTTTGATTGTCCCCATGAATCGTTCTGCCATCCCATTTGCTTGTGGCCATAGGGGAGTTATTCGTCGATGATTGATCCCGAGGTATTTCATGAACTTTTTGAATTCCTCGCCTGAAAATGGGGGGCCATTGTCCGTCTTCAGTGTCTGTGGTGAGCCCCATGCTGCGAAAACGTCATCCAGGACTGGCAGTGTTGCGTTTGCAGACGTTGATGCTACCTGCCTCACTATTGGGAATCTGGAAAATTCGTCTATTATTACCAGCAAGTAATTTCCTGTCTCCAGAGGTCCATAGAAGTCAGCCACCAGTTCTGTCCACACTGCCTTTGGTAGTTTGGACATTTGCAGTGGCTCCGGCTTTGATGGAGGCCCTGTTACTTGGCAGATGTGGCAGTGCATCACGGTGTCTTCCACCATGTTGTCCAGTCCCGGGAACCACACTTTTTCTCGTAGCATTTTTTTTGTTGCCACAATCCCTCGATGTGACTCATGTGCTAGTTCTACTGTCCTTCTCCTCAGAGTTTGCGGTATTACAATTCGGGTGCCTCTCATTATTATTCCATTTTTGCTTTCTGAGAGTTCTTCGCTGATCTTTTTGAATGCAAGCAGTTCTTCTTTTCTCACTCCTTCTTCCCAATTGTTGTTGTTGACGTGCCTCCACCTTTGCTGTTTCGTCACTTTCATTATTGCTTGCATGGTGAGGTCTTTCCCTGTCTCCTGTTCCAGTTCTTCCATTGATATCGTTGCCGGTGTGTTGAGTTTGAGTGCAAAGTTTAGGTATTCCTCCGCCATTATTGTTACTTGAGATGCTTGTGGCAGGGAGTGCCTTGACACATAATCAGCCGGATTGTGTTCCTTCCCTGGTTTGTGTATTATTTTGAAGTTGTAGTCCATTAGCCGTATCCCCCACCTCTCTATCCTGGGTGGTATTTTTGCATTTGGATTTCTGTATATTGTTATCAGTGCTTGGTGATCTGTTATTATTGTGAAAGGTTTTCCGTAGATGAACATGTGGTAGTGTTCACATGCCCATACTACCGCCAGGCTCTCTTTTTCCGACTGGGAGTATCCTTTTTCGACATCCGATAGGCTTTTGCTTCCATATGCTACTACGTGTCTTGGGGAGTCTTTTCCTGGCTGGTGTTGCGCCAGTATTGCCCCTAGCCCCACTGGGCTAGCATCTACGGTCAGTTCAGTGCACAGTCTCGGATCAAAGTATGCTAGGTGATCTACTGCTGTCACGGCGTTTCTGATCTCCTCAAACGCTTTGCTGCATTTTTCAGTCCATGCGAAACTTTGGCCTTGTTTTGTTAATTCCCTCAGCGGTGCACTTACAGTAGCGAAGTCTTGAATGTACCTTGCACAGTAGCTGGCCAGGCCAAGAAATGACCTCACTTCTGCCACATCACTTGGTTGTTGTGCTCTTTCCAGCGTTTTTACCTTGTTGCGATCCGGCTGCATTCCTTTCTTGGAGAAGATGTGGCCAAAGAATACTAGTTTGTCTCGCTCCAGCTCACATTTCTCTTTATTTAGTGTCAGACCCGCCTGCTCTAAGTGGGAGCATACCTCTCTTAGGGCTTTGTCGTGCTCCTCGTTTGACTTTCCAAACACCAGGATGTCATCGCTGTAATTCAGGCTGTTTTTTACTGGCCTTATTACTTGCCGTATTGTCTCTTGAAATATTTTCGCAGCCGACGACACACCAAAACTCAAACGTTTGTATCTGAACAGGCCTAGGTGTGTGGAAAACGTCGTGATGTATCGAGACTGAGGATCTAGTTCTAGCTGGTGGTATCCCTTGCACAGGTCTAGTTTAGATAACCGCCTCATGCCTGTTAGACAGCTGATCATATCATCAAGGTGCGGTCCGGGATGTCTCTCGCGTTCAATTGCTTTGTTTGGTATCCTCATGTCGACACAAATTCTTATTTTTGACGTATCTTTCTTTGGTACGGCCACGATCGGTGACACCCATGGCGTTGGTCCTTCTGCTGGTTCTATGATGTCTTGCTTTAGTAATGCCTCCAATTCCTCTTCTACCTGCGGCTGCAGGTGTATTGGTACCCTTCGATGATGTTGCGCTATCGGCCTTACTGTTTCATGAATGTGTAGTGTTATTTGCCGCCCCTTTAGCTTCCCTAAGCCTTGCAGTAGTTTGGGGTATTCATTCAGGATGCTTCCTTTATCTGACATATTTTAAGTCATTTCAAAAAGACCCATCATCTGAGCCGTGATGTTGCTCAATAGGCATGGCACTGGGTGTCACCCTTTAACACATGAATTTCTTCCTTCGTCTTTTGGTCTTTGTATGTCAGTTCTTCTGTAAATTTCCCCATGTTTGTTACTGGTGTCTGGGACCCCCAGGTGAATACTTCAACTCAGGACGGCCTCAAGCTTGGCTTTATTTTCATTTTTTCGTATTCCGACACACACATGATGTTACATGTTGCGCCACTGTCTAGGACAAACTTTGCTTTGTGTGACCCTACACCTATGGTCACCGATTCTGTCCTTTTTATCTTGCTTTTGTCTACCAGACATATGCTTTCTCCGCTTTCACCCTCCTCATCTCGTTCGGTAGTGACATCCGACATGAGATATAGTCGTCCCGTCGGTACTTCTTCTTTTTCTTCTTCTTCTTCGGATTCTATTGAGGAGCTCCTTATTCCTGTTTCAACGTGTCGGACATGCCTGCTTGCTGATGCTCGTGGTCTTTCTGTTCTTCCTCTATCGTTCCTGAATTGCATTCCTTGGCACACACTGGCATAGTGATTTCTCCCATTGCATTTCCGACATGTCTGACCAAACGCTGGACACGGACCTCGATGTGGAAATTCAAGTCCGCACCTGTAGCACGTTCCTACCGGTCGTTTCTTTACTGTCTGGTCATTTCTGTCTTTTTTCCATCCACTTGTGCGGTTGTTGTTTGTCATTCGGTGCACTTGGTCCACTGATCGTTCCTTTCCTCGTTCCATTTCCTTTGCTTGTGCTGTCGCTCTTGCTTCTGCCCTTGCTAGTGATAGGATGTTTTCTAAAGACGTTGGTTCCTTTAGAATTCGTGCGCGAAATTCCGTGTCACGGCAGCCCTCAATGATGCGCAGTCTGATGGCTTGTTCGTTATCGAATTTGTCGAACTCACAGTGTGTTACGAGCTTTTGCAGTCTCGTTGCGAAATCATCCAGCGTTTCATCTTGTTGTTGGAAAGCGATCGTGAAGATGTATCGCTCAAAATCGACATTTCTTTGCGGGTCAAATTTATTTGCCAGGCACGCCTTTAGTTTGTCGTAGGTGGTAGTCTCCTCTTTTGGTAGTGTCACTAGTAGGTCTTCGACCTCATCCACTACTAGGTTTAGGAATAGGCCTAGTTGCTTCGCTGCTGTCACATCGGTCGCTTCCATGTACCTTTCAAAACGCCTGATCCATTTCTCCCACCGTATTCCTGCTTGTGGCTCTGATGGGTTAAATGGTAATGGTCTACGATATTGTGCACTTTGTTTTTCTGCCATCCTTTTCTTTTATTGCTGCCTCTTTATTTGCCTTTGCCAAATCTTGTTTTCTCATTCGTGTATCTTTATTTGCCTTTGCCAAGCTTGTTTTCTCCTTTCAGTGTTTTATTTGGCACTTTTTCTTTCTGCCTGACTTCAAAATGGCCGTCGCGCTGTTCTGTCTTCTTATTGGTCTGTTTGCCTGACCTCAAAATGGCCGCTGTGGTCTCGCGATACTTTCTCCTCCAATCGTGGCGCTGCCTGACTTCAAAATGGCCACCCGCTGTTTCTAAGCGCTTATTGTCCCTCTTTCTGCCTGACTCTAAATGGCCGCCCCTCTTCTCGCGATATTACGCGCTTCAAACGGCTCACAACGTGCGTTCACTCGGCTTTCTCAGTCTCCTTACCGGGTGGTGCAGGACAGTTTTCTTTCGCTCAATGACGGTCACGGTGGGCTCCCGCGCCGTGTCTCCTTCTGTGGCCGCACACACGAGCCAGGGTAGGCTCCTGGTCTCGATGACGGTGTCCTTCGACGCGACAGACCGCCGCTCTTCTTTCCTCTGCTGGGCACACGATCACGCACCTTCATCGCCAGTTGTCGTGTTCCCGATCCCACAGAACACACGAGACGCGCCAGATCTTTCAGGTATTCTTTATTTACTTATTTCTTGTATCGTGCGTGGGCCCTGACCTCTCGCCCTGAGGTCCTGCCCTGGAATGCCCTTTTCCCCGTTCCCCCCTCCCCTCACCGGAACTGGTGTTCAGTGTCTTCTGGCCTCTGCCCCTTTGCCCCAGGGTCCTAGTGCCCCTGGTCTGGGCATGACAAACCCCTTTTTGGGTATCGAGTGACCCAAGTATTTTACCAGCAAGCATACATTAATCCATTGATCCAATGATGTCTATCTTTCTCAACACCCGTTCAAACCTTTTACGCAACATCCTGTCATGGTTTTCCATTTCAGCTCCATATAAGAGAATCTCATCTTGAAACTATGGGCCATATTCTCATGGAAGTGGCGGAGAGAGGCGTTAACCTTCTTGGCTTAACGCCTCTCTCCGCCACTTCGAAAACGCGAGGCTGCACCCTATTCTCAAGGACATGGTGCAGCCTTGCATTTCCCCCTGCGATGATGCTAAGTTTCGCAACTTAGCGCCAACGCAGGCACCCTTGCACCAGAGTGCAAGGGTATCTGCGAGCAGGGGGGCTTGTTTATGCACAAGAAGGTGTCCCTTCCTGCACATAAACAAACCTAAAATGCCTGTTTGTAACTTACATGTGTGCTGCTTCATGCAGCACACATGTAAGTTACAAAACGGTATTTCTAAAACAAGGTTTGTTTACGTACAGGAAGGGACACCTTCCTGTACATAAACAAACCATGGCATTTTGCTTTTTCCATGTGTGCTACACAAGGCAGCACACATGGAAAAAGCAAAAACGAAGAGAAATAAAGCATTTCTTCTGGTTTCGCCACCTTAAGACCAGATTTTTCCTGGTCTTAAGTTTGGCGCTGCCTCCTATTTACACTGCCCTTGAGAATAAGAGGTAGCGTCAAACTCAATGGGTGTGGCGGTGGAACGCCCACTGCAACACCCACCGCACGCTCCTTTCACGCTTAAAACAGCATGAAGGGGGCCCTATTCACAAGGCAGCGTTAAGCCGCGTTAAGCCACTTAATGTGGCTTAAGGCTGCCTTGTGAATAGGGCTAAGCCCCTATCGCCACAACAATATCACTGAAAGTGATGTTGTTGTGACGATAGGGGCTTGAGAATATACCCCCCTGTCCCTTTTTCAATCCTTTAAACAGTTTGTGCATCAACGCCTGAAAGACAACTGCAGCTGGAGTCAATCAGAACAGCATTCTAAGGGCTCGATATTCTCCTTTCATGTAGTAAAAGGCATTAAGAGGTTTCTGTTTGACAAATCTGCAGAGCTCCGCGTTTTATCCTCAACAGTCAATATGCCCTTTATGTTCAGGAAAGGATGCCAAACCACTCAAATGAATAATTAAGATCAGGTAGAACCATTTACATCCAAACGCATCCGTTATGTTTATGTGTGTTTTTCTCCTTTTTCTCATTTCACTACAAGGTTTTAACTTGTTCATTTTTTTGGATCAGAATCTTAAATATATATAGTGACTGGTTCACCAAAAAAGTAGTACCTATAGAAGCCCTCCTGGAATGTACATTTTTGAAGTTCACAAAAAATGGTAGTAATAGGCTTGGAAAGCTGAGCCAGTCTCAACTTTCCAGGCATACTATTATCAATCAAACACTCGGACGATGATGGGAGGTATGCTTGCAGATAGCCTAACCAGTGGCAATCACTCGGGTATCATTCTAACTCATTTTCTTCACCCACAGTACCACTCTAGACAGAGAGCCACCCAATGCAAACCAGAACTGACCCTGTTCCTCATGGCACTGGCGTAACCAAACTTGAGGGGGCTCCCTGAAAGGTATGTGGAGGGGCCTCCTCCAGACTCAATTGTGAGCTCTCTGTCCAGAGTACTGAGCCTGGAGCTTGGGGGCCCGCACCAAGGGGGCTGCGGGAGCCTGTGTTACACCACTGCCTCATGGTACCCAGCCCATCTTGGACCTTGGTCATCTCACCCCTCTACCCTACGGCCCGCTGTTTGTTTAGTTGGGAAATTTGAGATTCACAACCCCGAATCCCACTGACTAAGCTACGCCCCTCAACCACTGCTCCTACAAAACTGCATTATTTCCAACTGCTCAAGAATAAACACACTGTGCTAACTCTGAGTCCATCAACGGCGGTACCATACATGCCATGCAAATCTCTATACGCACAGGCAACATGTAAATAGAGCTCACTTAACACGTGACATTTATCCAAACTGGGAACGTGCAATAGACAATAGACAAGAACTCCAAGGAGAAACGTGTATACATTTAATTCCAAGGAGATAAAACTCTTTGGTATTAAAACAGTAAAAGGATTTAGCAAAAAATCAGAGGCCGAATTTCACAAAATCTGAGATTTAATATGATTGAATGGTATTTTGTGTTGGTGTAAGCTCATAGCCATTTTGATTTCACTGTTAACTGGTACAATGAAGTAAAACATGACTAGGAGTACATTATATATGATGTTGTGTTCAAGAAGTTGGTGATATTTCGAAATATTCGTATGATCCTAAAAAAACGTGTTGCTATTGTGTTTAACTAACTGTCCTAATGAGTTGTGACTTTTTCCATAAATGAAAGAAATGGTTATACTCTGTAAAATTTCTCCTTACCATGTGGTTTATAGATAGTTCTTCACCTTGTTATTCAACGCAGTTGATGCAACACTGCCCTCTATTGGTTGATGGTGATAATCTTACAATGCATTAAAGGAATTGTATTAACCCGTGAGGCTGAATGACACATACAATACATAGTTGATACAGTGCTATTTGTTTTTACTTTCAATGGATTATCCATAGCAACATATATATATTCAGTAAAAAACAAGTGTAGTGGACTAAAACATTTAGGAGGGTGATATTGATGACCTCTCCACAAACATTGAAAGATGTACAGAGGAAGGTTTAAGAACAGTTAACACAGCGCCAGAAAGTTCGGAAGGGGTTTGGGGCGGTGCACCACCAATTTGCTTGTCAATACATTACACCAAGTGGTCAGTAGTTGGTACTCAAAAAATCTTTATTTTAAATTAATTGTCCAAACAAAGCCTCAGCCAACGCGTTTCGTTCAGATTGAACTTCGTCAGGGCATAAGTAAAAGTGCGAGTAAAATCCAATGATATAACCAAAGTCTATGTAGACAAATATCCGTCTCGCGAAGAGCTGTGAATAACGTTGTATGTTTCAGGTAAACAGTCCTGATTGTGCTTCCAGTGCCACCTTGATAAGGACACTGTACACGATTCTGTAACGCAATCAGAGTCCGTGCTCTCCCCTCAGAGTATAACCGCTGCCTGAACAGGATAGTGAACAAACATTGGAAAAGCCAATAGGTATCGTCTATGTGAGAGCTATTGGCATTGGCAATGTGTTTTAGGATCAATTCTGTTTATTAACAGAGTCAACATATAGGGTAACACGCCATGCTGCCTACAACCCATCAGGGCCGGCCACGCTCATATGGCGCTATAGTTTGCTGGCATAGGTAGGCGAAGTGGAACAGGACTGAGTTTTGAATACATTAAATGAAACAAGACAAAAAGAGCAAAAGAACAACCCCACCCTCCTTCCTTCCTAGCTTCTTACAAAAAGAGATACAGGCAACGGTCAAGTGGCAATGTGTTTTAGACATTATGTACTCCAGTGTGGCTGCTGTTTGGCATGGATACAAGTTAGTGGGGTAGATTGGGGTAGAGTGGAATGGAATAGATTGGGTCAGGGTGGAGGGGGGAAGATTGGTGTGGAGCGGAGTGGGGTAGAGTGTGGTAGAATGGAGTGGGTGGATTGGGGTGCACTAGAGTGGGGTATATTCGAGTGGGGTAGATTGGAGTGGGGTAAATTAGAGTGGGGAAGTTGGGTAGATTAGTGTGGTATATTGAAGTGAGGTAGATTGAATTGGGCTAGTTAGGGGTGAAGTGGGGTAGATTGGGGTAGAGTGAGGTAGACAGGCACGGGGTAGTTTGGAGTTGGATAGAGTGGTGTGTGGTGGATTAGGATGAGGTGGAGTAAATTGAAATGGAGTAGATTGGGTTAGTGTGGGGTAGACATGAGTGAAGCAAATTGGAGTGTGGCATATTGGATGCGGCAGACTGGAGTAGGTTAGTTTGAGGTGGAGTGAAGTAGGATAGATTGGAGTCGGATAGAGTGGGGTGGATTGGGGTGAAGTGAGTTAGATTGGACTGGAGTGGGGTAGATTTGAGTGGCATGAGGTAGATTAGAGGGAAGTGGAGTGAGGTAGATTGGGTAGAGTGGAATGGAATGTGGTAGATTGGGGTAGAGTGGAGTGTGGTAGATTGGATGGATCTGAGTGGGGTAGTTTGGGGTAGAGTGGAATGGGTTAGATAAAAGTGAGGAGGGGTGGAAGGGAGTTGGATATATTGGAGTGGAGTCGAGATTGGAGTGGAGATGAGTGGAGTGAGGCAGAGGGAGGTAAATTGGAGTGGAGTAGTGTAGATTAGGGTGGAGTGAAGTAGAATGAGTGGATTAGAGTAGGATAGATTGGAACCGAATGGGGTAGATTGGAGTGGGATATATTGAAGAAGGATTATTGGAGTGGCATAGTTTAGAGTGGGATAGATTGGAGTGCAGTGGGTTAGATTGGAGTGGAGTGGTTATGGATTGGAGTGGGGTAGAGTGAGGTGGGTAGATTACAGTTGGGTGGAGTGGGGTAGAATGGAGTGAGGTGGAGAGGGGTGGATTGGAGAGTAGTGGGGTAGATTTGGGTAGAGTGGAGTGTGGTAGAGAGAAATGGGGCCAATTAGAGCGGAGTGGAGTGAGGTAGATTGGAGCGGGGTAGATTGTGGTAGATTGGAGTACAGTAAATTGTTCTGAGTGGGGTAGATTGGAGTGGAGTGGTGTAGATTAGATTGGAGAGGAGTTAGATAGATTGGAGTGGAGTTTAGAGTGGATTGGGGTGAATTGGAATGGAGTGGGGTGAATTGGACTGAAGTGGAGTGGAGTCGGGTAGAGTGGAGTGGGTTGGATTGGAGTGGGGCGAAATGGGATAGTTGGAGGTGATTGGAGTGGAATGGGGTAACCTGGGGTAGATTGGAGCAAAGTGATATAGATTTGAGTGGAGCGTGGTAGATTGGGGTGGCATGGGGTAGATTTGAGTGGGGTGGGGCTGATTAGGTGAAATTGAGGTAGAGGGGTAGATTGGAGTGGAGTGGGGTATATTGGGGTAGAATTGAGTGGACTGGTGTAGATTGCAGAGGGGTAGATTGGGTCATAGTGGAGTGGATTGGGGTAGATTGGACTGAAGTGGGGTAGATTGGGGTAGGTTGGAGTGGGTTGGGTAGATTGGGTTAGAGTGGGGTGGATTGGAGTGGGGTGGGGTAGATTGGAGTGGGGTAAATTGGAGTGGAGTGGGGTAGAGTGGAGTGGAGTGGGGAAGATGAGTGTACTGGAGTAGATTGTAGTGAAGTGAAGTGGGGTGGGTAAATTGGGGCACATTGGAGTGAAGTGGAGTGGGATAGATTCGAGTGGAGTGGGGTGGATTGGGGTGGAGCAAAGTGGAGTTGTGTAAGTGGTGTGGAGGGGTGTAGAGTAGAGTGACGTGGGGTTGAGTGGTGTGGTGTGTGGTGTTGCGTGGCGTGTAGTAGAGTGTCTTTGAGTGGGGAGGCATTGAATTTAGTGGAATGGCATGTTGTAGAGTGGAATGTCGTAGAATGGAGTGGAGTGGCATAGATTGGAAGGGAATACAGTACAGCAAAGTGTGGAGTATGCATGTTGTGGTAGCTCATCGCCATTACAGAGAACACATTTTCATTTGAAATGACCATTACATTTGCACAGAAATATGGTCTTACTGAACACAAATAATAATGTGTGCAAATATCATTACCTAGTGTATTGATGTGTTTTGATCGTATTCAAATATTTGTTTCCACCACACTTCAGAATTACAAAAAAAATGTGTTTCATTTTCACTAATTCTGATATATTCCAAAACATCAGCGCAGTAAAAAAAAATTCTGTGTGCTAGGAACAAAATCCACACCTTCTCCTCTTACATAGATATTTTGCAGTATTGTCACATACATTCTCTCACTTTGAAGTCAGAGAAAGGAAAGTAAATACCAAGCTCCCTCATGAGAGAGAGCTTGACATTTGACCTCTGTCTTTGAATGCACAGTGAATGTGACAAGAAAAGAACAAGATTTAATGGCCTGTTTACAGAACGTGAGTTACTTGAAGAATACAGTAAACAAGATTTAGGCAACGGGAGTGACAAACCGAAGCCGGACTGCCTAAAGCAAATAAAGCCAGCAAATAGAAAGCCAGAAAATGTGAGTTACAAACCACAAGGCCAATGGTAAGCAACGGGTGGAGTGTATTCTTAGGCTAGCTTTCGGAATGCTCCCAAGATGTCTTTTGGAAACCAGACAGTTGCGCTGTCTTGTAGGCTTCGACCTAAAAACAAGATTTGATAAGAAACAAGGCTGATACTATGGCTTGTTAAAAAAGTAAGGGCCAGATGTACAAACATTTTGCATTTTGTCGCAAATATGTTAGCAGTCGCCACATGACTTTGTTGCAATGTATGAGCACCAGAAAGACATGCTCTCTTTATTTTAGCACAGTAAACTGAATCCACACAAATCCAGTACAAAATAGTGATTTCCAAATATTGATTAGCAAACTATATGCTCTAAGTGTTCTCCATTAGTGAATAGTTGCAGAATGGGGTTTTCCACATGTTATGTAACACCAAGTAGATGTAGGTGATAACCAGATGTAAGGGCCAGATGTACAAACGTTTTGCATTTTGTCGCAACTATGTTAGCAGTCGCCACATGACTTTGTTGCAATGTATGAGCACCAGAAAGACATGCTCTCTTTATTTTAGCACAGTAAACTGAATCCAAACAAATCCAGTACAAAATAGTGATTTCCAAATATTGATTAGCAAACTATATGCTCTAAGTGTTCTCCATTAGTGAATAGTTGCAGAATGGGTTTTTCCACATGTTATGTAACACCAAGTAGATGTAGGTGATAACCAGATGCAAAGTATAAAAGGAGACCCAGACTTTGGAACATGTTTTCAGAATTGGTTCCCACTATGCAATGGTTGGTGAATGTACATTTTGGAGCCCAGACAAGGAGGAGGAAGGACAGAGTATGAAGGTAGCATGTTATACTGTTTGAACAAAGTGAGGAGGAAATGCATTGGATTAATAGTTTAAGTGTGTGGGTCACATTAGAATTTTTAGAAGACTTGAATCCAATGTTGAAGAGAAACACCTAGTGCAGACAGGTAAATACCTACCCATGTCTAGGTCATGTGCTGTGTACACCTGTTGGCATCAGGAATTTACCAGGGCATTTTTGCAGTTGCAGACAGAATATCTCACAGTGCTTTTTCCAGTGTAATCCAAGCATTCTTGGAAGTTATTTGTTGTGTAAATGGTAAACACATACCCTCTTCAGCAACAAAGTACTTGTAACAGAATATAAAAAAGCCAACAATCACTGAATGTACTAGCTAAATGCAATTCTAACTGCCTGATCACAAACCGTGTAGTGTGATATTCTCGCAGTACACATGACTAGTTCATGTTTCAGTATTGTGGCTACTCTCAACATTCAGTAAGAGGAGAGCTTGGAAATGGTTACCTTTTAGGTCATTTTAAATGTATGAAATGCATTATCCCATGATTATTTTCCCAACACAATCCATTAATATTTAATGGCTTGAAGTTTTTTGTAGGGGACAGTGCATATCCTATCAGACCATGGATCATCACACCATCCGTACTTCCCAAAACTCGAAGGGAAAGGAGATATGATATAGCTCACGTAAGAACAGGCTCAGTGATGAAATGTATATTTTGATACCCTGAAGGCCAACACAGTTGCCTACACAAGAATGGTGGGGTAGTGCAGTATGCTCTAGATACTTATAAAATCATAGCAAGTTGTTCTGTTTTGTACAACATAGCAATAAAGAGTGACTCAGACTAATCTCTTGATGAATAACCCTGCCTCTACAGCAAGCAACGAGTCCTTAGGATGCTGTGTGTTGTTGTTACAGGTTGAGCTGTGCTGGTTTCTCGAATTTCTGGTCACTCATCTCCAATGGGATCATCAGCTTCCTCCGGCTGTGCCATATAATCTTTGTCAAATTACACTGTGTCTCACCAAAATTACTTGGGCAAAAAACAAAAACAAAGGGCCTTATATGGATCTTGGCGGATGGAATACTCAGGGGTCCATTAGGATAATGGGCGGATCGCCACCGCCCGTATGGCGGTGGCGATCCACCCGCCAAAAACTTCCACCTGCTACAAATTTCCCCCGCCACATTACCATGGCGGGGGGGACTCCGGCGGATGGGAAGACCATCTGCCGGTTTTCCGCCGGTAGGCAATCCGCCTGATTGCCTACCGGGCGGAAAAGCATTTTATATGTTGTGTGGTAGACACCGCCATCCATATTATTATGCAGGCGGGGACCTACCTTTCCGTGGCGGCAACACCGCCACGGAAAGGCAGGCAGTTTGTGCCATTGGGGCCCATAGCGGGCCCCCAGGGATCCTGGAGTTGGGGGGTGCACATGGGGGGTACCTATGGTACCCCCCTGCAGTTCCATGCACAACATGGCAGGCACCGCGTGGTGCCTGCCATGTTGTGCATGGAAGTGCACGACATGCCTTCTTGGCATTGTGGCCGCCCGCCGCAATGTCAAGTATGCAGGATGCGCCTGCCAGTGTGGCGGGCGCATCCTAATGTCTGCAACGGGACCCCCGCACCGATGGTGGGCGGTCCCATTCTCCGAAAGGATGGCGAGCGGACAAAGTCCGCCTGCCACCCTAATGACCATCTCAGTCTCAAACGTGATGGATATCCCATCTACCGTATTACGATCTCCATAGGCTATAATGGGATCGAAATACAGCGGAAAGGATAGCCATCACGGTTGTGACGGAGTATTCCCCTCCGCCTAGATCTAAATCAGGCCCAAGTAGTATTGTATATGCATTCAGAAAGTAATGGTTACATTGCTTTATTAATTAGTGACGAAGTACAAGGTATACATGTTAGTTATTTCAATATTGGTTTATGTATTACAACTTCCATAATGCACCTCAAAACTATGTCTTCTTAAACTGAACTGGACTATATTTAAAAAATATGTTGTCTAGGCAGAATGTTTGAGAGATGATTTTAAAATATACATGCTTCTACTGTGAAAATACACCACAATTGCTATTGGTGTGGGACATGTCATTGTAGATTACTGATGTTCCAATGTTACGGATTCCAGACAGGTCTTCTGATATAACGGTGGCTCTTACCTGTTCCACAAGGGGTGTTGTTGGTGGTGTAGTTGTAGATTGTCCATCTCCTGTGTCAACTGCTTCTCTGAGAACTTCCTCACACACCTGTGCGGGTCAACAATACACCCCAGGGACAGGATTTCCTGGTTGTGGTGTGTACTCCACAATAGGGTAGTACTGCTAAGTAGTGTTTGTGTAGGTGTCTTGCAACATGTTTTGTGCATGTGTATTGCATTTCTCTCCTGTTCTTCTGTGCTTTTGACTGTATCTTGTCTGTCCTTCCCAGGGTACTTTGCCTGTTGTGTGGTCAACACTGACCCCCAACACCCAGAAGCCAACACCAGTGTGGAAGTTGACAATTCAACTGATGTACCACACATCCCTGGACTTCCATTCTCCAACACATTGGGAGCGTGTGTCCACTGTTACGTAGAATTACCGTGCAACTAGTGTGGAATAAACGTGTTGCTGATGTGTAATGACCCTGTGCTACGCTTTGTTATGTGCGTTGTCTGTCTTCCCATATCTGAGTGACATCTGCTTACCTCACCTGTGGACTTGTTACCACTGACTGGGCTTGGTGTTGTGTCTGTGCATGCAATAGTGTTTCAGGTCAACATCATTGTGTGGCATGAGTAACATGGCCATGGTGAGTATGTTTTGTGTTGCCATAGTGGTGTGTCTCCCTCACATGTGTCACATCCCTATGACTCACCTTACGTTGGTCACATTGTTGCAGTATTTGGCATGCACTGTGTTGTGTAGCAGATCGACATCTCCCTGAACATGACAAGTTGGAATCACAACAGAGGCAAGTATGGTGTACTGGGGAGTTTATTTACAAACGTGTGTGAGGGAAGTGCACAGGATGGTGGGTGCTGTACAGTGGTTTGGGAATCCAAAGTTCACATTGGAGTTGGAAGTGCTGGTAGATGAAATGTCCAGAGTAAAGTCCACAGTCATCTGATACATTGGCCCAACATGAACCCTCCATGTCATGTGGGCGAGTTGTGTGCGATTGGACAAGGTGAACAGGTTGCGCACAAAGAACATTGTCCAGAACAGGTTTAGAGGCCCTGGGAGATGTGCTTGTGCTGCAGATCGGAGCATATAAATTCTCCCTACTTCCACGGACAGAGTAATTCCACAGTCATACACACATACACTCATCATACGCTAGGGCCCATCACACCGACATCCATTCTATTACTCTATCCACACTGAATATACGAGAGAACTCCTAAATCAATCTGCATCTAAACTGAGGTCAATGCAACCTAATTGATATGTCTCGAGTCATGATTTAAACAATAAAACACATCTGAGATCCCAATAAATTGACAAAGAAATAACCACCCGACACTGTGATTCAAACAAAAGGTTATTTTATCTAAATTAGTTCAAATGAAAAACCAATCAATAGCAAAATCATTATTCTCATAGTTACCTATTCTAGCTAAATGTCTTAATTAGGTCAGGACAGGTCTCTCAGTAAAGTCTCCCGAGTCGCCATCCTCTCAATCAGCGTCGATCCTCACGAGCATAGGTTCGGGAAGAAGTGGCCTTAGACCCTCTCTAGTCTAACAATATTTATAGTAAAACTTATACATTAAAAGTTACAAACAAACTCTAAACGTCCGTTGAGCCGTTGAGCAGAGCGAGCAGGAAAGGATGTTGACTCGCAACATTTAGAAAAACCTCCGCTCTCGAAAATCTCAAAAATAAAAACACGGAAGAAGGAAACACAAACTAAAAATGTAACATCCATGAATGCTCTTCCTCGGAGTCATAGTGGAGCCACCGCAAGTTTATCAAAGTTCATTGTGGCTTTTATTCTCTCCCAAGGATAACTGGTGACAACTGGCATTAAGCACAGAGCTGCCGTCCTCACGGAAACTTTTAATACAGACAGAGGCCGAGGTCAGGATTCCAACCATATTCAGCGAGGCCTCTCTTCGTATTTCATGTACTCAAATGCAGGCTGTAATTGTCGGCCATTTTTGACTAGGCCAGAATGGACAATCTTAATCAAAAGAAACACAAAACAACGTTAATACATCGTAATGATTATACAGTGTTAATTCCCACTAATACCCTTATGTGTATGTAATTATCTAGCCATCTGCAACATAAAGAAGCATTAAAGCGTATTATTTCAAAGCGCATACACATAACAAATAGCACTTTTAGCAACACTTATTTAATTAATTTGCTCACCAACTTAATTCGCGTATTAATAAAGCAACACAAATGCATTCCCACGTGTAATTCTTTCATTAGTAAGGTTGATTAATCAGAGACTTGACAAAATTAATATCTAGTAATTAATTATTAGTAATTTTAATTATGACATATAAAAATATAAGCTGATGTTCGGGTTTCAACAGAAAACCCTGCTCCAGCACTTGGACATCTGCCTCTCACATGTCCTTCTTCGGACGACCACTCTTATTCCGGGGGGTATCCTCACCCTCCGCCTGGGACGACTCCTGGTGGCCCCCCGCCCTGGGCAACGCACCCAAACCGACAGACCACGCACGCAACTTGGGCTTCATCCTGGACTCCTCCCTCTCCATGACCAGACAAGTCAACGCCGTCTCCTCGTCCTGTTTCAACATCCTGCGCATGCTACGTAAGATCTTCCGGTGGATCCCCACCGAGACCAGGAAGACGGTCACCCAGGCCCTCGTCACCAGTCGACTGGACTACGGCAACGCCCTCTACGCCGGTACCACCGCCAAGCTCCAGAAGAGACTCCAGCGGATCCAGAACGCCTCGGCGAGACTCATCCTCGACGTCCCCAGACGAACTCACATCTCCAGACACCTGAGAGACCTGCACTGGCTCCCGATCAACAAAAGAATCACCTTCCGGCTCCTCACCCACGCACACAAAGCCCTACACAACCAAGGCCCGACCTACCTCAACAGCCGCCTCAACTTCTACGCTCCCAAACGCCACCTCCGCTCGACCAGTCACGCCCTCGCAGCCGTCCCCCGCATCCACAGAGCGACAACAGGAGGAAGATCCTTCTCCCACCTGGCCGCCAAGACTTGGAACGCCCTCCCCACCGACCTACGCCTGACCCAAGACCACCTCTCCTTCAGGAAGAAGCTCAAGACCTGGTTGTTCGAGCAGTAGCGGACCCCCCCCCCTAGCACCTTGAGACCCTCCGGGTGAGTAGTGCGCTTTATAAATGCCTATGATTGATTGATTGATCCTCATGTGCAGGCCTCTTCGGTGCAGGGGACTCTCCGCCAGAATCCTCCTCCCTCCCTGTGGCGCTGGCAGATGGTGTTGCGACAGATGTTGTGGGCACACAGGGGGGTGTGGACAGGTTGGTGTTGATCTGGCGGAGGCATTGTAGTATTTCCCGATGCACTGCAGTGATGTCATCCCACTTGGCCTCTATGCGGGCATGGTGGGCGACCTGCTCGTGTTGCATGTCCTTGCGGATCCCCACTACCTGGCCAAATCCTCTGGTGCTATCCTGGTACGCATCTAAGATGCGTACCAGGTGGGGGTCATCTTGCAGTCCAGACCCCTCTGCAAGGTGCGCCCTGTGCCTCCCACCCCTCCCAGCACCCCTCTCCACACGGGCAGGACCCACGGCGGGACGCACAGGTGACACTGGGACCCCTTGGGTGGTGTTGCTGGTGGTGTTGGCTGTAGCTTCCGGGGGGTCCTGTGTCCCTGTGCTGTGGGTGTTCATTGTCCTTGGTCTGTCCGTGTTGGCGGGGGTGCCCTCGGTGTCCAGATGCTGGAGGCGTGGGTACTGTTGGGGCAGATGTTAATGCTGCTGGTGCTGCATGATGGCTCACACCGGAGGGGCCAGGTTGGTTTGTCGTCATCCGAAGAGGACAGTGAGAGAGTCAGACCAGAGAGCTCAGTGTCCACCAGAGTCTGGGACTGGGTATCCTCATCATTTAGTGCTGGGTGCCCAGCACCACCTTTGTTTGGAAGAGACACACAATATGATTTATGTTTCTACATGCATCGTTGGTTCACAAACATGACATTTTCTACTTTTCAAACAGATGCCTGCCTGTACACTGCTTTTTCCCAGCTTGTCACGGACAGAGTTTGATATTGCTGTTGGCCATTTCCCAGCATGGCCTTGTGCTCCCCACAACAGAGCCCAGTGTCAGACATCTTGTCAGTCCCTTCCCACTCCCTGTGAGGCAAGTATGGTTCAGTTTGATATTTCTGTGCCATGTGGATGGGTGTAGGCTGTCTGTGACTGCGAGTCCCATCATTCCCTTGGCTACACCCCCCCTCCCAGCATGCCCATACTTCCTCCCTCTTGACTCTGCTTCCCTGTGAGGGTGTGTGACAGCAATGGCAAGATGGCTGACTGTGAAGTCCTGATGTTTGTTGTTGGCCATTTCCCAGCATGGCCTTGTACTCTCCACAACAGAGCCCAGTGTCAGACATCTTGTCAGTCCCTTCCCACTCCCTGTGAGGCGAGTATGGTTCAGTTTTTTCTTTCTGGGCCATGTGGGTGGGTGTAGGTTGTCTGTGACTGCGAGTCCCATCATACTCTTGGCTACACCCCCCTTCCCAGCATGCCCATACTTCCTCCCTCTTGACTCTGCTTCCCTGTGAGGGGGTGTGACAGCAATGGCAAGATGGCTGACTATGAAGTCCTGATGTTTGTTGTTGGCCATTTCCCAGCATGGCCTTGTGCTCCCCACAACAGAGCCCAGTGTCAGACATCTTGTCAGTCCCTTCCCACTCCCTGTGAGGCAAGTATGGTTCAGTTTGCTCTTTCTGGGCCATGTGGGTGGGTGTAGGTTGTCTGTGACTGCGAGTCCCATCATACTCTTGGCTACACCCACTTCCCAGCATGCCCATACTTCCTCCCTCTTGACTCTGCTTCCCTGTGAGGGGGTATGACAGCAATGGCAAGATGGCTGATTGTGAAGTCCTGATGTTTGTAGTTGGCCATTTCCCAGCATGGCCTTGTGCTCCCCACAACAGAGCCCAGTGTCAGACATCATGTCAGTCCCTTCCCACTCCCTGTAAGGCGAGTATGGTTCAGTTTGGTCTTTCTGTGCCATGTGGGTGGATGTAGGTTGTCTGTGACTGCGAGTCCCATCATACTCTTGGCTACACCTCCCTTCCCAGCATGCTCATACTTCCTCCCTCTTGACTCTGGTTCCCTGTGAGGGGATGTGACAGCAATGGCAAGATGGCTGACTGTTAAGTCCTGATGTTTGTGGAGTGGAGATAGTAATTTTTAACCCTACACTATCCAACCCTTTCCCTACTGTTGCACTCTCTGGAGTGGGTATAGTAATGTTTTACCCCTATGCTATCCAACGCTTTCCCTACTGTTGCACTCACTGTAGTGGGAATAGTAATTTTTACCCCTACGCTATCCAACACTTTCACTACTGGTGCACTCTCTGGAGTGGGAATAGTAATTTTCTACCCCTACGCTATCCAATGCTTTCCCTACTGTTGCACTCACTGGAGTGGGAATAGTAATTCTTACCCCTACGCTATGCAACGCTTTCCCTACTGTTGCACTCACTGGAGTGGGAATAGTTAATTTTTAGCCCTATGCTATCCAAAGTTTTCTCTACTGTTGCACTCACTGAAGTGGGAATAGTAATTTTTACCTGCACGCTATCCAACGCTTTCCCTACTGTTGCACTCACTGGAGTGGGAATAGTAATTCTTACCCTCCCGCTATCCAATGCTTTCCTTACTGTTGCACTCACTGGAGTTGGAATAGTAATTTTTACCCTCCCGCTATCCAACGCTTTCCCTACTGTTGCACTCACTGGAGTGGGAATAGTACAGTTTACCCTCCCTCTATCCAAAACTAAAAATATTGAATATTTTTTATTAATATTAAGCTAACATATATATGTATTAAAAAATAAAAATGCATGTTTATTTTTTATTTTATTTACATTAAATATTTATTATTTTAACGTTATTTAAGTATTTTTAAGTATGTATTACTCAATTATATTTATTATTTCATTATTTTACATTACTTTTAGGACATTTAAAAAATGTGATATTTTAACAAACTATATTATTTGCAACGATATTTTCGAATTGATATTTTTGTACTTACCTGTTTGTAGATATTCTGTCATTCTATATTTTGTCATCGATATTTTGGCAGGTCGATATTTTGCTCCTCAATATTCTGTCAGTGATCTTAAAAAACTGTTAGCCACTGTGGGAGGGATAGCCAACACAGTGAATTATAACATTACAAAATAACCAAACTTCTGCATATCAATTAATTGATCTATAAAATATAACTAAAGAATTAGAAATATTGGATAAACGGTCCCTGGGACAGACAACCTATCATGATTTTTCTACTTGGTGCAAAAATGTAATAAACCTGATTAGCAATTGTGCAACTTCTCCAGTAAAGATTAAGGGCCTAATTTATAGACAGAATATACATGCCCCCAACATAATGGTCCACCCGCCGAATTTAGTTCCGGGCAGACCTTTGGTTTAATCACGGCAGACACTATTCTGTCTCTGCCACTAATAAACTCCTCCGACGGCCTATGGCGTAAAGACTGTCAGAGGCGGACCTCTTATTCCGCTAACCCAATTTAGATGGGTGTAATTAGAGGTCAGTTTTCACTGCTCGTCACCATCAGGAAAGTCTTGGCGGTAAGGGGCAGTGAAAACTGCTTAATGTTCCCATCACCACAGGCAAGAAATCCCATGGAGAGGGGAGCATTTTATATTTTATTTTGAAAAACAAAATTCCGCTTCAGGACTTTCTTTTTGAAAATAAAAAAGAAAAATGTTTCGTGCAGGGCTCTGTCGTGTTGACAGAGCCTTGCACCAAACTGCATTGACAGGAACTGGCGTGACGACGGTTCCTGGCAATACTTTAAGAAATGACCGCCTGCTTGAAAGCCATTTTTAAATTTGGAGGATGGTACCTCTGTCAGGGTGATGGAGTAATTTACTGCGTTGCACTGGTGGAGAAATGGGTCATCCTCCAGATTATAAATCTGGCCATAAATTCATTGCTTCCCTACAAGGGATGATGGCTAGCATAGATAAAGTAAATGCAAGTTGAAATATAAGCTATGAAGTTTTGTCAAAGAGGGGCCTAAAAAGACAAGGTGGATCAGTGATGTCTTTTTATATTCACACAACCTGATCTCAGTCCAGGGCCAGACTGGGAGCCCAAAGCAGCCCTGGCAATTTTGTCGAACCAGCCCTCGGGGACCGGTGGGGGATGTGCAAGTGTGACGCACTGCTGCTTTTGTTACTGGGGGTAAATGGACCCCAGTAACAAAACCGGCCACCACCCTCCCAGCCTCCCGGGCAAACGCCTGACACTGGCTACAGTCCAATTTTTATAATTGGGTAAAATCTCTTATGTTCATCAGCCCAAACTTTCAATGAATTAATCTTATTGTGTAAGGGACACACTTGTTCAAGAAAATGTTTGGTTTACTGGTGGCATGTGTATGAAGTACATAATGATAGTACTCGTGTTTTGTGAATTCAAGCTTGCCCTAGTCAAAGCATGGTTCTCTAGAATGTTTATTAATTCCCTGTATAAAATAATTTTAAAAACTATGAAGTTCAGTTCCAATATGCCCTGGACTTGAGGGAATCCAGTGAGTTATTTTATGGACTTAGCCCAAGGGTCTGCCCTCACTTGTCCTGTTACTAACCTCAGCCAAGATAAATGGCTTTAAGCTGCCAACACTTGCTATTTTAACTCTGTGCCAGGTTTTCAATGAGTCTTCGGCTGCTCAAGACTGTGTTGGGCCAAACTCAGGCATATTTGTGCTTTTGCAGTATAATGAGTCAGACCTAATTTTTTTTATATGTCATAAATTGTGCACGCACCAGCCATGGCGTATAGTTAAATTCAATGACCTCCACCTGATATCAAACCTGACCTAATTTTCAAATAAATTGTGTAAGTAATAACCCGAGAATCCAGTCCTGGATATCATCTTGTACTGTGCATTGAAGTGCATCATCAACTCATGGGCACCAGTTCTTGAACTTTATACATTTTGCACATTTGCACGTGCATATTGGACTATTGCATCTTTGACAACAGAAACAGAGCCTGACAGCCTCAGCGAATCTAGAAGCAGGGAGCAAGGAGAAGAAGCAATGAAGAGATTCTGCTATGCATGTATTCCTAATGAAGCACATACGAGTATTGGAAATGTATAGATTTAAAGAATTAGTGCACATGGCCAAATGAAGAACTTCAGCGTGATATAATTAATTTATAACTCATTAAGAAGAATCTCAGAGTGTTTGTGAATGTTTTATGTACTGAACAATAAAGACATGACTGAAACTAATTAATATAACCAAGAAACCTCCACTTGACATTGTAAATGTCTGTCAGGAAAAGAGTACAATACAATATTCGGAACAGGATTCTCAGATTAATGCTTGGTCAGTGCGTTTCATGGTACTACACGTCACTTTAACTTGGTACCCAAAACTTTTTCTAAATATTCATTGAGTTCATTTTTCTAACTGGAGCAAATAATCGAAGTTGTGCTCTTTAGGGTCAGTTATCAATTCTAGTTTGCAAACTGTGATTTGTGCCAGTCACCTTTGAGTCGGGTTTCTTGGTCCAAAGATAAAATCCAGGACATGATTCGCTTGTTAATGCTTACTCAATGTCTTCTATTCCTTCAGTAGAGTTTTCAAAGAAGCCAAGAGTGTAAAACGACCTCCCCTTCTCTCGAGCCAAACTGCAAGATAGTTGTACTGCTGAACCTGTTCAAGAACCTGATCTTGAAAGTGTGAAACTCCTATTGTTTTTTCAGCTGATGACCAAAAAACACAAACTTTGTTTTACCTACATAAACAGGCAATTTTACTTACTTGCTTCTCAGATTAAAAAATAATTTGTGAAGTAAGTTTCCTTTTTTATCAAGGACTTTGTCATCTGTATACTGCAGAAATGACAGTGCAGGTCATCCTAATATGTATTTTAATACATTTTATTCATGTTGAAGTCTCCTCTTACACAATGGTGCCGATTCGGATCCTGGAGAAATTTCCCCCGTCCGAATTGAATCTGGACTTTTTTCCGTCCGAATCGTACAAGTAGCGTACAAGCTGCCAAGTACGATTCGCATGGGAAAAACTCCATACGAATCACATCGGGAAAATTTTCTCACACGTCCTCGGGTCGGAAATTGTGTCCGACACATCCCCGGACGATTTACCGTACGAATCGGAAAAATGAAGTCCGACCGCGCAAGTACGATCACTCCCGTCCTTTCGATTTCACAACTGTATGGAAAAAACACCGTACAGACCGAACTCCCATAGCAACCATGGAGAAATGTGCCCGCATACGCGCCGAACACCCCACCACAGACCCCGCATGTACGCGCAAAAGGCCCTCCGGCCGCGGATGTACGCGCCGAACCCCCACCAGTGTATGCATCGAGCGTACCCCCACCCATGTATGCATGGAGCGTTCCAACTCCCCACCCGTGTATGTACAGACCATACCCCCACCCATGTATGTAGGGACCGTACCCCCACCCCACCAGTGCATGTATGGACCGTACCCCCACCCGTGTATGTACGGACCGTACCCCCACCCATGTATGCATGGAGCGTACCAACTCCCCACCCGTGTATGTACGGACCGTACCCACACCCCACCCATGTATGTACGGACCGTACCCCCACCCGTGTATGTACGGACCGTACCCCCACCCCACCAGTGTATGTACGGACCGTACCCCCACCCCACCAATGTATGTACGGACCGTACCCCCACCCGTGTATGTACGGACCGTACCCCCACCCCACCAGTGTATGTACGGACCGTACCCCCACCCCACCAATGTATGTACGGACCGTACCCCCACCCGTGTATGTACAGACCGTACCCCCACCCGTGTATGCATGCAGTGTACCAACTCCCCACCCGTGCATGTACGGACCGTACCCCCACCCCACCAGTGTATGTACGGACCGTACCCCCACTCCACCAGTGTATGTACGGACCATACCCCCACGCGTGTATGCATGCAGCGTACCAACTCCCCACCCGTGTATGTACGGACCGTACCCCCACCCCACCAGTGTATGTACGGACCGTACCCCCACCCGTGTATGCATGCAGCGTACCAACTCCCCACCCGTGTATGTACGGACCGTACCCCCACCCGTGTATGTACGGACCGTACCCCCACCCGTGTATGCATGCAGCGTACCAACTCCGCACCCGTGCATGTACGGACCGTACCCCCACCCCACCAGTGTATGTACGGACTGTACCCCCACCCCACCAGTGTATGTACGGACCGTACCCCCACCCGTGTATGCATGCAGCGTACCAACTCCCCATCCGTGTATGTACGGACTGTACCCCCACCCCACCAGTGTATGTACGGACCGTATCCCCACCCCACCCGTGTATGTACGGACCGTACCCCCACCCGTGTATGCATGCAGCGTACCAACTCCCCACCCGTGTATGTACGGACTGTACCCCCACCCCACCAGTGTATGTACGGACCGTACCCCCACCCGTGTATGCATGGAGCGTACCAACTCCCCACCCGTGTATGTACTGACCCTACACCCAGCCCCCCCTGTATGTACGGTGCGAAACACCACCACCGATGGACGGTGCGGACCAACACCCTGCCCGTGTTTGTACGCACCCTACCCCAGGCCCACACACCAGCACTCTCACCCAACATCGGGCATGTACGAGTCGTACTAAGCCATAGCAAAGGACAGCACTGTACAACAACATGGCCCATGTACGCACCGTACAGAGGCTAAAAACACTCCTACTGAACCAGGACAAACCAAAAAAACACAAGGACAGTCAATCCGAGGCACACAACACCACAAAACATATCCAACGAGGCCAAATACATTCTATACACTGACCTGCAACTGACAAACAGATAAACAGAGGCCCAAACCACTACCACTCCTTATAACACACCCACCCAAAGTTCAAACACAGCCACACCCACAAATGGACCAATAAAAAGGCCCAACACACACAAACCATGATCCTTTGCAACCGATCCACTGCTGCCAGACCCCAGAGACAACACACTGCACCATACTTCAACCATCAATACACCTTACACTTGCACTCCTTCACACAACCACCATCACAAACGCACCCTCATCACATTCACACACACACACCTGCACACCCACAACCATCCACACCCACACCCATCCACACCCCCACCCCCACAACCATCCACACCCACACCCCACACCATGCCCACCAACAAGAATCCAAAGTTCATAAAGGACGAGCTGGAGTCCCTTGTCGACGAAATCATCAGAGTCGAGCCACAGCTCTTTGGAACATTGGTCAGACGGACCAGCATGTCAGAAAAAACTGCCATGTGGGATAGGATAGTCAATTCCGTGAATGCTGTTGGGGCCACCAGAAGGACCAGGCATGAGTGCCAAGCCAGGTGGTACGATCTGCGGAGGACGGTCCGCCGCAAAATGACGGACAAGCACAACCAGGCCAACACCCCTGGAGGAGGGCCGCCCCGCAGACCGGTACACTACCATCCCTGGGAGGAGAAGGTGATGGCCACGCTGCCGCCGTTGGTAGTAGACGGACTAGAAGGAGTCCGAGAGCCTGGTGAGTACACAAACAACTCACCTCACATGGGGGGAACGCCATATACAACCCAACTACCAATCATGCACGCAACCCCTCCAAAGCCAGCACCGGACACAACCACACTCCAAAAACACACACATGCCACTAGCGCCTCCATGCCCCATGCCCCAAGCAAGGCCATGCCAAGTCACAGGCCACACAAAACACCAACACAAGACAGGATGTCCCTGATGCCGGGAGGGTGGGCCTCAAAACTAACATAGAGCAACTCTGAAGCACACAACAATGCCCTCAGCCCATATGGCTTAGGGCACAGCCATACCAACAGTGTGTCCCCACACAGTACTGTTTTGCCTGCTAATGGTGGCCGCGTTGCAGGACGACATGGGTATGAAGGCACAATTTGCACATAACAGCAGCCAATGAAGACGCAGCACACTGAAAGAGTGTCAGCACACACCGCCACAGCAGCAGCGCAGACTCAGACACTCCGCCCAATGGGTGCCCGCAGAGAAGAAACAAACCCACATGAACAAGCCAATGGCCTTTGCAAGACCTGCAAACTGTGTGTGCCCAGGAAGCTGGGCTGAGGTGACAGAGGGTGACACACAGAGGGTGGGAGAGGGGCAGAGAGAGGGACAGAGACAGAGGTGGACACAGGGAGACAGACAGAGGGAGGGAGGAGGCTGACAGAGGGAGGGAGAAGGGGAGACAGAGGGAGACGGACAGAGGGAGGAGGCTGACAGAGGGAGGGAGAAAGGGAGACGGGCAGAGGGAGGAGGCTGATAGAGGGAGGGAGAAAGGGAGACGGAGGGATACGGACAGAGGGAGGAGGCTGATAGAGGGAGGGAGAAAGGGAGACGGACAGAGGGAGGAGGCTGATAGAGGGAGGGAGAAAGGGAGACAGAGGGAGACGGACAGAGGGAGGAGGCTGATAGAGGGAGGGAGAAAGGGAGACAGAGGGAGACGGACAGAGGGAGGAGGCTGATAGAGGGAGGGAGAAAGGGAGACGGACAGAGGGAGGAGGCTGACAGAGGGAGGGAGAAAGGGAGACAGAGGGAGACGGACAGTGGGAGGAGGCTGACAGAGGGAGGGAGAAAGGGAGACAGAGGGAGACCAAATCACCCATGGGTGGTGTGGCCATGTCCGCTCGTCAGCAGGTGGACTGTGTGCATGTAGACAAGGTTAGGCAGTGCCTTAACCCCCCCTTCAACCTTTGATAAACACTAGGCCATGTGTCAATCTGTGCACGAGTACATCCGTGCTGCAGGCACAAACAGAACCTTACACCCAGTATACCTACCCACTGTGTCCGTCAGAACCCTGTCACAAATTGTTAAGTTACCTACCTGCATTCTCAAATAGCATGGAATAAACACCATTTGGCCACGTACAGTGCAACACGTAAGGCGGCTCTGCATGGCTTGCTACGCCCGCTCACTACACTGCTGACTGCGTTCCCAAAATATGCATCAACTAAGATTGTGTCACACATAGGTAAAGTGTCGAAAGCTGTGGCCAAGGGACATACCCATGCACAAGTGCACTGTGTGAGGAATGCTAGCCAAATCCAACCACCCAGAGGAACTGTGCCAAATCAAAAAAGAATGAAACATGGATGTCGCATGTAACACAATTAACACTGTCTCTCTCACACACAGGTCAACGTCATCGATCTCCCCCCAACACTGGGGGGGAAGACTCACAGGACCAGGCTCTGCGTGAAGAGGACCCCACCAGCAGCGATGACTCTCACCACTCCGTGGATGACCCAGACCAACCTGGCCCCTCTGGTGTCCAACCACCTGCAGCACCTGCGTCAGGTACAACTGTGCCAACCACCAACCCCCATACCTGCCACATCCCAGGAGACACCCAGGAGCCCTGCCCGCACACAACAACACAGCCAGTCTGTCCAGGAGGGACAAGGTTCTCCGGGCATCCAGGAGGAGGCAGGCGACACCGCAAATGCCATCCCTCAGGGGTCCCGGAGACCCGATGTGCCCACAACGGCAGGCCAGGCGCAAGTGGGCAGGGGTGGTGGGAGTGGAGGATGGCGGAGGCGCGAACCTGCCCAGTTGGCTCAGGACCCGGCTATGGCACATGTCAGAACCATCCTGGACGCATACCGGCGTGACTCCAGAGGCGTCGCCCAGGTAGTGGGGACCCTCAATGAGATGAAGACCCTGCAGGTTGAGCATCATGCCAGGATGGAGGCAAGACTGGCAGAGCTCTTGGCGGTGCACAGGGACGTGAGCTAATCCCTCCGTCAGATCGCCCAAAGCCTGGCAAACCCTCCCTGTGCCACCAGGCGTAGAGCAGCACCAGACACAGGGAGGGAGGAGGAGGAGGATTCATCTGACGGAGCATCCCTTGCATCGTCAAGGCAGGCGTCTGAGGGTCCCCGCAGGAAGGTGTGTCATCCACGAAAAAGACCGTGAGAGTCAGCAGAACATCACCATCTCCCAGGTCACCTGGCCTGGCACCTGGCCCTCTGGCCCAACAGCAGCACAGCGGCAAAGGACATTCTCTGCCACATGGCCTTGCTGGTCACTGTCTGACCAATGTTGACAAAGACTGTGGCACAGACTCTGATGACTGTCAATGGCAAGGACACCAACTCCCCCTGTGAACTTTGGATTCTACACTCCCGCCAAGCACCTCTTGTCACCCCCCCAAACACGTACCCCAGCACTAATAAAATTCATCACAATCACAAGATGATGCCGTCATTTTGCATTATTCCACTACATGTGTGTGTTGTAAAGTCAAACCATGCCTGATTTCTGAATTAACTCCAAACATCCATACCCTGGGGTCTGAGTCTGGCACAGGACACACATGGGTCACAACGTACCATCCAAGACAGACATGGAGCACCATACTCACCCGTGATGGGCCCAACCAGCTGAGGGGGTGCCCGCACAACTGTGCCTACAGACCTATTTAGAAGAGCAACAGTCATGCGCAGAGGTCAGGGATCATGTGGAGTGTCCTGGGGTGGGAGTCCCAGGTATGTGTAGACACGTGACAGAACCATGTCCTGCATGCTTGAGTCAGGTGGATGTGGAGAATGGTGGGCCAGCCAAGGTTGGATGCATGGAGATGCCACAATTGGGTGTTGGATCACAGTGCCACAAGGTTGTGTTGTGATTGTGGGCTGCATCCTGAGTGTGTGCGTGGATTGAGAAGGTCATCCTGCAGCTGGCAGTGATCCACTCCCCCCATCTCTGTTGGACGTTGATGTGGCCTGGTCACCAGATGTAGTAGCAGAGCTGTGTAGATGCACCCTGGATGTGGACAAGTATCATGGGATTTCTAACGCACATGTCCGTAGAGTGCAGGGTAGGATTAGACACGGATGTCGTAGTTGACCTGGGGGATGGTCTCCCTCTTGCCTTGAGGTGGATGGAACTGGGGATCTTGTGCATAATGCAGAGTGTGCTGCCGCATGAGGCACAGATGCTGCTGATCAGCATAGCACATGTCAGCAAGCAATCCATGATGAACACCAGCTCGTTTGCGTGGACACTGGGTGCCCTTGCAGCAGGGCCTGCAGCAGCATGCGCCATGTCAAGGAAACAATGCCACAAGTAGCACACAAAGACAAGGATCTCAGGAAGGAACCATGCAAAAGGTGTATGTCAAGGAAGGAATGTCTGGTTCAACATGGCACACACACACACAATGGATTCACATGCAGCACAGTGGCCGTCCTGGAGACTGACATGCCACAATACCTACACAGCCATGGACATCATGCACAATACAGAATCAAATCCCTGACAAACAGCTTGCATCTTGCTACTCTACACATAGACTCATATGCACCATCTCTGAGAACAATGCCAGACATGCCGCATGCACAGTGGCAACAGACCACCATTGACAGAGATGAAGCACCTTGCAGGCAGAGGAACACCTTTATTACTCATGTGTGTCGGAATGCTAATGCAACTCTGTCAACACATACACAGGTCATGTGGATGAACACGTGGGACCAACAGTGGCACCCCCCCTTACCACCACAGATGCTGGAAATCCATGGCACTGGCACACAAGTGACGGGTTACAGCTTAACACCCCCTGCTGCTCACGGAGAGCCTGCTATACACCATTGAGCCCCTAATGGGGAATTCACACACCATGTCAACCTGTATGTTTCCGAGGCCAGTGTTACACACATTGATGGCTCCATCACAATCCCTTTACAGATGACTGTCACCAAGTCTGACCATCAATTCAGGTGAATTCTGCTCCAGGTCATGTGTCCCATGGTGAATCTACATGTATGTAAAGTATCCAAACATAAACAGGAGCAGTGCACACACATTCAAAACAAATACCACTCCCAAAAAGCCGTGCTGCATCCCTTACCCAAAGGAGATTTTCGAACTTGTCCGTGCATGTAACGCTGATTCAGCACATGTTGCTGTGTTCATGAGGAATAGCAGGAGCACGACAATGCCACCAGCAGACAGCATGCGCAAGTACCTGTGGATGGGAGACACACCAGAAGTCAGCCAAAAGAAGCACATCCGCATGCATGTGCATGTACTCGACACGTATTAGGTTGTCAACATGCGAGGTGACAATGATGACTCTGGAAAAACATTCTTCTATTGCACCATCACTCGAGTGACACATCCAAACACACCTCTGACTCACTTGGAAGACATGCAGTTGGACACACACATTGCAACACATGCCACACACAGCCAAATGCGTGCACACTCAGACACTGGAACTCACCACTAAGCAAAGAAGTCGCGTATGAGCCGACTCTGCATGTCCTCTACCGCCTCCTCCTCCTCCACATCACTTGCCTCATGCCCAAGCCCTTCATCCTCCACGGGTGGATGGTCCTGCTCATCTGGATCCAGGATGAGTGGCACAGCTCTCTCCACTGCCATGTTGTGCAGCATGCAGCACACGAGGAATATCTTGCAGACCTTCACCGGTGCATATGGGAGTGCGCCACCGGTCTTGTGGAGGCAACGGAATCGGCTCTTCAGGAGGCCAAACGCCCTCTCTATCACTCGCCTGGTCCGCCCATGGGCGTTGTTGTAGCGGTGATCGGCAGCCGTGCTGGGGTTGCGGAGAGGCGTGATCAGCCATGGCATGTTGGGATAGCCAGCGTCCCCTACATGGAAACATCATGGACAAGAGTGGGTCAGGAGGAGCAGTAAGACAGGAAGATGACGTTAAATACAGGACTGCCAGAGTATACCCACCAACAATACATGCTCGTTCGTTGCGCAGCTGCAGCATCATTTCAGGCACCCTGCTACGCCTCATGATGTACGCATCGTGTGCTGATCCTGGAAAACGAGCACAGACATGTGAAATCACCATGTTGGCAAGACACACCGCAAGGGCATTAATGGAGTGGTAATGCTTGCGGTTACGGAAGGCTACCTCCAGTGCCTGTGGTGGTACCAAAGCCACATGTGTCCCATCTATGGACCCAATGACATGGGGCATCCCTCCCAGGGCATAGAACTCACGCTTGACAGCTGTCAACTGCTCAGGAGTTGGGAATTTAATGAACTCATCAAGGTGCTCCAACATGGCCTCTAAAAAATCATGCAGAACACGGCTGAACATGGTTTGGGACATCCCACCGACATGGGCAATGGTATGTTGAAAGGTACCCGTGGCCAAGAAATGTAGGGCTGCCATCACCTTCATCTTGGGTGTCAGTGCACCAGGATACCTGTGTAGCGGTTGGAGGTGTGCTGCCAGCCGTGTCGTCAAGTCCTCAATCAAATGTTGGGGGAAGCGGTAGCGGCGTATACAGTCATTTTCCCGCATGTCAGCCAAGTCCGGAATTGGTCGAAGGAGAGGCGGAGCCCTGCAGTGAATTAGAAGGGACAACGAAGAGTGAGTACAGTACACCACCAATGTCAATGTACAGAGCACATGCTCAACAGGCAATACACATATGCTACATACAGAGTCAGGTCTGTGCAATATGCCCTGGACACGTATGCCAGCCATGTGACACTCCTACCAAGAGCCAGCTACAAACGTTGATTCTCAACCTCATTATGCCATGCCATGAAACTAGCTGTGGGCCAGTGTAAGTGAGCAGGCAGACGCATTACAGGAGTTACAGACATCCAAATATGTGCAGAAGAAGGATGTTTATTGTACAGACAGGTTGCGGAACACTAGAGGCACAGGTCACATGTCATAGAAAAAGGACAGACCACACACCTTGCCATGAAGGATTACATGTCAAGACTGATCACACATACATTGAGAGTATGCAGATATGTCCTTGTTTTGAAACTCCGTGTCGATGCATACATACACACCTTACGTCGGATTACACATGTGTGCTGGTGTGCGTAACAGTGTGACATGCCCATCTACACACAGACACATGTTGGTTGCAGCAACAGCAGATGCATTTGACCAAACACCTACAGCAAACCTATGGGAACACATGACACACACATGACATAGCTACAGCGTGCAACGCGGGCATTCAATTGTCAGGGGTAACATTCCGTATACCTGGCATCAGGGGACATTTGCGGGTGTCGGTGACTGTGCCATGCCAGTGACGCATTGGCCCACCAAGTCAGTACTACATGCACACATGTCAAAGGAGTGAAGGGGATGTGTGGCACATAGGGCAGCATCACACGTGACATGTGTACACAGCCCATCATACTGTAATTAGCTTCACACCTCAGGAGTATGGTGCCACATCACAGCCTGACCCCCCTGTGCCCGACACATGTAGTACTGCACAGACGATGCCTTGATGTCCAGGCTTGGCCATGTATGACAGCTCAATTCATTCCTGTGTGCCGCCTGTCACCACTGTCAGGTGTGAATCTCACCGTACATACGCTCCGAGGGCGTGTGTGGGGTCCCTATCACTATGGTGGTGCTGGCGTATGCGTACGCCATAGTGATACGGACCGTACACATGCGTGTGTATGGTCCGGACTACTATGGGGGTGCTCGCGTACGTGTACGCCATAGTAGTCCGGACCGTACACACGCGTGTACGGTCCCTATCACTATGGCGTACGCATACGCCAGCACCACCATAGTGATAGGGACCGTACACGCGTGTGTACGGTCCGGACTACTATGGCGTACACATACGCGAGCACCCCCATAGTGATAGGGACCGTACACGCGTGTGTACGGTCCGGACTACTATGGCGTACACGTACGTGAGCACCCCCATAGTGATAGGGACCGTACACGCGTGTGTACGGTCCGGACTACTATGGCGTACACGTACGCGAGCACCCCATAGTGATAGGGACCGTACACGCGTGTGTACGGTCCGGACTACTATGGCGTACACGTACGCGAGCACCACCATAGTGATAGGGACCGTACACACATGTGTACGGTCTGGACTACTATGGCATACACGTACGCGAGCACCCCCATAGTGATAGGGACCGTACACGCATGTGTACGGTCCGGACTACTATGGCGTACACGTACGCGAGCACCCCCATAGTGATAGGGACCGTACACGCGTGTGTACGGTCCGGACTACTAAGGCGTACGCATACGCCAGCACCACCACAGTGATAGGGACCGTACACGCGTGTGTACGGTCCGGACTACTATGGCGTACACGTACACGAGCACCCCCATAGTGATAGGGACCGTACACGCGTGTGTACGGTCCGGACTACTAAGGCGTACGCATACGCCAGCACCACCATAGTGATAGGGACCGTACACACATGTGTACGGTCCGTTGCAATGCATTTGGGGTGCCCTAGGGCTGTGGGACGCACCGTACCTGTGTTGTGACATAGGATTGCCATAGGAGACACATGAGGGACAAGTATAGGGGCCTAAATGCATGCTGGTTGTCATGGAGACCGAGTTTCAGGTTTGAATTTAGCATCATGTGGCCAGCAGAAGTCGGTTGGAGACAATTTACTTTGTTGCAATGTGGTTGTTGACATTACATCATGCTAAATTTTAAAACCATGCATAGCCTGTCACTGGGGTAGTTTTAAATTGATTGGAGGACACGTAGGATGCAAATGTGACTGAGCCAATCACTCTGTACTCCTGTAAATGAAACAGGCCAGCAAGTAAGATATAAGGCAGCCAGGTCCCTTGAGAGAGCACTTGCCTGCACATCCCTTCATTCCACAACACTGCTGCTGCTTGTCATTCCTCTGGCACCATGTCCAGGTCTGTGGAGAGGGCCCAGCCATTCACCATGGAGGAGAATATGGTGTTGCTGGATGTGATCCTCCCACAGTACACCATGCAGTATGGTCGACCAGGGGAGCAGGTGAGTGCAGACCCCACTAGCTTAAACTGTGCCCCTCATTTTTACTGTGACTTCTGGCATTGTGTCCAGGTGTGACAGACATGCAGGGTTCTTCATAGTGGTTCCCGGGGGGGGGGGAAGGGCTCATGTCTCCCATGCAGAGCATGCTGTAGTTCCTGTGTGAACAACGCACTAGCATGGTGCTTACTGTGACGATCACTGCATGGTGCATGCCGCTTTCGGACTGCCTAATCCTCCTGGAAATGTTGTTCCTACAGTCCTGATGTGAGTCTGTGCTCCCCCAGGGTGACAGGTGCCAGGACCCACAGATGTGTGCCTGTTCAGTGTACCTGTGGTGAGAGTGTCCAAATGATGTGTCCGTCCCCTGGACATTGGTGTGTGTGTGTGAGTCCCCTGTCATGTGGGTGTGTGCATATGTGGAGTGTTGCACCCCAGCTGCATGTGGGAAGGATACACCCTGGCCATCTGATGTGAGCAGGGAGCTGTGCTGGATGTCTGCCATGCTGAGACAGCCCCTCATTTGTGACACCCCCAGTCTAGTGGCACATGTGCTGAGTGAGGTTTGTAGCGGCAATTGCCAATGCCAGGTGATTGTTCAGTGCCTGTGTGTGTCTGTGTACTCTGCCGAGGTGGCGTAAGTGGGCTGGGGCATGTGACTGCTTAGGGGTACTGTTCAGATTCCTGTTGTAGCTTGGGATGCACAGTGTGAGCCTGCATCATTGATTGTGTTGCACCCCTCATGCCACCTGTGTACTTTCAATGGCACCTACTGCATTTGCCCATTCCCAGGAGGATGATGTCACTATGACAAAGGTGCAATGAGTTGGCTGCATACTGTGGCCAGTTCAAACATGCATGATTTGGAATATGTGTGTCATTGATAAGGTGGATTGATGTATTGTCACTTTTGCATCCTCACAGGTAGGCGTCTGTGCCAAGGGGGAGATCTGGAAGCAAGCCGTCAGTGCCGTGAGGAGGGTGGATGGTCGGAAGCGGCGCCTAGCCCAGGTGAGGAAACTCTGGCAGGACATCCGGTGCTGGACGCGGAGGATCGCACGGGTCCTGCTGGGGGACTCACCTGAGAGCCACAAAAACCGTGGGCGCCGCCGTCTGACCCACATCCATAAGCGTGTGCTGGCGGTGGTCTAACCCCGACTTGGACAGGCGCTTACTGGAGAAGGAGCAGCAGGAAGGGGGTAGGTACATGTGTGTTTGTTGTGTGTGACCAGCTTTTGGAAGTGCGCAGTTGCATGGATACACTGCCAGGGTTTAAATGTGCAGTGCATATCCTGTTCCCCAAAGTATAGCGGTGCTGTTCTTCCTCCCTTCCCCTCCTTGCCACGTGTTCCCTGGTCTGTGTGTAGTCACTCTTGCACAAGGTCATCTAGGCTGGCAGTAACTCCAAGTGCCCAATGCTTGCAGCATCATGTGTGGGGGTGGTATGTAACAGGTTTTTGCACTTTGCCTGTGCCCTGGCCAGTTCAGTCATTGTGGGGTCCATGTTAGTTGGCACTGATGCTGAGTCCCGACATGGGAGTATGTGTTTCATGCATACTGCCTTACTGCCTGCATGTCGAATGTTGTGCCCTCTGACATGATGTGCTTGAGTGTGAGATGTGCATAGTGCAGGGATGGTGGCTTGTGTTCCAGTCATATCCATCTAGGGCCATGGAGTAGTGTGGCCACTACAGTCCCCTGGGGCACCTTTTCCTAGGTATCATGTGTGTCATCAGACAATGTGGACATTCTCTGTGTCTTCAGCATAGTTTGGGCCCTGTGGCATAGTACCATGGCCTCATTAGAATTCGCGTATACTGTGCTACATGTCTCTACTGTACAGGGTGACCTAAATTAGCTGGTGCATACTCACAGGGGCCAGTGCCTGTGTGTCTTGGTACAACTATCTGATGATGGTTGTTTGTCAGTGATATGTGTGGACAGGCGCACCAGGGGTAGTTTGTGTGCGATCAGGATTAATTGCAGGCCATGTGTTTTCATCCCAGAATAAGAGGTGTAAGTACTTCCTCTGTCTCAATCACATTGTCTCAGGTGGGGGGGGGGGGGGTTGGTGCGGGCAAGGCCTACATGTCCAAACCTGAAGTCTCCTTGCTCGGTCTGGCCAGTGTGTGATGTTTGTGTGGCCAAGCACTCAAGGTGCACTGCCCCAGTCATGTTGGCCATGGTTTTCAGTATTACCTTTGCAGCATGTCCCAAGAGTTGCTAGACATGGTTCCTGCTCATCCCATTCTTGGCTACGCTGTGTGTCGCTGATGCTGTGCTAGATTGTCCCCAGAACCTGGCTCCTCTGTACAATTTGATATCAAGTTATTTGCACACCCAGACGTAGCCATGCACGCACACCACCAGACACAGGCACCACACCACCAGGGAAGGCAAAGCGCACACCTCCTGGCACGCACACACAGGGTGAAGTAGGCACACCCATTGGGTCGGGGAGGAAACGGAAGACACGCAGCCAGAGTGGGAGTCCACATTCCTCACGACCACCACCCTCCAAATCCACTCCCCTCAGCTCTCCTGGCCAGGATTCCACCAAAGACTCCTTCATGGCCGCTCTGTCCCTGAGCCCCACAGTGACACCACCCCGCAAGCGGTCAAAGGAGTCCCCGGTCAGGGTGGTTGAGTCCCCACCCTGTCCACACCCTCCCCGGGTAGCGCTGCGACCCATCCCTGCGACCCCCCCCTCCTTGAGACGCTGGGCGACCTGGCAGTAGTGTGCAGCGCCGTGCTCCAATCCACCTTTGGCGCTGCCCCACCCCCTGTGTTGGAGTCGTCCGTCCCTGCACACAACACCTACCCTTGCCCCTCCTGTCCCTGCGGTGCCTGGTCCTTCCCCCCCACATGATGCCCCCCTCCCCTGTGGATGACAAGGTAGTCTGAACTGTGCAGGCAAGCTAGGGGACACGCATCCCAATGTGTCCCCCACCTGGATTGGAACTATGGACTGCCCTATGGGACTTGTGCATTTTGAACACTTCGTACAATTCATTTTACAACATTGCTGAATAAAGCTATTTTATTTTCCTTGGCACACTACTGCTTTTCTGGCATTGCTGTTGGTGGTGCTGCTCCATGATTTGGGGTGGCGATAATGTGTTAGGTGTCTGGGATATGTTGTAGTGTGCTGTTCGTGGGGTGGACCCTGTTATCTGTGTGCCATCACACGGTATTTGCTATCAAACTTTGCTCATGTTAGCTGTTACTGCATGGTGACATTGTCCCAAGGTGTGTACCTTCCTCTGTGGACCCTGACATCTTCCCTGCAGGGTGTTGTGAAGACATTTGTGCAGTGCTGTGTCTACATTTGCTGGGTGTGTGACGGACCCCTTCAACTTTGGCCATGCATGCTGGTCAAGGTCTCCACCTGCATCATTTGTGTCATCCTTGGGGGTCACTGTACTTGTGAGTGGAGTATATTGACAGGACTTCATGTGTACATGTTCCCTTTTCCGCACTATGCATGTGTGTACTCCCAGCCTCGCACACATGTGTTTCGTGTTCTGCTGGGTCTTTGAGCACCTGACTGACAATTGTGGGCATTGTATCTGTGTGTACTCAACCCCTTTCTTTCCATGGGCACAGCTGGGGGGACTCTGCACCCACCCCTCCTATGTCTGGGCACTGCTGGGAGGACTCTGCACCCACCCCTCCTATGTCTGGGCACTGCTGGGAGTGATAGGCACACACCCCTCCTATGTCTGGTCACTGCTGGGAGGACTCTGCACCCACCCCTCCTATGTCTGGGCACTGCTGGGAGGACTCTGCACCCACCCCTCCTGTGTCTGGGCACTGCTGGGAGGACTCTGCACACACCCCTCCTGTGTCTGGGCACTGCTGGGAGTGATAGGCACACACCCCTCCTATGTCTGGGCACTGCTGGGAGGACTCTGCACCCACCCCTCCTATGTCTGGGCACTGCTGGGAGGACTCTGCACCCACCCCTCCTGTGTCTGGGCACTGCTGGGAGGACTCTGCACACACCCCTCCTGTGTCTGGGCACTGCTGGGAGGACTCTGCACACACCCCTCCTGTGTCTAGGCACTCCTTGGAGGACTCTGCACCCACCCCTCCTGTGTCTGGGCACTGCTGGAAGGACTCTGCACCCACCCCTCCTGTGTCTGGGCACTGCTGGGAGGACTCTGCACCCACCCCTCCTATGTCTTGGCACTGTTGGGAGTGATAGGCACACACCCCTCCTATGTCTGGGCACTGCTGGGAGTGATAGGCACACACCCCTCCTATGTCTGGGCACTGCTGGGAGGACTCTGCACCCACCCCTCCTATGTCTGGGCACTGCTGGGAGTGATAGGCACACACCCCTCCTATGTCTGGGCACTGCTGAGAGGACTCTGCACCCACCCCTCCTATGTCTGGGCACTGCTGGGAGTGATAGGCACACACCCCTCCTATGTCTGGGCACTGCTGGGAGTGATTGGCACACACCCCTCCTATGTCTGGGCACTGCTGGGAGGACTCTGCACCCACCCCTCCTATGTCTGGGCACTGCTGGGAGGACTCTGCACCCACCCCTGCTGTGTCTGGGCACTGCTGGGAGGACTCTGCATACACCCCTCCTGTGTCTGGGCACTGCTGGGAGGACTCTGCACACACCCCTCCTGTGTCTAGGCACTGCTGGGAGGACTCTGCACCCACCCCTCCTGTGTCTGGGCACTGCTGGGAGGACTCTGCACCCACCCCTCCTATGTCTGGGCACGGCTGGGAGTGATAGGCACACACCCCTCCTATGTCTGGGCACTGCTGGGAGTGATAGGCACACACCCCTCCTATGTCTGGGCACTGCTGGGAGGACTCTGCACCCACCCCTCCTGTGTCTGGGCATGTACGGTCGGGACATACACGGGTGTGGGTACGCTCCATTCATACACGGGTGTGGGTACGCTCCATTCATACACGGGTGTGGGTACGCGTCGTACATACACTGGTGGGGTGGGGGTACGGTTCGTGCATACACTGGTGGGGTGGGGGTACGCTCCATTCATACATGGGTGTGGGTACGCTCCGTACATACACTGGTGGGGTGGGGGAACGGTCCGTACATACACGGATGTGGGTACGCTCCGTACATACACTGGTGGGGTGGGGGTACGGTCCGTACATACACTGGTGGGGTGGGGGTACGCTCCATTCATACACGGGTGGGGGTACGGTCCGTACATACACGGGTGGGGAGTTGGTACGCTGCATGCATACACGGGTGGGGGTACGGTCCGTACATACACTGGTGGGGTTGGGGTACGGTCCGTACATACACTGGTGGGGTGGGGTACGCTCCATTCATACACGGGTGGGGGTACGCTCCGTACATTCCCGTACCCACGGTTTGCAGGCCTGGGTACGTACCGTCCCCAGGCCTTAAGAGCGTGGGTACGGGCCGTACCACGCCCACCACTACGTCACCCCGACAATGGTGGTACGACCCGTACCCACGTTCAAATGGCCTGGGTACGGCCCGTACCAGCATTGTTGGGATGACGTAGTGGTGGGCGTGGTACGGCCCGTACCCACGCTCTTAAGGCCTAGGGACAGTACGTACCGGTATTGTTGTGTTGCCGGTTCGCGTCAACATCCACTTCCGTTGTGGTGGACGCGTGCGTTGCTGGACACGCCCCCACCCCCTCAAGGTGACCAGGTCCTGCAGGTCAGGTATGTCCAGGGCATGTGTGATTTCTGACTTGTGTGGGGGTTATGTGTCCTGCCCCCCCCCCCTTTGCCCCTGGGTGTTATTCTGACCTTCTGCGGTGTCTGCGTCGGTGCCTGTAGAGCAGGTGGACTGCTATGAGGGCTGGGATGACACGTAGGTTCGGGTCCATGGCTGTCCGTCGCGTACAGGTGCTCCTTGTGCGCGTCGTCCTGATTTCCCGGCAGTTTTTGTCAGCCGGAAAATATATTCCGTGCGGGGTGACGTCGGTGCGGTTCATACTTCCTGGTTCGTGAACCGCAGCCTGCATGCGTCCCGACGTCACGTCGGAGCATTCCCGGATCACATTCGTATGTATATTTTCGTCGGTCGATGTTTTTTACGAATCGTATGGAAATGGTGTTTCCGTGAGAATCGTACTTCCATGTTTGTAATGTTTATTTCCCGGGTACGAGTCGGACGGAGAAAACGCTCCGACCGACGGTTCGTACCCGGTTTCTCCAGGATCGGAATCTACACCAATTTGTTTTGCTGTTACTATTCTGTATTTTATAAATATGTTTAGGTTGCCCTAACCCTTGCCCCATATTGCTTACTGACCCTTTCCTGATATTTGGGTTCCCGATGCTGTTGCTGTCCTGGGGCCGTATTATGGTGAAGACGCATTTTCATTGTTTGCGCTGGGTGCACCTTTCAAACAAGGCGACAGGCGCAAACAATGAAAGTGAGCCATACTACCATGAATGCGCTTCCCCCAGGGCAGCCGCAGGGCAGCGCATTCATTTGCAATACGGAGCGTGTTTCACAGTACAAGCGGCAACCCGTCTGCACTTTGAAGGGGGATTAGAGATCCTCTTGTAGGCGGGTGCAGTCAGTGACTGCACCCACCTGAAAGGGGATGTCTGTGTGGTCTATGGGACACACTCTACCCCCTACAGAGGGCTGCTCTCAGGGGACGCTCTGACAGTGCACCACCTTTTAAATAGAGCACTGTCAGTGCACCTCCTGAGGGCTGCTTTGCCTTTGCACCCGCGTCTGTAATATGGCGCGGGCGCCGAGGCAAAAGGATTACCTCATTTACATGGGGCACGCCCCCATGCAAATACGGGAACCCCCTGTAGATAGCGCTGGCGCTTTATGTGCACCAGCCAGGTGCGCAACACCCATTGGCCTCAAAGGGCTTCAGCCCCCCACCCGTCGCGTGTGGCAGCCTGGATTGGGATAGCTTCCCGGGCACACACACAGCCGCACCCGAGTACTTCACAGGTCTTTAAAAGACCATTTGCATGTTAATGAGGCGTTGTCGTTTTTTCACCCCATCTTGGAGCCCCTGCATCTCCACACTTCCTACTGCTGGAAGTATTAGCCCCCGAAATATTTTCTTAGCCCCCACCGAAATTTGCCTCTAGTTGATATCTGGCACCAGCGCCAGGTGTTTTACAGAAGGGACCGCACAAGCATCTGCAGCTCCTTCTGTAATATCAAAGTACCTTCTGTAATGCTTCCCAAATCCTAATGTGGCTTTGAAGATTTGTTCAGCTTATTAGAAATAAATATATATACCTACATTGTGTGCACGAACTCCAATAAAATTTAAATGAAGATTCATTATTTCACAAAGGTTGAAATGCCTGTAACCGATCAAAGCAATTAATGAAACATTGAGTATTCGTAACCTACCCACATTAATGAAAGGTCAAATAAATTGGGTCTTATAATGTTTTCTAATAAAAATGCTGAAACAAAAAAAGGATGGTTAACCCATTATTTTCTATTAGATGGGATCCACATTTTACTGTGTCACAAAGACCACACATGAGAAGATAGAAGGAAAGAAAGAGGGGCATTGAATTTAACACCAAGTTTAGTTGAATAACAAATTGACCAGGTAAAGTTGACACTGGCTTTCTGGGTTTAAAAACTGAGAAAAAGGGTATCTTACTTGGCTGCTGCGCTGCTCCAACATAACTTCCTGAAACTCCAGCCCTTTACCCTGGGTTAAGGAAAGCTACATAGGGGCCGATTCTGATGGCCGGTCGGACAGCTGTCCGTAGCCTTACCCTGCGATCGACACGTACCCGCAGCCGGTCCGTCCTGTATAGGAAGTACGATGCGCATAACTGCCAAAAACACGACAGACACGTAGGCTGTGAATCAAAACCCATTCTCCGTCCGAGCCGTAACTCCCAAAGAGGAACCGTGTCGCCGGGAAGCAGTATCCATAGCAGTTTCCTGCATGACAAGTACGATGCGTACTTCCTACGCGCCGGACAGGTCGTCACGTACGGCACATCACAGCATCCGAAAAACAAGCATATCAGCTACGATTCGCGCCACAAATCAATACACGGCTACGAGACGAAACAGCTTGCAGCGGATACCAGACGGAGCAACAAGCAGCGTGTACGACACGAACACATCATGAATCCCATCGCGCAGGTCATACCAGTACTCTACATCTATGACCGAATCAAGGACCGACGCCGACGGCGCAGACGGTATGTCAGATACCTACCACATAAACAAATGACACGTACCTTCAAAATGGCACACACACACAGGGGATACATATCCTGGCCACTAACAACAGCCCACCATAGGGGTTGCATGGCCAGCACCACTAACACCACCACCCATAGGGGGCCTGTTGCCCATCACCCCTGCCACCCCCACTCATAGGGCTTATGTTGCCCATCACCCCTGCCACCCCCACTCACAGGGCTTATGTTGCCCATCACTCCTGCCACCCCCACTCACAGGGCTTATGTTTCCCATCACCCCTGCCACCCCCACTCACAGGGCTTATGTTTCCCATCACCCCTGCCACCCACACCCATAGGGGGCCTGTTGCCCATCACCCCTGCCACCCCCACTCACAGGGCTTATGTTTCCCATCACCCCTGCCACCCCCACTCACAGGGCTTATGTTGCCCATCACCTCTGCCACCCCCACTCACAGGGCTTATGTTTCCCATCATCCCTGCCAACTCCACTCACAGGGCTTATGTTTCCCATCACCCCTGCCACCCACACCCATAGGGGGCCTGTTGCCCATCACCCCTGCCACCCCCACTCACAGGGCTTAAGTTTCCCATCACCCCTGCCACCCCCACTCACAGGGCTTATGTTGCCCATCACCCCTGCCACCCACAACCATAGGGGGCCTGTTTCCCATCACCCCTGCCACCCCCACTCACTTGGCTTATGTTTCCCATCATCCCTGCCACCCACACTCATAGGGGGCCTGTTGCCCATCACCCCTGCCACCCCCACTCACAGGGTTTATGTTTCCCATCACCCCTGCCACCCCCACTCACAGGGCTTATGTTGCCCATCACCCCTGCCACCCACACTCACTGGGCTTATGTTGCCCATCACCCCTGCCACCCCCACTCACAGGGCTTATGTTTCCCATCACCCCTGCCACCCCCACTCACAGGGCTTATGTTGCCCATCACCCCTGCCACCCCCACTCACAGGGCTTATGTTTCCCATCACCCCTGCCAGCCACACCCACAGGGGGCCTGTTGCCCATCACCCCTGCCACCCCCACTCACAGGGCTTATGTTTCCCATCACCCCTGCCACCCCCACTCACAGGGCTAATGTTGCCCATCACCCCTGCCACCCACACCCATAGGGGGCCTGTTTCCCATCACCCCTGCCACCCCCACTCACAGGGCTTATGTTGCCCATCACCCCTGCCACCCACACTCATAGGGGGCCTGTTGCCCATCACCCCTGCCACCCAGACTCACAGGGATTATGTTTCCCATCACCCCTGCCACCCCCACTCACAGGGCTTATGTTTCCCATCACCCCTGCCAACCCCACTCACAGGGCTTATGTTTCCCATCACCCCTGCCACCCCCACTCACAGGGGACCTGTTGGCCATTACCCCTGCCACCCCCAGCCATAGGATGGGTGATGCGCAACACATCCAGCATATGCAAACATCAGGTATGTCTGCAAAATACATCCCCCACGACATCATGACAACAGTGTGTAGTCTGTGACAAATGCCCACAACAGTGAATATGGCTACGAGCATACAATGTGAGTAACAGCACATGTGTGACCAACACATGAGTGTGACATACATAAGGCAGGCATCACCATAGCACTGTGGCAATGTAAAAAGAATACCGCCTCACTGTGTAGAACAGAAGTCAAGTGGGGGCCCACAAAATGCAGCAGATGTGGAGCATTGTGGTGATGGGGACCAAACCCCCCTCAACACAGTGACCAAAAGGTAAGTGTCATCATGGTCAAAGCTACAAATAACAAACAGCATGTATGATCTCTGCTCCCAACACATCAAACACCTCTGGTGCAAACTAGTGGTTGTGTCCCATACACACAGAGATTTGTTGAGGCAAACAGTGCTATGAAAACATAACACTCTCGGCCATGTGCAGACAAGCACAACACATGGGGGCTGACAATGCACACAGCGTACAATGACACAACAGCAGAAGTGACCATCACCAAGCATGCACACATCTCGAAAATAGACACACCAACCAAAACAACATGTGTAGACTGTAGGTGTTAGCTCACTAACTCACATTCCATGCCAGCAATGGCACCCAACAACCAGGATGAATGTGCACAATGATGTGAAATGACTCACAGGGACAGCATGCAAAATCACAGAAACAGCATCCAGACAAAGGCCCACAACAGCAATACCAATGCACTGGTGCAGATGCACAAACACAAAGAGGCAAACTCACACTGCACATCGGACACATGTGTGTGTGTGTGTGTGTGTGTGTGTCTCAGTGTCCCCAGGCAACTACACAACACATGAGGGGGGCTGAACCACAGTGACACAGATGTGGACACAGTGCCATACAAAAGTAAACCATCATTGGGACACCCTCAGTGGGCAATCAGGCGTTGGGAGATGAGAGGAAGCACAACAGACACATGTGACACTAGCTGGAATGAACACCAACTAACACAGCAAGAGACTGACACACAACAGCACAATCCCCAGGGACAAGACATTGGTGTGACACAAGCATGCATGACACCTCCACTGTGATGACAAAGGCAGATGTCGTACAACATGGGAAACCCAGACATGTGTCCTGTGCCACAAACGTACATCACACATACACAAACACAAATCACTCAGCATGGCCCCTCATCCATGGACAAACGGGAGCTAGGGGACCATCCATGCAAACATTCACATCAGTCCACCCTCAACACCACACACCTGAATTGCAGCAATGTGTATTTGTGAAGCCCCCCTGGACAGGTGACATTGCACATGCCCACATGACAAACACAGGAATGTTGGCAGGAACTAAGGTGCACACACACATCACACAAGGACTGTTTACAACCCTGGGGAATGACAGACACACTGCACAGTATGCGGTACATGGCCATGACCTCAAAGCTCATGTGACCTTCACAATCCCTGCCACAGTCCCAGGACTATGCAGATGCCAAGGAGGAACACAAGGCACCCATGCTGACTCCTGCCAGCATCGCTGCCGTGAACACGACAAGTGGGAGCAGTCACACACACATACAAATGTCGCAATCACTGAAAACTACCACCTAGGTACAACTACATGATATTGCAAACAAACAAGTGCCTTGAGGAACCCTCACTGTGTCCCATCTGTGTCTGACAACATCATCAACACTCAGAACTGACAAATCAGAATGATGATACACCAATTAACAGTAGTGAGTCATGCACCCACACATCTGGTAGCCCATTGGAAAAGTAGTGGGATGAACCCAGTACCACTCAGCAAGCATCAACAACAGGAACATATCAAGGGAACACTGTCTGTGTATGAACAGGGATGTGGACACACACACATGCACATACAACACACACCATGGGCCCAGGCCATGTCACTGGACAACACACTAACTTGAGGGGACACAACTCCTGTGGGAGCCCAGCTGTGCCAAACATATTCACCGCAAGTCCCACTCATGTCTGCAGAACACTTGGTCAGTCAGCCATCAGTTACCGCACACTGAAGGCTCTGGTCACAACAGCCTGGGTACGAGAGTCACCCCTAAGACAGCTGCACATACCCCAAACATATGTCAAGCAAGTTGCACAGAGGACCCAGTTTCTCCTATTACAATGATTCCCACACCTGTAGGGCCAGTAGTGATGAGCACGAAGTATGTGGAAGTGACAATTTGGACAATGGGAAGCACATCATATGTGCAGGGGTGCAAGCCACAGATGTGACCATGCCAATGAAATGCTCACAGAGAGATGTACACAAATAGTTGATCCAGACACACCCAGGTAGCTGCACAGGATGACATGGATACCCACCAGAATAGGATACATATCTCATGGACCACAGGGAGTACCTCACATCAACACATCAGTATGCAACATTGTAAAACAAGCATTACAGGTGCAAGGGCATCTAAAACAACTTCAACATGGTGTACAGCTAAATCAAGTTCACAGAGACAAAGTAAAAAGCTTTATTCAGCATATGAAAAGTGAAAAGTCTGTTCCAACAAACGGCCAATGGCCAGTACATGTCCAAAGGGCAAGGAGTGAACTAGAGTCACAAATTCAGTATATGAAATTCGAAACGTCTGTGCACACAAAAGGCCAATGGCCAGTACATGTCCAAAGGGCAAGGAGTGAACTAGAGTCACAAATTCAGTATATGAAATTCGAAATGTCTGTGCAAACAAAAGGCCAATGGCCAGTCCATGTCAAATTGCCAAGGAATGAACTAGAGTGACAACTGTCACACCTTGCTTGCCTGCACTGCTACGGACTGGGGTCATCCCCTCAGAGGGGCATACATGGGGCAGGCCAGGCACCGCAGGGACAGGATCAGGGTGCAGCAGAAGGAGGCAGTGAAGAGGTGGGGGATGCAGGCGAGACACTTGCAACTGCAGTGGAGATGACTGAAGTGGTGGGCGCTGTCACAACTGTGGGCACAAGTCAGATGGGGTGGGCGTGGACTCCAAAGCAGTGCCTACATCCATGGGAGCGGAATGGGGGACAGGTGAGGTCTGCAGGGCAGGGGGTGGTGACACGGTCCCCACATCAGTGGCAGCAACTGTCTGACCAGGTGTGGGGGAGCAAGTGCTAGGGGGATGTCCTTAGCATTTTGGGGATGGTGTATCTGTGTGTGGGGGAACCCAGGGCAGGGAGTGGCAGGGGAACCTCTGGAGTGGTGGCCTGGGGGATGGAGGACAGAGACTTTGCCTTGGAGCTGCGTGCTGGCAGGGGGGTCTTGCTCTTCTTGCGCCGGGGAGACTTGCGCGTGGGCGTCTCGATCTGAGTGCGCCTGGGGGAGGGTGTCCGGATGTGAGGGGCACTCCTTTCTGTGCGTGGGGACTTCCTCTTCGCCTTGTAATCAGGATCTGCTGGGTCGGTGGGGAAGAGGCCAAGGTCACAGAGGAAGAGCTTCTGGGGGGATGGGTTTGCAGGTGAGGCAAGGGAAGGGGGCTGGGAGGGAGAGGTCTCAGAGGACTGTGGAGTGGTTGTGGATGACTGTGTGTGTGTCAGCAAACCAGCCCCTGTGAGGGTGGAATCAGTCCCCTGCGCTTGCTTGTGTGCACGTCTAGACCTTGGTTTGGGGGTTTCTGTGCTTTGGACAGGTAGTGTGCTAGGAATTGTGGGTGCTGCAGGGGTAGGAGGGGTGTGGGACTATTGGAGGAGGGACACTGCTGCCGTCAGGGAGGAGGCCACGGACTGGTTGGTCCTCTGTAGGGCAGACATGCCCGAGGAAATGCCCTCCATGAATGACACCAGTTGTGTCAGCAGACCTGTGTGTGCATGGAGGACCTTCAGCATCGACGTCTGCCCCACATGCATCTGTCGAAGTAAGTCCACAGACTCCTCACTCAGGGCAGCAGGGCACACAGGGGCTGGGGGTGCGGTGCCTGGCACAAAGGAGACATGTTCACGAACACGAGAGCCCAGAGGGACCTCTGGGATGGGAGCCAATGGGAGGGGGTTGGTGGTGGTGGTGGTGGCGGAGACAGCCTCACTAGCTGGGGTTTGGTGGCTGCTGACACCCGCCTCCACAGGGGAGTCATCCGCAGAGCTGCTGTGGCCTTCATCTGGGGGGGATGGTGCTGACGACTCCTCTGTGTGGCTCAACTCGCCCTCCGTGCCACTGGGTCCACCTGACTCCTCTCCTTCTATCCCTGTAAGGCTCTGTGGCTCCTCCTGTTCCGTGGAGCTGTCCCCTCCTGTGGCCGTGGATGTATCTGGATAGGAATAGGAAGTAAGAGAACAACATCAGTAACCTGCACCGACTGCACACACCACTGTGAGTACATCACATCACAGGGCAAGCCCTGGCATCATCAGCTGAACACAGCCCAAAGTGCCAACACTGTTTAGAATAAGACAATTGTCATTTCCAACATCAACCATGGCACACATATGCCTCCTTGACTTGCACACATATGTCTGTTGCATGTTGGATGCTAATACCCCAATGTGCCAACATGCACCACCCACACATTAGTTGTACATACAAGTGAACATGTAGGAGTATGTCACTAGACCCACAGCACATCTCTTGCGACTAACTCAGCACAGGTGTCCGGATGAAGGGATGGGCAGAGACTCATTTCACATGCTTGGGATGCATGCCAGCAACACACACTATGATGTACACATGTCATGATGGGCAAGGCCACAATGGGGTGCATGGTGCACACTTCAACACAACGCAGGCTCACTCATAGAAAGTTCAATGCCATGGCACTGGGATGCCCTGTAAGTCAGTCAACACTGTCTCCTGTCACAGGGGCAGGGCATCCAGACAACAACAATATGCACTGACTCACAATCCTAGCTCAGGGGCAAATCTGACTCTGCCGATTACTGGCGCACTTTGCCATCCCATGCAAACAACATATCCAGGACCCAGAAGACCCCACATCATGAAAATCAGACATATGAGTCTCAGCAAACACAAATCCATGTACATTAACACATCACAGTCTGCCATGCATATAACCCAGCTGCATGAGGGACACAGTTGCATACACCATTGTGCGCTGTCAGATGCTCACACACCTATATGTCACACAGGTCTTGTCTCCCACAGTCACATTGCAGATGTCATGCTGACCCTCGGAATCATGGACACCCCAGTTGTAAGTAGCAACAAGCCACACCCTAATGACATAGAGGCACACACCCGAGGGCACATGCCACAAAGCACAACCTGCAATTTCACAAACAGGAGTGGGATTACAGAGTGTTTCAGAATGCCCTTGAGGGGGCAGGACTGGGCAGGACTAATTGAAACAGTTTTTTGCCCCGGACAGTAGTCAGGTGGCTAAGCAATTGTGGCATACTTGCGATACCTACTCCTGATGCCCAAAAATTTGAGTACCCTGTTGCATGGTTTTGTATTGAATACCCCAGAAACATGTTGCGAGTCAGACCAGCAATTGGTACACATCTCAAGGGCACACACAGTTCACATGTCAGATCTCAGGCATTGTGTAAACAATTGACCCGCCCATGACACACACAACAGAGTCACGGGAACTGATGCTGACTGGTTCCTGATACATAGCTGACTGCAGGGACACAGTTCCCTAGTGACACAATCAAAAGACTGCAGGGGCCACACCTGTGGAACAGATGAGGAGGGTGCATCACACAGATGAGGGACCTGATTTTGGGACTACAAGACCTACGTAATGTGGAAGTGTGACCTGGACAAAAGACTGCTATTTGCATGTCAGACATAGTACACAGATCAGGCATGGACTTACCCCCTTCCTGCTGCTGTCTGGCCTTCAGCTGCCTATCCAGGTCCGGGAAGACCACCGCCAGTATCCGGAGCATGTGGGGAGTCAGGGTCCAGTGTCCGCCCCTCCTGCGTGGAGGTGACAGCTTCAGCTGGACTCTAGCTATCCTCAGGGTCCAGCCCCGAAGGTCCTGCCACCTCTTCTGGCAGTTGCGGATGCAGCGCTTGTAGACCCCCACAGAACGAACAGCCCGGGCGATGGTCAGCCAGATCTCCTGCTTCTGGTGGGCATCAACCTGTGAGGAGGACAAAGTGAAAAGTACATTAACACACATGCCCCAGATTTGTGCAGCACACAATTAGATATACATGTCATCATCACAAAGGGAAAATAATTACACAGGTAGTGCAACCCTGGGGATTGAAAACTCACATGCATGTCTGACATCTTAACAATGCATGGATAGTTTAAGCTGGCAAAAATGCACTTTAGCAGCAGGAAAAATATTCAGTACATGTCCCTACACACTTTGGGGGATGAAAGTAGTCAGTGATAATGCTTGCCACTGCTGTACACACTGCTAGTACTGCTAGTCAGACAACATGCTTAATTAGGAAGGCAGTGGACAGCACACTCACCTGCTCCCCTGATGTCCCATAGAGCTTTCTGTACTCTGGAAGGAGCCCATCCAGCAGGGCCTGGTTCTCTTCCTCAGTGAAGGCTGGGGCCCTCTCCAGTGTACGTGCCATAGCAGGAGCCAGAGGATGCATAGACAGCAGCAGTGGTAGCAGGGATGTGGTCCAGTAGCATGTAGTGCAGGCAAGTGAGCTCCCTGGGGTCCAGCCAGCCTTATATCTGTGCTGCAGAGGCAGACTCTGTGCCATGTGTCCAAGGTGATAGGTCCAACACGGTTGCATTCTATGAATCTGACCAATCCATTTAAAAGTACGACTTGTGCACGCCTTCCGCATCGTTCAAATCTTCACCTACATGGAACACTTGAAATTGCAATATTGTTGTAGGCATCCAACTGAATTTCCAGTGCACAACTCGTACAAGTTTTGAATCCGCATCCGTCTCCATGACAGTCCTGAGCCAATGGGTGCGCCCGGCTCGTTCAACTGACTGTACAACGCGTATTTTGAATGTACACATGCACCCGTCTCCATACGATTCAATGGTCAAGGCGTACGCATGGCTCGGACATGGCCTGTGCAATGCGTACGCATTGTCACCCTTGTCGGACCTCATTGCATTCAATGACAAGGCGTACGCACGGCTCGGATATGACCCTGCAATGCGTACGCATTGTCACCCGCGTCGGACATCATTGCATTCAATGACAAGGCGTACGCACGGCTCGGACATGACCCGTGCAATGCGTACGCATTGTCACCCGCGTCGGACATCATTGCATTCAATGACAAGGTGTACGCACGGCTCGGACATGACCCGTGCAATGCGTACGCATTGTCACCCGCGTCGGACCGCATTAGTGTGACTATTAGACAGATGCAACACACATATTCTCGCCATGGACACCTGCACACACCTGCCACACTATAGCATTGGCCACACAGTGTCCCATGGCATGTGAGGCTGCATTCCCTGGGTGTTTGAGGGGGCCACAGCAGTTTTTTTGTCTGGCACTTTGTGCAGTCACTCCCAGGCTGTTATATTGTACATGGGGGCAGAGTCCTTGTGTGTTGTGCACATTAGCACTGTGATGTGCAATTGGACAGTAATGGGCATGAGTGAAGGCCACAGTGTCAGGTTGGATATGTTTGGGGCATGTCACATACACCCTGAGTCCTGGGGGTGATGGCATGTACATCACAGTGAGACCTGTAGCCCCAATACTGATGTGCACCCACAGTCTGTGTGCATGTTGTGTCTCAGATGTGTCTGATCACATGTTACCAATGGGTGACAGTCTCCACATCCATGTGGTATATGCATCAACCTTGATGGGGTGTGTGTCTAAGAGACGTACATGTAGGGCCGGCATGAACAACAGTGGCCACTACCTGTGGGACTTACGCTTGCCTTGTGGCGTGTATGTGCGACGCCTTATCCATTGCTGTGTTGATGTGGCAATACAGGGAGCCTGGGTTTCTGCATGGCAAAGATCTGTGATGCCTGGGAGACATGAGTCCTCATTAGTCACTGGGGTGGGTTTTTGAACGTTGCAGCAGCATATAGGTTGGGTGACACAGCCAGATGATTAGCCCATTGCACTACATGGGACTCATGTGGACATGTGGAATTGAGATGTGAGGTGATGGTCTTGTAGGTGACATATGTGTCTATGACCAACAGCACACACCTCAGTACATTGTGTAATGCCATGAACTAGCATGTGAGAGTGATCGTGGTCATGGCCACATGGGGGGATGTACTGACAATCTTCCTTTGTGCGTCTCTGGACCGCAGGGCACAAGCTGTGCATCGTCTGTTCCCAGACCTTGCAACCATGCAGGAACGCCACAGCATCAGACGGTACCGCTTCACCAGGCCACTGATTGAGGAGTTGGCGGAGCAGTTGGTGCCACATCTGCTACCTGGCCGGACATACCCTACAGCACTGACCTCAGAGGTGAAGGTGATGGCAGCCCTGCACTTCTTTCCTACTGGTACCTTCCAGTACACTGTGGCTACTGCTGGTGGTATGTCGCAAACGATGTTTAGTCGGGTGCTACGCGATGTCTTGGAGGGGATGTTGCAATTCCTCGACCTGTATATCAAGTTCCCGAGCCAAGATGAACTCCCTGAAATTAAGGATGCCTTTTATACACTGGGGAGGATGCCAAACGTCATTGGATCCATTGACGGGACAAATGTTGCTCTGATACCACCACAGGTACATGAGCAGGCATACCGGAACAGGAAGCACTACCATTCGATCAATGCTCTGGTGGTCTGTCTTGCTGACATGTTGATCACACATGTGTGTGCACGGTTCCCTGGTTCGGCGCACGATGCCTACATAAATAGTCACATTGCAACGCTGATGTCACAGATGCCAGCTCAGCGTGCCTGGCTTGTCGGTGTGTACTGACTGTTTCTCATTGTGTGTGTTTGTCACTGTTGTATTCCGCACTTCTACAACACTCAGCTACTTGTTCATTTTTGTGTGTGTAGGTGACTCCGGATACCTCAACATGCCGTGGTTGCTGACACCCCTCAGGAACACTGTGACACCAGCCGAGCTGCGCTACAATGAGGCACATGGTCGGAGCAGGAGGGTGATTGAGCGGACATCCGGCCTCCTTAAAAGCCACTTTCGCTGCTTGGACAAGACCGGAGGGGTCCTCCCATATGAGCCTACAAAGGTGTGCAAAATAATACTGGTCTGCTGTATGCTACACAACATGGCGGTGCGGCAGGAGGTGCCTCTCATCCTGGATGAGGATGACGACGACCAACGTCCGGCACCTGTGGAGGATCCCGGCCTGGGCCAAGATGCCAGTGATGATGAAGATGATGGTGACGTCCGCTCCCAGCTCATCAACAACTTCTTCACCTGAAAGTGAGTTTCCAGGGTTGTTATGTCAATGTATGGAGGTAGCCAGGAATGTGTTGAGCCAGCTCTGTTGCTGTCTGAGAGTGTCTGTGTGCCACTTGACTGGATGCGTGCTGTGATGTGTCCATTCAGGTGGTGTGTACTCCACAATAGGGTAGTACTGCTAACTAGTGTTTGTGTAGGTGTTTTGCAACATGTTTTGTGCATGTGTATTGCATTTCTCTCCTGTTCGTCTGTGCTTTTGACTGTATCTTGTCTGTCCTTCCCAGGGTCCTTTGCCTGTTTTGTGGTAAACACTGACCCCCAACACCCAGAAGCCAACACCAGTGTGTAAGTTGACAATTCCCATCAACTGATGTACCACACATCCCTGGACTTCCATTCTCCAAAACATTGAGAGCGTGTGTCCTCTGTTACGTAGAATTACCGTGCAACTATTGTGGAATAAACGTGTTGCTGCTGTGTAATGAACATGTGCTACGCTTTGTTATGTGCGTTGTCTGTCTTACCACATCTGAGTGATATCTGCTTACCTCACCTGTGGACTTGTTACCACTGACTGTGCTTGGTGTTGTGTCTGTGCATGCCAATATGTTTCAGGTCAACATCATCGTGTGTAATGAGTCACATGGCCATGGTGAGTATGTTTTGTGTTGCCATAGTGGTGTGTCTCCCTCACATGTGTCACATCCCTATGACTCACCTTACGTTGGTCACATTGTTGCAGTATTTGGCATGCACTGTGTTGTGTAGCAGATCGACTTCGCCCTGAACATGACAAGTTTGAATCACAACAGAGGCAAGTATGGTGTACTGGTGAGTTTATTTACAAACATGTGTGAGTGAGGTGCACAGGATGGTGGGTGCTGTATAGTGGTTTGGGAATCCAAAGTTCACATTTGAGTTGGAAGTGCTGGTAGATGAAATGTCCAGAGTAAAGTCCACAGTCATCTGATACATTGGCCAAACATGAACCCTCCATGTCATGTGGGCGAGTTGTGTGCGATTGGACAAGGTGAACGGGTTGTGCACAAAGAACATTGCCCAGAACAGGTTTATAGGCCCTGGGGGATATGCTGGGACATCTGCCTCTCACATTTCCTTCTTCGGCCGACCCTTCTTCTTCCGGGGGGGGGATCCTCATGTGCAGGCCTCTGCGGTGCAGGGGACTCTCCGCCAGAGTCCTCCTCCCTCCCTGTGGCGCTGGCAGATGGTGTTGCGACAGATGTTGTGGGCACATAGGGGAGTGGGGACAGGTTGGTGTTGATCATGCGGAGGCATTGTAGTATGTCCCGATGCACCGCAGTAAGGGCATCCCACTTTGCCTCCATGCGGGCATGGTGGGCGACTTGCTCCTGTTTTATGTCCTTGAGGATCCCCACTACCTGGCCAAATCCTCCAGTGCTATCCTGGTGCGCATCTATGATGTTTGCCAGTTGGGGGTCATCATGCAGTCCATACCCCTCTGCAAGGTGTGCCCTGTGCCTTCCACCCCTCCCAGCACCCCTCTCCACACGGGCAGGACCAGCGGCGGTATGCACAGGTGACCCTGGGACCCCTTGGGTGGTGTTGCTGGTGGTGTTAGCTGTAGCTTCCGGGGGGTCCTGTGTCCCTGTGCTGTGGGCGTTGATTGTCCTTGGTCTGTCCGTGTTGGCGGTGTCCAGATGGTGGAGGCATGGGTACAGGGGGGGCAGATGATGCTGCTGTTGGTGCTGCATGATGGCTCACACCGGAGGGGCCAGGTTGGTCGTCGTCATCCGAAGAGGACAGTGAGAGAGTCAGACCAGAGAGCTCAGTGTCCAACAGAGTCTGGGACTGGGTATCTTCGTCATTTGTCAGTGGGTGCCCAGCACAGGTCGTGCTGGGCACCCACTGACAAATGACGTTCGGAAGAGACACACAATGTGATTTATGTTTCTACATGCATCGTTGGTTTGCAAACATGACATTTTCTACTTTTCTAACAGATGCCTGCCTGTACACTGCTTTTTCCCAGCTTGTCACAGACAGAGTTTGATCTTGTTGTTGGCCATTTGCCAGCATGGCCTTGTGCTCCCCACAACAGAGCCCAGTGTCAGACATCTTGTCGGTCCCTTCCCACTCCCTGTGAGGCGAGTATGGTTCAGGTTGATCTTGCTGGGCCATGTGGGTGGGTGTAGGTTGTCTGTGACTGCGAGTCTCATCATACTCTTGGCTACACCCCCCTTCCCAGCATGCCCATGCTTCCTTCCTCTTTGACTCTGCTTCCCTGTGAGGGGGTGTGGCAGCAATGGCAAGATGGCTGACTGTTAAATCCTGGTGTTTGTTTGGCTACAAGTCCCAAGGGAGCCCCTGTGCTTCACACAGAAGCACCCAGTATGGGGGATCTTTTGCTGATATTTCAATGAGGTGTGTTTCAATGCATTGTACCCGGTAAGTTGTGTGGAGTTTGTGTTGGGGGGGGTCTCCCCATGCTAATTAGTATGGTCAGGGCTGTCAGTCCTCCTTCCCATCATGACATGCTTCCATTGTAGGGCGTGCAAGTTGTCTTTCAGGATGTCAGTCAGTGGTGTCCTGCTTCTGATTTGCGCACATGCCCTAGCAGGGCCTTGTGCTCCCCACAGCAGGACCCAGTGTCAGCCATCTTGTCAGTCACTTTCCACTCCCTGTGATGTGGCCATGTTTCAGAGAGGTCTTGATGGGCAAATCAGGAGGGGGAGCATTATCTGTGACTACAGGCCCCATCATGCTTTTGTCTACACTCACTTCACCTGCATCCCCACTATTCCTTCCTGACAGTCAGCTGCACTGTGAGGTGGTGTGTTTGTGGTGGCAAACTGTCTTGCTGTATGTATTTGGCTTCGTGCCAGTGGCTTGCTCTATTTGTTTGAAGGTTGGTGCATGTCATGACACAGTTCCCAGTCACTATGAGATGGCAGGTATTGTGTTTGTGTGACTGGCATACACATCTTGGGTTGATTATCTATTGGTTAGTGTAGGTTTGCTTGGGGTGCATGGTTTCACTGTCCCCTTGCCACACAATCTTGGTTTTGTTGTTTGTGTACTCACCGATCTCTGGGATGTCTGGTAGGCCATGGACGGTCTCTGGTGGTAGGATGTCCCGCACCTTCTTCTCCTAGGTCCTGAAGTAGACTGGTTTGGCAAGAGGGCCACCGCCGGTGCGCTGACTCAAGGCGTGATCTTTCTCGATGAGTTTCTTGACCCTCCTGCGCACGTCATACCACCTGTTCTGGATATCGTCCTTTGTGCGCAACGTTGGTGCTTGTGCGTTCTCCTTGTCCACAATCCTCGCCCAAATCTTGGTTTTCTGTGAGATGTGGGCCCTTTGAACCAATGTACCAAACAAATGTGGCTCTACTCTGATGATCTCGTCTACCAGCACTTCTAACTCACTATCTGTGAACTTTGGATTCTTCTTTGGAGGCATGGTGATGGGTGGTGGTGGTGAGGGATGTGTGCGTGAGGGTGCAAGTGATGGTGGGCTGGTGTTGGTTTTGCTGTGTGTATGTGTGTGGTTTTGTATGAGGTGCTGATGGTGTGTGAGTTGTGTGATGTGTGAGTTGTGAGTGTGTCTGTGGTTGCTGTGTACTGGTGTTTGCTGCTGGCTGTGTCTCCTGTTTGCAAAGGATGATGGTAGTGATTGTAGTCCTTTATATAGTTGTAGTTGTGGGTGTGTCTTTGTCTAATTAATTTGTGTTGGGTATTTATTGGCTTAGTCATTGCTTGTTTGGTCCTTTTTTGGTGTTTTTTCCTTTTTGTTTTGTAGGCATGTAGGAGACGTTCATGTGACGGAAACAGACGCTGCTGTTGTCTCGTGCGGGCTTCTCTGCCTCGTTCACGCTGCCTGTCTTCTGTGTTTGGTAGGCGTCGTTCGCGGCGGTCTCTATTGCTTGTGTGCCGGGTTGTCTGTGCGTGTCGGTCCTGCGGCTTGGTCTCCGTGCGAGTCGGTCTCGTTTTACGCGCATTGCATCGTACTGCGCTAATCGTACATCGCGGGTACAGGTCGGTCGGGTTGATTCCTGGTTCGTGTCGGTCGGTGAAAATCGCGTCGGTTTTCCGGCCGGATCACTATTTTCCCTCCGGCTCGGTCGTATGGCTTGAATTCCGTACGTGTCGGTTGTAATTCACTCGCGTTGCATTGTACTGCACGGGTCGTACGGCGCTGGTCCGTGTCGGTCGGTGTTCTGTCCGGGGCCGTGTCGGTCGGTTCGTTTTGCGGCCGGAATCGGAATCGACCCCATAATATTCATCTGCACTCTAACCCTCCTTTAATCTCACATAGCCAACTCATTCTGAACTCCTTTCTACATACTTCTAGTACCTTAAGACATCTCTTTCAGTCACTGTTTTCCTCATGCACTGACACCAGTACGTATTACATCATTAGTGTTGGGCGAAACATGTCATCCAAAGCAGTGCTGTAAATGGCAATATACTAGTGGTGGTACGTGTTTGCTCCAGAAAAGTGCCGGTACTCTCCCATCAAATGTATTACACTAGTGCTGAGAAGTGCAAGTACTCTCCCTTTCACAATAAAGAAGTGCAGGTACTCAGTACCGAACAGTACTCGGCCATTTAAAGTACAGATCCAAAGACGAAATGTGTGGAATCTCAGGGATTTTACCCTCACCCTGGATTTTAGGCAGAAGAAAGTGTATTCCAAATGTCGCTGTTCCTTGAGACATGCCTGGTGCAGGACAACCACAGCCTGTGTTGGGAAAACAGGCCAAAATTCAGCAATCAGGATGCACAGAGTTTAGAATTCAAAAGCAAGCACAGGAGTTGCAGCCAGGGAGGGTCCTTCTGTTTGCTCGGGTGACCCAGAGGCAGGTCATGGTAGTCAGTCTAGGGGTTGGCAGCAGTGCTTAATTTGTGCCGGTGGTATCCAGGCACCTAATTGTCAACACCGGAACTTACGGTTGTCTTCTGCATGGTGGCGTTGTTGTCTAATATAGAGTTGAACACAACAGTTGTTTATTAATTCAAAGTACACTACAAATGACTGGTAACTTGCGACCAAGCTATTCTTATAGCTTTTAGGCCTAGAAGAGTCTGAACTATCACACTTGTAGGAGTTTGATTGTTAGAAGTTGTGTTGGTACTGTCGTTGGCAGTACTCATGAGGGTAATACGTAATGTGAGCTGTGGTGGCCTCCTAACGAGGGCCCTGGCACTTGTTGCTTTACCAATTAAGCACTGGTTGACAGTGCTTACTGAGAGCTAATGGTTGCAGATGGGCCCCACCAGCACTCATCTTTTAGGGACCAGCCCTTTTTTCTCCTCATAACACTTTAACCCACAGCAAGAGGGAGAATAACACAAAAAGTGTTAAGCAGAAGAAACAGAAAGACGTTAAAAAAAGTGACAAAGTTAGAAAGCAAAGATGAAAAAGAACCTGCAAGCATGAGATAAAGAGCTAGGGAGAGTGTCGTATTAAGAGGTGGAATTAAGAGTAAGCAGCCTTGGTAAGCTGCACAGGGCCGGCTTTAGGGCAGAGCCACCGGTGCGGCTGCACTGGCCGCTGATCTAGAAGGGGGGGGGGGGGGGAGCTGAGCGTGCTGTGTTCCTTGTGCCTCCAGATTTCAGGCAGCAATAAATATGTCAAAATAACTCTTGTGAATAATGTTCCTGCTAGAGAGAGAGATCTGAGTGTTGTCTAGTGCCAGTTTTGACACGCCATAAAGTAGCGTAGAGGGTTAATATGCCTGCTGCCAAGAACAGATCTGTTTTAAAGTGGAATGCTGAGTGGATTGGTAAAGGCAGCCTTTATCAGTGCTTTAAAACAAATGACATGTATGCGAGTGAGTGGCTATGGAAAGATGAGGGGAACTTTTACTGGGTGGCAGTGAGGGAATCTGAGGCTGAGGTCAAGGGCATTGGGGCGCTAAAAAAGATTGTCGCACCAGGCGCCACCAGCGCTAAAGCCGGCCCTGAATCTGCACCTGACCTTTGATAGCACCGGCCTTGAGCGTCTGAGCACAACTTAGAGCCCTAACACTTATTCTATTACAAATTAAACACGTGGTTTGAATTGCCAAAGGGGAGGATGTTAAAGCAGATCGACCCATTTCACCTACAATGTCACTTGTAATTCCTCCCCCCCCCCCCACGCAAGAGTGCCAAGTTTAAAACAGATTATAACTTGAATAATTAAAAATATTACAATGTTTGCTATTAATTTGCTTCTTAACTGGCTTAAGGTCTAGGAACCTAGATGATGTTCTTGTGTTCTAAAATCTCTTTATTCGTACAATTCAAAATTAATTTGTTCTCAGATAGTTAAATAGCAGAGGCCAATGTTCATTGTTAAATAAACCAGACTAGCCCAAGAACACCATATATAATTTATTCTGATTTTCCATTCAGCTAGAAGAATGCAAATACCCCATGTAATTGTGTATGCTTTTTGATTGCTGTTATATGAAACTCTTTATAATTAACCTTCCATTGTGTGCATTTAAAAGACAAATCAGCGTGGGTGCACAGCATGATCCGACCTTGATAACAATTTTACTGCAACCATTCCATCTATTTATTTAAAAGCATTAACATTTTGATCAGAGAAGTTTTAAATGGTATATATGGCAGTACATAGATAAATGATGATGGGGTTATTAACATACTTTAGAAGGAATAACAGTTAATGGCTTAATAGCGCCTGCTGTGTGACTGGGACATGTTATTACCTAGTGGAGCATTCAGGTGTGAACTATACACTTTGAAATTAATCTATACAGTGAAATCAAGTTGCCAAAAGTGACTTTTCAGTGCTTTAGATTCATGGATAAAAACCTTCAAATGTTTTATCAAAATCCATAAAAATAAATACACATCAAAGGGGGCTTCCAACAACCCACCGTACACACTCTCTCTCTCTCTCTCTCTCTCTCTCTCCCTCTCTCTCTTTCTCTCCCTCCCTCCCTCCAAGTCACTGCTGGAATTCCGAAAGACTAAGAGTCTGAAGACCTTGCTCTTCGACTAGAGGTCTAATTCCTTTTCCGACCACTGTTAGGCTGTTTTCACCTACCTAGCGCCTGGATGCCCTCACGGGTGATAAGCAGCGCTTTGCAAATCCATTCAGTTAACTAACGTAACTCAGCAGGACAATGCAGCTCCTTCAGAGATGGTTATATAATCTGGTGGTAACAAGGTGGAATCTAAGATGTTCCAATTCAACATTCAATGAGTCCACAACTTATAAAGCTTGAGGAATACCGGAAAACCAGTATTATTGGAAACCTGTTCCTTACTCACAGTATCCTTATGCCATAGATATATCTCAGCACATGTACAATCATCATAATGTTGTCAAGTGACTAAACCAGATATTCAGATAATTGTAGAGACAGAATATTAAGCAGAATGCGCATCAATCAGTATGACAGCGTCCCACATGTCTAACTGTGAAAACAAATCAGAAAATAACAGGACACCATAGCGACAAGCCTGATAAAAGTGCCTTTATGGAGGAGAACAGTAGGAGAACAAATGAAGATGCCATTCAACGTGTCAAGTATCAATCCAACCCCACCAGCCAGTAATGTGTGAGAAGCTCAGCGTGGTGTACATAAAAATCTGGTAATGTATGTGAGGGATGGAGAAGGGAGGAGAAATAAATGGGGATGGGGACAAGGATGCTATGGTGATCGTAAGTTATAAGTTTGTAAGGAAAAGGCGAGGAATCCACCATCCCATCTATTCAGGGTGGTTTAGTGTCATCTTTGGCGTATTCCTGGAAAGATAAGATCAGTTCGTCCCATAATGCCGCAATGGGGTACTTACGAAGTCCCCTGGCCTCCTCCCTGCACAGAGACAGTCACTCAACTTCCACCCACTTATAGGGCTGTTGGTTGTGCACCAGTGGAAGACAATGACTGGAGAACCTACCATGTCATAGTAATGCAGCGTCCGGCAAAGTCTATAAATCCACTCACAACCTTGACTGTTTTGGGATGCTTCTATAAGCCCAGGAGACAGCTCTCCGGGGTAACAGACCCTGGCAACCTGTTATGAAGGTCAATACAGTACATATTTCTAACCATTAAGAGGACACGATGGAGCAGGCCCAAGATATATATTTTGCGTCTGCATTGGGAGGAAGTAAGCGAGGGAATTCAGTGGCGTCAGTGGTGTAAATTGTTTGGATGCATACAAGTGTCAAGTATGTCGGGTTTAGTATATTGAACTGGATATACTGTATTCCGTGAAATCTTATGTGCGTGGGAAAGTGCTTTTTCCCACTCTTCCTGAGTGAGGTATAGACCTATGTCAGTGTCCCACTTAGTATGGAGTTTTGGTAGAGGAGCTACAGTGAGCTACAGGATCGCCCTAACAATCCAAGAGATCAGTCTACGGCCAGAACTAATGGTGAATAGCATTTGGGACGGTGGGAGTGAGGGTGGCTCAGTATCACTGATATCACATGTGCTGCTGAGTGCAGCTAGTAAGCACCAATTTGTCAAGAATTAGCCCACGGGTAATCGTGCTGTTCAGTCAATGTGTCAAAACTCTACCTTTCAATAGGTCTCCCAAGCAGTTAATCCAAGCAGTGTCCCACTTCTCAGCAGGTCTGCAGCAACCAAGCCCTCATCAAAACTTCAGAGGCACCTCAGGGGACCCTCCAGTGCGTACAGCACTGTACTGGAAGTAATGTTCAAGGCCATGCGATAACTGTGAGCATATCGTCCCACTCAAGCATGTCAAACGCCTTTTTCAGATCTAACACGTCACATAGCGAAGGGCCAACTATGCACTGTCTCTGCCAATAACCCATGGAGACGGTGAATATTAGGGGAAATCAACCTGCCAGGGATGAAGTCATTTTGGTCAGGGTGGACCAGATAGAGAATCACTGATTGCAGTCTGGTCGCTTGCATTTTGCTCAATATCTTATAATCATCATTAAGAATGGCTAAAGGGCTATAGGAGGAAACATCCAGGTGATCTCGGCCCAGTTTGAGGAGGTAGAACAAGAGGGCCTCATGCATGGGGGAAGTTAGTGTGCCCACTTGAAGCACTGAGGTATATCATTTGGCCAGTCTCCGGATCAATAGAGTTGTTTATGTTCTAAACAACTCAATCAGAAGGCCATCAAGGCCAGGGGTTTTATAGGTGGCAAAATCCCAAATGGTGCCCCGAATTTACTGTTACATGATTGAGCTTTCCATGGACTTTGCATGTTCAGCTTGGATCTTCACAAGGGTGAGTCTCTCCAGGAATGCAGTAATGTTGCCCTTTGCAGTGGAAAACTCAGGGCAGAGTGAGCGGTAATGGGGAGAAAAGGAGGAGTGGATAGCTGGATTGTGAGTGTACAATTTTGACTGGGGAGAGACGGATGGTGTAGATAGTGATCTTATCCATGCCTTCTTTGAGCAACCAAGCAAGAAACTTCCCAGGTTTGTTCCCTTCAGCATGCATTTTGGCACTGTGGACTTTGTAGCCAATATATCTCAGAGTCTCAATCAACTGAGCGTTCCACACCTTAGCAGTAAGTACCACTTATTTAAAGGCAGTATCAGAAAATTATGCTTTCTGCAAGTCCATTAGAGAGTGTTACATTTTCTCCAGTTCTACTTCAACTGTCTTATGGGCCATTATCACTGCTCATATACAGTGACCTCTCAGTACTGTTTTGAATGCATCCCACTTAATAAGGCAGGAAGAGGTCGAGCCACTGTCCTCGGAAAGGAAATTACTAATGTCCTCCAGAAGTTGCTCCCAGAAGTCAGAGTCCTGAAAGACAGAAGATTGGAGTCAACTAGGTAGGGACCGGCGAGGTGTACCCACCCAAAGTGAGATACATAATCAGAGGGTTGCGGTCTGAGATAGTCTTGCAGAGATACTCAATATCATGAGCCAGGAGTTGTATAGTGTTGGACAGAGATGTCAGTCCAGGCAAACATGGAGATCATGTGGGAGTAGTAGAAGGAATAATTCCTGATATTATGGTGAAGGACCCTCCAGACATCCACCAAGTTCAAATGAGTAGCTCATTGTGTTAGGTATTCAGGATGACAAACTATGTGTGTGAGTTAGGCAGTGTAAGGTATGATCTATCCAAATAGGGGTCCAGTACACAGATAAAATCCCCACCCAAGATCCAAAAGAGGTGGGACCATTGAGGAAGTTGGGTAGAAAGGTGCCCTAACATTGGTGTTGGCCTGTATTTGGTGAACATATACTACCCGTGCCATATAGTACCCCCTTTACCAGTGTGTATCTACTCTCATCATCCGTGACTGCCTTGACACAAGTGAAGGGGACCATAGGTCTGACCCAAATTAATACCCCCCTTGCATAGCTGAAGTGGGGAGTGCAGTAACATTGTTCCCTCCGACGCTTTTGAAGTCTGAGACCCTCTACCCTTTGCTAAGTAGGTGTCTTGCAAGAAGGCAACATTGGCACCCCAGCGCTTGAGGAAGGTATGGATGTTGTAGCGCTTTTTTACTGATAGGCATCTCTTTGCATCCCAAGAGACTATTGTTAGCTTAGCCATAACATGTAAGGTATAGTGAGTAAGGGAGGTTTGTCCGCTGAGATGGCAGCGGTGGAAACGGGACCAGGGTGAAGCGCAATGTTTCCACTGTCCATCCAATAATATAACTGAGACATACAGGATGCAAATATAAATACCAGGCTTGTCTGTGTGAACTTCCCAACTCCCTATCCCAGGGCCACAGTGTAACATCTGACCGCCCACAATGACACAGTAGTAAGTGTTTAAGATTAGTGCTACTATGATAGTAAAATGAGTCCAAAAGAGGGGTGGGCCGGAATTGAGGTAGTTGAAGTATGTGAAGCAGCCCAAATGTATCAGTTCAGTGGAACATGTCACATATTCTAGGTGAGCCGGCCCCCACAGAACTACTGAACAAATAAACCCCATCTCAGTGATTAATGTGCTTCTATGGGTTACTAATACCAATGCTAAACTTAACGCGCAGAAGGTCGTCTCCTGCCCTCAAAAGGCAACAGGGTGGTATTAGGGGAAAAGAGAGCGATACCAGTGTCATTTTGCAATACATGCATTACATGGATTCAGTATGTAAACATCTGAAGTGTAGTGTAACCTTTGACAATGTAGTAGATCACATAGCCCATTATATTTGAGATATATTATATTTGAGATATATTATTAGAAACCATTTTAGAGGCCCAGCACTTAGATGATATCATCATTAGTCTGTAGAGTGATCATCAGAGAGACCACTGAGCTGGAACTTAGTAGAGAGTAGTTTGTATCTTTGGACGAGGAAATAAAGTCAGAATCTTCCAGGACGCTGCTTGACTCCAGTTCTTGCAACTGTGCGGCAGCAGACAACAAGGAGTTCCTCTCCAACTGTGACTGAGCAAGAGAGGGAGTACCAGAGGAGCTCCGCCATGAAGAGGCTTGCTGAAGGGCATGGTGGCCCAGGCGAGGATTCATGAGCTGAGGTTGGGAGGGAGAGGCACAATCGGGCCCCAGAGCATCTTCCTGTTGTTCTATCCAGTCCCATGCACCCTCAGGCTCTGTGACAAAATGCAATCTCTGGTTCAATATGACTTTCAACTTGGCTGAGAACAATAAGGAATATTTAAATTCTAAGTCTCAGGGTTTGTACTTGACTCAGAGGAAAGAAGCACAATGTGGTTGCATTGCAAGGGTGTAGTCCAGAAAGATCATAATTCAGGACCCTTCAACAGTAATCTGCCCCGCGTGTCTGGATGAGTTTGGGCCCCCAGTGAAGGTCAACGGACAGGCAAATGATGAGCCTGCTCCATTGTGGAAAGGGGAGAGGGGCCAGTTCTGCCACTTGTTTAGTCAGCGAGTTTTCAATTAAATCAGTTGGACAGGACCCCATCGTCTCTTCAGGTAATCCAACGATGCAGATTTTATTGTGCCGGAAGAAGCCCTTTGCATCCTCTGCTCTATTCTCCAGTATTCAAATCTTGTCCACAAGGTCAGTCAGTTGTTTATGATGTTCTGTTGCGTATGGCATGAGTTCTAGGAGTGATATTTAATGTTTCTTCACTTGCTCTGACAAATTGTGGTGGAAGGAAGCAAACCTCATCTGGAAGGAGGCAAACCTCAAGCGCCACTGTATCAATCTTGTACTCTAAGGCTGATCTAGTGTCTGGTATTGCTTGAAGGATCTGATCAAGTTTTTCCATGTGGGTTTCAGGGAGGGCAATCCATTCCAGTCTGCTAGAGATGAACTGTAGATGTGTGGGGGATATTTGCAGACTGTTCTTGGGATACTTTGAAGTTCATATTCAGGGTCTTTTCTCATGTTACATGCACGTCACAGAGCCAGAAGTACTACGTAAGTTCTCAGGATTCCCTTCCCCAACCCCCCCAACACCCACACCCGCGCTCACTCCTTCCTGGAATCAGTAAGATAGCGGAGAAATATGCCAACCAGACGCTCTCCACGTTCCTTGAATCCAATGACTTACTCCATCCCTCCCAAACGTACTTTCGCTCCTGCCAAGGCACTGAAACCGCCATAATATCTGTAGTGGAAGAATCTAGAAAGATTCAGGAGGGTCATCAGCCATAATCCTCCTTGATTTGAGTATCTTGGTCCACCATCTCAGGAGTGACTGGAACAGCCCTACTATGGCTACAATCTTTCCTAGAAGAAAGATTCTTCCAGGTTTTGGAAGGCGACATCATCTCACTGCCCATCTACTCAGGAATGAGCCCTGAGTTTCTCAGGGCTCATTCCTGAGTCCCACACTTTTTAATGTCTATATGGCCCTGTTGGCGGATGTGGTATCCCCCTTCGGGATTCATATAGTAACATACGCCAAAGACACAGCTGGTCATAGCACTGAACCATCCTAACTAGCCGGCCAATGACCTCCACTCCTGTCTCGAGGAAGTCGCCAAGTTTATGAGTCGCTCCCACATGAAACTTAATGGCTAAAAGACCGAGCTTATGATTCTCGGCAACTTTCTAAGCCTTAAACCAAGCACCATGTGGCCAATTACTATGGGCCCGGTGCCGGCCCCCAAAACTGAGATTAAAAGTCTGGGAATTTGGCTAGACCAAGATCTCACTTTTAAAGCAAAGGCGAGGAAGACGGCTGCCTCATGCTATGGCCTGCTTAGAATGACCCACAAAATCCTCCACCTCCTACCTTTCCAAGCAAACAAAACTACTGATCCAGGCATTAATTCTGTCAAGGATAGACTACGACAATGCCCTTTACTTAGGAGCCCCGAATTCAGTGGTCGCGAAACAGCAGGTCGTACAAAATTGTGCAGCGATACTGCTTACGGAGACCCCCAATTGTTGTACAGCAAGGCCCGTGTTACGCTCTCTCCAATGGCTCCCGGTGCAAGAGAAAATCAACTTCAAGGCCCTCTGCATTGCCCATAAGTCATTGGATGGGAGTGGACCTTCTATCAGCAAAGCCTTGATTCGCCCCTAAAGGGCGAACAGAAAACTCCCCTCAGATGAACTTCACCTAGCAGGGGTCCCTAGGATCAAGAAGGCCAGAAGTGGCGTCCAGCTTTTCTCATACAACACCTCCAGACTTTGGAATGCCCTTCCGTTGCATCTCCGTAGGGAACCCAACCTCCTTACTTTCCGGAAAGAGCTAAAGACCTGGCTTTTCCCCTAGGGTTTCTGTCCTTTAGTTACGGCTTCAGCGCTGGGATGCTTCCGGGTAGCCATGTGCTATATAAAAATCAATTCAATTCAATTCAATGTGGGTAGGACAGTCAGCAGGTCTGTAGTAGGGAGGCATGTTGAAGCAATCGAAGAGACCCACTTTACCCCCTGAATCAGTGTATTACCTCAATAAGTATGGGAGACACAACCAGTGTCAGCTATCAACAAAGAGGCAAAGAGGCATGTGTTCCTGCCTCCCTGAGGATGCAGTAGCAGAGGGATTAGGACTACATCACAGACTGTTTAATGTGCTCACTAAATCGCTTAGTCAAAAATTATGGTTTAACTGCAATTCAGAGTAAGTGTAGTGGTAAGAGATCGTGACGCACTGTATGAGGGGACAGCAACACGGTGTATGTTGTTCAAACTTTCTATCTCTCTGTTTCAATCACCACCAGACCCCCCACTCCCAGGTCTAGAAACCTGGTCTTGGGGAAAGACTATGGATGGCCCAACTGTATAGCGCACTTCCATGCAGCGTGGATGAACAGGGCCTATGGTAGAGGCAGCGACCTCCAACATTACTTAGAAAGGCTAGAGATATATTTGGAATGGGGCCTAGTGGCTGCATGGGGTTCTTCAGTGCAGCACACACGGAGTTCGGCCCAGAGTCAAATGCTTAAGAGTGCCTGTATCAGGAAGCCCGAGGGGTAGAAAAAAGCCACTTTAGGTAGGGCAGGAGGAAGTTGGCCTGCTTCATCCGGCAATGCCACTATGGAGCCCAGCAGGAGTGGTGGCATGCAGAACCCTCCACAGCGAAGGGGGAGCCCCCGTCCCCTATGGAGGACCCACAAGGTCCAGAGGACATGGCCATGGCCATAGCACCAGCCCATAGCCACAATAATCTGGAAACCAGGCACCAGCTCAGAAGAGATGAGCACAGCCCCACTCGCACATGGCCCCCATAGAACGAGGGGCCACTCCCAGAGACACAGCAACAGCATCAGATAGCACATAATCTACATCAGACCATACAAAGGACCCACATATAGGGGAGGAATGCAGCATCTATCGCTGGGAAGGGAGACCTTCCTCTTATCCCAAGGAAAGGTTGCAAGGTCTGAAGATCTGAGCCAAGCCCTTAGCACAAAAGCCACGAGGACACGGCGAGCAGCCTCGGTGAGAGAATGATCTGGGCATCTCCCTCTGCACACAGTCCTCATGTCACCAGGGGTCAGTTCCCATCAAAGGAGCCACAGGTATAGCCTCAGATGGGTTAGGATTGAATATGGGCCAGCTTGACCGCGGATTACTGGAGAATTCAGCAGGCCCACACAGGAGCTCCTGTATGGTGCATTTGTCATACTGCAGGATCAAGCCACACCCTTCCCAACCAACTTTTCTCATTCTTGGCTGTAAGAAAGTGGGTTGTCTGGGATGTGAGCCGTGGTCAAGCAGCAACCACAATCCTTGTCAGGGTGAGACACAAATCAGTAACAATGGGGAGCTTTAGAGGGAACAATAATAATCAGGTCGCCCTCCACTCACAACTCACTATAAATAACAAAAGACCTGATTATGAGGGACAACATACAGTCTTTTAGTATCAAACTGGCACTGGGGGGTATCCACCTCCACCCAATAGCTGGTCTACACAATTTACCAGTCTTATCCACTCCTAAACACCCGCATGAAATTCAATGTATCTTCATAAATATCAGTTTGTCAGTCAACTCATTACCAATATACCCTTGATTAAAAAAAGGTTATATAAAGACACAAGAAAAAATGTGTGTGGAGGTGAAAAAATCCCTCGCGTGCGCTACACCAGAGGAGCTACTAGCAGGTTCTCACCAGCTTGCCCACGTTTCTCATTATTGGTGACTTTCTCACCTATAAGAAAAGAAAAGGAGTGTCCAGTACCATTTTTTTTATGAGGTGAAAAATGGAGAAAGTGTATCAGTAAGAAAAAGAAGACTCCATGATAAGCAAGAAATAAAGTGTATCTCCAATTAAAATTGAGTTAAGACTCACATATAGGACGTAGCAATTTTATTCAGAAGTGTGAGCTTACTCAAGGATAAAAACCAACTGCATGTTGCAGAACAATTCAAGATGGGCCAACATGTTTCATTGCCTGTCCATTGTTGCGGCAATTTCGTCAGGGCTCAAGGTCAAAATCACCTCACTGGACTTTAAACGTTGTACAAGGAGTGACTGTCAAACAAGCAAACACAACAAATTTGCATCAATTAAAACTACCAACCAGTTAGGACATCCTACACAAACACAGGTACTGGTTTTTCAGGTCAAAAAATTGACCTAGATATCGTCAATTTAAATACGAATTTACCAGGTGGTAGCCATGGGCCCTCCTACCAGCTTCCCACCGTGTAAAGGAGTATTTTTCATTTTTACCGTCTATCCCCTTCTGGCACCATTCGTTGCCGTGAATGCATCTGTGAAGACATGCAACTACTACTCATTCATTTCCCATCTTGTTGGTTCTAAGTCGTAGCAATATTACAAACCCGCCGTTTTTAACACGGATTGTATCAGATTTGCATCAGTTATCAACTCGCTATTACTTTAACTCATCCCACTTAGATTTTGTAGCTTGTGCCATTTAAGCACCCCATTTAAGAACCCCAACACTCTCCATTCATATACCGAGCATGTCGAGGGTCAATAATACCACTCTGCTCTTCAGCAACCTGTAACCCACACTGACAAGTGAGTCTGTATATCACGTTCACAGTGTTGCAGTTGCTGAATTTGTTCAAATACCATGTTCTCCCACTCAGCAACTGCACGCTGTTAGTCTTTTCCGTCAAATCACAGACTGAACAACTGCCACAAGGGTAGTGTCCTGATGGAATAGATGTATTTTTGATGCGCTGCGCAGGCCGTGTATGCACAAGTTTGTCCTTTAAATTACATGCGCATTTAAACACGAAGCTGGGCTGTGGCATCTTAAAATCGGCTGTAGACAGAAATGGCCAATGTTTCCTTATAGTTTGATGAATTTTAGTTGATAAGGGGTCAAAAGTCATAACCACTGGCAGGCAATCACTACGCTGTCTCACATTTCTTTCAAGAAGAGCTTCCCGAGGTGTATTTAAAGCTCTTTTCGGGCTTTGTTCACCACCCTGCTTGGATAGGCCCTCTGTACCAATTTGTCAGCTAAATTTTCAGACTGCTGCATATAAGTGCTTCTAGTTGAACAATTCCTGCGGTACCGCAGAAAGTGGCCCACAGGAAGGTTATCACGCAAGGCTCTCGGGTGAAATGACATAATGGAGCAAAGAGTTTCTATCTGTGGACTTCTGATCGACAGTGGTACATAGTTTATTGACAACCACTGAAATGTCCAAATCAAGATAAACTGCCTGTTGATTACTCATAGTCCAGGTAAACTTAAGGCATGCATCCAGACCATTAAGCCAGTTCAGAAACTCAAGGAGACAACTTTCCGGTCCAGACCATATGCACAGCACATCATCTATATACCTCTTCCAGAGGCAAATATTTCTCTGGAAGGGATCTGATGGATGATGAATATAGTCCTCCTCAAACTGGCCCACATAAATGTAGGCCAGACTTGGCACAAAGGTAGCACCCATCGATGTTCCGGATACTTGTTAAAACAGCTGATTCTTGTAGCTGAAATAATTTCGCGTCAGGGCCGGCTCTATGCACTGTAGCACAAATGACTGGGGGTGTCATAAAACCACTCCTGGGCCCCAAGAGCACGCGCTGCTGCCACCAACGTGGCATCTTGGGGTATGCTAGTATAATGTGACTGAAAATCTATATCCACCAGGAACTGCTGTCGAGAGTCAAATTTGGTTTCGTCGAGAATATTTAAAACATCAGTAGTGTCTTGAACATAGGAAGGCTGTTTTAATATCGCCTCCCTCAAAAAAAGTCTGCACATTTTGACAAAGTTTCAAGGACAGATTGTATCCCCGATACTATTGGGCGTCCAGGTGGCTTTCTTTTGGCCTTGTGAATTTTCGGCAGTATATAAAATGCCAGTTTCCTAGGTTAAGTCTTTTAGCTGTGTTTATAATTAAGATAAGCCAGTCCCGGGTGCATTTATACGCGATATAACTTCAATCAACCCGGAACTGTCTATCCTCTAAAAAACCCTTGGATCCATTCTTACTAAAAGACTAGCTGGGGCCGCACCCGCTCAGAGGTACTCTGTCATTAACGCCCCATGTAAGTCCACCCTCGTTTTTTTACATTACTCAGTTTTTCCCATTCTTCTCTGACTGAGTTTGTGTTAAACAGTGGAGAACCTGGGAACAGTGAAGGGCCAGATAGTATTGAGGCAATCTTCTCATCAGAAAATGCTATTCCTATTCATCCTAAACTGTTAGGGTTGCAGTTACTGGTTGCATGTATTCATGGGTGTAAACTAAACACGGATTGTATCTGACAGTGCTCTGATGCAGGCCCGTAATATGAAAAGAGGACTCCAATCTGGTTGGTATAAAGTGCCAATGTATTTTAAAATGCTCTCACAGCTGATCCGCCGTTCACAAATCAGTAACAATGGGGAGCTTTAGAGGGAACATTAATAATCAGGTCGCCCTCCAATCACAACTCACTATAAATAACAAAAGAGCTGATTATGCGGGACAACATACATTCTTTTAGTATCAAACTGGCACTGGGGGGTATCCACCTCAACCCAATAGCTGGTCTACACAATTTACCAGTCTTATCCAGTCCTAAACACCAGCAAGAAATTCAATGTATCTTCATAATTGTCAGTTTGTCAGTCAACTCATTATCTATATACCGTTGATTAAAAAATGGTTATATAACGACACAAGAAAAAATGTGTAAAAAAGAAAAATACCCCTTGACACGGTGGGAAGCTGGTACGAGGGCCCATGGCTACCACCTGGTAAATACGTATTTAAATTGACGAGGGAAAGCTGGTGTGAACCTGCCAGTAGCTCTTCTGGTGTAGCGCACGTGAGGGACTTTCTCACCTCTACACACATTTTTTCTTGTGTCTTTATATACACCTTTTTTTAATCCAGGGTATATAGGTAATGAGTTGACTGACAAACCCGGTCCTAGGAAGCTTGTTTCCGGTCCAGGGAAGACATGGCTTGGCAGTTCGGGCTGGACTGTTCCCATGAGGCACAGGGTCAGACTGATTTGCATATGGCCATGTCTGAACTGGGGTGGCAGAGTGGGCTAAAGAACGGTGGTGGATTAAACCCAGATCAGTTGACTGGGGGTGAGTGCTTGCAATGTTCAACACTCCGTCCATCATTTCCTTTGGTTTTGCTTTGTTCGCCATAAGTTGGCAGGGTATGCTCAGACGTGAGTCCCTTGCTCATTTTGCCACTGGATTCAGGCAAGCCTGGCTGAAGACGGCTGAAATGCCAGAAACCGGTCCTAGGAAGTTTGTTTGCGGTCCAGGCAAGACATGGCTTGGCAGTTCGGGCTGGACTTTTCCCATGAGGCACAGGGTCAGACTGATTTGCATATGGCCATGTCTGAACTGGGGTGGCAGAGTGGGCTAAAGAACGGTGGTGGATTAAACCCAGATCAGTTGACTGGGGGTGAGTGCTTGCAATGTTCAACACTCCGTCCATCATTTCCTTTGGTTTTGCTTTGTTCGCCATAAGTTGGCAGGGTATGCTCAGATGTGAGTCCCTTGCTCACTTTGCCACTGGATTCAAGCAAGCCTGGCTGAAGACGGCTGAAATGCCAGAAACCGGTCCTAGGAAGCCTGTTTCCGGTCCAGGGAAGACATGGCTTGGCAGTTCGGGCTGGACTGTTCCCATGAGGCACAGGGTCAGAGTGATTTGCATATGGCCATGTCTGAACTGGGGTGGCAGAGTGGGCTAAAGAACGGTGGTGGATTAAACCCAAATCAGTTGACTGGGGGTGAGTGCTTGCAATGTTCAACACTCCGTCCATCATTTCCTTTGGTTTTGCTTTGTTCGCCATAAGTTGGCAGGGTATGCTCAGACGTGAGTCCCTTGCTCACTTTGCCACTGGATTCAAGCAAGCCTGCCTGAAGACGGCTGAAAAGCCAGAAACTGGTCCTAGGAAGCTTGTTTCCGGTCCAGGGAAGACATGGCTTGGCAGTTCGGGCTGGACTGTTCCCATGAGGCACAGGGTCAGACTGATTTGCACATGGCCATGTCTGAACTGGGGTGGCAGAGTGGGCTAAAGAACGGTGGTGGATTAAACCCAGATCAGTTGACTGGGGGTGAGTGCTTGCAATGTTCAACACTCCGTCCATCATTTCCTTTGGTTTTGCTTTGTTCGACATAAGTTGGCAGGGTATGCTCAGACGTGAGTCCCTTGCTCACTTTGCCACTAGATTCAAGCAAGCCTGGCTAATGACGGCTGAAATGCCAGAAACTGGTCCTAGGAAGCTTGTTTCCGGTCCAGGGAAGACATGGCTTGGCAGTTCGGGCTGGACTGTTCCCATGAGGCACAGGGTCAGACTGATTTGCATATGGCCATGTCCGAACTGGGGTGGCAGAGTGGGCTAAAGAACGGTGGTGGATTAAACCCAGATCAGTTGACTGGGGGTGTGTGCTTGCAATGTTCAACACTCCGTCCATCATTTCCTTTGGTTTTGCTTTGTTCGCCATAAGTTGGCAGGGTATGCTCAGACGTGAGTCCCTTGCTCACTTTACCACTGGATTCAAGCAAGTCTGGCTGAAGACGGCTGAAATGCCAGAAACCGGTCCTAGGAAGCTTGTTTCCGGTCCAGGGAAGACATGGCTTGGCAGTTCGGGCTGGACTGTTCCCATGAGGCACAGGGTCAGACTGATTTGCATATGGCCATGTCTGAACTGGGGTGGCAGAGTGGGCTAAAGAACGGTGGTGGATTAAACCCAAATCAGTTGACTGGGGGTGAGTGCTTGCAATGTTCAACACTCCGTCCATCATTTCCTTTGGTTTTGCTTTGTTCGCCATAAGTTGGCAGGGTATGCTCAGACGTGAGTCCCTTGCTCACTTTGCCACTGGATTCAAGCAAGCCTGCCTGAAGACGGCTGAAAAGCCAGAAACTGGTCCTAGGAAGCTTGTTTCCGGTCCAGGGAAGACATGGCTTGGCAGTTCGGGCTGGACTGTTCCCATGAGGCACAGGGTCAGACTGATTTGCATATGGCCATATCTGAACTGGGGTGGCAGAGTGGGCTAAAGAACGGTGGTGGATTAAACCCAGATCAGTTGACTGGGGGTGAGTGCTTGCAATGTTCAACACTCCGTCCATCATTTCCTTTGGTTTTGCTTTGTTCGCCATAAGTTGGCAGGGTATGCTCAGACGTGAGTCCCTTGCTCACTTTGCCACTGGATTCAAGCAAGCCTGGCTGAAGACAGCTGAAATGCAAGAAACCGGTCCTAGGAAGCTTGTTTCCGGTCCAGGGAAGACATGGCTTGGCAGTTCGGGCTGGACTGTTCCCATGAGGCACAGGGTCAGACTGATTTGCATATGGCCATGTCTGAACTGGGGTGGCAGAGTGGGCTAAAGAACGGGGGTGGATCAAACCCAGATCAGTTGACTGGGGGTGAGTGCTTGCAATGTTCAACACTCCATCCATCATTTCCTTTGGTTTTGCTTTGTTCGCCATAAGTTGGCAAGGTATGCTCACACGTAAGTCCCTTGCTCACTTTGCCACTGGATTCAAGCAAGCCTGGCTGAAGACGGCTGAAATGCCAGAAACCGGTCCTAGGAAGCTTGTTTCCGGCCCAGGGAAGACATGGCTTGGCAGTTCCGGCTGGACTGTTTCCATGAGGCACAGGGTCAGACTGATTTGCATATGGCCATGTCTGAACTGGGGTGGCAGAGTTGGCTAAAGAACGGTGGTGGATTAAACCCAGATCAGTTGACTGGGGGTGAGTGCTTGCAATGTTCAACACTCCGTCCATCATTTCCTTTGGTTTTGCTTTGTTCGCCATAAGTTGGCAGGGTATGCTCAGATGTGAGTCCCTTGCTCACTTTGCCACTGGATTCAAGCTAGTCTGGCTGAAGACGGCTGAAATGCCAGAAACTGGTCCTAGGAAGCTTGTTTCCGGTCCAGGGAAGACATGGCTGGGCAGTTCGGGCTGGACTGTTCCCATGAGGCACAGGGTCAGACTGATTTGCATATGGCCATGTCTGAACTGGGGTGGCAGAGTGGGCTAAAGAACGGTGGTGGATTAAACCCAGATCAGTTGACTGGGGGTGAGTGCTTGCAATGTTCAACACTCCGTCCATCATTTCCTTTGGTTTTGCTTTGTTCGCCATAAGTTGGCAGGGTATGCTCAGACGTGAGTCCCTTGCTCACTTTACCACTAGATTCAAGCAAGTCTGGCTGAAGACGGCTGAAATGCCAGAAACCGGTCCTAGGAAGCTTGTTTCCGGTCCAGGGAAGACATGGCTTGGCAGTTCGGGCTGGACTGTTCCCATGAGGCACAGGGTCAGACTGATTTGCATATGGCCATGTCTGAACTGGGGTGGTAGAGTGGGCTAAAGAACAGTGGTGGATCAAACCCAGATCAGTTGACTGGGGGTGAGTGCTTGCAATGTTAAATACTCCATCCATCATTTCCTTTGGTTTTGCTTTGTTCGCCATAAGTTGGCAGGGTATGCTCACACGTGAGTCCCTTGCTCACTTTGCCACTGGATTCAAGCAAGCCTGGCTGAAGACGGCTGAAATGCCAGAAACCGGTCCTAGGAAGCTTGTTTCCGGCCCAGGGAACACATGGCTTGGCAGTTCCGGCTGGGCTGTTTCCATGAGGCACAGGGTCAGACTGATTTGCATATGGCCATGTCTGAACTGGGGTGGCAGAGTTGGCTAAAGAACGGTGGTGGATTAAACCCAGATCAGTTGACTGGGGGTGAGTGCTTGCAATGTTCAACACTCCGTCCATCATTTCCTTTGGTTTTGCTTTGTTCGCCATAAGTTGGCAGGGTATGCTCAGACGTGAGTCCCTTGCTCACTTTGCCACTGGATTCAAGCTAGTCTTGCTGAAGACGGCTGAAATGCCAGAAACTGGTCCTAGGAAGCTTGTTTCCGGTTCAGGGAAGACATGGCTAGGCAGTTCGGGCTGGACTGTTCCCATGAGGCACAGGGTCAGACTGATTTGCATATGGCCATGTCTGAACTGGGGTGGCAGAGTGGGCTAAAGAACGGTGGTGAATTAAACCCAGATCAGTTGACTGGGGGTGTCTGCTTGCAATGTTCAACACTCCGTCCATCATTTCCTTTGGTTTTGCTTTGTTCGCCATAAGTTGGCAGGGGATGCTCAGATGTGAGTCCCTTGCTCACTTTGCCACTGGATTCAAGCAAGCCTGGCTGAAGACGGCTGAAATGCCAGAAACCGGTCCTAGGAAGCTTGTTTCCGGTCCAGGGAAGACATGGCTTGGCAGTTCGGGCTGTACTGTTCCCATGAGGCACAGGGTCAGACTGATTTGCATATGGTCATGTCTGAACTGGGGTGGCAGAGTGGGCTAAAGAACGGTGGTGGATTAAACCCAGATCAGTTGACTGGGGGTGAGTGCTTGCAATGTTCAACACTCCGTCCATCATTTCCTTTGGTTTTGCTTTGTTCGCCATAAGTTGGCAGGGTATGCTCAGACGTGAGTCCCTTGTTCACTTTGCCACTGGATTCAAGCAAGCCTGGCTGAAGGCGGCTGAAATGCCAGAAACCGGTCCTAGGAAGCTTGTTTCTGGTCCAGGGAAGACATGGCTTGGCAGTTCGGGCTTGACTGTTCCCATGAGGCACAGGGTCAGACTGATTTGCATATGGCCATGTCTGAACTGGGGTGGCAGAGTGGGCTTAAGAACGGTGGTGGATTAAACCCAGATCAGTTGACTGGGGGTGAGTGCTTGCAATGTTCAACACTCCATCCATCATTTCCTTTGGTTTCGCTTTGTTCGCCATAAGTTGGCAGAGTATGCTCAGACGTGAGTCCCTTGCTCACTTTGCCACTGGATTCCAGCAAGCCTGGCTGAAGACGGCTGATATGCCAGAAACCGGTCCTAGGAAGCTTGTTTCCGGTCCAGGGAAGACATGGCTTGGCAGTTCGGGCTGGACTGTTCCCATGAGGCACAGGGTCAGACTGATTTGTATATGGCCATGTCTGAACTGGGGTGGCAGAGTGGGCTAAAGAACGGTGGTGGATTAAACCCAGATCAGTTGACTGGGGGTGAGTGCTTGCAATGTTCAACACTCTGTCCATCATTTCCTTTGGTTTTGCTTTGTTCGCCATAAGTTGGCAGGGTATGCTCAGACGGGAGTCCCTTGCTCACTTTGCCACTGGATTCAAGCAAGCCTGGCTGAAGACGCCTGAAATGCCAGAAACTGGTCCTAGGAAGCTTGTTTCCGGTCCAGGGAAGACATGGCTTGGCAGTTCGGGCTGGACTGTTCCCATGAGGCACAGGGTCAGACTGATTTGTATATGGCCATGTCTGAACTGGGGTGGCAGAGTGGGCTAAAGAACGGTGGTGGATTAAACCCAGATCAGTTGACTGGGGGTGAGTGCTTGTAATTTTCAACACTCCGTCCATCATTTCCTTTGGTTTTGCTTCGATAAAATAAGAAACTACAAAAACGGATTTTAGTCATAGTGTTGAAACGCGAAGAAATACTTATGTAATCTTGCTTTCTACCCAGGCTTGTACCAGAACAGTAACATAATTGTAGGCTTCCAGCTGATGTCTCACTTAACCTGAAATAGAAATGACATTGACAAATGGAAGCTCAGAAAATCGGTGTCACAAAGTCATCTACAGACATTTCACATCTCAACCCGAGTATATAAATAGCTCAGTACATCTTCGCGTGCTGTAAATCGATAGCTATTTGCACTTTATCATGTCTTCAGAGCAAGAGTCATCCAAAAAATGTTGTAAAACAAGGTTCTGTTATAGTTCTCTAGATACTTGCTTTATCGTGTAAATCTGTGAGTGCATCTGGTTTATACTCACTAGCAGTAGGTGTGTAAATATTCTATGGGAATCCTTGTTTCCCAGCCTTGGAAGTAACATAAAATATTCCTGTAGTCCATCAGCATGACGACTTTCCCTTAGGACATTTAGAGACGCTTATGCAATTAGTTTTCATTTTGTATATCATCTAAACTATACGAAGTGCGCAGGGGTTGCAACGGGCGTTTGCACCTGCTTTGCACGGCCTTGGGGCACTTTGGTATCACAGAACAGCCTGAAGACACTCTGTAATACAGAGAGAGCTGGCGCACATATTGCGCCAGCGCCATTATCAGATGGCGATCCCTCATTTGCAAGCCCCCATGCAAATGAGGGAGTCCCTTTGCCTCTGCGCCATATTACAGATGTGGGCACAAAGGTAAGGAAGCTGTCAGGAGGCGCACTGATAGTGTGCCCCCTGATGGAGCCCTCTGGAGGGGATGAAGGGGTCCTATGAATCCCTTAGACATCCCCTTGCAGGTGATTCTAGTCACTCACTACACCTACCTGCAATAGGGTCTCTCTCCCTTCTTAAGAGTGCAGGCGGGTTGCCGCCTGCACAGTGAAACATAGAGTGGCTGCTTCAAAGCTAGTCCGTATTTCAGGGCAGCATGAGTACACGGCTGCCCTGGGGGCAGCACATTCAATCTAATACGGGGCACTCTGGGGGGGCGCTAGAGGGCCGGAGGACAAGATGGCTGTACCCTAGGGAGGCTCCATCAGCCCAGGAGCCACATCCGTCACAATCCTATCTAATAAGACACTAAAAGCATGCAGGAAGCGTAGATACTGCAGCAGGACACCGGCGGCATACTGGATTGCCGCGTGAGGGGCGAGGAAAATCTGATAAAGAGCAAAAAGGCAGATGCCCTGAAGAGAAACGCGATGTGGCGCAAGATGGCAGCCTAGGAGGTTCTGAGCCGGTGCGGGCCCTGCACGCTGCTACAAGAGCCCTATCTGCGGCTTGGCCTCCCTCGTGGCCTGCGGTGATGTGACCCCCCTGAACAGTAGAATGTGGAGAATGTTGGTTCTGTCGGGTACCGAATTGATTCTTGGTTTACTGAATAATAACCAATAAAAACAACAATACTCAAACCTTTCAGTAATAATCAATGAAAAGGAAGAGAAGAAAAGGACAAAACACAATGAATCAAAAAAACACCGGAAATAAATCAATCAAAGTTTCTATTTAAGGAAATCTATATATTCTTTTACATTTTGTGGTGTCGAGATGACATTAGAAAGCTGTCAAAGTTAATGAACATACAATTTGTTCCAACAGCGCAGTGATATGGTGAAAAAACGTGTGAAGAAAGTGCTAAATGTGAACAAGATATATACAGTGCTGTACGAATTGTTGAAATTAGTCATTCAAATGGCATCCATCCCTAGGTACATAAAGCTCCACACCGCTTGGGATTTTAAATTTACATTTCACATGGGATGGAGAGATTAGGGTCAGCATTATCACAAGTACGTAGACGTTTCGACCCAGAGAGGTGCGTGATTGACTATTAGGATGGTGGGTCTTCCTCTGGACAAGGCGATAAAAGGGACAGCCAGAGTTAAAGGTCTTCAGGGAATGGTCAACCGTGGGTTGGATTCAAAAACTGAAGTGCGGTCCTTGATGGTAATAAATCGCATCAATGGGGCAGCCTGGTTCTGTAGCTCTCCGGCACAGCTCAGAGACTGAATAGTAGGTGAGGGGGTTCTGCACCTGGCCAGTGGTGCTGCGGGTGGCCGCTGGTGAGGCCTACGTACGGACGACAGGGCCTACAGCCCTTGAGGTGAGCGCTTGTTAAGCTGCGGGACCTGTCACCTGATCGGTCTACTGGTGTATACATCGCCTCGAGACCGCGGCCTGCAGAAGCCGCCTGCCCTTGCCTGGGGCCTCCTCCCACCTGTGTGACCTTGCGCCTGGGTGTGGCCCCCACTGGTTGCGGGGAAGGGAAGCCGCGAGAGCTGTGAGGTGCCGGGACAGGTGTGCGGCAGTCGGGCAGTCTGGTACCACCTGCGGCTGGAGCGGACTGCGGCCATTTACCCCTTGCTGAGGCCCGCTGCCTTATTTCCCCGCAGGTCTGCTGAGAACTTGATTGTGGCCGCCGGGGTTTGGGAGACTGCACGTCCCCGCGGCTGAGGCATAAAGAATACGCCTGCTCGAGACCGAGAGCCTGCCCCACGCCTATGCGGCCTTTCCCTGTGTGTGGCCCTCGCTGCTTGTTTGTAGGAGTTGCCGCGGGGGCTTGGAATAGTCAGGACTGCCATCGTCCAGAGGATTCCCCGCTGTGGCGCCCCAGATGGTGAGGTACACTGCGCTGCGGTACCAAGCTGGCGTGCTGACACTGGGCTTAGCTCCATTTGGCCATACTGAGGCTGTGGCCCTGAGTTGGTGGGGCCTGCTGGGGGGGTCCTCTTGTTTGCTGGGGGGCCCTGCATTGAATTGGAGATTATATGAGAGCTGCCTCGTGGCACAGTGCAAAGCTGACCACATGAATGTGTAAGGATTTGATGATGATGATGTTTTAGAATGCAGGTCAGTCATCGGTGACATATGTGGGATCTGGAATGTTGGGGGATCAGAAGTTGGACTGTGCCTGCTGGGGATGCTGTTTAAACTCAACTTGGAGTTATTAAACTTGAACTTGGATCTACTTCATGAGAATATCGACTATCTTTACATTGGCGACGAGTTAAACAGGAAGGGTACTAGAAGACGATAATCGACTCTCAACTGTGCAGGGAACAGTGTCTGCATCCTCACCCTGGAAAACGCTCATAACGAGCAAGAAAAGAATAACAAGCTCAAGCGGAAGCAAGTGAAGGAAAACGGAGGCAAATCAAAAGAAACGGAGGCAAGTGAAACCTTATGATATTTTTGAGGCATTTTTATTGACAATTAAGAAGTCTTAGTGGTTATTTATTTACGAACTGAAACGGACTAGCGCGTGCTCGTAATCTCTGTCAGCGCATGCATTGTTAGCGCGTGAGTGCCACCATCTGGAATATCAGGGCAGCGCATGTTCTTAAGCACAACAGTATTCCAAGCACGAGAGGATCAATGCATTCCAAGTGAAGTCACAGAGCACAGCGCGAGAGTAATTGCCAGCACGAGATTATTTCTGCTGAAGTTGACAGGGCATTGTCAACACGTTCCCAGGACGAGAGAGCTTTCCAAGTGAAGTCATAGAGCAAAGCGCAAGAGTGATTGCTAGCGCGAGATTACTGCTGAAATTGACAGAGCATTGTCAACACGTTCCCAGCACGTCCTCTAGTTCTCTAGTAAACAATCTATGGCGCGCATAGTTAAGTGATTGCCAGCAGCTTCGTGACAATTCATCGTACTGTATATTAAATTACAAATATTTTTGAAATAACTTTACTACGATTCCTGCATTGCCTCCTGCCTCCTAAATGCCAATAAATCCTTCCATAACTTAATATATAAGGCGCATACCGATTTACACAAAGTGACCAAAGGATCAAGAACAGTTCAAAACACGTTTGCTATAAAATATAGATCATGGGTGATCAAACGATGGCCTCTCCTCCTCCTTTCTTATCATCTCCTGGTGATCCACCTGTACCCTGGAAGCAGTGGAAAAATCTTTTTGTGTCGTATCTTTTAGCAATAGGTGGTGATCGCTACGGACCCCTCAGACGTCAAGCAATACTCCTACATCATTTGGGAATAGAAGGCAGACGCATATATGAGGACTTACCAGAAGTGTCATTGGGCATGGGAGATGGACAACCAAACAATCTCTATGATATGTCTATGCAAATGCTTGAAATTCAATTCACCCCTAAGACAAATCTAGTGTTGGAACGCCATAAATTCTTTTCTAGGGCACAAAAACATGATGAGGATATAGCATCGTATGTAGCTACTCTAAGAGGTTTATCCTTAACATGTCGGTTCGAGCAGTTGGCTGATTCTTTGATTAGAGATCAGATAGTCAGATGCACTAATAACAAGAGAATTAAAGAAAGGTTATTGATGAAAGATCCAAACTTAGACGAAACCATCAAAATTGCTAAAGGGATGGAACATACTGCCATATGGCTTAAAGAGATTGATGGTTCCAGTAGAGAAGTTAAGGAAAATTTGGTCGCAGAAGTGGGGGTGGTACAAAATAAGGAAAAGAACACCCCAAAAGTGGGATCAGAATCAAAAGTAAAACACGATACGCAGGTTAAACAATCTAGCCAAGAGTGGAGAGAAATAAAGTGTTATCGTTGTGGTGCTCCTGGACATATTGCGTCCAGTAGCAGGTGTGCTGTAAGAAATTCAATTTGCAGAAAGTGCGGTAGAAGGGGACACCTTGCAAAAATGTGTAAGACTAAAATGGATTATAAAAAAATTCAAGAAGTGGAATCACATATGGATGATTTGTGTGACGAAGGTGGTGAATTGATCTCCACCGTAGAAGTTATTTCTATGGTGGATGGTCACGTATTAAAAGAAACATGCGTTATCAGTCAGAAACCTGGTGTAAGACCTGATGGGGTGAAATTAGAAAGTACTGGTAATTTGGAGAAACCTCATTGTCAAGTTTTCCTCGAAGGTGTTCCGGTGATGGTGTTGGCAGATTCCGGGAGCCTATTCACCTTAATATCAAAGAAGGTATTTGACTTATCTTGGGATGTAAATTCGTTATCCAAACCTGATATTAAAGCTGTAGGGTACGCTGGGAAAAGGATCGAGATTTTGGGTATGAGATGGTTAACTATCGATTTCAAGGGAGAAAAGGTATATGGCAGAGTATACATTAGTGATTATGGCTCGAATTTATTGGGTTGGCGTCACCAGCGTGATCTGGGCATAATCATTAATCCTAATGCTCCTGAACCTGTGATGTTGTCAATTCAAGGGGAAGTGAAGGAGATTGATGTTGCGTTCAATGAAGATCTTATTGAAAAGTATTCAGATGTATTTTCTGAAAAATTGGGTCTATTGAAAGGTTTTTCACACAAAATAATATTAAAGAGCGGAGTGAAACCTGTGGTGCATAAGGTGAGAAATGTACCTAATGCCATGAGGGATCTCTTGAAAGTGGAGTTAGACAAATTGTTGGAACAGGGAATTATTGAACGCATCGAGGCTTCTGAGTGGTTGGCACCAATTGTTGTGGCACCCAAACCGGAAGGCAAAATTCGCTTATGCATTGATCTTCGCGATCTAAACAAAGCAATTTGGGTAGATAGACACCCGCTGCCCAATATATCGGAAATGATGACAATGAATGGTGGTGGTACGGTTTTCAGTGTCCTAGACATGTCGTCCGCTTATCATCAAGTGGATTTGCATGAGGAGTCCAGGCATTTGACTTCTTTTGTAAAGCCCTTGGGGGCTTTTCGTTACAAAAGAATGCCTTTTGGATTGGCCTCGGCCTCTGCAGTGTTTCAGAGGATAATGGATAATATATTTGGAAATCTTAATCATGTGTTATGTTTCCAAGATGATATATTAATCATTGGTAAAAATAATTCTGAGCACGATGTATTGTTTGAAGAAGTAATGTCGAGGCTACGCAAACATGGGATGACAATAAAGAAAGAAAAATGTCAGATTAGGAAAAATGAAGTGCACTATCTTGGGCATACTATAAACAGTGGAGGAATAACTCCAAAGAGGAGTATTGTCAGTGCTATTGAAAAGGCAGGGAGACCATCTACCAAAGATGAATTGAAGTCGTTTTTGGGACTGGCAGAATACTGTGCTAAATTTGTAAAGGGATTCACAGAAATTGTAGAACCATTAAGGAAGTTGTTGAAGAAAGGAGTTGAGTTTGTCTGGTCTAATGAGTGTGAACAAGCGTTCATTAGTATAAAAGATTGTATTAGTCATGCTCCAACACTTGGATATTTTGATGTTAGTGCAAGGACGTATGTGACAACTGATGCTAGCAAGGTTGGGATTGGAGCAGTACTATCACAAATTAAGGAAGGGGTTGAGAACATAATTGGATTTGCTTCTAGGAGATTGCAAGGAGCAGAGTGTAATTATTCAGTGATTGAAAGGGAGGCTCTGGCTTGTTGTTGGGGGATCAACAGGTTCAAGTTTTATGTCTGGGGTATTCCTTTCAGGTTGAGGACAGATCACAAGCCATTGACGTATATTTTTAAAGGAGGGAGAGGACTGGAAGGGAATGTAACACCACGTATATCAAGATGGTTGCTGTCAGTAATGGACTACAATTTTGAAATAGAGTTTGTGAAAGGAGTAAACAATGTGGTTGCCGATTTCTTATCAAGGGCCCCTGAAGATGGTGGAGATACTGAAATTGAGGAAATATCTATTGGAGAGTTGGCTGTAATGCCGGAGGAATGGATGGCAGCTAGGAGTGTGGATAAGGGAATGGATGTCGTTGAGGAAAAGGTTGTGCATGGGTGGAACAATGAAGATGAAGTGAATTCTGGGTTAAAGGAATATTTCAGAATTAGGGAGGAATTAAGTATAGTTGATGGGAAATTAATGAGAAGGAATCAATTAGTACCTCCTATGGGCATCAGGGGTAGGATTCTTAATATCGTCCATGAGGGTCATTTAGGACGTGGAGTTATTAAGAGGAAAATAAGACAATCATATTGGTGGCCCGGTATGGATCGGGATGTGGAGGAAAAAGTAAAACATTGTTCGATCTGTGCTAATAGTGATAAATCGAAACAAGTCAAGGAACCTCCGTTGGAGATTGTAAATTTTCCTGAGAAACCTTGGGAGGAATTGGCCATAGATATTTTGGGACCTATAGTAAAATTGGGTTCAAGGAGCAGATTCATTATCATCCTGGTAGATATTCACAGCAAGTGGTTTGTTTTCAAAGATGTGGGAGAAGTAAAGAGTTCACATATCATTGAATTCTTAGAAGATGTTTTTGTTGAAGAGGGAGTGCCAAGGAGAATTGTATCGGATAATGGAGCGCAATTTATATCTAGGGAAATGAAGGAGTATCTATCAGGTATGGGAGTGCAACATGATAAGGTGGCACTTTTCAGACCTCAAGCTAATGGGGTTGTAGAGAGAGTAAACCGCTTGGTGATGAGTAACATTCAGTTGTCTCTTGCTAATCATCTTCCGTGGAAGAGGGAATTGAGAAGGATGATATGGACACATAGGACTAGTCCTCACTCAACAACGGGGGTTTCTCCTTTTGTCTCTTTGAAAGGGAGGAATCCTGGAGTGAAAGAATGTCCAATATGGTTGAACAAGGCAACCAGTGTGAGAGTTGACAGAGCGGAGATTTTAAGGAATGTGTTAAGATCACAAGTGAAAAACATGGAATATTATAACAGAAGGAACAGTGTGAAACGTTGTTCCGTTAAACCAGGAGATTTGGTAGTTGTTAAGTTAAGAAGGTTTGTTCACAAGGGTCAGAGCAAGTACTCTGATTCTTGTAAAGTAAGGGAAGTCAAACGCAATGTGGTAATTTTGGAAAATGGGACCACAAGAAGTATGTGTGATGTGTGTAAAGTTTAGACCTAGTAGAATACTAAATGTAAATTTAGGACTGATAGGATATTAGATATAAAGTTTAGACCTAGTAGAATATGTGATGTAAAGTTTAGATCTAGCAGAATATTTGATGTTTTGTAATAATTTATTGTTTGTATTGTTAAGGGGGAAAGATATGTAAGGATTTGATGATGATGATGTTTTAGAATGCAGGTCAGTCATCGGTGACATATGTGGGATCTGGAATGTTGGGGGATCAGAAGTTGGACTGTGCCTGCTGGGGATGCTGTTTAAACTCAACTTGGAGTTATTAAACTTGAACTTGGATCTACTTCATGAGAATATCGACTATCTTTACAGAATGCATTACTGGTGTCCTGTCCTGCAGCGGCAGCACGTGCTATAGACGTGACACCTTTGTGACTAGCGGGAGGCCCTGTGTATGAGGACCGCCCCACCCGGGGTTCACTTTCTCCCAAGAGCAGCGCTGCCAAGGCTACGACCGGTCCGTCCCCTGCATGGGGGGCACGGGCTGTGTCAGGTGCTACATTCATGAGGAGCTGCTTGAGTTAGGCCCCACTGGGTTACCGCAGGGAGAAACGACGTGTACCGCTGGAATACGGTTGGAGATCCGACAGTCTGCGAGCTGCGAATTTGACACAGACAAGATCCATTAAATATACCTGGAGGTTGTGATTATCCAGCCAAGCACTGGTATCCCGAGGCGGGACACGGGCATTTCCGACCGGGACGACTGATCCCCACTCACGGTGCAAAACACGTTGTGTCTGAAGCCTTTCCCCACTACAGATTATCGGGAGCTGCTCCCGCTGTGCAGTTGGAGACATCATGGGGCGCACAGAGGGCAAGCAGTCCAAGCTGCAATTCTCTACTCGGAAAAACGTTCCGGAATCCCCAGAGGACATGGAATCGCAGAGGGAGCCCCTGCTTCTACCTCATCACAAGACCCAGACATTAAATCACTATTACTGACCATGCGACAAAGCCTCATGTCAATTGAATCTAAAATGGACGCAATGAATATGCGCATGGACTTCATTATGTAAAAACTAGAAAAACATGACGGTTGCATTTCCGAAACTGAGCAACGCATCTCTGCAATGGAAGATGGCTCCACTGCCAGCAGTGAGAAAGTCCTGGGGATGGAGAAGCTACTGAAAGTCAGCACTGCTAAAAATGAGGACTTGGAAGCGTGATCGCATAGGAATAATTTGCGCTTCATGGGAATATCGGAACCCACCGCCTCCGGACGTATGGAGGACAATATTGAAAAACTCTTGCTGGACCTCTTTGGAGCTGAGGCCTTCTCCAAGGTCCTGGTGGTGGAGAGGGCATGTTGATCCTTGGCGCTGAGCCCTCCGCCAGGAGCTCCCCCTCGTCCGATCCTGGCATGTTTGCTTAATTATAAGGACCGGGACACTACACTACGACTGGCCAGGGAAAGACAAGATCTGTCCTATGACGGAAACAACATTTCGATATATCCGGACTTCACTCTGGCGGTGCAGGAGGCGCGGAAAAAATTAATTCCAATTAAGAAAAATTTCAACTGGCCAATATACAATACTCCATGCTCTATCCTGCTAGGTTACGGGTACTTCATCGGGTAAGGCACGTGTTTTCCACAATCCACAGCAAGCCCAAGACTTTTTGAAGACTGCCCTATGGCACTCGCCCACATCTCGAGATGGGAGTGGACGCTCTGGATGAGGAGTGAGGGCAAAATGCAACCAAGGAATATCGGTACTGCTTAACTGATTGGCTTATACGTTCTGCTAAAATGTTCGACAACGCATATCGTCTGCTAGACGCACATGGCTCTATGCATGCTCATGTCGATATGCCAGGCATAATTACTAATTGATATGCTATGTTTGCCTTATAATAATGATATCCTGGGCTTCCTCGCTTCTGCGAGGTGCGCTAACAGTCCCTCTGGCGCACATCCCCAGTGGGAATGCCCGCCTATGTTTCAAGTTGATTTACTATAACATGTCATCTTTAGCGACAATCTGGTTTTTGTTGGATTTTTTTTCCAGACTTAACAATGATGGAACGGGTGGGATTGTATTCACTTGTGGGGTTGGGCTGCAGGTGTGGGAGGCAGTGGGGAAATATTTCTTGTTTTTAAGGGAGAGGTAATGCACTGCATAGTACTGAATGTACATGACTAAAAATGCTTGATTTTACTGTCTAGTTATAACACATTATGGCGATTTAATGCACTGTCGTCCCCACTATAATTCCCATGGGGTGAGGGCCGATGATGCTTCGGATAAGGGCCCCATAATTCACAGTCTGACTTGGAATGTGCGCAAACTCGGAGACCCACGTAAGCGTAGGTCAGTACTGGGATAGGCATAAGGTCGAAATAGCTTTGAAACAAAAGATGCACCTCAACCCGCGGGTTCCTGCGACATTTGGCCAAAAATGGGCTGTGCATAGCTGCTTCTCTTTCTCCACATATGCCCGATGCACAGCTATACTTATTAAATCCGGGATGGACTTTTGTCCAGTAGGTCAATTACAAGATACTCAAGGCAGATATAGCATAATGTGGGGAAGGCTTCATGTCTCACAACCACATTGGTCTGTTGCTATGCACCCAATATTGACGACCCGGACTGCGAATTTCTGGGGGCGCCTCTTAGAAATAGGATCCACGTTCACTGCAGAGATTTTAACCTGTCACTGGACTCCGGGCTGGATCGTTCCCCTACACATACACATTCACATCCCCAGGCGACCAAGCATCTCTTTGAAATAATGGCTGATCACCAATTGTTTGATGCATGGAGGGTCCTTCATCCTGCCCACAGGGAGGGTACTTTCGTATCTAGTGTACATTCTAATTGGTCGAGGCTCGACTTCTGGCTGCTCTCTTGGGACTGAACACGTGGTTCAGGGAGGTTAAGCATCTTCCAAGAACCCTCTCCGATCATTCCCCTGTTCTTTTGAAGATTTCCCCGATACGAGCGGCCATTATGGGGCTGCGCTCGAGCAGGGCCCCTGGGCCTGACGGGCTACCTGCAGATTTTTATAAATGTTATATTGAACAGCTGCCACCGATACTTAAACAAGTTTTTGAAGAGGCTAGGGAGTTAGACGTCCTTCCACTGTCAATGCGCCAGGCTATGGTTATATTGTTACTCAAACCGGGTAAAGAAGCTTCCAATTGTGACGCCTACAGCCCATTAAGGTTAATTAACTGCGATACCAAAATTCTGGCCAAAGTCATTGCAAATAGGTTATCATTGCTAATGGAAAGATTGGTCCTTCCAGACCAGATGCTTTGTACTGGGGAGGGCCACCTCACATTACGCTGACCCCGCTGCTTTTTGCTCTGGCCGTCAAACCTCTAGCGGCTAAAATTAGACAAGACCATAGGGACCATGCCATCCAGTACCCCTCTAGGCAGATTTTGATATCGCTATATGCTGATGATATCACTCTGTATTGACGGGATCCCAGCGTCAGCCTCAACCCAATTCTCTGGGAATTCATACGGTTTTGCAACATTTTGGGTATAAAACTGAACTGGACTAGATCTCAAATCTTTCCACTTACTCCCACCACTGTACAATTCACCCCTGATTTCCCGCTGAGCTGGTGTGATCAGGAAATAAAATACCTCGGGTGGTCATCCCTAGCGATAGGAAAACAACCCTCCGTGCCAATTACGGCACAGCGATTGAGACTATTAGTTCATGAATTGATAGATGGGTCACGTTGCCACTGTCTCTGGCCAGGAGGGTGGCACTAATGAAAATGAACATTCTACCCAAACTTTTGTACTTGTTCTTCAACATTCCTTATAATCCTGGCCGCCCCTAATTCAATACTCTCCGTTCATTACCGATCTTGGCCATCGAGCTGGGATATATGTGGCCCACACCTCTAATTCCTTTTGGGAAAAACAGTTCCGGGAGAAGGGGTCGCCTATCACACTGTCAGCTGCACCAACTCTGCATGGAGAAGGTTGTCCAAAATAATGGGAAAACCGATACTATATTTCCCGCTATTGCCACTCCCGTACTTGCACACTGCGCCAGTTACTCAAGAAGCTGTATGCCGTGAAATGCTTCGGAAGCAAAATCTTACTGTATGGGGAGATCTATACAGAGAGGGGCAATTTAAATCACAGCAGGAACTGCTGGGCGAGGAAAGAACTACTCGCTTGGAAGTGTTTCTATATATAAGGCTCAAACATGAGAATAAGGCCAACGTCCCTGGGTTTCCATCAGAATCACCCACACTTGAGGTCCTTCACTCGGCGGTGAAAATGTCAGGGCCGGCTCATGCCATTTCCCATATTCATCGAACAGCGCTGACTGAAAAGCCACAAATGATACATGGAGCCAGGGAGGAATGGGATTTTGACTTGGGGGAACCACTTACTGACGAGCAATGGGCTTACTGCTGCTTCACAAACAGAGGCCATCACTGCGAGTAGCCGAATAAGCATTATCCATTTTAAATTTCTAAATAGAACCTATTATACCCCTACAAAATTGCACAAATTCAAATTGAGTGAAGATGATCGCAGCTGGAGATACCATCGGGAAGGGGCGAACTTCCTGCACCTCTCATGGCAATGGCGCTGGGAAACCCTTGTTGGGTAGCTGTTGCGCCATATAAATTAAATAAATAAATAATAAAATAAATAAATAAATGTCAGGCGATATGTGAATCCTGGAGAGAGGTACTGAGGGTGCTATCTAAAATGGTTGGTGCTGCTGTCCCACCCACCCCACTATTGGCACTTCTGGGGTATACAGCTAACATACAACAACACTGTACCAAATATGTGGCAATGGGCCACTATTAGCTAAGCGTAGATTAGCGTGCTGGTGGGGAAGGGGGCGAGCTCCTAAATTCAAGGAATGGCTCTCCGATCTCATTTACTGCAAAGACCAACTCATGACATATGCTGATATACTGCCAGCACCATCTCACTCCAGAGACATATGGGAGCCACTAATGGAGTACTTAAAAGTCACTACTGACGATGCAATGTAAAGTCATGTTTACCTATGCATACATACTTGGGAAGGAGCAGATATTTGAGGTGAAATGAGAGTGGGAAAGCTAAAATCCCCCATACTTATCTACGGTCCACGTATTATCAGACATAATGGTCAAAGATAGATGTTTTATGTTCAGCCTAGCAGGAATCAATGCAAACATATGAGTCTGATTTGCATTAAGAGTCATGTACTGAAATTTGGGTCAATGTATAACCAGCTAATGATGATGGCATTATATATTATGCTCTGACCTATGTATTTCTTATGCAATATGTATTATGCACTGTCTGTCTGTAGTTCCTCTTTTCACTTTTATCTTCTGAATGTATGCTTTGCCAGAAAATGCAAAAAAATAAAGTTTTCAGAATATGGGGCACTCTCCTTGTTAGTGCCGAGCGCACCTTTTGAAAGGTGCACCCAGTGCCAACAAGGAAAATGCCCCACATTGTATAATACGGCCCCAGATCTCACACTCTCTGATGTGCTCATAATGTACAATATTCACATTATTCGCTGTTGCTATGGAAAACATTAATGTGGGCTCCATTATGCCCAAAATATCAGCACCAAGATATATACGTTCATTATTACCTTGCAGTTCTTAAACACTTGGCGTGGATCCTTGTGGGTGAACATGAATGTTTAAAGCACATTTGGATAAGGTCAGATACCCTTATTCTTCCCTGTCTTCTTGCATTAAACACCCAAAAGTACCCTTTTAGTAAATTATATCAAATTAAGGGGCTGATTTAGAGTTTTGCGGAGAGGGTACTACGTCGGAATGGTGACGTAGTAGACTCTCCACTAAATTCACGGTCTATTTAGAGGTGGGTGGACCTTAAGTATGCTGACAACTGAGCCTACTTTGGCTTCATCACCAACATACTCCTCTAATGGCCTGACAGAGTACGAGCTGTCGGAGATTAGCCCCCTGACCATCTGCCCAATTTAGAGTGGGCTTTGTTTCATTATCCGTCACCGCCAGGTTAAGGACAGTAAAAAATAAAACAATTACCCCCACGCCATGTGATAAAACTCCCATGGTGTGGAGGTTGTTAATTTTACCATTTTCAAAAATAAACTCCCGTATTGGGAGCTTGTTTTTGAAAAAAGTAAACCTTTGTTAAAGTTTGATGACCAGCCCTCATGTTTGACGGAGTCATGAGTCAAGCTTTTGGAGATGTTAAGAGATGTCCACGGGACCGGCGGACAACTCTACCTTTGGGGGACGGGATGTCCCCCTGGGCAACAGAATGATTTATTGTGTCGTCCAAGCTTTAAATCAGCCCCTTAGTTTTGAAATCCACAATCAGCTATCACCAAACCTTGAAGCCTCATTTTTATAAACTATTAGGATAGCATTTCTGGGGCTTTATATCATAAAGTGCACTGAAAGTGCTAATTTAGGACAGATCTCTGTCACATATTTGGGCTGACGAGAGTTGTAAGAAGTTTAAGAGGTGTAGTGGTGTTATCTTACCATCTTAGATTGTGGTAAATGGTTGCTTGTCACTTGGTCTTTGAAAGAAAGTTTTGGCTGGAAACGTAGCAGCATTTGTTGACATGCGTAAAGTAATGAAGGACCACAAGAAGACACAGCATAATAACAAAACACAAAGCAAAATAACAACTCAACGCTAACATACTCCGGCACAACACAACTGAATACTTAAAACAAAATGTAACACAAAAACAGTAGTACTGCTGGAGCAGGGTTTTCTGTTGAAAATTTATTGGGTTTTAAGCTCCAGTTTTGTCTTTGTGTCATAGCTAAAATTATTAATTTGTAATTACTAATTATCGTTTTCCGTGATAGATTCTGACTAATCAACATACTAACAAGAGAAATTACACGTGGGGATGCATATATGTTGCTCAATAATATGTGCGTTTAAATAAATGACGAAAGTGCTATTTGTTTTATATTCATGCTTTTTAATAAACGTGTATTAATGCTTAAATATGTCGCAGATGGCTAGATAATTACATACACATAAGGGTATTAGTGGGAATTAACACTGTTAAATCATTGCGATGATGTAGTAACGTTGTTTGTGTTTCTTTCAATTAAGATGGTCCGTTTTGGCCTAAATGAAAATGGCTGCCATTTACAGCCTGCGTTCGAGTGAATGAGATGTGACGGAAGGCCTTGCTGAACATGGTTGAAAGTCACCTGATCACAGCCTCTGCACAATTTGAAAAAACTTCTATGATGACAGCGATTCCAGGCGTGCTGCCAATCAGCTGAGTTGTCCTTGGTTGAGAATGAAGCCACAATGAACTATTCACAATTGTAATGGCTTTGCCATGATTCCGAGGAAGAGCTTCTATTAATGCAACATTTTCAAGATTGAGTTTCCTTCTTCCGTCTTTTTATTTTTGTGATTTTTCTGAGAGGAGGTTTTCCAAATGTAGCGATGCTACATCCTTTCCTGCTCGCTCTGCTTAGCGGCTCAACGGATATTTAGAACTTATTTGTTGCTATCATTTTGTAAGTTTCATTATAAATATACTAGACTAGAGAGGGTCTGTGTCATTGCATTCGGGATTTTTGAGGCCACTTCTTTCTGAACCCATGCTGGTGAGGATCGATGCTGTGAGGACGGCGACTCGAGAGACTTTACTGAGAGAACTGTCCTGACCCATTTATGACATTTAGCTAGAATAGGTAAATATGAAAATAATGATTTTGCTATTGATTGACTTTCATTTGAACTAATTTTAGATAAATTACCTTATGTTTGAATTACAGTGTCGTGTGGTTATTTCTTTGTCAGTTATTGAATTTCTTATTGTGACTATCATGACTCAAGGCAATATCAATTTGATCGCATTGACCTTACTGTAGATGCAGGGTGTTTTAGGAGTTTCTCTCAGGTTCAGTGCGGATAGAGTAATAGAGCGTATGAAAGTGAAATGGGCCCAAGCGTATGATGAGTGTATGTGCGTGTATCTGTGAAATTACTCTATCTGTGGAAGTAGGGAGAATTTATATGCTCTGATCTGCAGCAATTTCCTGGTAGCAGAGTAATGGTTTTGATTAATGTCTTAATTGATAGGTTGCTTGTACATAGGCTTTCGGTTTCATTGATTATTGATGTTGATATATGTACTAATATTATATGTTGAAGTCGTCATGTTGAGTTTTATGTAGTGCTTCTGGAACTTGGGAGCTGGTGACGGTTCCGTAGTAGGGCAGAGGGAAGTGTGTGCTGCTCTCGGGAAAGACGGGATTGTTGGAATTACCTGTACGTATGCAGGAAAAAAAAAAACGTGTGACAATTGAAGTTGCGCGTCACATTGTCTGGGTTCGGAATTAGTGACATCGCCGTGTGTTACTACTAGAGATATTTCTGTGTATAAGAGGAGTGTGTATGGTAGCAAAGGTTATCTGTGAAACTCTGGTCTTAAGTCCCAGGGATCTGTAAGGTTTGCCGTTAAAGCCTACCACTGGAGAAGTAATAGGTATACTCTGAGCTTGCTTGAAGAACTGGGCAGAGGTAAATGCTGCTTGTTCAACGTGTGTTATAATTCTGTAGCGGGACAGATTGTTCACTGTTCTCGGGAAAGGCAGGATTCTGTATGCATGTGCTATATTTTCTTGTGTGAAAGTGTGTAAATGTATGAGCATTTAGTTAATTGTGAAAGCTCCTAGGAACAGTCCGGGAGGAAGCAGTTACTGGATGTGTGTTAGAAGGGCAGAGTAGAGGGATGTGCTACTGTGTCGACGAGAGTATTAATTTCGTAGTGGAGCAGAGGTAAGCGCTGTTCTAGAGAGAAGCGGGATTCTTGTGAGAAAGATTTTCTTTACTATTCTGTGGTTAGCGAAGCAGACAATGGAGATGTTTATATGTTGTAACTAATGAATTTTGTAGAATTGTGAGACAAGGCCAACAGAGACGGCTTTGTAAAGGAGGGGTAGTAGAGTGACAAGAGACAGGAGTCAAAGCGGCTGCAGCGACTACTGACGTCAGAAAGACCGCGCTCTGATTGGATAGTGAATCAGAACAGTGCTCGCGCTGGGATTGGTGCGTTAGTGTGAGCCGCGCAGGGATTGGAAGAAGTACAGAGTGACGTAGACGCTCCAGGATTGGTGCGTTGGTGTGAGTCGCGCTGTAATTGAACAAAAGATCAGCAACTGTACGAAAGGGACTAGAGAGTTTTGGTAAACGCTGAAATGTATTACCAAGAGGAAAAAAAGAAGAAATCTTTGTTCGGTAAAATAAAGAAATGGTTTGACAAGGATAAGGACATTAAAACAAGAGAGGGTGAATTGCTACCTGCATCCTATGGGTATCATACTTGTATATGGTTGGACAATTGGGTTAGGTATACAAAAGAAGATGGTGTTTTAGCTTTCCCGGAACATGGTTCATTTAATTTGGCTGTGTTAAGAAATTTACGGGAAAAGATGTTGTGTCTTGAGCCGAGACCAAGGCCGACACAGTTTGAGGCATTGGTAGAATGGGAAGATGAGGTGCATGAGCGAGAGAAACAGAGAAGTGGGAGCCAGTATAGGTATATGTTTGGGAGAAGATATGATCGTGAAACTCATCATGGTCGAATGAGGAGATGGCGAGATGCGAGTATGACAGAGGGATTATATCCTATGAGGACAGTTGATGGAAAGGAGGACAGGAAGGAAGCAGGGAGGGTACCTGATGCAGAAGTGAAAAGGTTTGGAGCTAATGATTATGAGGATGAGGTCTTGGATGACATGATTTACAAGAGACCACCTCCATATAGACCAGAATCAGAAGAGAACACGCCAGTGGCTACTCCAATAAGAGATACTTTGCATATCATTGAGACAGAAGTTGTGTCTCCTGATTTGAAAGGTGGTAGCTCTTTCATGGAAAGGGAAAGAGAGAAAGAGCGAGAGAGAAAGGATTGAATTAGTGATGAGAAAACAAGAGAATTAGCTAGAACAACATCTGAGCTGACTGAAAAGATCAGAGAACTGCCGAAGAATCTAGAAGCTGTTACGGTACCTGTAACCATAGGTCCGGTTATGCCTGTTTTTGATAAGCAGAGGACGGGTGAAAGTGGTTTAACGGTTCCATATATAGGGAATGGATTGGCTGGTTCTTCGGGAGAGTCAGGAATGAGAACGAGAGAAAATCAGTTGAGGCATACCCTAGGTGATGATGAGTTAAATGTACAGTCAAATTCAGGATTGAATACCAGTAGTGTAGGAATGCCAATATTGGAACCACAGAGGATGGCAGAACCAGTGAGCACAGTAAAAAGATCTACGGAAATAACAGCTGAGGATTTGAATGATTGGTTGAAAGTTCTTCAAAAGAAGGAGAAAAAATCTCAAGCAATTGATGTAGCCAGGTTGCGCATAGAATTGGAGGAGCTTATTGCAGGAACAGTTTCTATGGAAATACTGAGAGATCATCATGATGGTGAATTGTTATATATGTGCAAGAGTATCACCTGGAGGGCTAAAAGTACACATGATAGGTTAAGAGGAATAGCGAGTGAATTGGGAGTTGACATTGATAAAGTGAAGGCTTTGCAGAAACCTTATCGAGTGGATTTTTCTGAAAAGGATATAGAAAATTTGAATAATGTTGGCAGAACAGGGCAAATTAAGGAAATGATTTCCTTGTTGCGGAAATGGGGTGATGTAGAAAGATGGAAGGACAGGTGGTACAAAGAAAGGCAAGAATCAGAGGACAGGACTTATTCAGCATTTCCAGTGAGGGAAAAGGAGAAAACAGTGGATGCTTATCCTATGAGAGAAATACCTGGAGGAGGATATGTACATGTTCCATGGACGAGACAGGATATTTTGTCATTTACAAATGATTTCCCTCGACTGAGAGAAAAGCCAGTCGAGTGGTACAGGCAGGTAGACAGGTTTGTGAAATTGTCAAAAGTGCTGTGGATTGACCTGAATAGTCTGTTTGATATAATTGTTCCGGCAGACTTGTGGGCTGAGTGTAAGATAGTCATAGATTGGCCTGCTAAGGAATACCCAAGAGATCCAAAGACAGGAGCTCCAGATCCAGAAGTTATGAGGAAATACGATCAGGTTATTGTGTTTCTGAAAAGCAAGGTACCTCCAAAAGAGACAGACTGGGTTAAAATAGATCGAACACATCAGGAAGCAAAAGAATCAGTTCATGCTTTCTATGAAAGGCTGATACTAGCTTTTAAACAGTTCAGTGGAGATGAACACCTGGGAGACAAAGATTTGAGTCATTTTGTATACAGATTTGTATATGACCTGAGACCTGAGATTAGTGAAAGAATTCGTGAGCATACAGTTGATTGGCAGAGTAAGAAAATTGATGAAATCCTGAGACATGCTAAGTATTTCAGTGATGAAATTGAAGCAAAACAAAGAAAGCTGAAAGAGAAGGCAATGTGGGCACAGGTGAAAGTTGCAGAGAGACAAGAAGCACAGTTGGTGGAACAGGCAAATAATCCAGGAAATAGGCCCAGATATGCAGGAAAAGGAAAGGGAAACTTGGAGGAGGCCAAGAAAAAGTTCCCTTGCCACAATTGTGGTCAACTGGGACATTGGAGATCCGAATGTACAAATCCACCATTAGTAAGTAATGAAAATAAATCTTTAAATCAACAGGTGCAGAACGAGGGGTGTAATCATCAGCAGCAACAGCAGAAGGGTGTTAAGCAGCAGAGTCAAGAGCCAAAACCGCCCTTGCCGCAGAATAGAGGGTCCCAAAAGTACAGCCAGGATTCGGGATTCTACAATGATGAGCAGGTAAACAAACAGAGACGCTCGACCCTGGTACAGCAGTACTGGGTAAAGAATGAAGGGAGTGAGTCTGAGGGTGATTATTGACGGTGCCGAGGAGAGGAGGAAGAGTGCATACTTGGTGCAACTCTAGAAATAGACCAGGCAGGACCATTTGTGGATGGGAAAATCAATGAAGAAAGTGTTACTTTTTTAGTAGACACAGGTGCAACGAGATCAACTGTCAGGTCAGCAGATGTGAGAAATCTTCCTCTCTCGGACGAAGCAATCCAAGTATTGGGTGTAGCCAACACACAGATTAAGACTCGTCTTACTGAACCAGTGAGGGTAAAAATAGGGAAATTTTCAGACATGCACAGATTTGTGGTCTGTGACACCAGTCCAGTGAACTTGTTAGGTAGGGATTTATTGTGCAAGATGAATTGTACAATTTTCTGTACTCCAGATGGAATAGCTTTTGAGACACCGGATGAGGATGTCTTGTACAGAATGACTCTAGATAATAGAGAGAGTGAAATTGTGAGTACATATGCTGTCTTTAATCCAGATGACTTGCCTAAAGAATTAAGAGACACAGTGAAAATAGCAGTTTGGGATTTTACTGGAGAAGATGTGGGATTGATGAATAATGTAGATCCAGTGAAAATTTCAGTGAAAGAGGGAATTACTTATCCTAATATTCCTCAGTACAAAATGACACCAGAAATAATTGAGGGAATAACGCCTATAATTGAGAAAATGATCCAGCAGGGAGTTTTGAGAGAATTACTGAGTAGTCCGTGTAATTCACCGATAATGGGGCTAAAGAAGCCTAATGGGAAGTTCAGGATTGTACAGGATTTGAGAAAGGTTAACAAAATTGTGGTGGCATGTTGTCCCATTGTACCAAATCCGTCAGTGATTTTGTATCAGATTCCACATGATGCTGAATGGTACACAGTGATTGATTTATGTCATGCTTTCTTTTCAATTCCATTGCATCATGACAGTCAGCCTATTTTTGCATTTAGGTTTGGCCAGCGTATTTTAGCATGGTGTCGTATCCCACAGGGGTATACAGAGAGTCCTTCGATATTCAATCAGCTATTGAAAAAATCATTGGAGAGTTTGATCATGCCTGAAAGCTCAGTGCTAGTGCAGTACATTGATGACTTACTTGTGGCATCGAAGACACGTGAAGCTTGTGAAGTAGATACCATAGCTTTACTGAATCATCTGGCAGATGGAGGGTTAAAGGTATCTCCAGCCAAATTGCAATTTTGCAAAAAAGAGGTGCATTATCTTGGACACAATATTGAAAAGGGTCTGAGAAAAGTGACTAATGACAGAATCAGAATCATCAGAGGAATGAGAGCCCCGAGGACCCAAAGAGAAGTGAGGATGTTTCTGGGGATGGTGGGTTATTGTCGTCAGTGGATAAGTAATTTTTCCCTGATAGCAAGGCCATTGATTAAATTGACCAAAAGTGAGGCGAGAGACCCATTGGAGCTGGATGGAGAACAAATGGCAGCATTTGAAGAGTTAAAGAGCAGAATGTGTGAAGCCCCTGCTTTGGGAATGCCTGACTATGAGAAAGAATTCGAGTTGTACTGCAGTGAGAGAAATGGATGTGCACTTTCAGTGTTAATACAAAAGCATGAGAAGCATGAGAACTGAGAAGGCCTATTGCGTACTTCTCATCGACACTTGACCCAGTAGCTGTGGGTTTACCAGGTTGCTTGAAATCAGTAGCTGCTACGTGCAGAAGTTTGGAACAGAGTGAGGGTATTATCATGGGATATCCTGTAAGGGTATTCGTACCTCATAATGTGGCGATTCTTTTGACAAGAAGCAGAACTCAATATATGTCACATAGTCGGCTGACTAAATATGAGAAAATCATTCTGGGAGCATCAAATGTGACTCTTGAAAAATGTGTGAATGTGAATCCAGCGACATTGTTGCCTGATGCTGAAAATGTGGGTGTGAAGGATGAAGTTGATCATGATTGTTTGGATGTACTTGACTACTGTACGAAACCAAGACAAGATATTAGAGATCTTCCTCTACATGTGAGTGATCATGTGTTGTTTGTGGATGGATCTTGTCTGAGGACTGACGATGGTGTGCTGAGTGCAGCATATGCAGTATGTAAGGTTTCAGAAGTGATGGAGGCATCTTCTTTGAAAGGAGTAAGATCTGCTCAAGTTGCTGAATTGGTGGCATTGACGAAAGCTTGCAAGATTGGAAAGAATCTGAGAGTGACTGTGATGACTGATAGTCAGTATGGCTTTGGAGTTGTGCATGATTTTGGCCAATTGTGGCTACAGAGAGGTTTCTTGACGTCGAGTGGAACTCCAATGAAGAATGCTGAAGTGATTGGGAAGTTGCTTGAGGCGATACAGCTGCCTAAAGAACTAGCAGTTGTAAAATGTGCTGCTCATGGACAAGGAGATGATTTTGTAACCCTTGGTAACAGATTCGCCAATGACATAGCACAATATTGTGCAAAGAATAACCAATCGATTAATCGGGAATGAGAAACGGAAATGTCTTTTTGTTCTGTGATGTTTACTAATGTCCTAGAAACGTGAGATGAAGTGAAACTGTTGCAGGATGAGGCAGGAAAGGAAGAGAAGAAAGATTGGATTAAGGCAGGTTGTGCTCCGAGAGAAGCAGATCATGTTTGGGTCTGTAAAGATGGAAGACCAGTCATGCCAAATAGCATGTTGTCGACAATGGCAAGAATGTATCATGGCCAGGGACACCGGGGAAGGGATGCCATGATTAGGTCTTTTAGACAGACCTGGTATAATGCAAAGTTCAGGTTGATTGCAGAAAGTATCTGTCAAAGATGTTTGATTTGTCAGCAATTCAACACTGGGAAGAAGACAGTGGTGAGCCTAGGAACAATAGGCAGAGAAGGAGGTCCTTTTACCAGAATGCAAATAGATTTCATTGAAATGCCCCAAGTGAACAGATTGAGGTATGTTTTAGTGGTAGTCTCTTTGTTCTCAAGATGGGTGGAGGCTTATCCAACTAGGAGAAATGATGGAATAACAGTGGCAAAGTTACTGTTAAGAGAACTGATTCCTAGATATGGGTTTCCAGTAACGATTGTCTGATAGAGGTGGACACTTCTATAATGAGCTCATGAGTTTAATTTGTGAAGCACTAAGCATACAGCAGAAGTTACATTGTGCATACAGACCAGAGGCTTCTGGAGTTGTTGAACAGATAAATGGCACAATCAAGAACAGAATTGGTAAGATGTGTTTAGCTACTGGAATGAAATGGCCTGATGTCTTGCCTCTAGTGTTAATGACTATTAGGTCTACTCCAGATAGAACTACTGGTTTGAGTCCGCATGAAATCCTGATGGGACGTGCAATGCGACATGCATTTGTGCCTGTCAACAAGTTGATGACAATAACTGATGACATGATTCTGGATTACTGTAAAGGCCTGGCTGACGCAGTTCATTCTGTGTTTCACCAGGTTGGAGGAGACGCCACTACACTTGAAAGGAAGCAAGCCCATGATCTGAGTCCAGGGGATTGGGTGAGGATAAAGGTGCACAGGAGAAGAAATTGCTTGGTTCCAAGGTGGGGAAGACCAAGGCAAGTTATTCTGACTACGACAACTGCTGTAAAGTGTGCCGGTGTGAAGAACTGGGTGTATGCAAGTCATACTCTGAGAGTTCCAAACCCAAGAGAAGGGACTGGTAAAGAGTATTTTGAAGAGTCAGACTCGAGTGATGATGAAGAAACTGAGCCAGTGAGAAGGGAAAAGAATCCTGAAAGAGCCGAAGGAGAAAGAGAGTCAGGTGATTCTTTCCTTCCAAAAGAGGCTTCAAGGCAAACATTGAGAGTTTCAGAGGAAAGATCAGGTTCTGTAAGAGAGCCTGAAGTTCCAACGAGCAGGGGAGAAAAAAGGAGAGAAAAGAGCAATTCCACAGGGAATACTCCTGAATCAGATGAGGAGGTTGAAATTCCACTTGAGATTACACCTGAAGAAGCAGGGTCAGAAGAAGATAGAGAGGGACAGATTGCGGAAGACCCCCGAGGAGGTGTAGGGAACATTTCTGATGAGCTAGGTGAAGGGACAAGTAGACAGCAAGAAGATTGCGTGTTGGAGACTCGAGGAGGGACAGGAATAGGGAAATATCGAGTGGTGGAAATGAAGTCTGTGGAACAAAAAAGAATTGCTGAAGGACAAAAGGCAGATGAAACAGAATCGGATGAAAGTGAGAATGAGAAACCTGAGGGTCGAGTTCTGAGGAAAAGGACTTGGATTGGAGAAAGAAACAATAAAGAAGTAAGACCGAAAAAGGTAGTACGAGGAGATATTTGGCCTAACAAGATAAAGAGGCTGAGGTACAGACTGACACGAGTGGATTCGTCAAAAGCTGAACAGGTGAACGAAGTGTCGAGTCAAAACAGAACAAAAGGTGAGAAACAAGAAGGATCGAAGGAACAAGGAAGAATAAAGAGAATTAGACAACCCAACCAAAAGTACAGATCACCGGAATGGTCTTATGTGGCACTGTCTGAAGGAGAAGAAGAGGCAGAGAGTCAAGACAATCCGGAGGGGATCTTGAGAAAAGTGGTTGAGGGAGAGGAAAAGTCTGTTGGAATCTTAAAAGTTATCCTGACTGACATTGGAGAAGAGTCGGATGCACAGGATGTTGTTGAAGATCTGATACAATTCGATGTTGCTGAAGAAGAAGTGAAAAACGATGAAAATCCAAATTGAGTGAACTGAAGGAGTCACTTGGAGAAAGTGAAAAGAAGAAAATTTGAAAATTAGCAGTAAAGAGATAATTTGGAGTTCAAAACTCAGTAGTGGAGTAGAAGAGGCTAAGTCAAAAGACACTGCCAGAGTAGTAAAATGGCTAACACGGAGAATAATCAAAATGTGCATTTTTGAAAAGATGGTGTAGAATGTGCTGCTGCTGTACTGGTTTATTAGTGCTATTATGGTGTGTACTTGCTTTATTAGTTACCTTAAGGGTTACAATAGACACTTTTGGAATACATACTGAGAATATGACTAATGTAGGGAAAAATTCACAGAAAATAGTTCCGACTAGGGTTAGTAACATTAACACACATAAAGATAGGTCAATTAATGATTTTTCTAGCAATGTTTTTTCAAAATTGTTGTATGAATACGTAAAGACAATGGAAGTTAGGGATTGCTACGTATGTATGCAATTACCTGCATCCGTTTCAGAAGGTGTTACTTATCACCATTTACCAGCTACGTATGGAATTTCATGTAGTGTGTTGAGTAGTGTTTTTTATTTGTTAGGGAAAATAGATTATGAGATGTCTAACAAAGATAACATTTTTGGGCAATTGCCTATGAACAAAAAGCTGAATCCAGCTAAAGAAGTTAACATTTTTGGTGAGATTTTTATTGAGAAAGAAGAATTAACATTAGATTACATTTTTAAGAACAATTTAACTTGTAGTTTGAAAGAAGAAGAGAAAGCTTTCCTGAACATGGTAGAGGAAAGGAGAATGAGCATGCATGAGAAGGCAGGGAAATATAAAATGAGTGAGACAATTTGGGACATTGAAATGGGAAGAGAATTGAAGAATGGGGCCAGTCCAACTTTGGCTTTAGATGCACCACAGAAGGGTAAATTATGCATTACCAGGAGGAAATCCCAATATGATAATTATTTTGTTGGGACTAGTGAGTGTCATGATACATACTTTATTGTAACGGGATGGGGATTCAGAGGAGGAGAAGATCCAGTTTTCCCGGGAGTGTATTATATTTGTGGGAACAGGGCTTATTACAGGTTGCCTGACCATTGGTATGGCACATGTTATGTTGGTCTGGTCTTCCCAAAGATTTTTCATATAGATAAGATAGAAGATGTAGAACATATTAACTTACTAACACATTTTAAGAGAGAGACTTGGTCAGAAATAGTAGGAGATATTTTTGGAGCTTTAATTCCAGCAGTGGGAATTTCGTTAAATGCATATGGAATTCGGAAACTGTCAACAGTGTTGCTCAATAATATGTGCGTTTAAATAAATGACGAAAGTGCTATTTGTTTTATATTCATGCTTTTTAATAAACGTGTATTAATGCTTAAATATGTCGCAGATGGCTAGATAATTACATACACATAAGGGTATTAGTGGGAATTAACACTGTTAAATCATTGCGATGATGTAGTAACGTTGTTTGTGTTTCTTTCAATTAAGATGGTCCGTTTTGGCCTAAATGAAAATGGCTGCCATTTACAGCCTGCGTTCGAGTGAATGAGATGTGACGGAAGGCCTTGCTGAACATGGTTGAAAGTCACCTGATCACAGCCTCTGCACAATATGAAAAAACTTCTATGATGACAGCGATTCCAGGCGTGCTGCCAATCTGCTGAGTTGTCCTTGGTTGAGAATGAAGCCACAATGAACTATTCACAATTGTAATGGCTTTGCCGTGATTCCGAGGAAGAGCTTCTATTAATGCAACATTTTCAAGATTGAGTTTCCTTCTTCCGTCTTTTTATTTTTGTGATTTTTCTGAGAGGAGGTTTTCCAAATGTAGCGATGCTACAGCCTTTCCTGCTCGCTCTGCTTAGCGGCTCAACGGATATTCAGAACTTATTTGTTGCTATCATTTTGTAAGTTTCATTATAAATATACTAGACTAGAGAGGGTCCGTGTCATTGCATTCGGGATTTTTGAGGCCACTTCTTTCTGAACCCATGCTGGTGAGGATCGATGCTGTGAGGACGGCGACTCGAGAGAGTTTACTGAGAGACCTGTCCTGACCCATTTATGACATTTAGCTAGAATAGGTAAATATGAAAATAATGATTTTGCTATTGATTGACTTTCATTTGAACTAATTTTAGATAAATTACCTTATGTTTGAATTACAGTGTCGGGTGGTTATTTCTTTGTCAGTTATTGAATTTCTTATTGTGACTATCATGACTCAAGGCAACATCAATTTGATCGCATTGACCTTACTGTAGATGCAGGGTGTTTTAGGAGTTTCTCTCAGGTTCAGTGCGGATAGAGTAATAGAGCGTATGAAAGTGAAATGGGCCCAAGCGTATGATGAGTGTATGTGCGTGTATCTGTGAAATTACTCTATCTGTGGAAGTAGGGAGAATTGATATGCTCTGATCTGCAGCAGTACAACACAATAACACAATGCACTAATGTAGTATATAAACACAAGAGCACAGAAGGCAACATAACACATAATCACCATGATGAACTACACCAAAACTAACATGCTCAAATATTCTTATAGCAAATTACTACCTTTACAGGTCTTCTTTCATAATATGGTGGTAAAAGCTGTTTGCACCAAACACTCTCTTAATACCCACAAAGGATGTGTAATAGTGCCAAATAAAATCTTTTTGTGATCCGACAGTAGGCGTCACCTTCCTTAAGAATGACATTTGATCATTCATTTACTTTATTGATGTCTATGATTCTGTCAATTAGTTTGACATCCTGACATTTTTTTCCCAGGCATGAGCGGTTCAGTTTTCAAAAAGTAAACAGGCGCTGCTGATGTCCTACGTCATTTGTACGTATTTAACGTTCATTTTACTTTGCAATGTCTCAACATCATATTTTTTTACAGTTACCACTGAAAACTGCCTACAATGGAAATAAATTTGTACTATTGATGGCGTTCATTGATATTTTGAGGTTGGCACATGCAGAAATCCTACAGCGAGAATATGGTGTTTGCTATGTGTCCAAATTGCCTTAATGAAGTATAGTGTACAGAGTTATTAACAGATCATTTCCACTCAAGAATTATTTATATACCTTGTCCGAAGTGGTGGCGAGCCGTTTCAACTGTATTCGGCCAATCTGAACATCTATCCAGATCATTGCATGAGCATTCATTCCGCGTTGACAATACCTTTGCAGTGCTGTGGCTAAGTTTTTTACCTGCAAATGTTCCACACAGCTGAATAGTTTCAAACAAAAGTCATTAAAGGGTTGTCCCATAGGGAGATGAATAATGCATCTTTCCTAAAATCATTATATTAGATTCTCCTCATACATCTGGGATGAGGTTGCACGGGAGGTACTCGCTTGTTGTCACTGCTTTTTATATATTTAATTATTTATGTATTAGGAAATGGTATAATGCCCTTTGTAACCTTTCAGTGACCTCACAACGCTGGCAGGTAAAAAAATATATCTTCATTGTGAAGTAGTAAATTAGCGTCCAATTGGGCAGGGTGACTAACCTTGTCCAATATTCTTCAACACTGCCTTTCAATGTTAATCTCAATTTTTAGACACATCATCTGCCTGTTGTCAGCAAGTACTGGATTCATTTAGTTATTGTGAAAACCTGCTTGTTCTTTGCACTTTCCACTTGTGAATAATGTGGTCATTCACTTCTGGTTCTCTATTCAATTGGTTACCATTTCACATGGCTATTGTAAAGGTGATTTCGATTTGTGAACCGTATAGGTTTGTTCATAAACTGAATACAATTTTTCATGAAGCTTCTTTCTACTATGATTCTTATATAAAGAAAACAGCAAGATATGGGTGGCTTCACTTACATTGGATTTGACAATAGATCATATATCTTTGACCTCGGTCTTTATTATTCAGACCCATTTCATGTGCTTTATTTCCTGGTAATGCTCATTTAAATGGCTTCTTTCAACACCTCTGGCAAAGCCTTGAAAAATATATCTATACATTAATTCTAAGGTTTCTGTGTCCACACTATGCACCCCCGAAAATCGAGATTATTTACCCTCGGAAGGAATTCCAGGCACGATTCTACTTTTCCACTTTAAGATGTGTGCTTCTTTGCTGATGAAGAGATTGTATACGCGTCTTTGGTGCATTAAGAAGAAAGCACTTTTTTACCTTTTCAGTCTGTCCTAAATGGCTGAATAGAATGCACGTGCCATACCTTCCACTGTGTTAATGTCAGTGCAGCTCAGAGCAACCTTCAGATCACAGGAGCCAGATTAATGTTGTACAGTGTTACAGGAGTAAGCTGTGCTTCAGTGAATCACTTAATGCTTGACATGATCTCTCAGCATGTAAATACACCGGATCACATCTTGGGAGGTGTGATTGGTGGCCTCCCAGCTTCTGCTCTAAAAGGGGCAGTCACTGTGTAAGGACTGAGCCTCAGTAAATCCCAGAAAGCAAGTCAGGCGCCCTAGAATCGTGCAACATATCACCTGATACCTGAAAAACTTTTCCATGTCATATCTTTGCAATCTCTTTCATGCCTTATGATAAAAACCAGCAAAACAAGATTTCAGGATGATAAAACACTTATCATCTGCTGAATTCCAAATCTGAATCTTTTATTTTTCATGAAAACTTCCCAGAAAGACATCTCATCCTTTCTAAATTCCCCTTCACATACAAGATAACGCACAAAAACCTAAGGATTTTAGGAGGTGTAAATATTTTGTTGGAAAAATAAACTCTAATACCCATGATGGAGCAGGGTTTTCGCGTAAAAATAAAACCTGCTCAGATTGAACCCTCATTAACATTTACTAAACGTGTGAAGTGGGAAAATTAATGAAAGTGCTTAACATGAGTGAAATGCTTTTGCGCAAGAGCGAAACTAAACTAACAAGTGGGCCGCAAAGTTTGTTTTATAACTAAACATAAGTAAAAAGGACTAATGCTGCTTTAGATGCATGTTATTAATAATGGCCGAATATAAAATAATTCATTTAACATGGGTTGCGCAGGGATGGATGCAGCATTTGGGTTGGTGCGTAGAGAAAACATTTTCATGAAATAATAAATGTTTCATTCTTCATAGAAAACAAAGCATGGGGTTTTGTTCTGCATATCAAGTTAAGGGTTAAAAGAGTTAAGAAAAAACGCAGAAAATGATTTTAATTATGAAGTGCGAGCAGGAGAAGAGAAAGAGCCTGAATACGTCCTTCAGAAACTCATGAACGTGCCAAAATGCTGAACAAAGAGACATTACTATTAACTGAGAGAAACTTCCTTTGCAGAGAGGCGCACTGCGGAAGATTGATATACAAAGTATTACATGTTGCCGGAGTGGAGAAAATAAAGTAATATTGTAATGAAGAATATTTCCTGGGTTGCATAGTTGATGTCATAGCCTGTTTCTAAACAATGGTTCTTAGAGAATTTTGTACGTGAAGAGTGGGGAGTGGTCATACACCCCCTCTCATGGCCAATCAAATCACCAGTACAGCCTGAGTTAGATACTTCTGTGGGATGGTCTTTCGGGTTTTAGGGTATAATTGAGGTGCCTGGAGGGAGGAGTTACGAGATTTGTTTTTTTAGACAGACTGTTGGGGTGAGATCGTCGCATGTCGGTTTGCTGTTCTTCCTGTGTATCCTGAATCTTAGTCTTTGCCTTTCAAATCTACTTGAATGGCCCATGCTGTTGCCCCGGCCAGGTGACAGAGTTTCCGTATTGGGTTAGTATTAGCCTAATATCTACGTTTGCATAATTATTTGCAAATGAAATTTCTCTATGAAACTTTTGTCTCTTCATCTATCCACTCCTCAAAGTACTGTCATTGATTGCGAATTTGTCATTTTCTCTTCTGATGTTGTTTGCTCGGTGACAATTTATGTTTGATGCTGTATTTCTTGTATTTACTAAGATTTCATTCACATTATTATTATTTTGAGAAATATTATAAACTTACAAATGAGTCTGTCATTATTAGTGTATTATTACTTATGATTATTAATTTGCTTACCCTGTCCGATTATAAAGATCTAATCGCCATATTTGATAAATTAGGGAGACCTATTTAGGGAAATGGTAAGTTTGGCTTAGTTTAGTAACACAACTAACCCAGCATAAAGGGGCTTATTGAGTAATGAAATTGGGTCCAGTCTATACAAATGATTCAGTCCCTGAGCGTTGGATCACCCACGTGTCACATCATGGCAGACATGGAGGCTCTTGAAACATTTGAGAGTAGTGGCAGCACACAATAATGGACAGACATAGTCAAAAATCCAGATGGGTCTGGGCAAGAGCTTGAAAGACTTCGAAGATGAACCAGGACTCTTTACAAAACATAAATAGGAAAGGTGAGAAGAAAGAGAGAGCAACCAATACAACTGCAAGTCTGCTAATAAAAGATAACCGAAGGAGTAGCAAAAAACATGAAAAGTGCACAACACAGGGAGGACAATTGAGAACCTTAAGACAAATGGGAAAACCCACCAACGTACAATGATGCCAGGCAAAGAGTGGCCTCCCTGAATCCTTTTATACTGTTTCTGCACAGCATAACCTGGAGGTGAACCCAACCAGGGAAATTAAGAGAGTGTATAGTGTGGTAAAGCACACTGCTGTTCCATGCAGGATATGCCAAAGCAAGATGGCAACTGGCCAACGCATTATTCCATTGTGTCTGTTCTCTGCAACTATTTTCCTGTCCCAATATGGCGCCCATGTGTGCTGAGTACTGTCTCTCTCAGCATAGTTACTGCTCATGAAACACTCTGTAAGGCAATTACCAGTTTCTATAGCCTCCTCTACCTCAGCCCCTGGTGAATTCTTTTCTCAAGAACAGCTCTCCATAAGTGTGGTACCACATGGTTTAGTGTGATGCTATGATTGATGATGAATTCCTACACTAGCATGCCATTGGCGCTGGAACTATCACAGATGTTTTGTAATTTATCCGCCACAGTCTTTAAGGAAAAGGTCAAAAATACCTACTGTGCTATCATTAAGAATCTGAGCATGCAGGTTAATGCATTGGCTGGCAGAACAGCATCTCAGAGACAGAGGGATTTATTAGCCTGTCCTTTGACACCCTCTCTTAGCGTACAGAAGACCAAAAACACTTTGGTTGCCAAAATCAGCACTTTCCACCGATCACACACTAAGACTAGTACTTTCACAATCCTACCTGGAAGCATTCTGAGACTGCCAGTTTCTAGCGGATGCCAGCAGAATCATGGTGTTCAGTGCCATTCATTGGTGACAGAGCCTGGCTGTTCGTTACTGTGGACCAATTGTTTGATACATGGCTCTGTACACCAGCAACACTTTGCTGCTCCCTCAGATACGGAGGACCACGATGGAATTTATGGCTCTTCTGAGCACTGCTTCCATTATGCATGTTTAAACTGAGGAGGCATACACGCTTACAACTACCAGGCCTAGCAAACCCATTGACTGTCTTTGCCATTTTGGTAGAGGAGGAACTAACAATTTAAAAGTAGATTTCCCAAATGCTCAGGAATCCACAGCTCTCCTGATTGTGCTTCTGTGTAGTTCCATTTCCTGCTCTACTGCCTCCAGCCTCTGACTTGACTCTGCCTGCTGTGTGTTGTGTTCCAGGCTTAATCTCTGGTATAACCTCTGCTTGCTGCCACTGCACTCCACATTATCCTGTTTCTTCTCTGACTTGCAGTTGGAGATCCACCTAGACTCTTCATGCAACCTCTCGCAGCATGCACCAATATGGTACTCCTAGAATGATACATTTTCAGTTGCTTCAAGGTCTTCGACTACTTTATTGGGCAGCAAAACACACGCAATAACTTGCCTTTTCCTGGACTCATATTTCACAATTATGTCCAAGTCCATAGACATCACCTCCTCTGTTACTGATGTACAATTGAGAACCTTAGTGCCCATATTGGAAATACATACTTGGTTACATTAAGATAGTCTAATGGAAAACCATCACTCTTCCCCTGTGCATATGCTGAGTTATTCATATTCTATAAATTCCCTCTTCTTGTTGCAGAAGAATTTGCCCGCCTCGGGTTCGACAAGTGGAGACTTAGGTTGGGTGTTCTGTGTTGGTCCCTTCAGTGAGCCACAAACCTGACTGGTGCATAATAAATTGTTCCATTTAAGCTTGGATTTTACCACCCTCCTTCAAGCAGTCTCTTATAATTGCAACCGCCATTATAAAAGATGATATAAAAGATGGCCAAGAGGCAGTCAAAAATTACAGACTGGTTTCCAAAATCCTTTATTTTGCCAATATATTGAAAAAAAGCTATCATAGAACAACAAAACGGTTTTATCAAGCCTTATTGCCTTTTATAGTCCTCTGAAGTTGGGTACAGTGAGCCTTTAGTGGGTCAGAATCAATGTTGGTAGCGGAAACAGAAAAAGCAGAGATTTGGACAGAGGCAGTCATAGACGATTTACCATATTCAATTCATCTGCAGCAACGAGTACTATTCAGCTTCCAATCTTGTTTCAGCACAAATAAATTCTTGAGATGGAAAATTTTGCATAAAAAATGCATTTCATTCCTTTTGTCAGAGATACTTCAGGCCAATGCCATTTCCCTATTTTACTGTGTGTGTGTTTATGTGTGTGTGTCTGTGTGTGTGTGTGTGTTTATGTGTGTGTGCGTGTGTGTGTGGTGTGTGTCTGTGTGTGTATGTGTCTGCGTGAGTGTGTGTATGTGTTTGTGGTAGCCCATCAAAAAAAAAACTTTTAAACCCCTTTATCGCCCTTTACTACTACCTCTCCTGAACCCTAAAATCCTACATTTCACCCCACCCATCCATTTACCCTGAACCTCACTTGCTACCCTTACCCATCCCTGAAATCTAAAATGAAATTAAATGAAATGAAACAGCACTTATTGAGTGTGTAGCTACCCGGAGGCATCCCAGCGCTGAAGCGGTTAAACTGAAGCATCAAGAAATCACTTAGGGGAAGAGCCACGTTTTTAAGACAACCACTTAACATCTTTCTTAACTTTAGCCATCCCTGAACCCTAAAAATCCCTTACTACCCCCTTGCTCATCCCAGAACCCAACAAATCCCTTACTTCCCCTTTCGTCCACCCACCTCTGAACCCTAACAACCCATTACTACCCCTACCCATCCTTGAACCCTAAAAAGAACCCTCACTACTCCTACACATCCCTGAAACCTAAAAAACAAATCTTTATCTCTACCCATCCCTGAACCTCAAAAATCCCTTACTATGCCCTACCCTTCTCCCAGCCTGAGCTAAAAAATGCCTTACTACCCCTTACACATCCTAAAAACTTACAAATCCCTTACTACCATTTACCCTTACCAACTGAAATTCCTTTACTATCCCTTACCCCCAACAACCCTTTAACCCTAAAATAAAACTTATCAGCAAGGTAAGATCCATTGCTGTAAAGCACCTGATAAGGGTCTCCGTGGTGCTTACCTAGGTGGTAAACACTGTGTGGTAAAGGTGCTGCAAGGTAAAGACCATGTTGTAAAAGTAATTTACCTACCAAATGTTATCTAAGTGCTGACACATTCAATGTTCTTGCACCCATGTGGTTGTTGGAGGCGGGAAGGAGGTAACAGTCTGGATGAAGATGTCACAGCGCAGTGGTACAGTCTTTTCCGTACAGACAACTGCAGGATGCAACTCACTCTTGATGTCTCTTAGACATCAGGAGAATCAAGTTTGATGTTAGAAGCTAATGAAACCCTCATAGTTTGCAATTAAACACCACTAGTACATCAGGAGATAATATGATTTGACAACACATAAGGTCAGACAGTACCAAAAGGATTGGCATACTTGTGTGAGTGTTCTAATAAAGATAACTAAAATGAAAGTCATGTTCACCTCTTGTGTTATATTTGAATGTGAAAGCTGACAACCTTGCACCCACAGCCCTTGGGGAGTTATCTTCCAGAACAGCATCCAGTACATCAGCTGTTGCCATGTTGGACAAAGGTCAGTCTATCCTTATAACAGCCACGCACACAGACACAGGCACCTCAGTACTACAAACGAGATATCATCACAAGTTGATACATTACAAAATAAAGGAGCAAATAAAGAGAATTGTCCCCCTTGCCATTATACCTCCAAGACATACCTCCTAGTTTACTAATCCAGACCTTATTACTCAAATTGAGCCTTTTGTTGTACAATAGTAGTTTTGTTTGCATGCTCATCTATCATGTGTGCAGAGGTCAAGACCTGTCACTGGTAAGGAGAGGTCTAGAACTCATTCTGTGGCCTGGAGGGACGCACAAAGCATTCCCTCATAGTGGAGAGTGAAATAACGTCAATGATGTGTGCATCACATAAAGTAGTGGTGGAAGTATACCTTGTTTTGTACCTCTGTAGTGTAACCAGACCTTTTTCCTCTGTGCCACTTGAGAGCATTGTCTACTGATCCCTCTCATGTAAAGTTCCACTTCTTACAAAGGCTATGTCTGGAAGGCAGCCTGAAAAAAACATTTGAAAGAGAGCCAACCCAAACAAGTTCTGAAGTCTTAAACAATGGATCCACATCCCCTGTCTAGAGATTTTTTGTAGACGAAGTAAGGCCCTTGTAGGTAATCAGACCAGTAGCCAGTAGTGTAGATTATTTAAGCAGGATTACTCAGTTACAAGTTAGATGGTAAGTATTTCCCCACCGGGAGCAGCATCCAGCTCAGGCCCAGTCTTTCCAACTGGCCACTCATCCAAACCATGCACTCATGAACATTCTACTACATCACAGACACACAGGCTGAGCAGCAAGGAACTAAGTGAAAACAGAATACAACAAACACAGATTACAAAAGTGAGATCCAAACCACTCTACTTTGTTGCAGTTACAACTTCTTCATGAACAAGGAAGGGAATGCTCTCCAGATTACAAGAAGGATTGCTGCATGGCTTGGGCTGGTGTTTGCAGTACAACCAGTGTCTCCAAGATGAGAGGACATCACCTGAAATCTGGAATGTGCTGGTGAAGATGAAGATCTGCCTTAAGAAAGAAGTATGCCTGCCTGCTCAAACAGCCCGGCCATGCAGGTGGAGAGGCTGTCCTGGAGGAGAATCCCAGAGTCTTCTCTGGTGTGGGGCACCCTAGAGTAGCTGACTGTTGATTGGGAAAGAGGTCAGTCCTGCCCTGAAGTCTACAGTGTCCCCTGGTCTCCTGTTGCAGCCTCCACTGTGAGACCAGTGCTGCTGCTGCCACCCAAGGCGCCCACCTAACAGCAGCATCAGCCAGGGGGGCGCCACTGCTGATGATGTGAGCACACCTGCATCAGTCTGGAGATGAGTACCACTCTGCAATTATCCTAGGGCTGCAACCACCAAAGAAGAGAGTCCTCTTGATTGGCCTCCGGGGCAGCAGGCGCTAGAGATGAACACCCACCTGCCGTCACCACCAACAAGCACATCAAGCATGCTGCTCAGTGTCTGTGAACCTGAAAGGGTCAGACCGCTGTCTGTGGTCTTCTGTCCTGACGGCAAAACCTGAGAGTGTGAAGTTGCTTCTCTCACCGGTCAGTGCAATGGACAAGCGTCACTGAGCAGGTAATGCAGTGCTGTGTCTACACAAACGGAAAGATTGTATCTAACACAAACAATGGGGAACTGTTACTGCTATGCTAACCTTTGTCAACACAAACTTGGGGTAAACGACTATTGAACTGGCCTGTGGGCCAGTCTTTGAGGTAGTTGCTAGTGAGCTGTACCTGCATCTTCTCTATAACTGCACCCATAACTTTGCTTGAGGTGTACAAGAGAGAAGGGTGGAGGAAGCAGATGCTGTAGAAGATATCCACATTTAATAGATCCCCTGGGGTGTACACAAACCTGTAACTGAATCTCCATTGGAATGTGTAGTAGTTTGTTTGGCTCTGCAATTTAAGTACTGGGTTGGACAACATGTTATTGAATCTGTTGGTTAAGTGTTGAGTTCTGAGCTCTTGTCCCCTAAATTGTCTTCCTGAAAAGCATCTGCCACATTTCCTTCGGTACCCGAGAGTCAAGTGTGGAAAGGGTTGCACTTGGTCCAGTTTGCAGAGCCATAATAGGACAGACGCCAGACAACTAGTGCAAATGACCTCAACGACTAGGGAGAGGGCCTAGTAGATTCTGTCTGGCCTGTGGTACCCTCACCCAGCCCCCCCACCCCACACGTGGTCTGACAATGACTACATGGTCACCAACTTTACCCCTATTCAGGCACTGATTACACATAGCACAAACACAAAAAGTCCCTATTTTGCTCACCTTCTTAAGAACCTCGCTCCTACCCAGGTTTTTATCAACTGATTTCTCTGCGTGATTCGTAAGGGAGATAATAGTCTCAGTGCTTGTCCAACATTCCATGGTGCTGTAAATAATATGCTCTTTGTGGCAGTCTGACAAGGGTGTCACTTCAGTATGACTGGGTGGGTCTCAAATATGTGCAGGTTTTGCACAGTGCGGAAGCTTGGGTGCTTCTATATTGTCATGCCCGTTTCAATTGCCATTAAAAAAGTATATCACAAATATATCCATTAACATTTCACCTTCAATTACTGAATTAAGCATTAATGTTCATTACAGACTTTTAATGACGCCCAGTCAATTGCTATGCCAATCCTGCATTGTCCCAATTAATCACATTGTCCCGGTTAATCACATTGTCGGGCCAGGTCTGAGACTGGTACGCCCGTGTCACATTCTTCCCTTCAAATATGCACTGTAATGCCAGTTTCCACATTCTCCCAGTAAAGTTACAATGTCGGTTTGTGCATCAGACTCAGCAAATTGTTATGCCATTTTACAAATTCATGTGCCAGTTTCCACAACCAACTCCTTTAAAAGCAATGTATCATCATCATATCTCCTTGTGCTTTCACCACACACAGACACCGACATTATGTTACACATAAACGCAAACGCACTCCCCTGCAGAGAGCTACACAGCCATATACAAACACAAACACCTGCATCCTCACCCTGCCATATCCGTGTGCGCTCTCTCTCACACACACACATGCACACAAAACGTAGCCACAACCACAGGCGGCTCCTCCGCTGTGGTGGGGGAATGTCGCCCCACTGCTTTCAGGCAGTGCTAGAAACAAAAACATAAAATGATAATAACTTTCAGTTACTATAATTTTATGTTTCCTTCCTGTGCGGGTGGGCGGGGCTGCTCTGCTAACGAAGCAGGACAGTAGAGATGGGGTTTGCCCACTCCTAAGCGCGCAATGACTGTTTGGTTGGCCCAGTCATGTTCCTCTTCCCACTTCTCCATGCAGGCTGCATTACAGCCTGCATGGAGAACAAGCCCACCCCTTGGCTTAGGGGAGGTGCTTCCTGTTCCTGAAGTTGGAGGCAGGAGAGCAGGAGCAGAGATGTGCGACCCAGCGGCGGCAAGGTAAGTGTTTTTTTTTATTGTGCTCCCTGCCGCAATTGTGACTCCTGCAATCGCCACCCACCCCTGCCCCACCGCACTCCCCCTGCATCCCATGCCGGCCGCAACTGGCCACAACTGTGCATTATCCGATGCATGGGCTGCTCATGAAGTATTCAGAGACCATTCATTTTCCACAAATACTAGGCTGCAAAGTAAATTATGCCAGGGCTGCTCCTGCAACTGAGCTAAATACTTTACGAGAGTCTGGTGCCCCTCGTCAGGTATTCAATGGACTCTGGTATCACCTATTCAAGCCCAGGGCAGGCAAGGCTGAGATAACAAGGAGCAGTTTGTTGTGGAGAAAATAGTGCTGCGGCTTTCCCTCCGCAGAGAAACATTCAAGAATGCCCCTACTCAGGCACTGATTACACATAGCACAAACACAAAAAGTCCCTATTTTGCTCACCTTTTTAAGAGAAATGTATTTACACATTGGATGCCCCCGTATTACAAATGTAGTTCAGGTGCAGTACGCATGCTGCAATGGTGATGTGTTGGGGCTGGGATTAGTACCACCCCCCCTCAATACGCAGAGAATTTGTGGGACAGAGCACCACTGTCTTCAGTGGAACAGGACTGGGGTTGATTTGCATAGGGCTGGTGACTGACAATGGCACAGATGGTTCAAAACGATGCATTGCAGCCCAGAATGATTCTTAGAGGCAGAGATTAATTCAAGCATTCCATCCCTGACTTTTTAGGTCTCGCCAAGTGTTGCTGCGCACATGCGTAGCTCGCTCGGCGAGATTTATTGTAAATGAGTAGTTTTAGAAAAATGCTTGAATCCCTGCCCCTTATTTCCATTGGCTTGTGGGGAAAGAAGAAATGGCAACAGACAAAACCCGCCTAGGAGGAGACGCTGAACCAGCTAGTCCCAGGCAAAAGTGGACGAGGCTCTGCAGAAGAAGACCTACAGCGTTAATGGCGACCCCGTAGACTAGCGGCAGAAAGGTACTGTCAGAGAGTGCCCCTAACATCACAAGTGCATGTGTGAGCTTCACCTGGGGTCAGTGGGAGCAGAATGTATACATCCCCAACTGAGAGGGTGGCAGAGTCCCTTGGGTGGCAGGCTCGCTGTAAGGATGGCGGAACTTCTCCCCAGCTGTAGTTCACATGCGCTTAATAAAGTTCCCTGTGGAACTTCGTCATTGTAATGTGCCTTCGGTCTCTTCGCGCCATTAGATTTCTGGTTCAGCTCACCCATTTCCGCTGTCATTTATACATCTGAAGAGCTGTGACCCTTTCTCTTGTTCAGAATAGGCGCTCAAGCCTTTTGGCACCCCCGGACCAACACCTTCCCTGCGGCACTCTGGAAGACACCTCAACCACCCAGGCTCACAGGATGTTGAGCCATGCCGAGGTTCAACACTCCACTCCCCTGCTCCAAAGCAGGCTGGTCCGAACCACAAGCCCTCCCCTACCCCTTTCTATCCTGCCATCCACTGCTATTGTCCTGAGTGTTTACCCCCTGGGCAAAAAACCTCGGCCGTAGTCGCCTGAGGACATTTACCCCTGTGCCCAGGATCACCGCATGTCAAGCCAATCTCCAGTCTGCCGCCCTGCCCATAAGGCCACATCGCTTCCCCCTTTTGTCTCTGCCAATGCCCACTGTACTCCAGTGGGCCCCACCAACCACTCGCCTCCTACACCAAGGCTCCCGCCCTCCCGAGAGGCCATGCCCCCCTGAGCGCCCACCCCCTCCGAGCGCCACCCCTACCTCCCAAGCCTCCCCCCCGCCGCACTGGGCAACAACCATTATCCCCCCCATCCACATTTGTGCCCCCTGTTGCCATCCCATTCTTGGGCACTTCACCGCTCTGCACCATCCTCGTCCTCTGCCCCAGAGTATATCCCTCCCAAGGCCCACTGCTCCCCGAATCCCCGCCACCCCCCCTCACCTCACACTCTGTAGCAGCAGCACCGTGTTCTACAGATTACAGGCACACCTCTGTAGCAGGCACACGAACCCACAGGGCGGTCGTGGTGGTTGTTCCCCTGTAACAGACGACCTTTCCCAAGTAGGCCAAGTTTTGAACTTTGTATTTTGGGAAGAGCTTGACGGCGAAGGGTTAATTGTTATGATCTTTCATTCCCAATGTTTGCATGTGTTTTGGTGACCCAGGCAGTACTTGAAACATGGCAGTGATATTTCTCAGTTCTGTCATCTTTTCTTTGGCAGTTTCAGAGCATGTTTATTAGTTGCACTGAGATTTAAGGCCCCATGGCTGTGTTTTCCTGCTTAGAACATTGAATAGCGCTCAGCTTCTGGACATGCTAGTCTTGGTCACTGGACTGACTGACCGGACCAGATGGTCCCACTCCAGCGATATGCCTGATCCATTCACTGGCTAGATCAGATGGTCCCACTCCAGAGAGAGGCCTGATCCACTCACTAGCTAGATCAGATGGTCCTACTCCAGCGATATGCCTGATCCACTCACTAGCTAGATCAGATGGTCCCACTCAGCAATATCCCTGATCCATTCACTGGCTAGATCAGATGGTCCCACTCCAGAGAGAGGCCTGATCCACTCACTAGCTAGATCAGATGGTCCCACTGCAGCAATATCCCTGATCCACTCACTAGCTAGATCAGATGGTCCCACTCCAGCAATATCCCTGATCCATTCACTGGCTAGATCAGATGGTCCCACTCCATGGACTCAACATGGATCCAGCACACGAAGAACCGGAGCAATTTTAATTTACTACACAACACAGCAGGATTTTGTCACTCTGAACGGCCTGTAGGAGGTTGCAGAAAGAGCTTGGCATGCTGTAGTGGGAATTGTGGTGGATCTCCAGTACATGTAAGCTAAGATTCAAGCCCCTTCCCTTTCTATGAGTAGTAGTGATTGCACCATGAAGGCGGTGTCACTGCTCTATAGGTTCACTCAATAACCGGAAGTACAATACAACCTGTCCCACCCATTCTGGCCATGGGTATATGTAATATCCACTCAGAGTCCTTATTCTAAAATGAGTGGGTATTAACATTTTTAATGCATTGAATTAATGTGAGAAAAAAAACATTAATAAAAGCCAGTACCATTTACAATACAAAACTCACACTAGTACAAATGCAATGCAATAGATTTCGCAATTACAACAACGTGAGCTATTGCCATTTTGCATTACACCATTTAATTAATGCTTCACGAAGGGAAAAAAACACAAGAACATTTACAATGCCAATAGCTCAAAACAATGTCATTGCGAGACCTATTGCATTGTAAATGCTTGTTTCTTATGTAAATCTCCCTAATTAAAAGGGGGGTGCCCAAACACTGGTCCATAGGACTCAAGCTGTACTTCACTGATGATGCCCAAAGGGCTGAAGCCAGATAGGTGTTGCTTGTGTTTCCATTTAAGAGAGATGGTCTGAAGTTTGGACTGCACCATTCCTATTGGAGCAGTAACAGTGCTGGCACACAGAAGCTAAAAAAGTGATGGGAATAATTCAAACGTTTCATGCATCACTTTTGGGTTCTGAAACTGAATTTTTCTAAGTAGAAGGTGTATATCGAGAACTGCTTGTATGCTTCTGCAGAGGGGACCTGTTAAGGTTGGACTGCCACAGAGTAGGAGCAAGTTTGATTTGCATGTGGTTGGTCCCTGTCTTTAAAGGCACAGAAAAGCTCAAAAAAATGGTGGGATGGAGTGTAGCGTGGGTGAGTCCCAATCACTGATATTAATTTAAGCAATTCATCCATCATTTTCGTACTGTGGAGTGAAACAGTTGCCACTGTATTCCAATCTCTGACCCACAGACTACATATAGTTTTGATAATTTATCCTTTCCCCTACATTAGTGTGCAGTGTCACATCTTCAGAGTGCTGCAGGGTGCAAAGAAGGAAAAAGCAAGAGGAAAAGTGTAGGGGAGTGCAAAGGTGAATCATAGCGTAAATCAACCATCCTAGTCATTTGTATATTCCAAAATCAATAATTCAGCAGCCGCATGCCGATCAAGCCCTCTTTTGACCCTCATCCTGTCTCTGTCAGGTTCAAGGCAGAGATGCTTTGGGACAGAATCCCAAGTGACCAGACTTGTCTCATGAAAGTTTGCACTTCCCATGTAATGTGACCACCAGGTTCTTTTTCGGCGATACTAAGCCTCGGTTTGTCTGGTATGGAAGACGTGCATCAACTCACGAATTTCTGCAGCAGGTTCATTAATCCACTCAGCTATTCTACCAGGATTGTAGTCTGCACCTTGCAGAGGAGGCACAGACCTGCGCAGGAGACACTATCTACAGGAACAAAACTCCTTTTCCAGTATGGGTAGAAAGGACCGAAGGATTTGCGATTGGTACTGCCCAGGCCTACCAGTCTTTGAAAGCAGCGTTGTACATGGAGATCGGGGGCTTTCCTCGCTAACAGAAACAGGCGAATTGAAAAGGCAGGCAGGACTGAAGAAGGGACAGTCACTTTTCAATCATGGCAGAGTTAGAGGCCGTAGTAGGTGCCGAATGGAGAACCCTCTGGTTCCAAATCTAGCATAGCTGGGCACGCTTCTCGCACTACCTAAGAGACCATCACTCCTTCTCAAGAGGTCAAGAGGAACGAAAGGTCACCATTAATGCCGTTCCATCACTGTCCTTCATATTGATTCAACAAACAAACATCGCGAGCCTTTCCCACCGGCACACTGTTTGGCGCTATACACAAAACACACCTTTGTGCTGCTAATCACAAGAAGATCTTCGCTGTGAATAACACAGGACAACCCGTGTTTGGTGAACGAGTTTTTTTCCTTTGCAGTTTTTTAGGTCTCGCCTGATCCAGCGCATGCGCTGATCTAGCCGAGACATTTTGTATGCGGGTTTTCCAAGTGCTGCCTGTGGCCTAAAGCCTGTGTGCCCGTGAGCGTGCACGCGCGCAGCCGCCATACTTGATCGCGTCTGCCGTGTCATTTTCACGGCCGCGCGGGCAATCCTTTTTGTTTTTCCTTCCACCCAGCTCCATTTCTTGTTCTCCCCATGTTACTTTCTCCATAGTGACTT